>NC_133623.1:32448555-33060221 GCF_048593235.1 Sminthopsis crassicaudata
AGCAGCCTGATTCCTGCAAAGAGCAAGGAGCACTACCCCCTGCTGGGAGGAAAACACTAAGCACAAAGCCACCTGTGCTTGAGGCTAAGCCAACTTCACAGGAAGCTTAGGACAGGGACCCCTTTCCCCAAGAGCAACAGTGGACCAGAATAGCACAAAAAGAAGAAATGCCCAAAGAAAAGGAGAGAAAAGGAGCAAGAAACGGAAATGTGCCTAGGCCGGGGAAACCTCCTGGGGTGGCAGGGAAGAAACAAACTACTCAGAGAGGGACAACATCCTCAGAAGAACTCTCAGAGAGTGAGCTGTGAAGAGGTCTCCAAACGAAAGAAGCTTCTTGGACGTGCTGTGAAGAGATTGCAAAAAGGCAAATAAGAGAGGTACAAGAAACAATCAGAATACAAATGAGAGGGATGCAGGAGACCCTCCACGGTTTGGAAAAGGAAGGCAATTCCGGGAGAAAGAAAAACACAATCAGCCAAAGGGACAAACCATGCACTGATCAAATCAATCCCTTAAGAAACACAATAGAGCAAATGTCAAACAATCCCCTGAAGAAAACATCACCCTGAAAAGTAGAAGTAATTAATTAGTAAAGGAGAAACCAAAGCTAACTGCAGAAAATCCCACCTTCAGCACTAGAATAGGGCAAATGGAAGCTAATTCATTTCTCAGGATATCAAGAATCAGTCAAACAAACTACAAAGGATGAACCTAATGGGAGAAAACGAAAAATACCTCATTGGAAAAAAAGCCAACCTAGAGTATAGATACACAAGAGATGATTTAAAAATTATAGGTCTACCTCAAGGCAATGATCAAAAAAAGAGCCTGAATAGCATCCCTGCACAGATCACCAAGGAAAACTCTCCTGATATGCTGGAACCAGATGGAGAAGTAGCAATGGAAGGATGCATCAATCAACATCAGAACGAGAAAATACAAAAAAAAAAAAAAAAAAAAAAAAAAAAAAAAAAAAAAAAAAAAAAAACCACTATTGAAAAAAAAATACATAAATTTTAGCCTTATTTTAATCCTACATCAAAACACCACTGTCTTAAAGCACCACTGTGGGATATATAAAATTATCCCACACCGCTAATCCTCTTTACAAATAAAGGACTTGAAACATTTTTTTAAAACTCTATTTTATTTTGTAATCACTCAATCCCTTGTTTGCTTAAGAATGACTTTCTTGCAGAAGATACAACAGTGACAAGTACATGATTTCCTTCTCTTCTAAATTTTATGGTATAACCTTCAATATTCCGGGCATTTGTTCATGTTTAACAATGATTGAATTTGAAATCTTAGTCGGAGCCTAATTTTTTCCCTGTTGGTTTTCAGATTTGCCTTTGCATCAGGCAGGAAAATGTTTTCAAATGGAAGGTTTTTGATTTATCAAGCACTGTGTGACGGAATGGCACGATTTCTAATGCCTGGTCGTTGAGTCTATTTGACTGATCTCTTCTTCTATCACTTCAACCAATATCAAATGTTTTGGATGACTCCTGTTCCATAATGCAGTCTGAAACCTGGAGGTCCTTGCAACCCTTCATTCCTACCTCTTTTCTTTACTTCCTTTGCTATCTCATGTTCTGGAAGCATTCTTTTCATAGACTAATAAATTCCGTGGTCCTCAAACTTTTTAAATAGGGGGCCAGTTCACTGTCCCTCAGACTGTTGGAGGGCCGGACTAGAGGACAAACAAAAAGTCACAGTCTGTGTGCGCCCCTCAGCCCATTTGCCGTAAGCCGGACGGCCGCAGAAGCATCCTCAGCGGGCCACATCTGGCCGGCGGGCCGTCCTTTGAGAACCCCTAATGGTAGAGCATTAAAATGTGGAATAAATGTTGGTTCTGTTACCATGAACTCCAAACATTTAAAGTGTCCTGTATTTTTTGAGGGAATGTGGCAACTGTGTCTCTACAAGTATTGTGTGTGTATGCTTTACTAGACAGAGGGGGCAACCCCTGGGGGCAGGGGATAGCCTGGAGTCAGAAGCACTCCTCTTCCTGAGAGCAGCTCCAGCTCAGACTCTTACTAGCTGATTGACACTGGTCCTGTGACCTGAGCCTGTGTGCCTCAGCTTCCTCATCTGCCAAGGGGGCTGAAGAAGGACGTGACAAGCACTCCAGTATCTCTGCCGAGAAAGCCCGCATGGGGTCAAAAAGCACCACGCAAATGACTGATTCAGCACCCGAAATGAGTGACAGCTCTGAAAGGAATCCTGCCTTATTCCTAGCCTGTCAGGTGCCTGCAAGGCTCTCCCTCCTCTGCTCTGACCTCTCACCTCCCTGGCCTCCCCAACCAAAACCGCACCTTCCACAGGAAGCCTTCCCTAAGGCCCTTAATTTCAGTGTATTCCCTCTGTTGATTATGTCCCCCTCAACTGGCACACAGACTGCTTTGTACATAACGGTTTCCGTATTGTCTCCCACGTTAGAGTGTGAGAGTGTGAGCTCCCTCTGATGGGGGACTGTGCTTTTCCTCTTTGTGTATCCCCAGGCTCAGCCAGAGAGCCCAGCATGGAGTAGGCGCCAAATAACTGTTTCCTGCTTCTTTAACAAACACTCCACGTCCCTCTGGAACGCCCAAGTATAACGGCCACGGACAAGGAATATGTAATGGCTGGCCTGAATCTGCATAAGTTCCATAAGACCGAATGGATGCCCCCCCGCCAGACCAGGTTCCATAGTGTAGTGGTTATCACGTCTGTTTCACGCACAGTAGGTCCTGGGTTCGATTCCCAGTGGGGCCAAGGGTCATACATTTTTCGCCCATTACTCTAAATTGCAACGTGGCTATGGAATCTCTCTAAACTTTTTCTCCAAAGATTGGTTTTCCTCAACTAACCACACCCCGTCTTTTCCTACCTGCATTCCTTTTGTTTGTGTCAAAGTTGTTCCATGTCATAGAATCAAAATCATCTCATTAATTATCCAAGGATACCAAGAGAGACTTTTCAGGAGAAATTAAATCCATTTCTAGTCATATGCAAAACATGTTGCACATCACTACTGACCAGAGAACGAAAGATTAAGGCAACTCTGAGGTACCACAGCACATCTCTCAGATTAGCTCGGATGACAGAAAAAAACTTTATGATGAATGTTGGAGCGGATGTGGAAAACCTGCGACATTAGTAAATTGCTGGTGGAGTTGGTGTCTAACTCAATCCACCATTCTGGAGAGCAATTGGCCAGTACATCCAAAGTGCTATCAAATCATGCAGACTCTTTAAGCCAGCGGTGCCATTACTGGGTCTGGACCCCAAGGAAATCATGGAGGAGGGAAAAGCACACACAGGTGCCAAAGATATTTGCAGCAGCCCTTTTGGTCATGGCAAAGAATGGGAAAATGAGTAGATGCTCGTCACTTAGACAATGACTGAATAAGTTGTAGGATGTGAAAGTATCGGAATCTTATTGTTCTATAAAAATGAGGCACAAGCTGATTTTACAAAGGCCTGGAAAGATTTACAAGGACTGATCAGCAGCAGCACAGCACACCAGTGGGGCAGGCGCCAGTTTTAGGCCCGAAGGCAAATTCTGGGACAGCAGCCTGATTCCTGCAAAGAGCAAGGAGCACTACCCCCTGCTGGGAGGAAAACACTAAGCACAAAGCCACCTGTGCTTGAGGCTAAGCCAACTTCACAGGAAGCTTAGGACAGGGACCCCTTTCCCCAAGAGCAACAGTGGACCAGAATAGCACAAAAAGAAGAAATGCCCAAAGAAAAGGAGAGAAAAGGAGCAAGAAACGGAAATGTGCCTGGGCCGGGGAAACCTCCTGGGGTGGCAGGGAAGAAACAAACTACTCAGAGAGGGACAACATCCTCAGAAGAACTCTCAGAGAGTGAGCTGTGAAGAGGTCTCCAAACGAAAGAAGCTTCTTGGACGTGCTGTGAAGAGATTGCAAAAAGGCAAATAAGAGAGGTACAAGAAACAATCAGAATACAAATGAGAGGGATGCAGGAGACCCTCCACGGTTTGGAAAAGGAAGGCAATTCCGGGAGAAAGAAAAACACAATCAGCCAAAGGGACAAACCATGCACTGATCAAATCAATCCCTTAAGAAACACAATAGAGCAAATGTCAAACAATCCCCTGAAGAAAACATCACCCTGAAAAGTAGAAGTAATTAATTAGTAAAGGAGAAACCAAAGCTAATTGCAGAAAATCCCACCTTCAGCACTAGAATAGGGCAAATGGAAGCTAATTCATTTCTCAGGATATCAAGAATCAGTCAAACAAACTACAAAGGATGAACCTAATGGGAGAAAACGAAAAATACCTCATTGGAAAAAAAGCCAACCTAGAGTATAGATACACAAGAGATGATTTAAAAATTATAGGTCTACCTCAAGGCAATGATCAAAAAAAGAGCCTGAATAGCATCCCTGCACAGATCACCAAGGAAAACTCTCCTGATATGCTGGAACCAGATGGAGAAGTAGCAATGGAAGGATGCATCAATCAACATCAGAACGAGAAAATACAAAAAAAAAAAAAAAAAAAAAAAAAAAAAAAAAAAAAAAACCACTATTGAAAAAAAAATACATAAATTTTAGCCTTATTTTAATCCTACATCAAAACACCACTGTCTTAAAGCACCACTGTGGGATATATAAAATTATCCCACACCGCTAATCCTCTTTACAAATAAAGGACTTGAAACATTTTTTAAAAACTCTATTTTATTTTGTAATCACTCAATCCCTTGTTTGCTTAAGAATGACTTTCTTGCAGAAGATACAACAGTGACAAGTACATGATTTCCTTCTCTTCTAAATTTTACGGTATAACCTTCAATATTCCGGGCATTTGTTCATGTTTAACAATGATTGAATTTGAAATCTTAGTCGGAGCCTAATTTTTTCCCTGTTGGTTTTCAGATTTGCCTTTGCATCAGGCAGGAAAATGTTTTCAAATGGAAGGTTTTTGATTTATCAAGCACTGTGTGACGGAATGGCACGATTTCTAATGCCTGGTCGTTGAGTCTATTTGACTGATCTCTTCTTCTATCACTTCAACCAATATCAAATGTTTTGGATGACTCCTGTTCCATAATGCAGTCTGAAACCTGGAGGTCCTTGCAACCCTTCATTCCTACCTCTTTTCTTTACTTCCTTTGCTATCACATGTTCTGGAAGCATTCTTTTCATAGACTAATAAATTCC
This sequence comes from Sminthopsis crassicaudata, assembly GCF_048593235.1. NCBI lineage: Eukaryota > Metazoa > Chordata > Mammalia > Dasyuromorphia > Dasyuridae > Sminthopsis > Sminthopsis crassicaudata. The sequence continues at coordinate 32,453,731 of NC_133623.1, forward strand.
GTGGTCCTCAAACTTTTTAAATAGGGGGCCAGTTCACTGTCCCTCAGACTGTTGGAGGGCCGGACTAGAGGACAAACAAAAAGTCACAGTCTGTGTGCGCCCCTCAGCCCATTTGCCGTAAGCCGGACGGCCGCAGAAGCATCCTCAGCGGGCCACATCTGGCCGGCGGGCCGTCCTTTGAGAACCCCTAATGGTAGAGCATTAAAATGTGGAATAAATGTTGGTTCTGTTACCATGAACTCCAAACATTTAAAGTGTCCTGTATTTTTTGAGGGAATGTGGCAACTGTGTCTCTACAAGTATTGTGTGTGTATGCTTTACTGGACAGAGGGGGCAACCCCTGGGGGCAGGGGATAGCCTGGAGTCAGAAGCACTCCTCTTCCTGAGAGCAGCTCCAGCTCAGACTCTTACTAGCTGATTGACACTGGTCCTGTGACCTGAGCCTGTGTGCCTCAGCTTCCTCATCTGCCAAGGGGGCTGAAGAAGGACGTGACAAGCACTCCAGTATCTCTGCCGAGAAAGCCCGCATGGGGTCAAAAAGCACCACGCAAATGACTGATTCAGCACCCGAAATGAGTGACAGCTCTGAAAGGAATCCTGCCTTATTCCTAGCCTGTCAGGTGCCTGCAAGGCTCTCCCTCCTCTGCTCTGACCTCTCACCTCCCTGGCCTCCCCAACCAAAACCGCACCTTCCACAGGAAGCCTTCCCTAAGGCCCTTAATTTCAGTGTATTCCCTCTGTTGATTATGTCCCCCTCAACTGGCACACAGACTGCTTTGTACATAACGGTTTCCGTATTGTCTCCCACGTTAGAGTGTGAGAGTGTGAGCTCCCTCTGATGGGGGACTGTGCTTTTCCTCTTTGTGTATCCCCAGGCTCAGCCAGAGAGCCCAGCATGGAGTAGGCGCCAAATAACTGTTTCCTGCTTCTTTAACAAACACTCCACGTCCCTCTGGAACGCCCGAGTATAACGGCCACGGACAAGGAATATGTAATGGCTGGCCTGAATCTGCATAAGTTCCATAAGACCGAATGGATGCCCCCCCCGCCAGACCAGGTTCCATAGTGTAGTGGTTATCACGTCTGTTTCACGCACAGTAGGTCCTGGGTTCGATTCCCAGTGGGGCCAAGGGTCATACATTTTTCGCCCATTACTCTAAATTGCAATGTGGCTATGGAATCTCTCTAAACTTTTTCTCCAAAGATTGGTTTTCCTCAACTAACCACACCCCGTCTTTTCCTACCTGTATTCCTTTTGTTTGTGTCAAAGTTGTTCCATGTCATAGAATCAAAATCATCTCATTAATTATCCAAGGATACCAAGAGAGACTTTTCAGGAGAAATTAAATCCATCTCTAGTCATATGCAAAACATGTTGCACATCACTACTGACCAGAGAACGAAAGATTAAGGCAACTCTGAGGTACCACAGCACATCTCTCAGATTAGCTCGGATGACAGAAAAAAAACTTTATGATGAATGTTGGAGCGGATGTGGGAAACCTGCGACATTAGTAAATTGCTGGTGGAGTTGGTGTCTAACTCAATCCACCATTCTGGAGAGCAATTGGCCAGTACATCCAAAGTGCTATCAAATCATGCAGACTCTTTAAGCCAGCAGTGCCATTACTGGGTCTGGACCCCAAGGAAATCATGGAGGAGGGAAAAGCACACACAGGTGCCAAAGATATTTGCAGCAGCCCTTTTGGTCATGGCAAAGAATGGGAAAATGAGTAGATGCTCGTCACTTAGACAATGACTGAATAAGTTGTAGGATGTGAAAGTATCGGAATCTTATTGTTCTATAAAAATGAGGCACAAGCTGATTTTACAAAGGCCTGGAAAGATTTACAAGGACTGATCAGCAGCAGCACAGCACACCAGTGGGGCAGGCGCCAGTTTTAGGCCCGAAGGCAAATTCTGGGACAGCAGCCTGATTCCTGCAAAGAGCAAGGAGCACTACCCCCTGCTGGGAGGAAAACACTAAGCACAAAGCCACCTGTGCTTGAGGCTAAGCCAACTTCACAGGAAGCTTAGGACAGGGACCCCTTTCCCCAAGAGCAACAGTGGACCAGAATAGCACAAAAAGAAGAAATGCCCAAAGAAAAGGAGAGAAAAGGAGCAAGAAACGGAAATGTGCCTGGGCCGGGGAAACCTCCTGGGGTGGCAGGGAAGAAACAAACTACTCAGAGAGGGACAACATCCTCAGAAGAACTCTCAGAGAGTGAGCTGTGAAGAGGTCTCCAAACGAAAGAAGCTTCTTGGACGTGCTGTGAAGAGATTGCAAAAAGGCAAATAAGAGAGGTACAAGAAACAATCAGAATACAAATGAGAGGGATGCAGGAGACCCTCCACGGTTTGGAAAAGGAAGGCAATTCCGGGAGAAAGAAAAACACAATCAGCCAAAGGGACAAACCATGCACTGATCAAATCAATCCCTTAAGAAACACAATAGAGCAAATGTCAAACAATCCCCTGAAGAAAACATCACCCTGAAAAGTAGAAGTAATTAATTAGTAAAGGAGAAACCAAAGCTAATTGCAGAAAATCCCACCTTCAGCACTAGAATAGGGCAAATGGAAGCTAATTCATTTCTCAGGATATCAAGAATCAGTCAAACAAACTACAAAGGATGAACCTAATGGGAGAAAACGAAAAATACCTCATTGGAAAAAAAGCCAACCTAGAGTATAGATACACAAGAGATGATTTAAAAATTATAGGTCTACCTCAAGGCAATGATCAAAAAAAGAGCCTGAATAGCATCCCTGCACAGATCACCAAGGAAAACTCTCCTGATATGCTGGAACCAGATGGAGAAGTAGCAATGGAAGGATGCATCAATCAACATCAGAACGAGAAAATACAAAAAAAAAAAAAAAAAAAAACCACTATTGAAAAAAAAAAATACATAAATTTTAGCCTTATTTTAATCCTACATCAAAACACCACTGTCTTAAAGCACCACTGTGGGATATATAAAATTATCCCACACCGCTAATCCTCTTTACAAATAAAGGACTTGAAACATTTTTTAAAAACTCTATTTTATTTTGTAATCACTCAATCCCTTGTTTGCTTAAGAATGACTTTCTTGCAGAAGATACAACAGTGACAAGTACATGATTTCCTTCTCTTCTAAATTTTACGGTATAACCTTCAATATTCCGGGCATTTGTTCATGTTTAACAATGATTGAATTTGAAATCTTAGTCGGAGCCTAATTTTTTCCCTGTTGGTTTTCAGATTTGCCTTTGCATCAGGCAGGAAAATGTTTTCAAATGGAAGGTTTTTGATTTATCAAGCACTGTGTGACGGAATGGCACGATTTCTAATGCCTGGTCGTTGAGTCTATTTGACTGATCTCTTCTTCTATCACTTCAACCAATATCAAATGTTTTGGATGACTCCTGTTCCATAATGCAGTCTGAAACCTGGAGGTCCTTGCAACCCTTCATTCCTACCTCTTTTCTTTACTTCCTTTGCTATCACATGTTCTGGAAGCATTCTTTTCATAGACTAATAAATTCCGTGGTCCTCAAACTTTTTAAATAGGGGGCCAGTTCACTGTCCCTCAGACTGTTGGAGGGCCGGACTAGAGGACAAACAAAAAGTCACAGTCTGTGTGCGCCCCTCAGCCCATTTGCCGTAAGCCGGACGGCCGCAGAAGCATCCTCAGCGGGCCACATCTGGCCGGCGGGCCGTCCTTTGAGAACCCCTAATGGTAGAGCATTAAAATGTGGAATAAATGTTGGTTCTGTTACCATGAACTCCAAACATTTAAAGTGTCCTGTATTTTTTGAGGGAATGTGGCAACTGTGTCTCTACAAGTATTGTGTGTGTATGCTTTACTGGACAGAGGGGGCAACCCCTGGGGGCAGGGGATAGCCTGGAGTCAGAAGCACTCCTCTTCCTGAGAGCAGCTCCAGCTCAGACTCTTACTAGCTGATTGACACTGGTCCTGTGACCTGAGCCTGTGTGCCTCAGCTTCCTCATCTGCCAAGGGGGCTGAAGAAGGACGTGACAAGCACTCCAGTATCTCTGCCGAGAAAGCCCGCATGGGGTCAAAAAGCACCACGCAAATGACTGATTCAGCACCCGAAATGAGTGACAGCTCTGAAAGGAATCCTGCCTTATTCCTAGCCTGTCAGGTGCCTGCAAGGCTCTCCCTCCTCTGCTCTGACCTCTCACCTCCCTGGCCTCCCCAACCAAAACCGCACCTTCCACAGGAAGCCTTCCCTAAGGCCCTTAATTTCAGTGTATTCCCTCTGTTGATTATGTCCCCCTCAACTGGCACACAGACTGCTTTGTACATAACGGTTTCCGTATTGTCTCCCACGTTAGAGTGTGAGAGTGTGAGCTCCCTCTGATGGGGGACTGTGCTTTTCCTCTTTGTGTATCCCAGGCTCAGCCAGAGAGCCCAGCATGGAGTAGGCGCCAAATAACTGTTTCCTGCTTCTTTAACAAACACTCCACGTCCCTCTGGAACGCCCGAGTATAACGGCCACGGACAAGGAATATGTAATGGCTGGCCTGAATCTGCATAAGTTCCATAAGACCGAATGGATGCCCCCCCCCGCCAGACCAGGTTCCATAGTGTAGTGAGTTATCACGTCTGTTTCACGCACAGTAGGGTCCTGGGTTCGATTCCCAGTGGGGCCAAGGGTCATACATTTTTCGCCCATTACTCTAAATTGCAATGTGGCTATGGAATCTCTTCTAAACTTTTTCTCCAAAGATTGGTTTTCCTCAACTAACCACACCCCGTCTTTTCCTACCTGTATTCCTTTTGTTTGTGTCAAAGTTGTTCCATGTCATAGAATCAAAATCATCTCATTAATTATCCAAGGATACCAAGAGAGACTTTTCAGGAGAAATTAAATCCATCTCTAGTCATATGCAAAACATGTTGCACATCACTACTGACCAGAGAACGAAAGATTAAGGCAACTCTGAGGTACCACAGCACATCTCTCAGATTAGCTCGGATGACAGAAAAAAAACTTTATGATGAATGTTGGAGCGGATGTGGGAAACCTGCGACATTAGTAAATTGCTGGTGGAGTTGGTGTCTAACTCAATCCACCATTCTGGAGAGCAATTGGCCAGTACATCCAAAGTGCTATCAAATCATGCAGACTCTTTAAGCCAGCAGTGCCATTACTGGGTCTGGACCCCAAGGAAATCATGGAGGAGGGAAAAGCACACACAGGTGCCAAAGATATTTGCAGCAGCCCTTTTGGTCATGGCAAAGAATGGGAAAATGAGTAGATGCTCGTCACTTAGACAATGACTGAATAAGTTGTAGGATGTGAAAGTATCGGAATCTTATTGTTCTATAAAAATGAGGCACAAGCTGATTTTACAAAGGCCTGGAAAGATTTACAAGGACTGATCAGCAGCAGCACAGCACACCAGTGGGGCAGGCGCCAGTTTTAGGCCCGAAGGCAAATTCTGGGACAGCAGCCTGATTCCTGCAAAGAGCAAGGAGCACTACCCCCTGCTGGGAGGAAAACACTAAGCACAAAGCCACCTGTGCTTGAGGCTAAGCCAACTTCACAGGAAGCTTAGGACAGGGACCCCTTTCCCCAAGAGCAACAGTGGACCAGAATAGCACAAAAAGAAGAAATGCCCAAAGAAAAGGAGAGAAAAGGAGCAAGAAACGGAAATGTGCCTGGGCCGGGGAAACCTCCTGGGGTGGCAGGGAAGAAACAAACTACTCAGAGAGGGACAACATCCTCAGAAGAACTCTCAGAGAGTGAGCTGTGAAGAGGTCTCCAAACGAAAGAAGCTTCTTGGACGTGCTGTGAAGAGATTGCAAAAAGGCAAATAAGAGAGGTACAAGAAACAATCAGAATACAAATGAGAGGGATGCAGGAGACCCTCCACGGTTTGGAAAAGGAAGGCAATTCCGGGAGAAAGAAAAACACAATCAGCCAAAGGGACAAACCATGCACTGATCAAATCAATCCCTTAAGAAACACAATAGAGCAAATGTCAAACAATCCCCTGAAGAAAACATCACCCTGAAAAGTAGAAGTAATTAATTAGTAAAGGAGAAACCAAAGCTAATTGCAGAAAATCCCACCTTCAGCACTAGAATAGGGCAAATGGAAGCTAATTCATTTCTCAGGATATCAAGAATCAGTCAAACAAACTACAAAGGATGAACCTAATGGGAGAAAACGAAAAATACCTCATTGGAAAAAAAGCCAACCTAGAGTATAGATACACAAGAGATGATTTAAAAATTATAGGTCTACCTCAAGGCAATGATCAAAAAAAGAGCCTGAATAGCATCCCTGCACAGATCACCAAGGAAAACTCTCCTGATATGCTGGAACCAGATGGAGAAGTAGCAATGGAAGGATGCATCAATCAACATCAGAACGAGAAAATACAAAAAAAAAAAAAAAAAAAAAAAAAAAAAAAAAAAAAAAAAAAAAAAAAAAACCACTATTGAAAAAAAAATACATAAATTTTAGCCTTATTTTAATCCTACATCAAAACACCACTGTCTTAAAGCACCACTGTGGGATATATAAAATTATCCCACACCGCTAATCCTCTTTACAAATAAAGGACTTGAAACATTTTTTAAAAACTCTATTTTATTTTGTAATCACTCAATCCCTTGTTTGCTTAAGAATGACTTTCTTGCAGAAGATACAACAGTGACAAGTACATGATTTCCTTCTCTTCTAAATTTTACGGTATAACCTTCAATATTCCGGGCATTTGTTCATGTTTAACAATGATTGAATTTGAAATCTTAGTCGGAGCCTAATTTTTTCCCTGTTGGTTTTCAGATTTGCCTTTGCATCAGGCAGGAAAATGTTTTCAAATGGAAGGTTTTTGATTTATCAAGCACTGTGTGACGGAATGGCACGATTTCTAATGCCTGGTCGTTGAGTCTATTTGACTGATCTCTTCTTCTATCACTTCAACCAATATCAAATGTTTTGGATGACTCCTGTTCCATAATGCAGTCTGAAACCTGGAGGTCCTTGCAACCCTTCATTCCTACCTCTTTTCTTTACTTCCTTTGCTATCACATGTTCTGGAAGCATTCTTTTCATAGACTAATAAATTCCGTGGTCCTCAAACTTTTTAAATAGGGGGCCAGTTCACTGTCCCTCAGACTGTTGGAGGGCCGGACTAGAGGACAAACAAAAAGTCACAGTCTGTGTGCGCCCCTCAGCCCATTTGCCGTAAGCCGGACGGCCGCAGAAGCATCCTCAGCGGGCCACATCTGGCCGGCGGGCCGTCCTTTGAGAACCCCTAATGGTAGAGCATTAAAATGTGGAATAAATGTTGGTTCTGTTACCATGAACTCCAAACATTTAAAGTGTCCTGTATTTTTTGAGGGAATGTGGCAACTGTGTCTCTACAAGTATTGTGTGTGTATGCTTTACTGGACAGAGGGGGCAACCCCTGGGGGCAGGGGATAGCCTGGAGTCAGAAGCACTCCTCTTCCTGAGAGCAGCTCCAGCTCAGACTCTTACTAGCTGATTGACACTGGTCCTGTGACCTGAGCCTGTGTGCCTCAGCTTCCTCATCTGCCAAGGGGGCTGAAGAAGGACGTGACAAGCACTCCAGTATCTCTGCCGAGAAAGCCCGCATGGGGTCAAAAAGCACCACGCAAATGACTGATTCAGCACCCGAAATGAGTGACAGCTCTGAAAGGAATCCTGCCTTATTCCTAGCCTGTCAGGTGCCTGCAAGGCTCTCCCTCCTCTGCTCTGACCTCTCACCTCCCTGGCCTCCCCAACCAAAACCGCACCTTCCACAGGAAGCCTTCCCTAAGGCCCTTAATTTCAGTGTATTCCCTCTGTTGATTATGTCCCCCTCAACTGGCACACAGACTGCTTTGTACATAACGGTTTCCGTATTGTCTCCCACGTTAGAGTGTGAGAGTGTGAGCTCCCTCTGATGGGGGACTGTGCTTTTCCTCTTTGTGTATCCCCAGGCTCAGCCAGAGAGCCCAGCATGGAGTAGGCGCCAAATAACTGTTTCCTGCTTCTTTAACAAACACTCCACGTCCCTCTGGAACGCCCGAGTATAACGGCCACGGACAAGGAATATGTAATGGCTGGCCTGAATCTGCATAAGTTCCATAAGACCGAATGGATGCCCCCCCCGCCAGACCAGGTTCCATAGTGTAGTGGTTATCACGTCTGTTTCACGCACAGTAGGTCCTGGGTTCGATTCCCAGTGGGGCCAAGGGTCATACATTTTTCGCCCATTACTCTAAATTGCAATGTGGCTATGGAATCTCTCTAAACTTTTTCTCCAAAGATTGGTTTTCCTCAACTAACCACACCCCGTCTTTTCCTACCTGTATTCCTTTTGTTTGTGTCAAAGTTGTTCCATGTCATAGAATCAAAATCATCTCATTAATTATCCAAGGATACCAAGAGAGACTTTTCAGGAGAAATTAAATCCATCTCTAGTCATATGCAAAACATGTTGCACATCACTACTGACCAGAGAACGAAAGATTAAGGCAACTCTGAGGTACCACAGCACATCTCTCAGATTAGCTCGGATGACAGAAAAAAAACTTTATGATGAATGTTGGAGCGGATGTGGGAAACCTGCGACATTAGTAAATTGCTGGTGGAGTTGGTGTCTAACTCAATCCACCATTCTGGAGAGCAATTGGCCAGTACATCCAAAGTGCTATCAAATCATGCAGACTCTTTAAGCCAGCAGTGCCATTACTGGGTCTGGACCCCAAGGAAATCATGGAGGAGGGAAAAGCACACACAGGTGCCAAAGATATTTGCAGCAGCCCTTTTGGTCATGGCAAAGAATGGGAAAATGAGTAGATGCTCGTCACTTAGACAATGACTGAATAAGTTGTAGGATGTGAAAGTATCGGAATCTTATTGTTCTATAAAAATGAGGCACAAGCTGATTTTACAAAGGCCTGGAAAGATTTACAAGGACTGATCAGCAGCAGCACAGCACACCAGTGGGGCAGGCGCCAGTTTTAGGCCCGAAGGCAAATTCTGGGACAGCAGCCTGATTCCTGCAAAGAGCAAGGAGCACTACCCCCTGCTGGGAGGAAAACACTAAGCACAAAGCCACCTGTGCTTGAGGCTAAGCCAACTTCACAGGAAGCTTAGGACAGGGACCCCTTTCCCCAAGAGCAACAGTGGACCAGAATAGCACAAAAAGAAGAAATGCCCAAAGAAAAGGAGAGAAAAGGAGCAAGAAACGGAAATGTGCCTGGGCCGGGGAAACCTCCTGGGGTGGCAGGGAAGAAACAAACTACTCAGAGAGGGACAACATCCTCAGAAGAACTCTCAGAGAGTGAGCTGTGAAGAGGTCTCCAAACGAAAGAAGCTTCTTGGACGTGCTGTGAAGAGATTGCAAAAAGGCAAATAAGAGAGGTACAAGAAACAATCAGAATACAAATGAGAGGGATGCAGGAGACCCTCCACGGTTTGGAAAAGGAAGGCAATTCCGGGAGAAAGAAAAACACAATCAGCCAAAGGGACAAACCATGCACTGATCAAATCAATCCCTTAAGAAACACAATAGAGCAAATGTCAAACAATCCCCTGAAGAAAACATCACCCTGAAAAGTAGAAGTAATTAATTAGTAAAGGAGAAACCAAAGCTAATTGCAGAAAATCCCACCTTCAGCACTAGAATAGGGCAAATGGAAGCTAATTCATTTCTCAGGATATCAAGAATCAGTCAAACAAACTACAAAGGATGAACCTAATGGGAGAAAACGAAAAATACCTCATTGGAAAAAAAGCCAACCTAGAGTATAGATACACAAGAGATGATTTAAAAATTATAGGTCTACCTCAAGGCAATGATCAAAAAAAGAGCCTGAATAGCATCCCTGCACAGATCACCAAGGAAAACTCTCCTGATATGCTGGAACCAGATGGAGAAGTAGCAATGGAAGGATGCATCAATCAACATCAGAACGAGAAAATACAAAAAAAAAAAAAAAAAAAAACCACTATTGAAAAAAAAAAATACATAAATTTTAGCCTTATTTTAATCCTACATCAAAACACCACTGTCTTAAAGCACCACTGTGGGATATATAAAATTATCCCACACCGCTAATCCTCTTTACAAATAAAGGACTTGAAACATTTTTTAAAAACTCTATTTTATTTTGTAATCACTCAATCCCTTGTTTGCTTAAGAATGACTTTCTTGCAGAAGATACAACAGTGACAAGTACATGATTTCCTTCTCTTCTAAATTTTACGGTATAACCTTCAATATTCCGGGCATTTGTTCATGTTTAACAATGATTGAATTTGTAATCTTAGTCGGAGCCTAATTTTTTCCCTGTTGGTTTTCAGATTTGCCTTTGCATCAGACAGGAAAATGTTTTCAAATGGAAGGTTTTTGATTTATCAAGCACTGTGTGACGGAATGGCACGATTTCTAATGCCTGGTCGTTGAGTCTGTTTGACTGATCTCTTCTTCTATCACTTCAACCAATATCAAATGTTTTGGATGACTCCTGTTCCATAATGCAGTCTGAAACCTGGAGGTCCTTGCAACCCTTCATTCCTACCTCTTTTCTTTACTTCCTTTGCTATCTCATGTTCTGGAAGCATTCTTTTCATAGACTAATAAATTCCGTGGTCCTCAAACTTTTTAAATAGGGGGCCAGTTCACTGTCCCTCAGACTGTTGGAGGGCCGGACTAGAGGACAAACAAAAAGTCACAGTCTGTGTGCGCCCCTCAGCCCATTTGCCGTAAGCCGGAGGGCCGCAGAAGCATCCTCAGCGGGCCACATCTGGCCGGCGGGCCGTCCTTTGAGAACCCCTAATGGTAGAGCATTAAAATGTGGAATAAATGTTGGTTCTGTTACCATGAACTCCAAACATTTAAAGAGTCCTGTATTTTTTGAGGGAATGTGGCAACTGTGTCTCTACAAGTATTGTGTGTGTATGCTTTACTGGACAGAGGGGGCAACCCCTGGGGGCAGGGGATAGCCTGGAGTCAGAAGCACTCCTCTTCCTGAGAGCAGCTCCAGCTCAGACTCTTACTAGCTGATTGACACTGGTCCTGTGACCTGAGCCTGTGTGCCTCAGCTTCCTCATCTGCCAAGGGGGCTGAAGAAGGACGTGACAAGCACTCCAGTATCTCTGCCGAGAAAGCCCGCATGGGGTCAAAAAGCACCACGCAAATGACTGATTCAGCACCCGAAATGAGTGACAGCTCTGAAAGGAATCCTGCCTTATTCCTAGTCTGTCAGGTGCCTGCAAGGCTCTCCCTCCTCTGCTCTGACCTCTCACCTCCCTGACCTCTCCAACTAAAACCGCACCTTCCACAGGAAGCCTTCCCTAAGGCCCTTAATTTCAGTGTATTCCCTCTGTTGATTATGTCCCCCTCAACTGGCACACAGACTGCTTTGTACATAACGGTTTCCGTATTGTCTCCCACGTTAGAGTGTGAGAGTGTGAGCTCCCTCTGATGGGGGACTGTGCTTTTCCTCTTTGTGTATCCCCAGGCTCAGCCAGAGAGCCCAGCATGGAGTAGGCGCCAAATAACTGTTTCCTGCTTCTTTAACAAACACTCCACGTCCCTCTGGAACGCCCAAGTATAACGGCCACGGACAAGGAATATGTAATGGCTGGCCTGAATCTGCATAAGTTCCATAAGACCGAATGGATGCCCCCCCACCAGACCAGGTTCCATAGTGTAGTGGTTATCACGTCTGTTTCACGCACAGTAGGTCCTGGGTTCGATTCCCAGTGGGGCCAAGGGTCATACATTTTTCGCCCATTACTCTAAATTGCAACGTGGCTATGGAATCTCTCTAAACTTTTTCTCCAAAGATTGGTTTTCCTCAACTAACCACACCCCGTCTTTTCCTACCTGCATTCCTTTTGTTTGTGTCAAAGTTGTTCCATGTCATAGAATCAAAATCATCTCATTAATTATCCAAGGATACCAAGAGAGACTTTTCAGGAGAAATTAAATCCATCTCTAGTCATATGCAAAACATGTTGCACATCACTACTGACCAGAGAACGAAAGATTAAGGCAACTCTGAGGTACCACAGCACATCTCTCAGATTAGCTCGGATGACAGAAAAAAAACTTTATGATGAATGTTGGAGCGGATGTGGGAAACCTGCGACATTAGTAAATTGCTGGTGGAGTTGGTGTCTAACTCAATCCACCATTCTGGAGAGCAATTGGCCAGTACATCCAAAGTGCTATCAAATCATGCAGACTCTTTAAGCCAGCGGTGCCATTACTGGGTCTGGACCCCAAGGAAATCATGGAGGAGGGAAAAGCACACACAGGTGCCAAAGATATTTGCAGCAGCCCTTTTGGTCATGGCAAAGAATGGGAAAATGAGTAGATGCTCGTCACTTAGACAATGACTGAATAAGTTGTAGGATGTGAAAGTATCGGAATCTTATTGTTCTATAAAAATGAGGCACAAGCTGATTTTACAAAGGCCTGGAAAGATTTACAAGGACTGATCAGCAGCAGCACAGCACACCAGTGGGGCAGGCGCCAGTTTTAGGCCCGAAGGCAAATTCTGGGACAGCAGCCTGATTCCTGCAAAGAGCAAGGAGCACTACCCACTGCTGGGAGGAAAACACTAAACACAAAGCCACCTGTGCTTGAGGCTAAGCCAACTTCACAGGAAGCTTAGGACAGGGACCCCTTTCCCCAAGAGCAACAGTGGACCAGAATAGCACAAAAAGAAGAAATGCCCAAAGAAAAGGAGAGAAAAGGAGCAAGAAACGGAAATGTGCCTGGGCCGGGGAAACCTCCTGGGGTGGCAGGGAAGAAACAAACTACTCAGAGAGGGACAACATCCTCAGAAGAACTCTCAGAGAGTGAGCTGTGAAGAGGTCTCCAAAAGAAAGAAGCTTCTTGGACGTGCTGTGAAGAGATTGCAAAAAGGCAAATAAGAGAGGTACAAGAAACAATCAGAAAACAAATGAGAGGGATGCAGGAGACCCTCCACGGTTTGGAAAAGGAAGGCAATTCCGGGAGAAAGAAAAACACAATCAGCCAAAGGGACAAACCATGCACTGATCAAATCAATCCCTTAAGAAACACAATAGAGCAAATGTCAAACAATCCCCTGAAGAAAACATCACCCTGAAAAGTAGAAGTAATTAATTAGTAAAGGAGAAACCAAAGCTAACAGCAGAAAATCCCACCTTCAGCACTAGAATAGGGCAAATGGAAGCTAATTCATTTCTCAGGATATCAAGAATCAGTCAAACAAACTACAAAGGATGAACCTAATGGGAGAAAACGAAAAATATCTCATTGGAAAAAAAGCCAACCTAGAGTATAGATACACAAGAGATGATTTAAAAATTATAGGTCTACCTCAAGGCAATGATCAAAAAAAGAGCCTGAATAGCATCCCTGCACAGATCACCAAGGAAAACTCTCCTGATATGCTGGAACCAGATGGAGAAGTAGCAATGGAAGGATGCATCAATCAACATCAGAACGAGAAAATACAAAAAAAAAAAAAAAAAAAAAAAAAAACCACTATTGAAAAAAAAAAATACATAAATTTTAGCCTTATTTTAATCCTACATCAAAACACCACTGTCTTAAAGCACCACTGTGGGATATATAAAATTATCCCACACCGCTAATCCTCTTTACAAATAAAGGACTTGAAACATTTTTTAAAAACTCTATTTTATTTTGTAATCACTCAATCCCTTGTTTGCTTAAGAATGACTTTCTTGCAGAAGATACAACAGTGACAAGTACATGATTTCCTTCTCTTCTAAATTTTACGGTATAACCTTCAATATTCCGGGCATTTGTTCATGTTTAACAATGATTGAATTTGTAATCTTAGTCGGAGCCTAATTTTTTCCCTGTTGGTTTTCAGATTTGCCTTTGCATCAGACAGGAAAATGTTTTCAAATGGAAGGTTTTTGATTTATCAAGCACTGTGTGACGGAATGGCACGATTTCTAATGCCTGGTCGTTGAGTCTATTTGACTGATCTCTTCTTCTATCACTTCAACCAATATCAAATGTTTTGGATGACTCCTGTTCCATAATGCAGTCTGAAACCTGGAGGTCCTTGCAACCCTTCATTCCTACCTCTTTTCTTTACTTCCTTTGCTATCTCATGTTCTGGAAGCATTCTTTTCATAGACTAATAAATTCCGTGGTCCTCAAACTTTTTAAATAGGGGGCCAGTTCACTGTCCCTCAGACTGTTGGAGGGCCGGACTAGAGGACAAACAAAAAGTCACAGTCTGTGTGCGCCCCTCAGCCCATTTGCCGTAAGCCGGAGGGCCGCAGAAGCATCCTCAGCGGGCCACATCTGGCCGGCGGGCCGTCCTTTGAGAACCCCTAATGGTAGAGCATTAAAATGTGGAATAAATGTTGGTTCTGTTACCATGAACTCCAAACATTTAAAGAGTCCTGTATTTTTTGAGGGAATGTGGCAACTGTGTCTCTACAAGTATTGTGTGTGTATGCTTTACTGGACAGAGGGGGCAACCCCTGGGGGCAGGGGATAGCCTGGAGTCAGAAGCACTCCTCTTCCTGAGAGCAGCTCCAGCTCAGACTCTTACTAGCTGATTGACACTGGTCCTGTGACCTGAGCCTGTGTGCCTCAGCTTCCTCATCTGCCAAGGGGGCTGAAGAAGGACGTGACAAGCACTCCAGTATCTCTGCCGAGAAAGCCCGCATGGGGTCAAAAAGCACCACGCAAATGACTGATTCAGCACCCGAAATGAGTGACAGCTCTGAAAGGAATCCTGCCTTATTCCTAGTCTGTCAGGTGCCTGCAAGGCTCTCCCTCCTCTGCTCTGACCTCTCACCTCCCTGACCTCCCCAACTAAAACCGCACCTTCCACAGGAAGCCTTCCCTAAGGCCCTTAATTTCAGTGTATTCCCTCTGTTGATTATGTCCCCCTCAACTGGCACACAGACTGCTTTGTACATAACGGTTTCTGTATTGTCTCCCACGTTAGAGTGTGAGAGTGTGAGCTCCCTCTGATGGGGGACTGTGCTTTTCCTCTTTGTGTATCCCCAGGCTCAGCCAGAGAGCCCAGCATGGAGTAGGCGCCAAATAACTGTTTCCTGCTTCTTTAACAAACACTCCACGTCCCTCTGGAACGCCCAAGTATAACGGCCACGGACAAGGAATATGTAATGGCTGGCCTGAATCTGCATAAGTTCCATAAGACCGAATGGATGCCCCCCCGCCAGACCAGGTTCCATAGTGTAGTGGTTATCACGTCTGTTTCACGCACAGTAGGTCCTGGGTTCGATTCCCAGTGGGGCCAAGGGTCATACATTTTTCGCCCATTACTCTAAATTGCAACGTGGCTATGGAATCTCTCTAAACTTTTTCTCCAAAGATTGGTTTTCCTCAACTAACCACACCCCGTCTTTTCCTACCTGCATTCCTTTTGTTTGTGTCAAAGTTGTTCCATGTCATAGAATCAAAATCATCTCATTAATTATCCAAGGATACCAAGAGAGACTTTTCAGGAGAAATTAAATCCATCTCTAGTCATATGCAAAACATGTTGCACATCACTACTGACCAGAGAACGAAAGATTAAGGCAACTCTGAGGTACCACAGCACATCTCTCAGATTAGCTCGGATGACAGAAAAAAAACTTTATGATGAATGTTGGAGCGGATGTGGGAAACCTGCGACATTAGTAAATTGCTGGTGGAGTTGGTGTCTAACTCAATCCACCATTCTGGAGAGCAATTGGCCAGTACATCCAAAGTGCTATCAAATCATGCAGACTCTTTAAGCCAGCGGTGCCATTACTGGGTCTGGACCCCAAGGAAATCATGGAGGAGGGAAAAGCACACACAGGTGCCAAAGATATTTGCAGCAGCCCTTTTGGTCATGGCAAAGAATGGGAAAATGAGTAGATGCTCGTCACTTAGACAATGACTGAATAAGTTGTAGGATGTGAAAGTATCGGAATCTTATTGTTCTATAAAAATGAGGCACAAGCTGATTTTACAAAGGCCTGGAAAGATTTACAAGGACTGATCAGCAGCAGCACAGCACACCAGTGGGGCAGGCGCCAGTTTTAGGCCCGAAGGCAAATTCTGGGACAGCAGCCTGATTCCTGCAAAGAGCAAGGAGCACTACCCACTGCTGGGAGGAAAACACTAAACACAAAGCCACCTGTGCTTGAGGCTAAGCCAACTTCACAGGAAGCTTAGGACAGGGACCCCTTTCCCCAAGAGCAACAGTGGACCAGAATAGCACAAAAAGAAGAAATGCCCAAAGAAAAGGAGAGAAAAGGAGCAAGAAACGGAAATGTGCCTGGGCCGGGGAAACCTCCTGGGGTGGCAGGGAAGAAACAAACTACTCAGAGAGGGACAACATCCTCAGAAGAACTCTCAGAGAGTGAGCTGTGAAGAGGTCTCCAAAAGAAAGAAGCTTCTTGGACGTGCTGTGAAGAGATTGCAAAAAGGCAAATAAGAGAGGTACAAGAAACAATCAGAAAACAAATGAGAGGGATGCAGGAGACCCTCCACGGTTTGGAAAAGGAAGGCAATTCCGGGAGAAAGAAAAACACAATCAGCCAAAGGGACAAACCATGCACTGATCAAATCAATCCCTTAAGAAACACAATAGAGCAAATGTCAAACAATCCCCTGAAGAAAACATCACCCTGAAAAGTAGAAGTAATTAATTAGTAAAGGAGAAACCAAAGCTAACAGCAGAAAATCCCACCTTCAGCACTAGAATAGGGCAAATGGAAGCTAATTCATTTCTCAGGATATCAAGAATCAGTCAAACAAACTACAAAGGATGAACCTAATGGGAGAAAACGAAAAATATCTCATTGGAAAAAAAGCCAACCTAGAGTATAGATACACAAGAGATGATTTAAAAATTATAGGTCTACCTCAAGGCAATGATCAAAAAAAGAGCCTGAATAGCATCCCTGCACAGATCACCAAGGAAAACTCTCCTGATATGCTGGAACCAGATGGAGAAGTAGCAATGGAAGGATGCATCAATCAACATCAGAACGAGAAAATACAAAAAAAAAAAAAAAAAAAAAAAAAAAAAAAAAAAAAAAAAACCACTATTGAAAAAAAAAAATACATAAATTTTAGCCTTATTTTAATCCTACATCAAAACACCACTGTCTTAAAGCACCACTGTGGGATATATAAAATTATCCCACACCGCTAATCCTCTTTACAAATAAAGGACTTGAAACATTTTTTAAAAACTCTATTTTATTTTGTAATCACTCAATCCCTTGTTTGCTTAAGAATGACTTTCTTGCAGAAGATACAACAGTGACAAGTACATGATTTCCTTCTCTTCTAAATTTTACGGTATAACCTTCAATATTCCGGGCATTTGTTCATGTTTAACAATGATTGAATTTGTAATCTTAGTCGGAGCCTAATTTTTTCCCTGTTGGTTTTCAGATTTGCCTTTGCATCAGACAGGAAAATGTTTTCAAATGGAAGGTTTTTGATTTATCAAGCACTGTGTGACGGAATGGCACGATTTCTAATGCCTGGTCGTTGAGTCTATTTGACTGATCTCTTCTTCTATCACTTCAACCAATATCAAATGTTTTGGATGACTCCTGTTCCATAATGCAGTCTGAAACCTGGAGGTCCTTGCAACCCTTCATTCCTACCTCTTTTCTTTACTTCCTTTGCTATCTCATGTTCTGGAAGCATTCTTTTCATAGACTAATAAATTCCGTGGTCCTCAAACTTTTTAAATAGGGGGCCAGTTCACTGTCCCTCAGACTGTTGGAGGGCCGGACTAGAGGACAAACAAAAAGTCACAGTCTGTGTGCGCCCCTCAGCCCATTTGCCGTAAGCCGGAGGGCCGCAGAAGCATCCTCAGCGGGCCACATCTGGCCGGCGGGCCGTCCTTTGAGAACCCCTAATGGTAGAGCATTAAAATGTGGAATAAATGTTGGTTCTGTTACCATGAACTCCAAACATTTAAAGAGTCCTGTATTTTTTGAGGGAATGTGGCAACTGTGTCTCTACAAGTATTGTGTGTGTATGCTTTACTGGACAGAGGGGGCAACCCCTGGGGGCAGGGGATAGCCTGGAGTCAGAAGCACTCCTCTTCCTGAGAGCAGCTCCAGCTCAGACTCTTACTAGCTGATTGACACTGGTCCTGTGACCTGAGCCTGTGTGCCTCAGCTTCCTCATCTGCCAAGGGGGCTGAAGAAGGACGTGACAAGCACTCCAGTATCTCTGCCGAGAAAGCCCGCATGGGGTCAAAAAGCACCACGCAAATGACTGATTCAGCACCCGAAATGAGTGACAGCTCTGAAAGGAATCCTGCCTTATTCCTAGTCTGTCAGGTGCCTGCAAGGCTCTCCCTCCTCTGCTCTGACCTCTCACCTCCCTGACCTCCCCAACTAAAACCGCACCTTCCACAGGAAGCCTTCCCTAAGGCCCTTAATTTCAGTGTATTCCCTCTGTTGATTATGTCCCCCTCAACTGGCACACAGACTGCTTTGTACATAACGGTTTCCGTATTGTCTCCCACGTTAGAGTGTGAGAGTGTGAGCTCCCTCTGATGGGGGACTGTGCTTTTCCTCTTTGTGTATCCCCAGGCTCAGCCAGAGAGCCCAGCATGGAGTAGGCGCCAAATAACTGTTTCCTGCTTCTTTAACAAACACTCCACGTCCCTCTGGAACGCCCAAGTATAACGGCCACGGACAAGGAATATGTAATGGCTGGCCTGAATCTGCATAAGTTCCATAAGACCGAATGGATGCCCCCCCGCCAGACCAGGTTCCATAGTGTAGTGGTTATCACGTCTGTTTCACGCACAGTAGGTCCTGGGTTCGATTCCCAGTGGGGCCAAGGGTCATACATTTTTCGCCCATTACTCTAAATTGCAACGTGGCTATGGAATCTCTCTAAACTTTTTCTCCAAAGATTGGTTTTCCTCAACTAACCACACCCCGTCTTTTCCTACCTGCATTCCTTTTGTTTGTGTCAAAGTTGTTCCATGTCATAGAATCAAAATCATCTCATTAATTATCCAAGGATACCAAGAGAGACTTTTCAGGAGAAATTAAATCCATCTCTAGTCATATGCAAAACATGTTGCACATCACTACTGACCAGAGAACGAAAGATTAAGGCAACTCTGAGGTACCACAGCACATCTCTCAGATTAGCTCGGATGACAGAAAAAAAACTTTATGATGAATGTTGGAGCGGATGTGGGAAACCTGCGACATTAGTAAATTGCTGGTGGAGTTGGTGTCTAACTCAATCCACCATTCTGGAGAGCAATTGGCCAGTACATCCAAAGTGCTATCAAATCATGCAGACTCTTTAAGCCAGCGGTGCCATTACTGGGTCTGGACCCCAAGGAAATCATGGAGGAGGGAAAAGCACACACAGGTGCCAAAGATATTTGCAGCAGCCCTTTTGGTCATGGCAAAGAATGGGAAAATGAGTAGATGCTCGTCACTTAGACAATGACTGAATAAGTTGTAGGATGTGAAAGTATCGGAATCTTATTGTTCTATAAAAATGAGGCACAAGCTGATTTTACAAAGGCCTGGAAAGATTTACAAGGACTGATCAGCAGCAGCACAGCACACCAGTGGGGCAGGCGCCAGTTTTAGGCCCGAAGGCAAATTCTGGGACAGCAGCCTGATTCCTGCAAAGAGCAAGGAGCACTACCCACTGCTGGGAGGAAAACACTAAACACAAAGCCACCTGTGCTTGAGGCTAAGCCAACTTCACAGGAAGCTTAGGACAGGGACCCCTTTCCCCAAGAGCAACAGTGGACCAGAATAGCACAAAAAGAAGAAATGCCCAAAGAAAAGGAGAGAAAAGGAGCAAGAAACGGAAATGTGCCTGGGCCGGGGAAACCTCCTGGGGTGGCAGGGAAGAAACAAACTACTCAGAGAGGGACAACATCCTCAGAAGAACTCTCAGAGAGTGAGCTGTGAAGAGGTCTCCAAAAGAAAGAAGCTTCTTGGACGTGCTGTGAAGAGATTGCAAAAAGGCAAATAAGAGAGGTACAAGAAACAATCAGAAAACAAATGAGAGGGATGCAGGAGACCCTCCACGGTTTGGAAAAGGAAGGCAATTCCGGGAGAAAGAAAAACACAATCAGCCAAAGGGACAAACCATGCACTGATCAAATCAATCCCTTAAGAAACACAATAGAGCAAATGTCAAACAATCCCCTGAAGAAAACATCACCCTGAAAAGTAGAAGTAATTAATTAGTAAAGGAGAAACCAAAGCTAACTGCAGAAAATCCCACCTTCAGCACTAGAATAGGGCAAATGGAAGCTAATTCATTTCTCAGGATATCAAGAATCAGTCAAACAAACTACAAAGGATGAACCTAATGGGAGAAAACGAAAAATATCTCATTGGAAAAAAAGCCAACCTAGAGTATAGATACACAAGAGATGATTTAAAAATTATAGGTCTACCTCAAGGCAATGATCAAAAAAAGAGCCTGAATAGCATCCCTGCACAGATCACCAAGGAAAACTCTCCTGATATGCTGGAACCAGATGGAGAAGTAGCAATGGAAGGATGCATCAATCAACATCAGAACGAGAAAATACAAAAAAAAAAAAAAAAACCACTATTGAAAAAAAAAATACATAAATTTTAGCCTTATTTTAATCCTACATCAAAACACCACTGTCTTAAAGCACCACTGTGGGATATATAAAATTATCCCACACCGCTAATCCTCTTTACAAATAAAGGACTTGAAACATTTTTTAAAAACTCTATTTTATTTTGTAATCACTCAATCCCTTGTTTGCTTAAGAATGACTTTCTTGCAGAAGATACAACAGTGACAAGTACATGATTTCCTTCTCTTCTAAATTTTACGGTATAACCTTCAATATTCCGGGCATTTGTTCATGTTTAACAATGATTGAATTTGTAATCTTAGTTGGAGCCTAATTTTTTCCCTGTTGGTTTTCAGATTTGCCTTTGCATCAGACAGGAAAATGTTTTCAAATGGAAGGTTTTTGATTTATCAAGCACTGTGTGACGGAATGGCACGATTTCTAATGCCTGGTCGTTGAGTCTATTTGACTGATCTCTTCTTCTATCACTTCAACCAATATCAAATGTTTTGGATGACTCCTGTTCCATAATGCAGTCTGAAACCTGGAGGTCCTTGCAACCCTTCATTCCTACCTCTTTTCTTTACTTCCTTTGCTATCTCATGTTCTGGAAGCATTCTTTTCATAGACTAATAAATTCCGTGGTCCTCAAACTTTTTAAATAGGGGGCCAGTTCACTGTCCCTCAGACTGTTGGAGGGCCGGACTAGAGGACAAACAAAAAGTCACAGTCTGTGTGCGCCCCTCAGCCCATTTGCCGTAAGCCGGAGGGCCGCAGAAGCATCCTCAGCGGGCCACATCTGGCCGGCGGGCCGTCCTTTGAGAACCCCTAATGGTAGAGCATTAAAATGTGGAATAAATGTTGGTTCTGTTACCATGAACTCCAAACATTTAAAGAGTCCTGTATTTTTTGAGGGAATGTGGCAACTGTGTCTCTACAAGTATTGTGTGTGTATGCTTTACTGGACAGAGGGGGCAACCCCTGGGGGCAGGGGATAGCCTGGAGTCAGAAGCACTCCTCTTCCTGAGAGCAGCTCCAGCTCAGACTCTTACTAGCTGATTGACACTGGTCCTGTGACCTGAGCCTGTGTGCCTCAGCTTCCTCATCTGCCAAGGGGGCTGAAGAAGGACGTGACAAGCACTCCAGTATCTCTGCCGAGAAAGCCCGCATGGGGTCAAAAAGCACCACGCAAATGACTGATTCAGCACCCGAAATGAGTGACAGCTCTGAAAGGAATCCTGCCTTATTCCTAGCCTGTCAGGTGCCTGCAAGGCTCTCCCTCCTCTGCTCTGACCTCTCACCTCCCTGGCCTCCCCAACTAAAACCGCACCTTCCACAGGAAGCCTTCCCTAAGGCCCTTAATTTCAGTGTATTCCCTCTGTTGATTATGTCCCCCTCAACTGGCACACAGACTGCTTTGTACATAACGGTTTCCGTATTGTCTCCCACGTTAGAGTGTGAGAGTGTGAGCTCCCTCTGATGGGGGACTGTGCTTTTCCTCTTTGTGTATCCCCAGGCTCAGCCAGAGAGCCCAGCATGGAGTAGGCGCCAAATAACTGTTTCCTGCTTCTTTAACAAACACTCCACGTCCCTCTGGAACGCCCAAGTATAACGGCCACGGACAAGGAATATGTAATGGCTGGCCTGAATCTGCATAAGTTCCATAAGACCGAATGGATGCCCCCCCCACCAGACCAGGTTCCATAGTGTAGTGGTTATCACGTCTGTTTCACGCACAGTAGGTCCTGGGTTCGATTCCCAGTGGGGCCAAGGGTCATACATTTTTCGCCCATTACTCTAAATTGCAATGTGGCTATGGAATCTCTCTAAACTTTTTCTCCAAAGATTGGTTTTCCTCAACTAACCACACCCCGTCTTTTCCTACCTGCATTCCTTTTGTTTGTGTCAAAGTTGTTCCATGTCATAGAATCAAAATCATCTCATTAATTATCCAAGGATACCAAGAGAGACTTTTCAGGAGAAATTAAATCCATCTCTAGTCATATGCAAAACATGTTGCACATCACTACTGACCAGAGAACGAAAGATTAAGGCAACTCTGAGGTACCACAGCACATCTCTCAGATTAGCTCGGATGACAGAAAAAAAACTTTATGATGAATGTTGGAGCGGATGTGGGAAACCTGCGACATTAGTAAATTGCTGGTGGAGTTGGTGTCTAACTCAATCCACCATTCTGGAGAGCAATTGGCCAGTACATCCAAAGTGCTATCAAATCATGCAGACTCTTTAAGCCAGCGGTGCCATTACTGGGTCTGGACCCCAAGGAAATCATGGAGGAGGGAAAAGCACACACAGGTGCCAAAGATATTTGCAGCAGCCCTTTTGGTCATGGCAAAGAATGGGAAAATGAGTAGATGCTCGTCACTTAGACAATGACTGAATAAGTTGTAGGATGTGAAAGTATCGGAATCTTATTGTTCTATAAAAATGAGGCACAAGCTGATTTTACAAAGGCCTGGAAAGATTTACAAGGACTGATCAGCAGCAGCACAGCACACCAGTGGGGCAGGCGCCAGTTTTAGGCCCGAAGGCAAATTCTGGGACAGCAGCCTGATTCCTGCAAAGAGCAAGGAGCACTACCCCCTGCTGGGAGGAAAACACTAAGCACAAAGCCACCTGTGCTTGAGGCTAAGCCAACTTCACAGGAAGCTTAGGACAGGGACCCCTTTCCCCAAGAGCAACAGTGGACCAGAATAGCACAAAAAGAAGAAATGCCCAAAGAAAAGGAGAGAAAAGGAGCAAGAAACGGAAATGTGCCTGGGCCGGGGGAAACCTCCTGGGGTGGCAGGGAAGAAACAAACTACTCAGAGAGGGACAACATCCTCAGAAGAACTCTCAGAGAGTGAGCTGTGAAGAGGTCTCCAAACGAAAGAAGCTTCTTGGACGTGCTGTGAAGAGATTGCAAAAAGGCAAATAAGAGAGGTACAAGAAACAATCAGAAAACAAATGAGAGGGATGCAGGAGACCCTCCACGGTTTGGAAAAGGAAGGCAATTCCGGGAGAAAGAAAAACACAATCAGCCAAAGGGACAAACCATGCACTGATCAAATCAATCCCTTAAGAAACACAATAGAGCAAATGTCAAACAATCCCCTGAAGAAAACATCACCCTGAAAAGTAGAAGTAATTAATTAGTAAAGGAGAAACCAAAGCTAACTGCAGAAAATCCCACCTTCAGCACTAGAATAGGGCAAATGGAAGCTAGTTCATTTCTCAGGATATCAAGAATCAGTCAAACAAACTACAAAGGATGAACCTAATGGGAGAAAACGAAAAATATCTCATTGGAAAAAAAGCCAACCTAGAGTATAGATACACAAGAGATGATTTAAAAATTATAGGTCTTCCTCAAGGCAATGATCAAAAAAAGAGCCTGAATAGCATCCCTGCACAGATCACCAAGGAAAACTCTCCTGATATGCTGGAACCAGATGGAGAAGTAGCAATGGAAGGATGCATCAATCAACATCAGAACGAGAAAATACAAAAAAAAAAAAAAAAAAAACACTATTGAAAAAAAAAAATACATAAATTTTAGCCTTATTTTAATCCTACATCAAAACACCACTGTCTTAAAGCACCACTGTGGGATATATAAAATTATCCCACACCGCTAATCCTCTTTACAAATAAAGGACTTGAAACATTTTTTAAAAACTCTATTTTATTTTGTAATCACTCAATCCCTTGTTTGCTTAAGAATGACTTTCTTGCAGAAGATACAACAGTGACAAGTACATGATTTCCTTCTCTTCTAAATTTTACGGTATAACCTTCAATATTCCGGGCATTTGTTCATGTTTAACAATGATTGAATTTGTAATCTTAGTCGGAGCCTAATTTTTTCCCTGTTGGTTTTCAGATTTGCCTTTGCATCAGACAGGAAAATGTTTTCAAATGGAAGGTTTTTGATTTATCAAGCACTGTGTGACGGAATGGCACGATTTCTAATGCCTGGTCGTTGAGTCTGTTTGACTGATCTCTTCTTCTATCACTTCAACCAATATCAAATGTTTTGGATGACTCCTGTTCCATAATGCAGTCTGAAACCTGGAGGTCCTTGCAACCCTTCATTCCTACCTCTTTTCTTTACTTCCTTTGCTATCTCATGTTCTGGAAGCATTCTTTTCATAGACTAATAAATTCCGTGGTCCTCAAACTTTTTAAATAGGGGGCCAGTTCACTGTCCCTCAGACTGTTGGAGGGCCGGACTAGAGGACAAACAAAAAGTCACAGTCTGTGTGCGCCCCTCAGCCCATTTGCCGTAAGCCGGAGGGCCGCAGAAGCATCCTCAGCGGGCCACATCTGGCCGGCGGGCCGTCCTTTGAGAACCCCTAATGGTAGAGCATTAAAATGTGGAATAAATGTTGGTTCTGTTACCATGAACTCCAAACATTTAAAGAGTCCTGTATTTTTTGAGGGAATGTGGCAACTGTGTCTCTACAAGTATTGTGTGTGTATGCTTTACTGGACAGAGGGGGCAACCCCTGGGGGCAGGGGATAGCCTGGAGTCAGAAGCACTCCTCTTCCTGAGAGCAGCTCCAGCTCAGACTCTTACTAGCTGATTGACACTGGTCCTGTGACCTGAGCCTGTGTGCCTCAGCTTCCTCATCTGCCAAGGGGGCTGAAGAAGGACGTGACAAGCACTCCAGTATCTCTGCCGAGAAAGCCCGCATGGGGTCAAAAAGCACCACGCAAATGACTGATTCAGCACCCGAAATGAGTGACAGCTCTGAAAGGAATCCTGCCTTATTCCTAGCCTGTCAGGTGCCTGCAAGGCTCTCCCTCCTCTGCTCTGACCTCTCACCTCCCTGGCCTCCCCAACTAAAACCGCACCTTCCACAGGAAGCCTTCCCTAAGGCCCTTAATTTCAGTGTATTCCCTCTGTTGATTATGTCCCCCTCAACTGGCACACAGACTGCTTTGTACATAACGGTTTCCGTATTGTCTCCCACGTTAGAGTGTGAGAGTGTGAGCTCCCTCTGATGGGGGACTGTGCTTTTCCTCTTTGTGTATCCCCAGGCTCAGCCAGAGAGCCCAGCATGGAGTAGGCGCCAAATAACTGTTTCCTGCTTCTTTAACAAACACTCCACGTCCCTCTGGAACGCCCAAGTATAACGGCCACGGACAAGGAATATGTAATGGCTGGCCTGAATCTGCATAAGTTCCATAAGACCGAATGGATGCCCCCCCGCCAGACCAGGTTCCATAGTGTAGTGGTTATCACGTCTGTTTCACGCACAGTAGGTCCTGGGTTCGATTCCCAGTGGGGCCAAGGGTCATACATTTTTCGCCCATTACTCTAAATTGCAACGTGGCTATGGAATCTCTCTAAACTTTTTCTCCAAAGATTGGTTTTCCTCAACTAACCACACCCCGTCTTTTCCTACCTGCATTCCTTTTGTTTGTGTCAAAGTTGTTCCATGTCATAGAATCAAAATCATCTCATTAATTATCCAAGGATACCAAGAGAGACTTTTCAGGAGAAATTAAATCCATCTCTAGTCATATGCAAAACATGTTGCACATCACTACTGACCAGAGAACGAAAGATTAAGGCAACTCTGAGGTACCACAGCACATCTCTCAGATTAGCTCGGATGACAGAAAAAAAACTTTATGATGAATGTTGGAGCGGATGTGGGAAACCTGCGACATTAGTAAATTGCTGGTGGAGTTGGTGTCTAACTCAATCCACCATTCTGGAGAGCAATTGGCCAGTACATCCAAAGTGCTATCAAATCATGCAGACTCTTTAAGCCAGCGGTGCCATTACTGGGTCTGGACCCCAAGGAAATCATGGAGGAGGGAAAAGCACACACAGGTGCCAAAGATATTTGCAGCAGCCCTTTTGGTCATGGCAAAGAATGGGAAAATGAGTAGATGCTCGTCACTTAGACAATGACTGAATAAGTTGTAGGATGTGAAAGTATCGGAATCTTATTGTTCTATAAAAATGAGGCACAAGCTGATTTTACAAAGGCCTGGAAAGATTTACAAGGACTGATCAGCAGCAGCACAGCACACCAGTGGGGCAGGCGCCAGTTTTAGGCCCGAAGGCAAATTCTGGGACAGC
This sequence comes from Sminthopsis crassicaudata, assembly GCF_048593235.1. Classification (NCBI taxonomy): domain Eukaryota; kingdom Metazoa; phylum Chordata; class Mammalia; order Dasyuromorphia; family Dasyuridae; genus Sminthopsis; species Sminthopsis crassicaudata. The sequence continues at coordinate 32,480,427 of NC_133623.1, forward strand.
AGCCTGATTCCTGCAAAGAGCAAGGAGCACTACCCCCTGCTGGGAGGAAAACACTAAGCACAAAGCCACCTGTGCTTGAGGCTAAGCCAACTTCACAGGAAGCTTAGGACAGGGACCCCTTTCCCCAAGAGCAACAGTGGACCAGAATAGCACAAAAAGAAGAAATGCCCAAAGAAAAGGAGAGAAAAGGAGCAAGAAACGGAAATGTGCCTGGGCCGGGGGAAACCTCCTGGGGTGGCAGGGAAGAAACAAACTACTCAGAGAGGGACAACATCCTCAGAAGAACTCTCAGAGAGTGAGCTGTGAAGAGGTCTCCAAACGAAAGAAGCTTCTTGGACGTGCTGTGAAGAGATTGCAAAAAGGCAAATAAGAGAGGTACAAGAAACAATCAGAAAACAAATGAGAGGGATGCAGGAGACCCTCCACGGTTTGGAAAAGGAAGGCAATTCCGGGAGAAAGAAAAACACAATCAGCCAAAGGGACAAACCATGCACTGATCAAATCAATCCCTTAAGAAACACAATAGAGCAAATGTCAAACAATCCCCTGAAGAAAACATCACCCTGAAAAGTAGAAGTAATTAATTAGTAAAGGAGAAACCAAAGCTAACTGCAGAAAATCCCACCTTCAGCACTAGAATAGGGCAAATGGAAGCTAGTTCATTTCTCAGGATATCAAGAATCAGTCAAACAAACTACAAAGGATGAACCTAATGGGAGAAAACGAAAAATATCTCATTGGAAAAAAAGCCAACCTAGAGTATAGATACACAAGAGATGATTTAAAAATTATAGGTCTTCCTCAAGGCAATGATCAAAAAAAGAGCCTGAATAGCATCCCTGCACAGATCACCAAGGAAAACTCTCCTGATATGCTGGAACCAGATGGAGAAGTAGCAATGGAAGGATGCATCAATCAACATCAGAACGAGAAAATACAAAAAAAAAAAAAAAAAACCACTATTGAAAAAAAAAAATACATAAATTTTAGCCTTATTTAATCCTACAATCAAAACACCACTGTCTAAAGCACCACTGTGGATATATAAAATTATCCCACACCGCTAATCCTCTTTACAAATAAAGACTTGAAACATTTTTTAAAAAACTCTATTTTATTTTGTAATCACTCAATCCCTTGTTTGCTTAAGAATGACTTTCTTGCAGAAGATACAACAGTGACAAGTACATGATTTCCTTCTCTTCTAAATTTTACGGTATAACCTTCAATATTCCGGGCATTTGTTCATGTTTAACAATGGATTGAATTTGAAATCTTAGTCGGAGCCTAATTTTTTCCCTGTTGGTTTTCAGATTGCCTTTGCTCAGACAGGAAAATGTTTTCAAATGGAAGGTTTTTGATTTATCAAGCACTGTGTGACGAATGGCACGATTTCTAATGCCTGGTCGTGAGTCTATTTGCTGATCTCTCTTCTATCACTTCAACCAATATCAAATGTTTTTGATGACTCCTGTTTCCATAATGCAGTCTGAAACCTGGAGGTCCTTGCAACCCTTCATTCCTACCTCTTTTCTTACTTCCTTTGCTATCACATGTTCTGGAAGCATTCTTTTCATAGACTAATAAATTCCGTGGTCCTCAAACTTTTTAAATAGGGGGCCAGTTCACTGTCCCTCAGACTGTTGGAGGGCCGGACTAGAGGACAAACAAAAAGTCACAGTCTGTGTGCGCCCCTCAGCCCATTTGCCGTAAGCCGGAGGGCCGCAGAAGCATCCTCAGCGGGCCACATCTGGCCGGCGGGCCGTCCTTTGAGAACCCCTAATGGTAGAGCATTAAAATGTGGAATAAATGTTGGTTCTGTTACCATGAACTCCAAACATTTAAAGTGTCCTGTATTTTTTGAGGGAATGTGGCAACTGTGTCTCTACAAGTATTGTGTGTGTATGCTTTACTGGACAGAGGGGGCAACCCCTGGGGGCAGGGGATAGCCTGGAGTCAGAAGCACTCCTCTTCCTGAGAGCAGCTCCAGCTCAGACTCTTACTAGCTGATTGACACTGGTCCTGTGACCTGAGCCTGTGTGCCTCAGCTTCCTCATCTGCCAAGGGGGCTGAAGAAGGACGTGACAAGCACTCCAGTATCTCTGCCGAGAAAGCCCGCATGGGGTCAAAAAGCACCACGCAAATGACTGATTCAGCACCCGAAATGAGTGACAGCTCTGAAAGGAATCCTGCCTTATTCCTAGCCTGTCAGGTGCCTGCAAGGCTCTCCCTCCTCTGCTCTGACCTCTCACCTCCCTGGCCTCCCCAACCAAAACCGCACCTTCCACAGGAAGCCTTCCCTAAGGCCCTTAATTTCAGTGTATTCCCTCTGTTGATTATGTCCCCCTCAACTGGCACACAGACTGCTTTGTACATAACGGTTTCCGTATTGTCTCCCACGTTAGAGTGTGAGAGTGTGAGCTCCCTCTGATGGGGGACTGTGCTTTTCCTCTTTGTGTATCCCCAGGCTCAGCCAGAGAGCCCAGCATGGAGTAGGCGCCAAATAACTGTTTCCTGCTTCTTTAACAAACACTCCACGTCCCTCTGGAACGCCCAAGTATAACGGCCACGGACAAGGAATATGTAATGGCTGGCCTGAATCTGCATAAGTTCCATAAGACCGAATGGATGCCCCCCCGCCAGACCAGGTTCCATAGTGTAGTGGTTATCACGTCTGTTTCACGCACAGTAGGTCCTGGGTTCGATTCCCAGTGGGGCCAAGGGTCATACATTTTTCGCCCATTACTCTAAATTGCAACGTGGCTATGGAATCTCTCTAAACTTTTTCTCCAAAGATTGGTTTTCCTCAACTAACCACACCCCGTCTTTTCCTACCTGCATTCCTTTTGTTTGTGTCAAAGTTGTTCCATGTCATAGAATCAAAATCATCTCATTAATTATCCAAGGATACCAAGAGAGACTTTTCAGGAGAAATTAAATCCATTTCTAGTCATATGCAAAACATGTTGCACATCACTACTGACCAGAGAACGAAAGATTAAGGCAACTCTGAGGTACCACAGCACATCTCTCAGATTAGCTCGGATGACAGAAAAAAACTTTATGATGAATGTTGGAGCGGATGTGGGAAACCTGCGACATTAGTAAATTGCTGGTGGAGTTGGTGTCTAACTCAATCCACCATTCTGGAGAGCAATTGGCCAGTACATCCAAAGTGCTATCAAATCATGCAGACTCTTTAAGCCAGCGGTGCCATTACTGGGTCTGGACCCCAAGGAAATCATGGAGGAGGGAAAAGCACACACAGGTGCCAAAGATATTTGCAGCAGCCCTTTTGGTCATGGCAAAGAATGGGAAAATGAGTAGATGCTCGTCACTTAGACAATGACTGAATAAGTTGTAGGATGTGAAAGTATCGGAATCTTATTGTTCTATAAAAATGAGGCACAAGCTGATTTTACAAAGGCCTGGAAAGATTTACAAGGACTGATCAGCAGCAGCACAGCACACCAGTGGGGCAGGCGCCAGTTTTAGGCCCGAAGGCAAATTCTGGGACAGCAGCCTGATTCCTGCAAAGAGCAAGGAGCACTACCCCCTGCTGGGAGGAAAACACTAAGCACAAAGCCACCTGTGCTTGAGGCTAAGCCAACTTCACAGGAAGCTTAGGACAGGGACCCCTTTCCCCAAGAGCAACAGTGGACCAGAATAGCACAAAAAGAAGAAATGCCCAAAGAAAAGGAGAGAAAAGGAGCAAGAAACGGAAATGTGCCTGGGCCGGGGGAAACCTCCTGGGGTGGCAGGGAAGAAACAAACTACTCAGAGAGGGACAACATCCTCAGAAGAACTCTCAGAGAGTGAGCTGTGAAGAGGTCTCCAAACGAAAGAAGCTTCTTGGACGTGCTGTGAAGAGATTGCAAAAAGGCAAATAAGAGAGGTACAAGAAACAATCAGAAAACAAATGAGAGGGATGCAGGAGACCCTCCACGGTTTGGAAAAGGAAGGCAATTCCGGGAGAAAGAAAAACACAATCAGCCAAAGGGACAAACCATGCACTGATCAAATCAATCCCTTAAGAAACACAATAGAGCAAATGTCAAACAATCCCCTGAAGAAAACATCACCCTGAAAAGTAGAAGTAATTAATTAGTAAAGGAGAAACCAAAGCTAACTGCAGAAAATCCCACCTTCAGCACTAGAATAGGGCAAATGGAAGCTAATTCATTTCTCAGGATATCAAGAATCAGTCAAACAAACTACAAAGGATGAACCTAATGGGAGAAAACGAAAAATATCTCATTGGAAAAAAAGCCAACCTAGAGTATAGATACACAAGAGATGATTTAAAAATTATAGGTCTACCTCAAGGCAATGATCAAAAAAAGAGCCTGAATAGCATTCCTCCAGAGATCACCAACTCTCCTGATACGCTGGAACCAGATGGAGAAAGAGCAATGAAAGGATGCATCAATCAACTTCAGAACGGAAAATACAAAAAAACAACCTAAGATTGAAAAAATATATATAAATTTTAGCCTTATTTCAATCCTTCATTAAAGCACCTCTGTGGGATAGATAAAATTATCCCAAACTGCTAATCCTCTTTACAAATAAGGGACTTGAAACCTTTTTTAAAAATCTATTTTATTTTGTAATCACTCAATCCCTTGTTTGCTTAAGAATGACTTTCTTGCAGAAGATAAAACAGTGACAAGTACATGATTTCCTTCTCTTCTAATTTTTACGGTATAACCTTCAATATTCCGGGCATTTGTTCATGTTTAACAATGATTGAATTTGTAATCTTAGTCGGAGCCTAATTTTTTCCCTGTTGGTTTTCAGATTTGCCGGCAATTTGCATCAGATAGGAAAATGTTTTCAAATGGAAGGTTTTTGATTATCAAGCACTGTATTACAGAATGGCATGATTTCTAATACCTTTTACTCTATTTGACTGATCTATTTTTCTATCACTTCAACCAATGTCAAATGTTTTGGATGACTCCTGCTCCATAATGCAGTTTGAAACCTGGAGGTATTTGCATCCCTTCATTCCTACCTCTTTTCTTTACTTCCTTTGCTATCTTGTGTTCTTCCAAATGAATTTTCGTGTTCTGGAAGCATTATTTTCATATTTTAAATGTTAGATCATTTAAATATTAAATAAATGTTGTTTTTATTATCCTGAACTCTAGATATTTATTCTGTCCTTTATTTTTTAAAGTAATTTAATCAATTTATCTGTACAAATATTGTGTATATTGTATTAGACCGAGGAGGCAATTCCTGGGGCTGTGGATAGCCTGGAGTCAGAAGCACTCCTCTTCCTGAGGGTAGATCCAGCCCAGATACTCAATAGTTTTCTGAATCTGATAATGTGACCTGTGCCTCAGCTTCCTCATCTGTTAAATGGCCTAGAGTTTGACATGACAAGCATCTCTTCCTAGAAACCCTGGATGGGGTCAAAAAACATCATGGAAATGAGTGATTGTGCGCTCCACATGTGTGACTGCTCTGAAAGAGGTCCTACCTTTTTCATAGCTCTCATGGGCCTTGAAGGCTCTGTCTGCTCTGCTCTGACCTCTGACCTCCCTGGCCTTCTTTTAATCCCCATCCAAGATCCCACCTTGCACAGGAAGCCTTCCCTATGCCCTTTAATTCAAGTGTGTTCCCTGTTATTTATTTATGACTCAAGGGGCAGACAGACTCCTTTGTATATATCTATTTGCATAATCTTGCCTGTTAGATTGTTAGTTCCCTGGGTTTGGGGACTATCTTTTTCCTCTTTGTGTATCTTCAGCCTTCCGACAGTACCTAGCATATACTAGGTGCTTAATAAATGTTTCCTGCTTGATTAGCAAGCACTGAAAGGCATGCCCGAAGCAGCAGTTTTGGAACGTCCACTGACGATAACGATATGGAACGTTGGTCACCAATGGTCATTTCCTCTTAAGGACCTAAGATAGGCATAAGCATCGCACCACGGTCCGGAGTGTAGTGGTTGGCACATCTGCTTAGTATGCAGTAGGTCCTGGGTTCGAGTCCCAGTGGGACCAATGGTCTGACTTTTTTTCCTATTACTTATTTAACCCTTATGAACGTTGTGTACAGAGATTTTTTTCCTATTACTTATTTAACCCTTATGAACGTTGTGTACAGAGATTTTTTTCCTATTATTTATTTACCCCTTATGAACGTTGTGTACAGAGATTTTTTCCTCAGCTCTCCACTCCCCTTCTTTTCCTATATGCATTCATTTTTTTGTGAGTGTAAAAGCTTTTCAATTTCATGTACTCAAAGCCATCTATTTTATTATCAAAGGATACTTAAAGAGAATTTTCAGGAGAAATTAAATCCATTAATAGTCATATGAAAAAAATGTTCTAAATCACTATTGATCAGAGAAATAAAGATTAAGGGAACTCTGAGGTACCACTGCACACCTCTCAGGTTAGCTCAGATGACAGAAAAAGTTAATGATAAATGTGGCAGGGGATGTGGGAAATCTGTGACACTAATGCATTGTTGGAGGAGTTATGAAATGATGCAACCATTCTGGAGAACTATTAGGAACTATATCCATAGGGCTATCAAACTGTGCATACCCTTTGATCCAGCAGTGCTGCTGTTGGGTCTGTATCCTAAGGAAACCATACAGTAGAGTAAAGGACCCACATGTACAAAAATATTTTAACCAGCCCTTTTTGTCATAGGAAAGAATGGGAAAATGAGTGGATGCCCATCAACTAGGAAATGGCTGAATAAGTTGTGGGATATAAAAACAGTGGAATATTATTGTTCTATAAAAAACAATGAATAAGCTGAACATGAAACAGAAAAGAACCTTGATCACAGAATGCTACCTGCAATAGGTCCTGTGTTCCATTACCGTTACCCAGCATTGATAGGGTGTTTGGGGTACAGGCTTTTTCTTTTTAAACAAACTGGGTAGTATAATTACGAAGTACCAAATATTTAATTTTAAGCACCCAGAAGTTCTGCATTTTACTAGGATTTTTTTCCCCTATGGGACATGGAGCCTCTTTTCAATGGACTGAAACATCCACTCAAATCCCCCATCATTTGTTTGTTTTGCTGAAGCAGAACTGAACACCAATGAAACTTTTAAAACTGATTATTTAAATGGCAAATATAGTGATGTTTTTTACTAAAATTCATCAAGTGTTCTATATCCCTCTAATCAATTTTGAAACCTTGCAAGAACTTTTATCAGGTTGTTGTGACTGAATGCATTACATTTGTAATCCTAGCCTTAACATTATCCAAAAAAAATGAGGTTTTAATTTATACAAGGCAGTTTTGACAAGACCTCACCAAAAAAAACACTGATGGAAATATATCAGGTAATTGAATTGGCCAGGCAAGAAGTCATCTCTAGTGATCCACCACTGTAAGTAAACATCCCAAAACTCTTCCAAATATAATATATAATGCCACAGTTCCTTGGCTTGGTAAAATTAAAATGTATTATTCAGAATTCACAAAACCAATTATTGAGTACAAAATAAATGTAAATAAACTTAAAAAAACTATCCTAATTCAACCCAAATATGGTTTATTTTCTTTTTTAAAGAAAATTATTTTTTATTATAGCTTTTCATATACAAAACCTATGCATGGGTAAATTTTCAACATTGGCCCTTGCAAAAAGCAATCATTTAAGAAGAATAAGAAAAATCACGAGTTTTCCTTTTTCCCTTAATACCTTCATAATCACCCTCCAACTCTGTCTCAAAAAATAAAATGTAAATGAAAAATAATAAGAATATTCTAAGTCATTTAAAATAATTTCTAGTCTTGATATTTAAATTGAAATGAAGTACTCTGCCCATGGTTGCATAGCTATTAAGTCTCAGGGACAGAATAGGAACTCAGGTTTTCCTAACTCCAAATCCAATAATGTGCCCACCAGTTCCATCAGCCTCTATCCATTAATGAATTGGAAGAGAAGCTATCCCCGTTTAACTAAGACCTAGAGGAACTGAATTCAGAGTAACATGTTGATTCTTGATTGATCTCTGCCTTCACCCTTGATTCCATTCTTCCTTCTTTGCTATAGTAGTTTTTCTCTCTGTCTCTTTCTATCTCTGTTTCTGCCTGTCTCTTTATCTCTCTCATCAATGGCCTTTTCTTAATCCTCATCCTCCTGTACCTTTACTAAAGCTTCTGACATTTTGGAACAGCCATTCTTGAGTTTTATTGCCCATGCCTCTCTTAACTTCCAATGATAGTCTCTCCTGGTTCTCTTTTATTCTTGTTGCTTCTTCTCAGTCTCCTTTACAGGATCTTTATCCACCTTCTATCTCTTTGTTTCTCCCTATACTCTCTTGGTGATCTTACTCATTCTCATGTGTTCAATTATCTCTAATCAAATGACTCCTCCAAATATATACATATATTAAGATTTAATTTCCATTTTGTAATTTAATTCCACATTCCAATTTCCAGCTGATCATCTGTACCTATGTCCTATCCATACCTAAAATTCAACAAATCCAAAATAGAAATCTTCATTTTCCACACACCCCTCAATATGCCCCTGCTCCCAGCTACCCAGGCTATGACTCATAGCCTTGGAGTCATTCCTTAAGTATCCATTCACAGTTCATATCTAATCAAATACCCAGTTATGTTAATTTCATCTCCTGATCTTTCGCATTTATCTCCTTTCCTCTCCACTCATATGGCCACCACTCTAGATCAGGCCCTCACCATCTCCTGCCTGATCTGCCATATATATAAGCAATTATTCACTAATTTACATATGTGGTGTATCCATAATATTTTTTTTTAAAGAAAAAAGGCTTCCTTTGACTCTTTTACCTCATTTAGCTACCAGTCCACTTTTTTCCTCCCTTTTATTGCAAAATTTTGTGAAATTCTACACATGATGCCTCTATTTCCTCACCATACTCATCCATCTCTCCCCCTTGCTTGTCTGGCTTCTGACTTTACCGTTCTACTAACGTAGTCTCTCAAAGGTCATCAGTGAAGTGCTAATCATATCCAATGAGCTTTTCCCCCTAATCCTCATCTTCCTTGATCTGCACTGACACTACCAACCTCCTCTTCCATTTAGACACATTCCCTCTCAATGACTTCAGAGTCACTAAGTCCTCTGTCTCATTCAACACCTTTATCCTTTCCCAATCCCAATTTCCCTAATTCTGAAATTCTTTCTTTGGCTTTCTTTTCTCTCTACACCACTTCCTTTAGCAATTTCATTCATTCATTCTTATACCTTTATCATATCTATTAATAGAAAGACTCCCAAATGTCCCAACCCCTGAGTTCTCTTTCTACCATCAGAGCTCTCTCTTCAACTGTCTACAGATATCTTCACAAAAATGTGCTACAGGCACCTCAAAATAAATATCCAAACTGAGTTTACTATCTCCCAAACCAGATCCGCCTTCTGACTTAACTATTTCTCTCAATAGTACCATCATGTATCCACTCTGCCAAATTAAAAAAAACAACAACTTGATTTTGGCTTTGACCCAGGTTAGCTGAATGCCATGCTTGATCCAAACTTCTGAATAACTCCCCTTTCAACTTCCTTAATAATTTATAGACAATTCTTGAGATGTGGCCAAATTTCCTCAGCAGATCTTAACATAATTTTACATATTACTTCAATTTGAAGGACTTTTCACATTTAATCTCAAGCCTATGACTGATACAGACATTCTCACCTAATTAAAGTATAAAAACTAAAATAAGATGGTGTAATTTTGACCCCACTCTTACAAGGGCACCATTTGCTTTTCAGTGATCTTGAAGCACCTTTTCACAATCACATTTTCTAGTTCTTTCAGTCTCTGAGGATGTAGTTCATCTGGGCCAAGTGATCTAAACTCAAGAAGGGCAGCTGGGTACTCTCTTACCATCTTACTTATCTTGGGTATTGATTTCTTTGTAGATGATTTTGTTCTAGCACTTCCAATGCCTACATCATATTCTTTGGCGGAGCAAACAGAAGCAAAACAGAATTAATGAGTTCTGCCTTTTCTCAGTCATCAATTAACATCATTTTACAATGATTGTCAATCCTCATTTTCCCAATATAATTTTGGGAGAGGGTTAATCGCTTTTTTATTGTACTTAGCTTTTCTTGATGGTTAAAGCTCATTCTGAACGTCAGCATTTCCAACAGCATTTTTATAAGATCATACCACGCTGGTTACCTGTCCTTGCTTCCATTCTCTGCATACGTCTTTTAAAAATGTAAGCTAGATAATGGGCTCCCTGTACATCCACATTTATCTCTTCAGACAAATCCCATTTTTACTCCTGAACAGAACTGTTTATCTTTGTGTCTTCAAGAATTTCATCCTTCCTGGGCTAATGTAATCCATGAGGTCCTTTACTTCAATTCCCTTTCTGTCTACTTTTTATTTTAGGAGAGAAGATTTCAGAGGGTTTAAAAGATGGATGTGTTTTCCTGAATTAGTTTTTCTTTTCTATATCCCTTGTGTTCAGTGGATCACAGTGAAGAAAACAAAGTCTATGTCTCTATGGTTTTCTAACCCAAGACTTCTTAATTTTTGGCATTTGGGCCTACAAATATCTGAGATAGAGTTTAAAAAAAAAGCTATGTTTGAGTTCTAAGTCCAGTGCTCTATTCACACTGCCTCTAAGATAAGTAAGCCAGGCCACAAAGCCTGAGAACAAGTAGGAGATAGTAGAGCAAGAGGAAAGGAGAAAAGAACTGAGAGAAAGACAAAGAGACAGAGAGGAAGCAATTCCTAGGAGGATAACACATATGAGTGTACCAAACAAATGGTATGAGATATATAAAGCCTGAAACTAAACGAGAAATAGTTTTCTTAGCGAAGAGTTGATGGCACCAAACTCATGTTTCACAGAAGAGTTCTTGTATATGATTTTTAAAGACTTGTCAGTGTGGAACATGATATAACAATCAAATCTCAGAGTTGAAGCAGATAAGAGGAAGGAAGCATGTTCCCAGCCCAAGGCAAGTGAATTAAGGTGACGTATCCTGAAAAATGTTCAAATAACAAAGAGTCAGAAAGTATCACACAAGCTTTAGATATCCACAACCATAAGTGACGACTGTATAGTGGCAACCTGGCAAGCAAAATCTAGAATTGTGTTTATACAATTTGGTACGTTGAAATATCTGAGTGGATTTGTATAGATAGATAGATAGATAGATAGATAGATAGATAGATAGATATAGATATAGATAGATATAGATATAGATATAGATATAGATATAGATATAGATATAGATATAGATATAGATATAGATATAGATATAGATATAGATATATATGTACACCCAGATGTCTGTCTCCCTCAGCAGCCTAATCCTACCATTGGACTTCCAGATGAGCAGCAGCTATGAATGACTTCTATTCTACTGTGGGTTTGGACTAACAGGGAAACAGATACATGGGGAAAAAAGAAATCTCATGGTCTTCTACATTCATCTCCTCTCCATCCCAGGCTCCTTCAAGGAAGCAAAAAGGGAAAAAAGTCCAAAACATAATCCCTACCCTTGAATTTACAATATAATTGGGATGATAAGATGCAGAGACACAGACATCCCACAATGTCTACTAATAGAAAGATCCCAGATTTCCCAGCTCCCAATTCATTTACCTCTCCAAAAGTATCCTGGGCTAGAATAAGCGATAATGCAATCTTTTCCTATGGTAACAACTTTAGTGCAGTGATATGGGGAAAGTCAGGGTAATACAGTAATGGAGAAATGATTAAATAAATTGTGGCATACAATAATATAATGAAATATTTCTATTCATTTAGGACCAAAAATACAAGGCATTTAAAGAAATTTAGTAAGATCTCAATACTAAATAATGCAAAACAAAAAAGCGTAACCAAAGAATTAAAGTACAGACTATGACCATACAAGATAAAAAGTGAATGTGGATAAATGAAAAAAGAATTTTGATAAGGACAGTGACTGAAAAATTATACTTTTTGTTAAAATTCATTAATTTTGAAAACAATTGATTTAAATGTAAATAGTTATCAAGTTAGTATATATTGGATACTCAGTGTTAATGTTTTAAAGAAACTGAGGCAGACACAAAGCTGTAACTGCAATTCAGATACTCATACCTTCTATAAGAGTCAAACATCTGCCTCCACTAACAGAGAAGTTCTCAGTAGATAGCATATTCTTGCTTACTGTTCCCCACTGTAAATCAACTCCATTGACCAACTTCCCTAAATTAATTCATGATAATATGGCTATAGACCATGTAGTTTCAGGACCCCTTAGGGAGAAGAGAGGGCGAGACGGTATGGAGGAAGTTGAGAAGCAACAGGATGGGAAGAGTAAGGCAGGCAGGTAATGAACAGTGAAATTCTTAGGAGCAAATCAGAGTTGGACTCCCTGGAAAAAAGAAGATAAGCAAATTCTCCTGATGCCAGGACACTATGCAGAGGTTCCAGAGGCAAAAGATATTTTGTCATATGTGTCGGTATCATATGTATTATGACTGGACTAACCTTGACATTATGGTCATAACTACAAAAAAAAAAGACTCATAAAGCTGGCAATAACCTACAAAGTCATCTGGTCCAAATCCTCCATTCTCTAGATTCAGAAGGAAGTGACTTACCCAAAGGTAAGGGCAGACACTTCGTATCAGAGGTGAGATTCGAATCTAACTCCCAGTCTCATTTTCTCCCCATCACACCACCCTCCAAGATCACGGTCACTCCCAAAAACTATCTGCTCCTGACTTGACAACAGAGGTAGACCCTGTTAGGTGCTACTCCAGCTCCTTAGCCTACAAGCAAAAGACTTCCTTATAGTACTCTAACCTGGACTGGTTCATAGCGGGGATTCTTCTATGTGACTTGAAAAGACTTGTCAGTGCAGAACATGGTAACACTAGGGCATCATCAACAGTGGAAAGCTTTAGTGGTGGGGAATATTCATCTTTGAAATGGTCCACTACAATGTTTCTGGCATTCCAAGTATGATCCCTGAGAAATAGCCTAGCATGGAAATTTCTAAATAACAATCATTAAGGACAGCTAATGTGGGCCCAAGTACCACAGGATTTTACTCTTTACTTAAGGTAAAAGATTATAACTGGAGTATTCTCCCAATATCTACAAGCTATTTCCTTATAAGAAGCTCTTCCCTAAAATAAAGAAACCTAACACTGTTGTTCTATCTTTTTTTCCCTTTTGAAGGCCTTTCAATTAAAAATTAAAAATGCAGTCCCTGAAATACAAGGCCCAACAGTGGTGATATGAACTAGTTCTTTGCATTGATGTTAATCTGATGGCACATTTAATCTGGAGGTGAGTGGAGAGGAATATCAGAATTTATTTGGTTTTAATCATAAAATGTCAGGGCTTAGAAAAGATAGCTTAGAGATCATCTAATTCAATCCCCTCATTTTACAATTAAAGAAACTGAAGATTTCAAGGTCACAAAACCAAGATGCTAACCTCTATATTGAAACTGTGTTTTCTTGTCACTTTTTTTTTTTGCTCTTTGCCCCCTTCCCCCCAAAAAATACTCCAATCAAAACACATTCATGCATCTCAGTGCTGGTGTAGATATATACTGTCCTACAGTACACAACTGATAGAGATCTCTCATAGTAGTCATGGCAGAGCACACAAATCAGAAAGATCTTTCCAGAATTATGGAGGCAAAGTTACTGCATCTTAAAACATTTTCAAGAAATGTGACATTTGTTTTTGTATCCCTCTCAGTCAAACGGTTGTCCTGGCTCTGTGACAGGCAGTACGTCTCACTTATTGCTTTAGTCTGAATCTGCTCTGTCTAGGTGAAAGGGCTTTTGGGAAAAGGTTTGTTGGCTAGGGTCTGGAAACGATGACATTTTAAAGTTCATTCTAATTTTAGTACTTATGAGATAGGAAACCCACTAAGGAAAATGGGCTCTTCTAAAAGAGATTGGCTAATGGCTTAAACACTCATTTGCTTAAACAGTTGGAATCCTTCAATTGTAAATGACTAGGGTTTTTTTTTTTTTCCATGGGAAACATGCTGCCTATTAAAATGATACAATACCATTTTGCTATAGAGTGCATGGATTGAAAAACATTAGCCCCCCATAACTATATTAGCAGTCATCTAGAAGACTTTGAAAGCATCTAATGAACAGGAATTTGGTCTGTGTCTAATAGGGATTTAATAGCTTGGAAAAAATTGAGTACTTGAGTAATTTGACATGGCTTATTTTTTCATTCAAACTTCCCAAATGCCTAATCTCATTAGAGGCTATAAATTATAACTTACACTTACAAGGTCCATAAGTAGAAATTAATTATTTAGATATTGTTGGTTTTATTAAATATCCAATATTATAACTGAACATATATGTCTGTTCTTATGTGCAACTAGGCGCTATAGTGGATAGAATGTTGGACTTGAAGACAAAAAGATCTGAGCTCCAAACCCAAATTGAGCACTTACTAGCTTTGTGACCCTGTGTAAATCATTTCATTTTTTCAACTTCAGTTTCCTCATCTGTAAAAATGGGGATAATAACATTACCTACTTTGGAGGATAAAATGAGATAACCAATATAAAGCATTTTGCAAATCTTAAGGTATTATATACATACGTTAGCTATTATTATAACAATAGCTATACTTAATCAAACAACCTAATATCCATAAAGTGCTTAGGCACTATGTACCTGGAATATGTATGAGCTTAATAAATGCTTGTTCCTTTTCCACCCCTCCCATCCCCATTCATTCTTCCTATACCAAATCTATAGATATGGCCCTATACTCACTCTCTCCTGAGCATTGTCCCATATTATCAGTTGGCTAATGCACATTTCAAATTGTATGTTCATCTTAAACTCAGTGTGTCCCCGACAGGTCCCGTTCTCTTTTCCCTCAAACCCAGTATTCTTCCAAGTTATTCCATTTCTGTGGAGAGCACTGCCACCCTTGCTGTCACTCAGGATTCATCTTTCATTCCTCAATCTCCCTCACTCACCATATGCAAGTCTATATCCAGAAGATCTCTTGCACCCCTTTCCTCTTCTTTTTTCACATCCAAACAATCCAGGCTGTCACTTCCCCTTCTTAAGATGCCTCATTTCATTCTAAGATCAGTTTCAATGCCACCTTCTACGTGAGGCCCCCCAGCTGCTAATGTCCCCCAATTGCTCTGCATTTATTTTGTATATACTTATATGTATACATATTGTTTCCTCTAGAGACCATGCACTCCTTTGAGGGGAGAGACTGATTTTTGTCTCTAAACAACCAGTGTCTGGCACATAGCAAATATGTAATAAATGCTTGTTGATTGATTAAAGAGTCATTTGAAGAAATCTAATCATTTACCCCCTATGTCACTTAATTTTTATGCCTTAAGAGGAGAATTCACACCTACCAACAGAAGCTTGGAAATGTTATGGGTGTGAAACAGAAAAAGACAGACACAATTATGCCTGTGCAAGGGAGGCGACCTCCCATTCACTTGCTCCATGTCCAAGAGGCTGGAAGGGGAACACAAGTGGTAATGGGGGAACCTGTGGGGGTCCAGAAGATTAGTGAGAAGAGCATTAATAACCTTGTGCTTAGTACATATTGACTGGTAGTTAAGAAGATCCATTTCAGAGTTATGACACAGAAAATCCTAAAAGGAGTTAACAACTATGAAGGAGGGGGTGTATGCAAGTGAGATTAGAGGGGTGACTCACACTGCTCTTATACTATCTCATACATACCCCAAAATCCTGCCAAGGCTCCCAAGCTCCACAGTAAGAATGAATGAGTATGATTAGTAGCTGCAGTACATTCTGGGAAAGTCCTGAGAAAGGAAGGAAAGTACATGAGGAGGGCCTTGACCAGGCCACCAATATCTTCAATGTTCACTGAAGTATATACCAATATTGAATAAGGTATGAATAAATGAAGGGAAAGAAAAGTTGGGAAGTTTAACCTTTGCCCAATCTAGCATATCTGAGTGATGGTGTCTATACTTCAGTCCACATACTTTTTTTTTAAAGATAAATTGTACCGGGGCAGCTAGGTGACACAGTGGATAGAGCACCAGCCTTGAATTCAGGAGGATCCGAGTTCAAATAAGTGTCTGAGTTGGTCTCAGACACTTAACACTTCCAATCTGTGTCACCCTGGGCAAGTCACTTAACCCCAGCCTCAAAAAAAAAAAAAAAAAAAAAAAAAAAAAAAAGAAAAGAAAAAGAAAAAGAAAAAGACAAATTGCACCATTCAGGAAGCAGGACTAGGATGGGAGGAAAACAGGCAATATTGGTAAATGTAGAAGGAAACAGAGTCTAATTTAAACCTTTCATCTTAAAAATGTGTTAAGATTAATCACCCTTGTTTCCTAAACAAATGTAAGACAAAAAGCTTGATCTCAAAAAGGTCTCTAGCCTTTCATTGGACTATAATTGGACTGTTCTCTATGCCTTTTAAGCTACTCTCCAAAGTCTACTATTCTTTATACATAAAGAGGCGGTTTCACAATGTTCTAGGATACAAAGAGGTTTTTACTTGCTGCTCTTCTGCAATTATTTTCTAAAAGCAAATGCATAAAATTCACCTGGTCAAAACAAAACATTGTTTTTTTTAATGATGGAAAATAAACAATCAGCATCTCTAAGTCTGGGCTGACTGACTGAGAAGGAAACTTGAAAAGTAGCTTTCGTTGTTAGCAATTCCCCCCTTTCAAAAATGTCAAAAATTCTCAACATTTTATAGTGCTTGTAATTTTCCAAATGCTTTTAATTAAACCACTGATATTGTATATTTAATCAACCAATCTATATCATTCAAGCCAATTGTTCTTACCATTATGCAAGGGATTTGGGATTGAATTATTCAGATGATTATCTTGACTTTCCAGATCACTTTGCTTATATATAGGCTTAAAGTGCTAAAACAAAAAAAATTAAGTTAATTAAAAAAAAACTGTCCTTTGAAGGCAAATATCTGAACTATTTTTACTGAAAACAAAACACCCACTCCAAAATGTTGGCCCTCGTTGTGGCTTCCAAAAGAAAGTGACTCAATTCCTTATTTATGTTATCATTCTAAAATAATACCCTGTAAGTGGGGCTCTAGCAGTCACTGTAGCCCCATTTAACTCAGCATGACAGAGAGGAAAGGGTTGTGATTTGGTCATGGGACCTGGATTTGAATCCTGGCTCAATTATTTTTTAGTTATGTGACATGGAATATCTCACTCCTGCTTTGGGGGCCCCAATTTCCTCACATGAAATTAGGGGATCAGATTAGATTATGTCTAGAATAGTAATGTTTTGGCTCTAAATCCTAGGAAACTGGACTACAGAATACTTAAATGATGTGATCAAGTCAAAGGGAGAAGCCAGTGGCAGAAGGAAAATGATTCCTTAAGCTGCTCAAAGGCTCCATACAACATATGTACATACAACAACGTAACATCCGAGAATCCGTGAGGTAGCAGGGATCTCAGAGACTACCAAGATCATCAAGATCATCCCACATCTGATGAGCAACCCTTTCTGTGACATTGCTGAGGGTGTTAATTCATCTTCCACACAAATATTCCCAGAGCTGGGGTACTCATCATCTCCTAAGTTCCAATTGTTAAGAATTTCCTTTAATTGAATCTGAATACACCTCTCTGCACCTTCAAAGGATCATTGATTCATTAGTTATAATAGATATTCAAAGGTCACCTAATCTAACTCCTTAATTTTATAGATGGGCAAAGTGAGGTACAGAGAGGTTTGCTCACACACGCCCACTCTCCCAGCAGCCCCAGACTGAGGTCCAGAGACCCCCTGTGGCCACACCTGGGCCATGTGGGACAGAACAATGGAGCAACCTCCAAGTGTTGAGGAAGTGCTGACTTTGTCCTAGGCACTGGGGATACAAGTATAAAGACTGAAACAATCCCAACATCAAGGAGCTTCTGCTCAAAAAGGGGTGATGCCAGCTGACCCTCTCTGGGTCTCCATTTCCTCCTCTTTAAAATATGGTTCAAGACCTGAAACACAAGAATGCATATTTGATCCAATAGACCAGAGGACCAAAGGACTGTCACATCACACAATCTGGGCACTAGGGGGCTAGTGACACAGCCTCAGACCACTTTATCTCCGCCACATTTGTACTATGATTTCTCATTATGATGACCCGGAATTCTCTGATGTTATGCCAGAGAATGGATTACAAGTTTTGGTAGTTCCAAGCAAGCTGGAAGAGTGGCAAATGTGGGCCTGACAATGGGCTTACAGGCTCACTAAATGCAGAGGGCCTAATCAGCAGGTTGCTTGCAAGATGATGAATTCCACAGCCACAACAAGTCTCGGAGACAATATCCTATGTCACCCAGGAATTGTAATTTGTATTGGTGGAGGAAGCATGGAGACAAATGAATTCACAGATGCTTGAAGTATTGAAGAACACATTAGCTGTTCTGGTGGCTGCCACATTGGTGACTCATCCTGAGCTTGAAGCAAACTCAGCGTCTGCATCTTCTCCTTCCATTTTAGAGGAAGGAGACTCCTGAGAACTATTACTCCTTTCCAAGGTTAACTGTCCTCCATATGTCCTCCATTTCATTTATCTATACCTATCTCCTCCAAGTCCTTGTTTTATTGATTATCCTGTATTATCTTTCTCATCTCTAATCTTTACGAGCAGCCCAATGTAACCTGGGCAGCTAGAAAGTCTGGCATCAGCTGCTCTGATAATGCTCACCTTGCTTCCATGAGCTATGCAGCTGCCAGGTTAATCTTCTTCAAATAACTTCCCATCGTGTGTGTGTGTGTGTGTGTGTGTGTGTGTGTGTGTGTGTGTGTATGACTACCTCTCTCTCTGTCTCCATGTGTGTGTATTTGTCTCGAGTCCCTTCTCCCTCCCTCCCTTCCTCTCTCCTTCTCTATTCCTCCCTCCCTCCCTCCTTCCCTCCCTTATTACTCTCCCATCTCTCTCTCTTTCTATGTTTCTCCTTCTCTCTTCTATTCTCTCCTCACCACATCACCCCCAACCGTCTGTCTGCCCCCTCTCTCAAACACCTTTGATGATACCCAATTACCTACCAAATAAAATCCAGTTGCCTCATAATCTGGCCCCCACCTACATCTCTCTCCCAGTCCCTTCATTTACCATAGTTTATATGCTTTGACCAAACAGCTATTGTCATTTACCTGACTAATCTGAAATGAAAAAAAATTGTGTTAAATGCTTCCTATATGCCAAACACTTTGTAAAGTGCTAGAGATACAAATATAAAAAATACAGTCCTCACTTTCAAGAAGCTCACATTTTAAGTTACAGGCCCAGAAAGTCCTAAGGTGCAGACTAAAGGTCTATGCCCAAGGATCCTGAGGGTATGCCAACAGGTCAGATGACAATGCCCCGTAACAGTAGCTGACATCTATACAATGTTTTAAGGTTTGTTACCATTTTATAGCTGAGGAAACTAAGGCTCAGAGAGGTCAAGTGACTCAGAGTCACATAGCTATGAGTTTTGGAAGCAGGATTTAAAACCACGTCTCTCAGTTCCAAATCCAATATTCCCACCATGATGATACCCTGAAGCTTGAATTTAACTATAAGACTTTATATTGTTGAAAAAACACTGAAAAAAAAAAAAAAACCACTGAATCCACATATCATCTGCATGGAGCCTGACTACTAAACCACATCCCACTGGATGATACCATGATCTCCAGCATCCATTTGATACAACTATTCTATCAAGATTCCAGAGAAAGACATCCAAGTGGACATTGTTAGATCAAAAGTCTAAATCCAAGCCCAGAGAGCTCAGTGGTTTCAGAAATATCTGAAAGAATATCTAAAAGATATTCTGAAAGATCATCAGAAAGGTGCTTCAGATCATCCCTTTCCTATATTTCGCCTTACCCAACCTCATTCAAAATGGACCCACCAACCATTTTTATCACCAGAGGGTAAGCCCAATTTGGTTGTGGTTAGGTAAGATCATTTCTGATTCCTAAGAAAAACAAAGCTCTTGGGAAGAATGTGAGTATTATTTCTGCCCATTAGAGGGAGAGTTTATCTCTCGTATTAGATTTAGAAATGGGATAGGAACCAAGATTTAACATACATTCAGCTCAGCTTTTTCCTTTCTCAGACAGAAGAGATCCACAGCGTGGACATTAGTCCAATAAACCCAAAATAATTCTCCACCACCAGGGATTCTATGAAGTTCTGGAAAGAAAAAAAAACCAATTCACATACTATAAATTAGAATCCTTAAGTTGTGTGTACAACTATAATAACATTATTGTATTATATATTATACTTTTTCAATACTTCAAATCAGATGCCTCATCATGATGCGGTAGCAAACCTAGTTTCCAGAAGTATATACCAAATATATATAAGATCTGACAGATCCTATCAATATGGAAAGGCTGGGTGACAAACTAGATGTTGGTTACCCAAAGAACAGAGAGATTTATCACTATATGGGCCACACACGGATAAAATTTTTGTCAATAACAGCTCTCAAAGACCTTTTACTCAATCATGGAGGAATTGTGATCTGCATTAATGGACGGAATGCCTATTCCAATGAAATCACATGTCATTGAAGTATGAAAGTATATCATATAATATATATGATATATAACTCTGTTATATAGATTTATACATATAGATATATGTAAAGATGTATGCATTTTTATGTATTAGCAATCATTAAGCACATATTAATGCCCATATGATGGGCAATAAGAACTGCTAAATAGTAGAGTTATAAAGACATAAATGAAAAAGTCCTGCCTTCAAAGAGCTTATACTCTACTAAAGGAAAAAGCATGTATATATATATATATATATATATATATATATATATATATATATATATATATATATATATATAATAAGGGTTAGGAAGTGGGCCTGTGATTTTATTGGTACCAGGAACACCCAGATAACAAAACTCTGTCATCTCAGTACCAATTTAATTACATACAGACTATATACAAAATTGATACTAAGTCATTTGGGAGGGGGAAGGCACTGCCTGCTGGTGAGATTCAAGAAAGGCTTAATGTGGAAAGTGAAGGCAAGAGGTATGGAGGGTAGGCATTTCAGGCAAAGAAGAAAGTAGGTGAAAAGATCCAGAGGGAGACCATGTTGTATAAGGAATAGCAAGAAGGACAGAATATATAAGGTAATGATCTGCACTGAAAGATTCACAAAGCACTCTCTAGAAGAGGAGAGAGTATAGTGTAATGCAATGGAACCAGCACCAGGTTTAGAAGCAAGAATGGAGAGCGGGTCCCTGCTTTTGCTCTTTACTTCCTATGAGATGCTGCACAAGTCAGTCTCTCTCTCTCTCTCTCTGACTTGTCTGCTTCCTCTTCTGTAAAAAGATGGTGTAAGTGGCTATGTTGTGGCAGCCTTTTTTTTGTAGTGTCAAGGAACAGTAAACTGAGGGGATGCCCCCCAATTGGAGAATGGCTGAACAAGTTGTGGTACATGAATGCTATAGTGTATTATTTTATAAGAAATGATCAGCAGGATGATTTCAGAGAGACCTGGACTTACATGAACTGATGCTGAATGAAGTGAGTAGAACCAAGAGAACATCGTGCACAGCAACAAGATGGTATGATGATCAATTCTCTTTTCAACAGCAAGGTGATTCAGGACAATTCCAGTAGACTTGTGATGGAGAGAGCCATCTGCATCCAGAGACAGGATTATGGGGACTGAATGGAGATCACAACCTAGTATTTTCACTTTTTTGTTTTTATTTGCTTGCTTTTTTTTTTCTTTCTCAGTTTTTTCCTTTTTGATCTGATTTATCTTGAGTAGCATGATAAATGTGGAAATATATATATATATGTACATATATATATATATAAGAATTGCACAAATTTAACATATTTTGGATTGCTTGCTGTCAAGAGCAGGGGGTGGGGAAAGGGAGGGGAGAAAAATTGAAACAAAAGGTTTTACAAGGTTAAATGTTGAAAATTATCCTTGCATGTATTTTGAAAATAAAGTTATTGTTTTGTAAATTTATTAAAAAAAAAGAAAAAGAAAAGCTATTATTTTTAAAAGATGGCATAGGAAGACTTCCAAGATCCCCTGCAGCTTCAACACTCCATCATCAAAGACAGAATAATTGTTCTTGTCCCTATTTGACAGGAGGAAGAAAAAGCTCAAAGAGCCAGGACATGGCAGAACTGGAATGGAACCTGTATGTTCTAATCTAAGCCTAGCATACTTTCCACTAGTCCTTTCGCTGGTACTTCTTTGGCCCTTTCCTTGTTTCCGTGATTTTTACCCTTGCTTTCACCCTGAAGAATAAACAGTATGCACACTACATAGGGGCATCAACAGAAGGCACTATGGAGAGACTGGAGAGAGAAAAGCCATCCTGGTCTTTTAATCCATTACTCAGGTGGGACTGTTTCAGAAAACATTACCATATCTATATTGGTCTTATCAGAATGATTAGGGTAGGCCTGAGTGTAAGAAAATTCAACAAATGAAATTCATGTTTACAAATCATAAAAATTAAGGAATGATTTAATTTTACAAAAGGATATTTTTGGCTCTGAAAAAAATAAGTGATTTCAGAGTTACTTTAAGCAGTATCTACACTAGAAAGAATTCTGTACAGAAACAGGCAGCATGGATCATAAATTTAATGAACTTAAAGTTGTAAGAGATCTTATGAACAATCTATTTCAGCTCCCTCATTACAAAAATGAGAAATAGAATGCTTATAAGTTTGATGACTTGGTCAAAGTCCCGTAAGTAATAAACAACTGAAGCAGGATTTGAACCCAATTCTATGACTCTAAATCCAATACCATGATTTCGATTTTGAAATAGTCCTTAACTAGTGAAGTTATCCATATGGAGAAAGGATCCATTATCTCTACTTCTACCTACACTAATCCCTAACCAGTTTCTATGGGAGAGTAGATAAACGCTAATAGCCTGGAAATAGCAGTGCCATATCCCAACACCTCTGGCTGATATTCCAACCTGTCTCCTCTTCTCCAAACAGACATCATCCAGGGAAACCACCCCTGTGGAGAGGCAACTGGACACCTGGGGAGAACATACTAGAGAATCCCTCTTACAGAATGCAGAATCTAAGATGTCATTTTTTGTTATTATTTGTTATTATTTAGTATTTTATTTTTCCCCAGTTACATAGAAAAACAATTTTTAACATTCATTTTTAAACCTTTGAGTTCCAAATTCTCTCCCTTTCTCCTTCCCCACCCCCCCAATGAGAAGGCAAACAATTCAATGTAGGCTATACATGGGTAGCCTTACAAAATATTTCCATAATAATCCTGTTGTGAAAGAAAACTCAGACCAAAAAAAAAAACCTTCAATAAAAATAAAGGAAAAATAAGTATGTTTCCTTCTGTATTCTGATGCTATCAGTTCTTTCTCTGGGGGTGGACAGCATTTTTTTCATCCTAAGTCCTTCAGAGTTGTTTTGGATCACTGCATTGCTGAGAAGAGCTAAGCCATTCTTAGCTGATCATCTTACAATATTTTTCTTACTTTGTACACAGTGCATTTCACTTTGCATCAGCTCATGTAAGTTTTTGCAGATTTTTCTGAGAGCATCCTGCTCATCATTTCTTATATGAGCTGACTCTTTAAAAGAAGCCAAGAGATGAAGGTGAGAAGAGAGAAGATTTTAGACATGGGGGACAACTAGTGAAAAAGTCAAGAGTACAGAAATCCAGTATAAATAAAAAGCAAAAAGCATGATGAGAGTAAAGAGTAAAAAGATTGGAAAGATTGAAAGGGGTCAAGTTGTAAAGGCCTTAAACGTCAAGCAGAGGACAAAATACATAGATCAGAAAATTATTTACATAGAGATAATAATTGAACCCAAAGGACCTGATTAGATAACCAAACATGATAATATAGAACAAGAGTTCTTAAGATGGGGTCCATGAATTTGGTTTTTTAATACAATTGGTTTCCTTTATAACCCTATATATTTTACTTTATGTATTTAAAAATATGATTCCGAGAAAGGAACCATATGCTTGGCCAGATTGCCAAAGAGGTCCACAAAATAAAAGAGGTTAAAAAACCCTGGAGAGGGAGAAAAGAACAAAGCCAAGCACAGACAGAGTTAATGGGCATATACTGTATGAAGATCCATCAAAGGAGATGAAAAAGGAGCCCTCCTGCAAGTAGGAGAACCTGGATAGGGCAGCATTATGAAAACTTAAAGAGGAGGAAGTATCCAAGAGAGTAATCAACAGTTTCAAAAGCTGCAGAGAGGTCAAGAAGAAGGAGGATTGAGAAATAGTCCTTAAATGTGGTCACTAAGAGATCACTGCTAACTTTGGAGAGAACAATTTCAGCTAGATGCCAGACAGACTACAGAGGGTTTAGGATCAAATAAGAGGAGAGAAAGTAGAAGCATTGATAGTAGATGGCTTTCTCAAGGCATTTCACCTTAAAAAGAAGAAGAAATATAGAAGGATAACAGGGCAGAAGGTCTGATCAAGAGTTTTTTTAAGGCTGAGGGTGACATGGGTATATTTAAAGGCAGCAGGGAAGCAGTCAGTAGATAGGGAGAGGTTACAGACTAGAGGGAAAGAAAAATAGAAAAGGTAGTTGACTATCTGCCTTTCTAAGGACATTCTAAGGACGACTAGGCCTTCCCAATGAATGTGCAGTTGAAACTTCCCATAGATCTTTTCCCCTTATATTAAAATAAGTGCTTCTTGAGAACAAGAACTGTACATTTTCTATTTATACACCCAGTACTTAGCACATATTACATGCTTGATAAATGCTTTTTCATTCATCCCATGATACCTGGTGCCTCTGGGTTCTAGATGTGTTTGTCATTGGTTATGATATTTGACCTTCTGGGCCTCAATTTCCTCAGCTGAAAAATGAAGAAATAGGAGCAAATGATGTCTAAAATCTCCAGCTCTAAACCATTAAGAGCTAAAGTAATCAAGCTTAGAAATGCAAATCTGACCTTGACTGGATCTCTTAAATGCAAAAATATCAAGTAGTAAGCTCCTGTAGTGCATGTAAAATATGATTAATGTCTACACAGCTTTTCTAAAAAGACTTCTGCTAAAACAGACCAATATGCATTGTTTCTACATGCCTAAACCATTTCTAGTAAAAGCTAGAGACTCCAGCCTACTGGGGAAAATTGCCCAAATTCCTGGGTTGAAGGTTTTACAGGTTATATAACTGACTTCGAGGACCAGTCCCTTTTCCTGCTTGGGTTTCAGAGGGCTCTGGGAGTTTTCCTGATATACCTCCCAATCATTCTTCTCTATCCCAGTACAATTAAAACTCACCAAGACATTTTTAAAAATCAAAGATGGATATCTCTAAGCAATGAGATAATGCTACAAAAGCACGTGTTAAGGCAGTATGATGTTGGAAAAAAAGAGAGGCACATGATCATAGACAGAACTAAAAGAGCCCCTAGAGGTATCTGGTCCAACCTCCTCACCCGTCAAATGAAGAAACTGAGGTGCAACATTCTTTCTACTGTATCACACTACCTCTGAAGGCAGGTGGCTAATATAGTTTAAAACAAAAGTCAATAAACTTCCTCTCCAGGGCCAAATTTAATGGTGGTGGTCTGTTTTAATATAGCTTGAGAGCTAAGAATGGTTCGTACATATTTAGATACAATAAAACTATTTTAAAATGTAAAAAACATTCTTAGCACAGAGCAGTATGAAAATGGGGAGGGACAGGTATACAGCTATAATCTATATAGTCTGTAGTCTTGCATTAAAAGACTAGCTTACCCAAAAGGCATACAAATGCAAATTCTCTAACCAATGGTTTGAAACATTTTTGTTAAATTTCTACAAATGTTAATTTTATGCCAATGGCACCTGTTGCCTAAAAGTTCCTGCTTTCCATTTCAGGGATATCACACTTCTAGGAGCTTCAATCCCACCCTGCAAGAAGCATGAAAAAATCCTCTCACTGAGCAGTAGCAAAGGCTGACTCTAATTCCCTATGGACAAGACCAAAAGGTACTAAAAGGGAGTGTTACTGAAAGAAAAGGAAAGCTCAATCATATTAGATGAAAATCCTAGCACTACAATTCAATTCAAATAGTATTCCTTTTTTTTAGAATTTAAATTCCTACAGTACCCCAACACGTATTGCTTTGTACAAGTGGTGATAGGACTCAGTAAGGGAACCAAGGTGCCAAGGGCACTGACAATTCCAGAAGAGAGGTGCTCTGCAGGAGGCCAAGTCATACAAAAGAGGTCAATTTTCAGGAAAAAAAATTTAAATATTCAAAAGACACTTGCATTGATATGGATGTATGATCTCAAAGGTGTGGCCATGCACTCCATGGGCATAGAACACAACACACACACACGTGTTTTTATCTATGTCCTTCCAAAAAGCTTCCCCTGAATACCCACCCACTGTGTTGAACTCATAGGTATAAGTGTGGTGCTCAAGGCTGCTCATCTGCTACTGAGCAATACATACCTCCTTTTCTGGTCACACATATCTTGGATGGTGTGTTCTACACAACTAGAAGTAAGCTGAAGTCTGATTCTACCCACTTTGGAAAATGTACATATCACATAGAAGTATTCTATACATATTGCAAAGTTGAAAATTCTAGAATAGGAACCTAAAGATGTCATTTTGTATAATTTTCTATCCTATTATCCTTCAAAAAATACTCTTTCAGATAAAGAACACTATAATCATGTGTAATCATTTCATAGGGATGCTATGCACAATGAATAAAACAATCACTAGATTCCGGTAACATAGGCAAAATTCCTTCTTCTACTAGACTAAAGACACTGTATGTAGTAGAAGACATGATCCTGCCTGGGATCATAGGACTTAGAACTAGACATCCATCAGCTAGTTCAACTTTCATAGTTTATACACAAAAGTAGAACCAGCCCTGTATTTGAAACCAAATGACCTGGATTTTATTTGCTGATCTTTCACTTACTGTGACCTTGGGTACATGATTTAACCTCTCTGTGCCTCAGTTGACAAACAAGGAAAATGGGGGAGGGTCAACTAGATGACCTTTGACTTTTCTGTGCCCCAATTTACTCATATATAAAACGAGAGAGGCTCAATTAGATGAGCTTTGAAGTTTCTGCTAGTTTCAAATCTACAATCCTAAAATCCTAAATCCCAGAGAGGTTAAGCAAGCATCCTGGTTGATGAGTTTTATTATCTCTCATTTGGCAACAGCATCCTAATTGCTGTCTCTGGTTCATCTTTCTTCTCTCTATCCCAATTCCCAAAAGTGATCATCTTAAAAAATTTAGTCTGACCATGTCATGACACTCCCATATTCGAACTTCAGTGGCTCCCTATCACCTCCAGTCAAACATCAATTTCTTTGGCCTACAAAGCTTTCAACAACCCGTTTCCAACCTGACTTTTCAGCCTTCGTATACATCACTTCTCCACTTTCCAAGGCAGCCAAAGTAGCTTTCTTGTTGCCAGTCCTAACACAAAGCATTTCTTCCTAACGGCAGCTTCATAAAATCCCTATTATCTTACATCATTCAAACCCCACTTCATAAAGGAAGCCTTCCCTGATCCATTTCTGCAGCCCCCTTCTGCTGCTAGGGCCTTAAAATTATTGAGTATCCATACTTCTATGTGGACATGTTATCTCCCCCTATCAAATGTAAGCTCACAGAAGGCAGTAACTGTTTCCTTTATGGGTTTGAACTTCCATTATCTAGGACATAGCAGGCATTTACTAAACGTTTATTGACCTATGACTGCCTAATACTTACATATGTTTAATAGCAGAGCCAGATGGGGGGTCATACTCAAATATCACAGTTATGACATGGAATCAATTTTATATCTGCAGTTGATACTGGTGAACATCGCTAAGAGGCAGCTGATGCCTGCAGTAAAAAAAGTGAAACACTGGTATATAAATACAAAGTCTAGTACACTGCCCTCATACCTAGGAGCCCCAGAAAAGTTCAGTCTTTAGCATTATCCTACAAATAAGAGTTCAAAAAATAATAACCTCAATCTGAACTGCATATCTAGGTATCTTTGAAGCAATGGCTAGGACTATACAACATTAACAACGACACAATTTGATTAGCACATTAAGGTTGGGACGTCATCTCGATTTATCATCACGAAAAAATACTGGGTTTTGTTGTTGACTGACTCTTTGTGACCCCATGTGGAGCTTTCTTGGCAAAGATATTAGAGTGGCTTGCTACTTCCTTCTCCAGCTCATTTTACAGATGAGGAAACTGAAGCAACCAGGATAAAGGGATTTGCTCAGGGTCATACAGCTAGGAAGTGTCTGAGGCCAAATTTGAACTCAGGACTTTCTGACTCCAAGCCCAGCTGCTTCTGGGCAGCTACTTTTATATGAATGTTTGGTGACACACAAGTGGTACTACAATACTGCTAGATATCAGCAGTGGTACTGCTGGATAACTTGTTTGCATCCATGGGAATATCCAATTGCTATTGGCGTTGATGGCAATTTATATCATACAAAATGTAAAGCAAGGTTATTCTTGCTAGATGTTTTATTTGCCTTTGAATATGCATTTTTTCATAGAAAATGTTAGTGTATTAGTTTTTGTTATTTTTAAATAAGTTAATAAAAGAATATTTTAAAAATCTGTCTATTTTTCTAATGCAGTAAATCAGAATATCCCAAAAGTTTGAGGGATGACCTGTATGGATAGATTACAGCCCACATAAACAAAAGCTCTTGGGGGTCCTCAATCATTTTTAAGATTATAAAGGGGTCTTGAGACCAAAAGTTTGAGAACCAGTGGACTAGACAATCTCTCTAAGATCTTGTCTTGTCCTGGTTCTAAATCAAATATTCTAATATTACATGACTTCCATAAATACTAGGTATACATCAACAGGAGAAAAGGCTGCATAACATTTGCAGCTGTGAGGAACAGAGAAAGCAGGGCCCAGTAGAAGGAATGGGGCTGGGGTCTCTCTCCTTTTCAACTCTTCTTTCAACAAAGAAGCTGGAGAAAATGGGATTGGATTATGAAGAAATGAGTTCCTAGGATAACCTAAGGATAAAAATCCAAATTTCTTGCTGCCTCCCAAAGTTATTGGGATCCCAGGGATTTTTATGAAGAATCAGCAGTTCAAGAAGTAATGCTCATTGTTAGCCATCGAATGATGAACACAAATGTAACTCAAGGTAGAATGGGCAGCACAGAAAGAGAAGAGAGTGGCCTTAAAGGGGGAAACCCTAGCATGCAAGTTCTGCTCCCAACAGATGGCCACTGGCTGTGTTGTATGACCCTGAGCCAAGAGTTAACCTCTCAGTGGGGGGGGGGGGGCAATTTTCTAAGTTGTATGGGGGGGTTGTTGATCTGCGTTGGGAAATTTCTACCCCCTGGAACTGCTTTCATCAGTGTTGGAACCAAAATGAAATTAAAGTGAAAAGTAGATAAAGTGAGAGATTAAGCCCCAAAGCAGAAAATGGTCAGGAAGGCTGTACATTAAGCATGTTTTTTTATTACAATGCTGAGGATGCTCTGTGTACTCCCTCAGAAAAGAGATTTTCTACTCTCCTTCAGATGTCTCTTCCTCTGGGATCTCTCATTTCCAAAATACAATTAAAAGGGGCAGCTAGATGCTACAGTGAATAGAGCACCAGTCCTGAAGTCAGGAGGACCTGAGTTCAAATCTGGCCTCAGACACTTTACACTTTCTAGCTGTGTAACTCTGGGCAAGTCACCAAACCCCAATTGCCTCAGCAAATACATACATACATACATACATACATACATACATACATGAATGAATGAATAAATGAATGAATAAATAAATAAATAAATAAAAAACAGCTAGCGTTTATCTTGTGCTTTAAGACATAAAGGGCTTGGGATATATAATTTAATTGGGAGACAACCTTTATTATTTTTATCCTTATGTAAGAGGTGATAGAAAAGGGCCTCAGAGGTATAGAGTTATCCGTTATTACAAAGTAGTTCGACATTGTTGGAGCCATGATTCAAATTTTCAATAAAACAAAGGCCCAGATAATATGAAGGGGAAGGGAGAGGAGGGCCTTCCAGCAGCTTTATTTGTTGCCTAGAGACAGTTACCACACTGGGTCAGTGGCAACGGCCTCCCCTGCCCCAAGGTCACAAAGTGAGGTTGACGCCACAGATATTCTGGAGTGCGTCAGAGGGTGGGGCAGGGGTGGGGCCAGAGACCCTACATAAGGCGGCTGCAGCAGGCTACTAGCCAGTTTCCTAGGAGACAAAGCCCGCTTTAACACCTTGCTCTCTCCGGCCATTCAGGAAGGTTCCACCAAAGCCCTGAATTCTTCTCCTAGACCAAGAACATCAAGGTCCAGGTAACCCGAAGGCTTCGCCGAGACCAGGAACACCAAGGTCCAGGTAACCCGAAGGCTTCGCCGAGACCAGGAACACCAAGGTCCAGGTTACCCGAAGGCTTCGCCGAGACCAGGAACATCAAGGTCCAGGTAACTCAAAGGCTTCGCCGAGACCAGAAACACCAAGGTCCAGGTAACCCGAAGGCTTCGAGAGACCAGGAACATCAAGGTCAAGGGTAACCTGAAGCCTTCTCAAGACCAGGAACATCAAGGTCAAGGGTAACCCGAAGACTTCGCGAGACCAGGAACATCAAGGTCAAGGGTAACCCGAAGACTTCGCGAGACCAGGAACATCAAGGTCAAGGGTAACCCGAAGACTTCGCGAGACCAGGAACATCAAGGTCAAGGGTAACCCGAATACTTCGCGAGACCAGGAACATCAAGGTCAAGGTAACCCCGAGGCTCCACCTCACTGTCCCTCTCTCACCATCAACTGTGTCTGGGGCTCCTCGCCATCTACCACACCAGCCCGTCCCCACTGCTCACCATGGCCGCTTCAGCAACATCCCATAGACCCATCAAGGGAATTTTAAAGAAGAAGAGCAGTGCTGATAGCGCCATTTTAACAACTGAGCAGTCGGGGACCCCGGGTCCAAGCACCGGAGCGGGCGGTGCTGGTAGTGGCGAGGAGCTCAGCAAGAAATCCCAGAAGTGGGATGAAATGAGCATCCTCGCCACTCGCCACCTGGTAGATAAGGACTATGGCCTCATGAACATCGACGAGCCCAGCCCACAGTACCATCATATGCTCAGAGGCGACACAGAAGAAGATTCCATCAGTGACTTGGACATCCCGCAAACCATGGCCCCTGAGTTCTTAGCCCAGCGGCTGGCATTCGCTCAGGGTAAGGAACCCAGATTTTTGGTACGCTGGGGTGAGACCATCGAAGATGAAGAAGATCTCAAGCGGCAGTTCGAGTTAAAGAGAAAGCTGCATTACAGCGAGGGCCTAAACATCAAACTTGCCCGGCAGCTTATCTCCAAGGAGCTGTTGGGGGATATAGAAGATGAAGATCCACAAGACCAGGAGATGAGAGAGGCCTCGGACATTGAGAGCATCGAGACAGAAAACTCAGAAAAGGAAGACCTAATTGACGATAACGAAGATTACGACATCAGTAAGATGTGATGGCTTTGTCTCCTTTGAAAACCTGCACAAATAAATAGAGTCATCCCATCTGCACTAAGTTGTCTTGTTTTCTTTGTACTCTGGGACCCTGTTATGGATGGTAGAGCACTTAGGCCAGGTGGGCCCCCCCCCCCAGGATACTAGAAAAGGAGGGAGGGTTTTGTGTTTGCCCAAACTTAGAGGGACTCTTGAAGAATCAATTCATTTAAACTGTGTTCATTTGAGAATGGGACAGGGTGAAGGAAAAACTTGAGGGAATCCAGTGAGGGGAGGGAGCCTTGCCCAAACTCAAACAGAAGGCCCACCTAGAGGTCATCTTGGTAATGCTCACCCAAGACTTTTAATTATCTGGCTCAATTTCCCCCTCCCCAAGGCTGTGGGATAATCTGATTCAATGTTAACTCTCCCCACCCCGCAGAAGCAGGAACTCTAGGAGATCCAACTAGTTCAAACAATCCATACTGGATTGGGGGAATTGGAGGGGGGGTGGTCAGGGGGCCCAGAAACTCTCACAGAAGTTCTTCCCCTGTGGTTGTCTTGGGACTGATAGGGATGGGGAGGGGAAAAGAATTTGAGACAAAACACAGAAAGGGAGAGTGATTTACTTAAATTCCCCCCATTTAAAAAACCCTAACTAAAAGTCATTTTATTAATTCCCCCCCTCAAAAATCCCTTTGGAATCATCTGGTCCAATACCCCCACACACGCAGCATTTTTGAAGATAATCTGGTCCGATTCCCCCTCCAACGGAGTACAAATAAGAGAGGGTTCTTAGAACACCAACCAATTCAAACTCTGTTGGGGGGGGGGGAGGGAGGAGGCCCCCTGCAGAGACACAAACTCCTCTCAGAAGGGGGCCTCTTCCCGCCACTCCTTTGAAATCATCTGGTCCAATTCCCCTCACAAGCCTTTTGAGGACAATCTGGTACATTCTCCACCCTCCAAAAGAGAAGCTCTTAAGTAGAATCAACAATCCTAAATGCCCTTGGTTGGAAAGGAGACAAGGCTAGAAATCGAGAAAGTAGCACAAACTCAAACTACATAGAGGTCCTTGTGGTTGTCTTTTCAGTCATGTGATCCAAAACACCCCCCTCCCAGCCTTTGGAATACAGTCTGGTCCGAACGCCCCTTCCCAAGAGCTCCCAAAATAAAAAGGGTCTTAGAAAAGCAACTAGTTCAAACGGGAGAAGGGGAAGAAAACCCAAAGAGGCCCAGAAATGCTTGAAAAGATTTGCCCAAACTGACCCAGAAACTCCAGCAGTGTACTTAGTACCCTTCAGAGTGTTTTCAAATCATTTGGTCCAACTCCCCGCCCCCCCCCCAGGTTTTTTTAAATAATCTGTTCCAAATCCTCTGCCCCAAAAGCACAAAGAAGGGAGTGCTTAGAAAATCAACTACTTCAAAGAGATGGGGGTGGAGAACCTGAGGGGAAACAGAAAATACAGCTGAGACATAACCCCTACCTACATTACTCCCACCCTAGAAGCCCTGGGAAATAGTTATTCAATCACCCCACACAGGCTTTTTAAAAATAATTTCCCCCTCTCCCCATCAAAACAAAAACAAGGGGAAGCTATTAGAAAATAATTTTAAATGTCTTTCATTTAAAGAGGGTAGACTCCCCAGAAATTAGGGAGAGACTAATGCAAACTTAAGCAGAAGCCTCTACCTAGAAGCCTTATGGCAACAAATATCACCCTCCCAGCCCTTTGAAATAATCTGGTCCACCCCCCTTTTTGAAGATCATCTGGTCCAAATCCCCCCCATGTTTGAAGATCATCTGGTTCAAACCCCCCCACTTGCAAAGATCAACTGGTCCAAATCCCCCCATTTTTCAAGATCGTCTGGTCCAAACCCCCCCACTTGTGAAGATCATTTGGCCAAATCCCCCCCACATTTTTGAAAATCACCGAGGCAAAACTTTTCCACATACACTTTTGAAGATTATCTGGTCCAATCCTCCCCCCCTCCCCCACAGAAGAAACCAACCAACAGGTTTCTTAAAGAATGAACTTGTTCAGACCATTCTCACTGGGGGGTAGGGAAGGAAGAACCTGACTGGAAGGATCAGAAAGAGAGAGATGCTAAAATTCACCCCCAAAAATCACCTATCTAGGGATCATTTTTGTTAGCACCACTCCCCTAGATATCTTTTTTCAATCATGCTCTTAACATTTCCTCCCCCCAAGCCATTTGAAACCTTTCTTCCAGTTCTCTCCCAAAACAGAAACTGAGACAAATAAATGGCTCCTAAATAAATTAACTAGTTCCCACCCTCATTTTGGAAGAGGAAAGATAACCTAAGGAAACCCAGGGGTCAGGAAGACTACGCTTCCTAAACGCCCACAGAAAAACTCATCTTGGGAAATCCACCAGCTTGCTCCACTTGCCCTCTACCCCACTAGCCCTTTGAAATCATCTCCACACACACTTGTTTCTAAGAAAATTGGGTGCAATCCCCACAGCCACTATCTCCTAGGTAAAATCCGCTTGGGGGACCACCTTTGAAGTGCCAGAATAAGGGGGTGGGCAGATATAGAGGGCCTGAACTCTGGAGAAATATGTATATTTGAAACAAAGATGCTTAAAACAAGGTATTAACTCAGGAATTAATGAGATGATGGTTCTCTAGTTCACACCAACTTAGTGTGCTGTAATTATATGATCTTACCAAGGTATTTAAGGGTTGAGAGGGATTAGAAAGGAGACATTTCATCTTTGACCAGCCTTGTGTTGGCTGTCCTTTTCTATCACTTCCCCATCTAAAGGCCAAGGCGCTTCCCAAGGATCTCCAGAAAGCTAGACTGAAAATTACATGGAGAGACTTGCCCCAATACACACAGAAGCCTCTATGGAGAAGTCAACTTGGTCCAACCCTCCCAAGACTTCGAAATCATCTCGTCCAACCAACCTCCCTCCTCCCAAAAAGATAAAGATAATCTGGGGCGATCACTCCCCCCCCAGAAGCACTAAAATGTAAGAATTCTTATAGAATCAACTAGTTGAAACTTTCCTTAACTGGCTGAAGGGAACCTGAGGAGGTCCAGAAAGGAAGAGGAGGCCAGAATCATAAGGGCCCCTTCCACTAGGCTATGTTGGTACTAACCCCACCCCATAAATTTGAAATCTCCTGGTCCAACTCCCCCCTGGTCACAAGGCTTCAAAAGATAATATGCTCCCATTTTTACACACACACAATTAGGGGTTCTTAGACAATCAAACAGCTCACCCATTCACCACTATGGTAGAGGACAGAGATGAATTTGAGAAAAGAAACTGAGGAAAAATCTGGCTCCTAAATGAATTAACTAGTTCAGACCCTCACATTAAGGGAGGGGGGAAGATACCATGAGGAAACCCAGAGATCAGGGAGACTACTTAAACGCACAAAGAAAAACTCATCTTGGGACATACATCAGGAACCCCCATAAGAACTTTGAAATCATCTCCCCAAAAACATTTTTTGAAGATAAGAGGTACCAAAGATAACAGCCACTATCAACGAGGTCAAATTCTCTTGGGGGACCACCTATGGATTACCAGAATGGGGGTGATAGACTTTCCCAACAGACACAGAAGTCTCTTATGGGACCATCTTCAGAGTGCCACAGTAGGAGGGAGAGACTTCCACACAGACACAGAAGCTTCCACATAGAAGTCATTTTGGTTCAATCATCTGGTTTAATGAACCTCCCTCCTCCCAGAAAGATATTTAAAGATAATATGGAGCAATCACTCCCCCCCCCAGAAGCACTAAAATGTAAGAGTTCTTAGATAATCAAATAGTTGAAACTTTCCTTAAGTGGTTGGGGAAAACCTGAGGAGGCCCAGGAAAGGAGAGAGGAGACCAGAATCACAAAGGCCTCTTCCACTATTCTGGGTTGGTACTTGCCCCCCCCCCAACCAAGACTTTGCAATCAGCTGGTCCAACTCCTCTCCCCCCTCAAGGTTTCAGGAGATAATCTGCTCTAATACCCCCATACACAAGGGTAAATCTTAGAGAATCAACCACCTCAGCCCTTCTTGACTGTGGCAGATGAATGTCGAGCTTAAGAACAGAAACTGAGGCAAAAAAGTAACTCCTAAATAAATCAACTAGTTCAGACCCTCATTTTGAGGGAGAAGAGATAACCTAAGGAAGCCCAGAAAGTAGGGAAACAACTTTTCCCAAAGTCACAAAGAAGAAGTAATCTTGGGACATCCACCAGGACCTCCCACCGTGACCCATACCCCTTAAGCATTTGAAATCACCTCCAAACATATATTTTTTTAAAAGAAAAGTGGGTCCAACACCCACAGCCACTTTATATTATATCAAATGCTCTTGGAGGACCACCACTTTTAGAGTACCAGAATGGGGGGCAAAGACTTGCCCAACAGACACAGAGACAGTCCAGGGGTTCTCAAACTACAGCCCATAGGGACAGATGCAGCCCGCTGGGGATGTTTATGCGGCCTACCGGGTTATGGCAAATGGGCTGAGGGGTGGAGACAAAGGGTGAGGTTTTATTTTTACTATAGTCCAGCCTTTCAACAGTCTGAGGGACAGTGAGTGAACTGGCCCCCTATTTAAAAAGCTTGAGGACCACTGCGAGAGATCTTTATAGAGAAGTCAGCTTAGTCCAACTTTCCCAAGACTTTTAAATCACCTGGTCCAAGCAACCTCCCTCCTCCCAAAAAGGTATTTAAAGATAAGGGGCAATCACCCCCCCCCAAGAAGCACTAAAATGTAAGAGTTCTTAGACAATCAACTAGTTGAAACTTTCCTTAACTAGCTGAGGGGAACCTAAGGATGAACCTAAGAAAGGAGAGACTAGGCCAGAGTCACAAAGGCCTCTCCCACTAGGCTGGGTTGGTACTCCCCCACCAAGACTTTTAAATGACCTGGTCCCAGTCCCTACTGGCTTCAAGGCTTCAGGAATTAATATGTTCAGTTATCCCCACACAAACACACAGGGGTTCTTAGAGAATCAACCATTATGTGCTATGGTGGAAGACTTAGATGAGAGTGAGAACAGTAATTGAGGCAAAAAATATGGCAGCTAAATAAACTGGTTCACATCCTCATTTTCCAGGAGGAAAGGTCCCCTTAAGATGCCCAGAGATCAGGGAGACTGTTTTTCCTAAACTCATAAAGATGTGGTCTTGGGACCAGGATCCCCCACTGTGCCCCTTACCCCACAAGCCTTTGAAATCCTCTCCCCCCATACTCTTTTTTGAAGATTACTTGGGGCAACCCCCACAGCCACTATCTACTAGGTCATATCCTCTGGGGGACCAACATCGGAGTGTCAAAATGGGGGTCAATAGGCTTGTCCAATAGACACAGAAGCTTCTATGTAGAAGTCAATTTGGTCCAACTCTCCCAAGACTTTTTAATGACCTGGCCCAAGTCCCCACTGGATTCAAAGCTTCAGAAATTAATGTGTTCAGCTCCCCCCCAAATACACAGGGGTTCTTAGAGAATCAACCATTATGTGCTATGGTGGACGACTTAGATGAGAGTGAAAACAGTAATAGAGGCAAAAAATATGGCAGCTAAATAAATTAACTGGTTCATATCCTCGTTTTCCAGGAGGAAAGGCCCCCTTAGGATGCCCTGAGATCAGGGAGACTGTTTTTCCTAAACTCATAAAGAAGATGTCATCTTGGGACATTTACCAGGACCCCCCACCATGCCCCCTACCCCACAAGCCTTTGAAATCATCTCCCCCCACACTCTTTTTTGAAGATTACTTGGTCCAAGCCCCACAGCCACTATCTACTTGGTCATATCCTCTGGGGGACCAACATCGGAGTGTCAAAATGGGGGTCAATAGACTTGTCCAATAGACACAGAAGCTTCTATGTAGAAGTCAATTTGGTCCAACTCTCCCAAGACTTTTAGATCACCTGGTCCAAGCAACCTCCCTGCTTCCAAAAAGATAGTTAAAGATAATCTCGGCAATCACTCTCCAAAGAAGTGCTAAAATGTAAGAGTTCTGAGACAAGGAAGTCTTTGAGTCTTTCCTCAATTGGCTGAGGGGAACCTGAGGAGGCCCAGAAAGGTTGAGAGCAGGCCAGAATCACAAAGGCCTCTTCCTTGAGGCTATATTGGTATTAACCCCCCAAAAAAACTTTGTACTCAAATGGTCCAACTCTCCCCCAGACTCAACACTTCAGGAGGTAATCTGCTCTTAATACCCCCATGCACAAAGGGGATCTTAGAGAATCAACCAATTCACCTCCTCTTGACTGTGGTGGACGACTTAGATGAGCTTGAGAACAGAAACTGAGGCAAAAAGCTAGCTCCTAAATAAATCAAGTTCTTCAGATTATCCTTTTGGGGGGGGAAAGTAGAGAGTAGGGAAACTAGATTTCCCAAAGTCAAAAAGAAGAAGTCATCTAGGGACTCCCACCAGGACCCCCCACTATGCCCCTACCCCCACAAGCATTTGAAAAGACCTACACACTCAAACTTTTTTTTTAAAGAAAATTGGGTCCAATCCCCCAGCCACTATGAATTATGACACCTTCAGAGTTCCAGAATGGGGGATAGAGACTTAATAATAGACATAAAAGACTATTTGTCCAACACTCCCAAGAGTTTTAAATCACCTGGTCCAACCAACTTCCCTCCTCCCAAGAACATATTTAAATATAATCTGGGGCAATTACCCCCCCAGAAGCACTAAAATGTAAGAGGTCTTAGAGAATAAACTAGCTGAAACTTTCCTCAATTGGCTAAGGGGAACATGCTGAGGCTAGAAAGGGTCAGAGGAGCCCAGAATCACAAAGGCCTTTTCCTTGAGGCTATATAGGTTCTAACCCCCTACCCCAGACTTTGAAATCAACGGTCCGTTTTCCCCTTGGTCTCAAGGCTTCAAGAGATAATCTTCTCTAATACCCCCATATACAAGGGGGATCTTAGAGAATCAATCTGTTCATCCCCTCTTCACTGTGGTGTAGGGCTTAGATGAGCTTGAGAAGAGAAACTGGGGCAAAAAACGACTTCCTAAATAAATCAACTAGTTCAGATTCTCGTTTTGGGGGAGATAACCTAAGAAAGTCCAGAGAGCAGGGAAATTATTTTTCCCAAACTCACAGAGAAATTATCTTCGGACACCCATCAGGACCCCCCACCGTGCTCACTGCACCACAAGCATTTGAAATGACCTACACAAACTTTTTTTTTTGAAGAAAATTGGGTCCAATCTCTACAGCCACTATGTATTACATCAAATCGTCTTTGGGGACCACCTTTAGAGTGCCAGAATGGAGGGAGACACTTGTCCAATAGACATAGAAGCCTTTTGGAGAAATCATCTTGGTCCAACTCTCCAGAGACTTTTAAATAACCCGCTCCAACCAACCTCTCTCCCCCAAAAAAGATATTTAAAGATAATCTAGGGGAATCACTCCCCCAGAAGTACTAAAATGTAAGAGTTCTTAGACAATCTACTAGTTGAAACTTTCCTCAATTGGCTGTGGGGTACCTGAGGAGGCCCAGAAAAGGTGAGAGGAGGGCAGATATACAAAGGCCTCTTCCCTGAGGTTATATTGGTACTAACCCCCCACCCAAGATTTTGAAATCAAGTGTCCAACTCGCCCTTGGTCTGCTCTAATACCCTCCCATACACAAGGAAGATCTTAGAGCATAAACCACCTCACCCCTACTTGGCTCTGGTGGAGGACTTAGATGAGCTTGACAACAGAAACTGAAGCAAAATCTTCCTTCTAAATAAATAAGCTGCTTCAGACTCTTTTGGGGGGATGAAAGATAGCCTGGGGAAGCCCAGAGAGTAGGGAAATTACTTTTCTCAAAGTCACAAAGAAGTTATATAGGGAAATCAGTCAGGACCCCCCCCCTGTGTCCCCACCCCACAAGCCTTTGAAATCATCTCTCCCCACACACTTTTTTTGAAGATTACTTGGTCCAAGCCCCACAGCCACTATCTACTAGGTCATATCCTCTTGGGGGACCAACACAAGAGTGTCAAAATGGGGGTCAATAGGCTTGTCCAATAGACACAGAAGCTTCTATGTAGAAGTCAACTTGTCCAACTCTCCCAAGACTTTTCAATCACCTGGTGCAACCACCTCCCTCCTCCCAAAAAGATAGTTAAAGATAATCTCGGCAATCACCCCCAAAGAAGCGCTAAAATGTAAGAGTTCTTAGACAAGGAAGTCTTTGAAACTTTCCTTAAATGGCTGAGGGGGACCTGAGGAGGCCCAGAAAGGTTGAGAACAGGCCAGAATAAAAAGGCCTCTTCCTTGAGGCTATATTGGTATTAAACCCCCCAAGACTTTGTACTCAACTGGTCCAAATCCCCCAGACACACACTCTCAACACTTCAGGAGATAATCTGCTCTAATAGGCCTATACAAAAGAGGGATCTTGGAGAATCAACCAATTCACCCCTTCTTGGGTGTGGTGGAAGACTTAGATGAGCTTGAGAACAGAAACTGAGGCAAAAAACTAGCTCCTAAATAAATCACCTTCTTCAGACTATCCTTTTGGGGGAGGAAAGTAAAGAGTAGGGAAACTAGTTTTCCCAAAGTCAAAAAGAAGTCATCTAGGGACTCCCACCAGGACCCCCCACTGTGTCCCTATCCCACAAAGCATTTGAAATGACCTACACACACAAACTTTATTTTTCAAAGAAAATTGGGTCCAATCCCCCAGCCACTATGAATTATGACACCTTCGGAGTTCCAGAATGAGGGGTAGAGACTCAATAATAGACATGAAAGACTATTTGTCCAACACTCCCAAGAGTTTTAAATCACCTGGTCCAAACAACCTCCCTCCTCCCAAAAAGGTATTTAAAGATAATCTAGGGTAATCACCCCCACACACACAGAAGCACTAAAATGTAAGAGTTCTTAGACAATCAACTAGTTGAAACTTTCCTTAACTGGCTGAGGGGAACCTGAGGAGTCCTAGGAAGGGAGAAACTACACCAAAATCACAAAAGCCTCTTCCACAAGGCTGGGATGGTAGTCCCCCACTCAAGACTTTTAAATGACCTGGTCCAAGTCCCCACTCGCTTCAAAGCTTCAGAAAATAATGTGTTCAGATCCACCTCCCCCACACACACAGGGGTTCTTAGAAAATCAACCATTATGTGCTATGGTGGAGGACTTGGATGAGGGTGAGAACAGTAACTGAGGCAAAAGTTATGGCAGCTAAATAAATTAACTGGTTCACATCCTCAATTTCCCAGAGGAAAGACACCCTTAGGATGCCATATGTCAGGGAGACTACTTTTCCTAAACTCACAAAGACAAAATCATCTTGGGATACCTACCAGGACCCCCCACCCTGCCCTCTACCCCACAAGCCTTTGAAATCATCTCCCCCCCACATACTTTTTTGAAGATTACTTGGTCCAACCCCCACAGCCAATATCTACTCGGTCATATCCTCTTGGGGGACCAACTTGGGAGTGCCAAAATGTGGGGGGTAATAGACTTGTAAAAGAGACACAGAAGCCTCTATGTAGAAGTAAACAGTGCAAGTCTCCCAAGACTTTTCAATCACCTGGTCTAACCAACCTCCTTCCTCCCAAGAAGATATTTAAATATAATCTGGGGTAATTGCTCCCCCCAGAAGGCCTAAAATGTAAGAGGTCTTAGAGAATAAACTAGTTGAAACTTTCTATAATTGGCTGAGGGGAACCTGAGGAGGAGTAGAAAGGTTGAGAGTAGGCCAGAATGACAAAGGCCTCTTCCTTGAGGCTATATAGGTTCTAACCCCCTATCCCAGACTTTGAAATCAATGGTCCATTTCCCCCTTGGTCTCAAGGCTTTAAGAGATAATCTGTTCTAATACCCTCCCATACACAGGAGGGATCTCAGAGAATCAACCTGCTCACCCTTTCTTGACTGTGGTGGAGGCCTTAGATGAGCTTGAGCACAGAAACTGAGGCAAAAAACTAGCTCCTAAATAAACCAACTAGTTCAGACTCTCATTTTAGGGGAGATAATCTGAGGAAGCCCAGAGAGCAGGGAAACTACCAACTCAAAGAGAAGTCATATTGGGACCCAACCAGACCCCTCCCCCATCGTGCACCCTACCAAACAAGCATTTGAAATGGCCTACCCACACACACTTTCTTTTGAGGAAAAGTGGGTCCAATGCCCACAGCCACTATGTTATTATGTCAAATCTTCTATTGGGACCACCTTCAGAGTGCCAGAATGGGGGGGGGTAGAGACATACAAAATACACATAGAAGCCTCTATTGCTCCCACTCTCCCAAGACTTTTAAATCACCTGGTCCAATCAACCTCTGTCCCCCAAAAAAGACATTTAAAGACAATATGGGGTAATCACCCCCCAGAAGCACTAAAATATAAGAGTTCTTAGAGAATGAGCTAGTTGAAACTTTCCTTAACTGGCTGAGGGGAAACTGGGGAGGCCCAGGAAGGGAGAGACTAGGCCAGAATCACAAAAGCCTCTTCCACTAGGCTGGGAATGGTACTCCCCCCCACCTCAAGAATTTTAAATCACCTGGTAGAAATCCCCACAGACTTCAAGGCTTCAGAAAATAATGTGTTCAGATCTGCCCCCCCCCCAACACACACACAGGGGTTCTTAGAGAATCATCCATTATGTGCTATGGTGGAGGACTTAGATGAGGATGAGAACAGTAATTAAGGCAAAAAATAAGTCTCCTAAATAAATTAACTGATTCAGATTACCCTTAGGATGCCCAGAGATCAGCGAGACTACTTTTCCTAACCTCACAAAGAAGATGTCATCTTGGGACATCCACGAGGACCCCCCACCATGCCCCCTACACCACAAGCCTTTGAAATCACCTCTCCCCACACAATTTTTTTTGAACATTACTTGGTCCAACCTCCACAGCCACTATCTACTCGGTCATATCCTCTTGGGGGACCAACTTCGGAGGGCCAAAATGGGGGGGGGGGGCAACAGACTTGTCTGATACAGAAACTCTTATGTAGAAGTCAACTTGGTCCAACTCTCCCAAAACTTTTAAATCACCATGTCCAAGCAACCTCCCTCCTCCCAAAAAGATATGTAAAGATAATATGTGGTAAAGACCCACTAAGAAGCAATAAAATGTAAGAATTCTTAGAGAATCAACTAGTTGAAACTTTCCTTAATTGGCTGAGGGGAATCTGAGGAGGCCCAGGAAGGGAAGTCCAGAGTCCCAAAGGCTTCTTCCTTGAGGCTATATTGATAGTAAACCCCCACCCAAGACTTTGCAATCTAGTGGTCCAACTCCCTTGTGGTCTCTGGACTTCAGGAGTTAATCTGTTCTATTATGCCCCCCATACACAAAGGGGATCTTAGAAGATCAACCAATTCACCCCTACTTGGCTGTGGTAGAGCACTTAGATGAGCTTAAGAACAGAAACTGAAGCTAAGTCTAGCTCCTAAATAAATCAACTGCTTCAGACTCTTATTTTGGGGGAGGAAAGATAACCTGAGGAAGCCCAGAGAGTAGGGAAACTACTTTTCCAAAAGTCACAAAGAAGAAGTCATCTTGGGACACCCACGAGGACCACCCACTGTGCCCCCTACCTCACAAGCATTTGAAATGACCACACAAACTTTTTTTCCCAAGAAAATTGGGTCCAATCCCCACCGCCACTATATTATGTCAAATCTTCTTAGGGGACCAACTTTAGAGTGCCAGAATGGAGGGGAGAGACTTGCCCAATAGACATAGAAGCTTCTATGGAGAAGTCAACTTGGTCCAACTCTCCCAACACTTTTAAATCACCTGGTGCAACCAACCTCTCTCCTCCCAACAAGATATTTAAAGATAATCTGGGGGCAATAACACACCCCCATAAGCACTAAAATGTACTAGTTCTTAGAGAATCAACTAGTTAAAACTTTCCTTATTTGGCTGAGGGGAACCTGAGGAGGCCCAGAAAGGTTGAGAAGAGGCAAGAATCACAAAGGCCTCTCCAACTAGGTGGTGTTGGTACTAACCCCCGCCCAAGACTTTTCAATCACCTGGTCCAAGTCCCCACTAGCCTCAAGGCTTCAGAAAATAATGTACTTAGATTACACACACACACACACACACACACACACACACACACACACACACACACACACGGGTTCTTAGAGGGTCATGTAGCTCACCCATTGCACTCTATAGTGGAGGACTTAAAAGATGGTGAGAACAGTAACTGAGGAAAAAAATATGGCTCCTAAATAAATTAACTGGTTCAGATTCTCATTTTCCAGGAGGAAAGATAACCTTAGGATGCCCATAGATCATGGAGACTACTTTTCCTAAGCTCACAAAGAAGAAGTCATCTGTGACAACCACCAGGACCCCCCATCATGCCCCCTGCCTCACAAGTATTTGAAATGACCTACCCACACACAATTTCTTTTAAGGAAAAGTGGGTCCAATTCCTAAGACACTATGTATTTTGTCAAATCTTCTTGTGGGACCACCTTCAGAGTTCTAGAAGGGGGAGGGTAGAGAGGCAAAATAGACATAAAAGCCTCTATTGTTCCAACTCTCCCAAGACTTTTAAATCACCTGGTCCAATGAAGCTCCCTTCTCCTAAAAAGATATTTAAAGATAATCTGGGGGCAATAAGCCACCCCCAGAAGCACTAAAACATACTAGTTCTTAGACAATCAACTAGTGGAAACTTTCCTTAACTAGCTGAGGGGAAACTGGGGAGGCCCAGGAAAGGAGAGACTAGGCCAGAATCACAAAGGCCTCTCCCACTAGGCTGGGTTGGTACTCCCCCACCAAGACTTTTAAATCACCTAGTCTAAGTCCCTACTGGCCTCAAGGCTTCAGAAAATAATGTGTTCAAATCCACACACACACACATACACACAGGGGTTCTTAGAGAATGAATCAACCATTATGTGCTATGGTGGAAGACTTAGATGAGGGTGAGAACAGTCATTGAGGCAAAAAATATGGCTCCTAAATAAATTAACTGGTTCAGATCCTCATTTTCCAGGAGGAAAGGTACTCTTAGGATGCCCAGAGATCAGGGAGACCTAAATGCGTGCTTTTCCTAAACTCACAAAGAAGATGTCATCTTGGGACAACTATCAGGACCCCTTACTGTGCCCCCTATGCCACAAGTCTTAGAAATCATCTTTCCCCACACACTTTTTTTGAAGATTACTTGCTCCAACCCCCACAGCCACTCTCTACTAGGTCATATCCT
Source organism: Sminthopsis crassicaudata (assembly GCF_048593235.1). Classification (NCBI taxonomy): domain Eukaryota; kingdom Metazoa; phylum Chordata; class Mammalia; order Dasyuromorphia; family Dasyuridae; genus Sminthopsis; species Sminthopsis crassicaudata. Next base: position 32,525,102 of record NC_133623.1, read on the forward strand.
TTTGGGGCACCAACTTCGGAGGGCCAAAAGGGGGGCATTATACTTGTCCAATAGACTCAGAAGCTTCTATGTAGAAGTCAACTTGGTCCAACTCCAAGACTTTTCAATCACCTGGTCTAAACAACCTCCCTCCTCCCAAAAAGATATGTAAAGATAATATGGGGCAATCACCCCCAAAAGAAGCAATAAAATGTAAGAGTTCTTAGAGAATCAACGAGTTGACACTTTCCTTAACTGCCTGAGGAGAACCTGAGGAGGCCCAGGAAGGGAGAAACTACGCCAGAACCACAAAAGCCTCTTCCTTGAGGCTATATTGGTACTAAAGGCCACCCAACACTTTGCAATCAGCTGGCCAAATCCCCCTAGTTCTCAAGGCTTCAGGAGATTATCCCCTCTCTCCATACACAAGGGGGATCTTTGAGAATCAACCAACTCTCCCCTCCTTCACTGTAGTGTAGGAAATAGATGAGCTTGAGTACAGAAACTAAGGTTAAAAACTAGCTCTGAAATAAATAAACTAGTTCAGATTCTCATTTTCAGGAAGGAATGATAACCTGAGGAAGCCCAGAGGGTAGGGAAATTACTTTTCCTAAACTCAGAAAGAAGTCATCTTGGGACATCCACCAGGACCCCCCATAGAGGAGCCTGTCCCAACAATCATTTGAAATCATCTCCCACACACACTTTTTGAAGATTCCTTAATCCAACCCCCACAGCCACTCTCTACTAGGTCATATCCTCTTGGGGGACCAACTTCGGAGGGTCAAAAGCGGGGGGCAACAGACTTGTCGAATCAACACAGAAGCTTCTATGTAGAAGTCAACTTGGTCCAACTCTTCCAAGACTTTTCAATCACCTGGTGCAACCACCTCCCTCCTCCCAAAAAGATATGTAAAGATAATCTCAGCAATCACCCCCAAAGAAGAACTAAAATGTAAGAGTTCTGAGACAAGGAAGTCTTTGAAACTTTCCTTAATTGGCTGAGGGGAAACTGAGGAGGCCCAGAAAGGTTGAGAGCAGGCCAGAATCATAAAGGCCTCTTCTTTGAGGCTATATTGGTACTAACCCACCAAGACTTTGTCCTCAACTGGTCCAACTCCCCCCCCCTCCCAGTCCCAAGGCTTCAGGAAACAATCTGCTCTAATACTACACAAGGGGGATCTTAGAGAATTGACCAATTCACCCCTTCTTGACTGTAGTAGAGGATTTAGATGAGTTTGAGGACAGAAACTGAGGCAAAAAACTAGCTCCTAAATAAATCACCATCTTCAGACAGTCCTTTTGGGGGAGGAAAGTAGAGAGTAGGGAAACTAGTTTTCCCAAAGTCATAAAGAAGTCATCTAGGACTCCCACCAGGACCCCCCCAAGATGCCCCCTACCCACAAGCATTTGAAATGACCTACCCACACAAATGATTTTGTTTGAAGAAAAGTGGGTCCAACTCTCACAGCCCCTATATCTTATGTCAAATCCTCTATTGGGACCACCTTCAGAGCGCCAGAATGGGGGGGGGAGGTAGAGTCATGCAAAATACACACAGAAGCCTCTACTGCTCCAACTCTCCCAAGACTTTTAAATCACCTGGTCCAACCAACCTCTCTCCCCCCAAAAGATATTTAAAGACAATCTGGGGTAATCACCCCCCAGAAGCACCAAAATGTAAGTGTCCTTAGACAAAGAACTCTTTGAAACTTTCCTTAATTGGCTGAGGGGAACCTGAGGAGGCTCAGGAAGTGAGAGAGGAGGCCAGAATCACAAAGGCCTCTTCCTTGAGGATATACTGGTAATAACCCCCCCAAGAATTTGTATTTAACAGGCCCCGAGTCTCAAGACTTCAGGAGATCATTTGCTCTATTACCCCCCCATTCAAAAGAGGAATCTTAGAGAATCAACCAATTCACCTCCTCTTGACTGTGGTGGAGGACTTAGATGAGCTTGAGAACAGAAACTGAGGCAAAAACTAGCTCCTAAATAAATCACCTTCTTCAGACTGTCCTTTTGAGGGAGGAAAGTAGAGAGTAAGGAAACTAGTTTTCCCAAAGTCAAAAAGAAGAAGTCATCTAGGGACTCCCACCAGGACCCCCCAAGATGCCCCCTACCCACAAGCATCTGAAATGACCTACCCACACAAATGATTTTTTTTGAAGAAAAGTCAGTCCAACTCTCACAGCCCTATGTATTATGTCAAATCCTCTTTGGGGACCAACTTCAGAATGCCAGAATGGAGGGGAGAGACTTGCCCAATAGACATAGAAGCCTCTATGGAGAAGTCATCTTGGTCCAACTCTCCCAAAACTTATATCTTCTGATCCAATCAACCTCCCTCCTCCCAAAAAGATATTTAAAGATAATCTGGGGGAATCACTATCCCAGAAGCACTACCATGTAAGAGTTCTTAGACAATCAAATAGTTGAAACTTTCCTCAATTGGCTGAGGGGAACCTGAGGAGGCCCAGAAAGGGGGAGAGGAGGCCAGAATGACAAAGGCCTCTTCCTTGAGGCTATATTGGTTCTAACCCCCCCACCCAAGATTTTGCAATCAACTGGTCCAACTCCCCCTTACTCTCAAGGCTTTAAGAGATAATCTCCTCTAAACCCCGGCATATACAAGGGGGATCTTAGAGAATCAACCTGTTCACCCCTTCTTGACTGTGGTTTAGGACTTAGATGAGCTTGAGAACAGAAACTGAGGAAAAAAGAACTAGCTCCTAGATCACTGTATACTTCAACAACAATACTATATGATGATCAGTTCTGATGGACGTGGCCCTCTTCAACAACGAGATGAACCAAATCAGCTCCAATAGAGCAGTAATGAACTGAACCGGCTACACCCAGCGAAAGAACTCTGGGAGACAATTATGAGCCACTACATAGAATTCCCAATCCCTCTAATTTTCTCCATCTGAATTTTGGATTTCCTTCACAGGCTAATTGTACACTGTTTCAAACTCCGATTCTTTTTGTAAAGCAAAACAACTGTTTGGACATATATACTTATATTGTATTTAACTTATACTTTAACATATTTTTTTTAAATAGAAACTAGAGTTTATTTTTTTGTGTTCAAAATCCATTAATAGCTTTAACAAAAAAAAAAAAAAGAAAGAGAGAGAGAGAAAGAGAAAGCGAGAGAGAAGAAGAAGAAGGAGGAAGAGGAGGAGGAGGAGGAGGAAGGAAGAAGGAAGAAGGAAGAAGAAGAAGAAAGAGGGAAAAAAAAATTAAAAAATAAAAGATTGAATTCCCTTTGGAACAATCCAGGGTTTGCTATGAATGGCCACATTGGCATGCTGCACAGACCAATAAATAATTGTTACAAATTTCACCAACTAGCTACCATTTTCAGTAGCTGTGTCCATACTTTAACATATTTAACATGTATTGGTCAACTTGCCATCTGGGGGAGGGGGGAAGGAGGGAAAAAATTAGAACAAAAGGTTTTGCAACTGTCAATGCTGTAAAGTTACCCATGCATATATCTTGTAAATAAAAAGCTATAATAATAAATAAAATTTTAAAAAATTCTTAAAAAAAAAAAAAAAACCTAGCTCCTAAATAAATCAACTAATTCAGATGGTGATTTTGGAGGAGGGAAGATAATCTGAGGGAGTCCAGAGAGTAGGGAAACTACTTTTCCCAAAATCACAAAGAAGAAGTCATCTTGAGGCATCCATCAGGAACCCCCAATGTGCCCCCCACCACACAAGCCTTTGAAATCATCTCCCCCCACACTCTTTTTTGAAGATTACTTGGTCCAAGCCCCACAGCCACTATCTACTAGGTCATATCCTCTTGGGGGACCAACATTGGAGTGTCAAAATGGGGGTCAATAGGCTTGTCCAATAGACACAGAAGCTTCTATGTAGAAGTCAACTTGGTCCAACTCTCCCAAGACTTTTAGATCACCTGGTCCAAGCAACCTCCCTCCTCCCAAAAAGATAGTTAAAGATAATCTCGGCAATCACCCCCAAAGAAGAACTAAAATGTAAGAGTTCTGAGACAAGGAAGTCTTTGAAACTTTCCTTAATTGGCTGAGGGGAAACTGAGGAGGCCCAGAAAGGTTGAGAGGAGGCTAGAATCACAAAGGTCTCTTTCTTGAGGCTATATTGGTACTAAACCCCCACCCTAGACTTTGTACTCAATTAGTCCAACTTCTCTCCCCCTTCCCCCCCACCTCCCACCCCCAGTCACAAGACTTCAGGAGATAATCTGCTCTAATAAGCCCTATACACAAGAGGGATCTTAGAGAATCAACCAATTCACACCTTCTTGGGTGTGGTGGAAGACTTAGATGAGCCTGAGAACAGAAACTGAGGCAAAAAACTAGCTCCTAAATAAATCACCTTTTTTCAGACTGTCCTTTTGGGGGAGGAAAGTAGAGAGTAAGGAAACTACTTTTCCCAAAATTAAAAAGAAGTCATCTAGGGACTCCCACCAGGGCCCCCCACTGTGCCCTTACCCCACAAGCATTTGAAAAGACCTACACACACAAACTTTTAAAAAAATTTTTCATAGTTTTTATTTACCAGCTATATGCATGGGTAATTTTACAGGATTGACAATTGCAAAGCCTTTTATTCCTATTTTTCCCCTCCTTCCCCCCTCCCCAGATGGCAGGTTGACTAATACATGTTAAATATGTTAAAGTATAAGTTAAATACAATATATGTATATATGTCCAAACAGTTATTTTGCTGCACAAGGAGAATTGGACTTTGAAAAAGTGTACAATTAGCCTGTGAAGGAAATCCAAAATGCAGGCAGACAAAAATAGAGGGATTGGGAATTCTATGTAGTGGTTCATAATCGTCTCCCAGAGTCCTTTCACTGGGTGTAGCTGGTTCAGTTCATTACTGCTCTATTGGATCTGATTTGGTTCCTCTCATTGTTGGAGAGGGCCTCGTCCATCAGAATTGATCATCATATAATATTGTTGTTGAAGTGTATAATGATCTTCTGGTCCTGCTCATTTCACTCAGCATCAGTTCATGTAAGTCTCTCCAGGGCTTTCTGAAATCCTCCTGCTGGTCATTTCTTACAGAAGAATAATATTCCATAACATTCATGTACCACAATTTATTCAGCCATTCTCCACTTGATGGGCATCCACTCAGTTTCCAGTTTCTGACCACCACAAAGAGGGCTGCCACAAACATTCTTGCACATACAGGTCCCTTTCCCTCCTTTACAATCTCTTTGGGATATAAGCCCAGTAGTAAAACTGCTGGGTCGATGGATATATATATATACAAACATATTTTTAAAGAAAATTGGGTCCAATCCCCACAGTCACTATATATTATGTCAAATCTTCTTGGGGGACCAACTTCAGAGTGCCAGAATGGAGGGGAGAGTTGCCCAATAGACATTGAAGCCTCTATGGAGAAGTCATCTTGGCCCAACGCTCCCAAGACTTTTATAGTTTCTGGTCCAACCAACCGCTCTCCTCCCAAAACTATATTTAAAGATAATCTGGGGGAATCACTACCCCAGAAGCACTAAAATGCAAAAGTTCTTAGACAATCAAATAGTTGAAACTTTCCTCAATTGGCTGAGGGGAATCTGAGGAGGCCCAGAAAGGGTGAGAGGAGGCCAGAATCACAAAGGCCTCTTCTTTGAGGCTATATTGGTACCAAACCCCCAGCCTAGACTTTGAAATCTAAAGGTCCAACTCCCCCTTGTGCTACAGGCTTCAAGACATAATCTGCTCTAATATCCCCCATATACAAGGGGGATCTTAGAGAATCAACCAGCTCACCCCTTTTTTACTCTCATGGAGGACTTAGATGAGCTTGAAGCAAACAAGAAACAGAGGCAAAAACCTAGCTCCTAAATAAATCAACTACTTCCGACTCTCATTTTGGGGGAGGAAAGATAACCTGAGGAAGCCCAGAGAGTAGGGAAACTACTTTCCCCAAAGAATCAAAGAAGTCATCATCTTGGGACATCCACCAGGACCCCCCACTGTGCCCCCAAGCATTTGAAATCATCTCCCCACACACACTTTTTTGAAGGTTACTTGATCCAATTCCCACAGCCACTATCTAGTAGGTCATATCCTCTGGGGGACCAACATTGGAGTGCCAAAAAGTGGGGGTATTAGATTTGTCAAATAGACACAGAAGCTTCTATGTAGAAGTCAACTTTGTCTAACTCTCCCGAGACTTTTAAATCACCTGGCTCATGTCCCCACTGGATTCAAAGTTTCAGAAATTAATGTGTTCAGATCTCCCCACACACACATACAGGGGTTCTTAGAGAATCAACCATTATGTGCTATGGTGGACGACTTAGATGAGAGTGAGAACAGTAATTGAGGCAAAAAATATGGCAGCTAAATAAATTAACTGGTTCACATCTTCATTTTCCTGGAGGAAAGGTCCCCTTAGGATGCCCTGAGATCAGGGAGAATGATTTTCCTAATCTCATAAAAAGATGTCATCTTGGGACATCCACCAGGACCCCCCACTGAGCCCCCTACCCCACAAGCCTTTGAAATCATCTCTCCCCACACACTTTTTTTGAAGATTACTTGGTCCAAGCCCCACAGCCACTATCTACTAGGTCATATCCTCTTGGGGGACCAACATCAGAGTGTCAAAATGGGGGTCAATAGGCTTGTCCAATAGGCACAGAAGCTTTTGTGTAGAAGTCAACTTGGTCCAACTCTCCCAAGACTTTTAAATCACCTGGTCCAAGCAACCTCCCTCCTCCCAAAAAAGATAGTTAAAGATAATCTCGGCAATCACCCCCAAAGAAGCACTAAAATGTAAGAGTTCTTAGACAAAGAAGTCTTTGAAACTTTCCTTAAATGGCTGAGGGGAACCTGAGGAGGCCCAGAAAGGGTGAGAGGAGGCCAGAATAAAAAGGTCTCTTCCTTGAGGCTATATTGGTTCTAACCCCCCCATCCAAGACTTTGCAATGAACTGGTCCAACTCCTCCTTGGTCTCAAGGCTTCAGGAGGTATTGTGCTCTAATATCCCCCATACACAGGGGGGATCTTAGAGAATCAACCAACTCACCCCTACTTGGCTGTGGTAGAGCACTTAGATGAACTTAAGAACAGAAACTGAAGCTAAGTCTAGCTCCTAAATAAATCAACTGCTTCAGACTCTTATTTTGGAGGAGGAAAGATAACCTGAGGAAGCCCAGAGTGTAGGAAAACTACTTTTCCCAAAGTCATAAAGAAGACATCCACCAGGACCTCCCACTGTGCCCTCCACACCACAATCCCTTTGAAATCATGTCCCCACATACTGTTTTTTCGAAGATCATTGGGTACAACCCCTACAGCCACTATCTACTAGTTCAAATTCACTTAGGGGACCACCTTCTGAGTGCTAGAATTAGGGGAGAGACTTGCCGAACAGACACAGAAGCCCCTATGGAGAAGTCATCTTGGTCCAACTCTCCAAAGACTTTTAAATCACCTGGTGTAATCAACCTCCCTCCTCCCAAAAAGGTATTTAAAGATAATCTGGCACCAACATCCCCTCAGAAGCACTAAAATGTAAGAGGTCTTAGAGAATCCACTAATTGAAACTTTCTTAATTGGCTGAGGGGAACCTGAGGAGGCCCAGAAAGGTTGAGAGGAGGCCAGAATGACAAAGGCCTCTTCCTTGAGGCTATATTGGTACTACCCCCCCTACCCAAGACTTTGCAATCAACTGGTCAAACTCCCCCCTGGCCTCAAGGCTTCAGAAGATAATATGCTCTAATATCTACCCCTCCACAGGAGATTTTAGAAAATCAACCAGCTCACCCCTTCCTTACTATGGTGGAGGATGTACATGAGCTTGAGAAGGTCCACAAAGGGAATCCCCACTGGCCAAAATCAAAACAAAGCCATTACCTAGAGATCATCTTAGTAACCAAGTAATTTCTCCCCCAGAATCCCTTTGAAAAAAAATCTGGTCCCATACTCCCCTCAAATATTTTGAAAACAATACAGTGGGGCATCTAAATGGCACAGTGGATAGAGCACCAGTCCTGATGTCAAGAGAACGAACCTAAGTTCAAATATGGCCTCAGACATGTAACGACACTTCCTGGCTATGCGAACCTGGGCCTGTCATTTAATCCCAATTACCTCAGCAAAAAAAGAAAAAGAAAAAAAGAAAAGAATACAGTTCACTCCCACCCACCAGAAGCCCAATAAAACCGGGGCTCCTACCAAATCAACTAGTTCAAATCCTGATTTAGGGAGTGAAAGATAAACTGAGGAAGTCCAGAAATCGAGATCACACAGGCAACCCTACCTAGAGGTTACACACTCCCCAGAAAACTTTTAAATCATCTGGTCCAACTCCTTCTCCTCCTACCCACCCCCTACACATAAGCTTTATAAAAATAATCTGGACCAACCTCAATCAGCAAAAGCCCAAATAAACAGAGGCTCTTAGAGAATCAGCTAATTCAAACCCTTCTCAAGGGGTAGGGGGAGAACCTGGGTAGCCCCAACTTGTCCAAACTCACACAGAAGCCTCTACTGAGTAATCATTTTGGTAGAAAGGCCCCCCCAAGACTTTTGAGTCATCTAGCCCAGCTCCCACTGCCCCCCCACCTTTTGAAGTTAATCTCATCCAATTCCACACCATCACCCCCCACTCATTCTGAATGACAGGTCCAACTCTCCCCCCCAGTTGCCATGGTGACAGAGTTTCCAAGGGGATGGGAGCTAGCTGGCTGGGCTCACAAAAGGAACTTTTGAAAACTAGTCTGAACCCCTTCATTTGACAATGAAAATTCAAATGAGATGCATTTCTACAACCTCATAAAGCTGCCCTTAGAGTTCAGTTCTTCCAAACCCCACATTTCATACCAAAATTGAGGCAGACTACAAAGGGAAATTAATTACTGGCAAAAGTAGCTCAGGTTAAGAAGGTACAGAAATGGGAGTTTTAAACTCCGCATTTAAGTTTTAAGAGACTTCTAGCTAACTTTTACCAGTGGTAGAATAATATAGTGGCTCACTTATAATCCCCCATCACAACAGCAGTTCAGAAGGGCAGCTTTAGTAAGACCACTGCTTAGGTGGACAAAAGATGATCACCAAGTAGGATTTTAAAAGTTCTATAAAATCATGATGGTATGGGGAAGGGTGGCTGGCTGGGTACTAATTAATAAATTTGATGCATCAAAAAAGTTTTTAATAGTTTAGATCAGATTTTTGACAAATACTCTTATCAGCTATATTTCTACTCTTTTTTTAATTAAAAAAATTTTAAGCTATTACACATTTTTTTCTCCTAAATAAATGGGGAGAAATTCCACGGGTGCTAATCAGAAGTAGAGATCACCCTGGGGATGTGTTTGCATGTGAATATGTTTTATATGGTAACGAGGTGTACAAATAGAGCCTCTGAGTTCAAATCTGGCCTTAGTTACTCACTAGCTGTGTAACCTTCAGCAACTCACTTAACCCTATTTGTCTCAGTTTGCTCATCTGCAAAGTTCATTGCAGAAAGTAACAGCAAACTGCTCCAGTGCCTTTACCAAGAAAACTCCAAATGAGATCATTTGGATTAGAGGCAACTGAACGACAACAACACGTGTATATGTATGTCTGCATGTCTATCTGTATGGGATAGAAGCGAGTAGTGTTTATCAGATTTCCACCCCCCCTTTTTTTTTTTAACGTGTGTCTATATTTGGCTTGAATACCCATGAATGCCCCTTAAAGGTCACTTAACGGAGCCATTTGTGTGTGTGTGTGTGTGTCTGTCTGTCTGTCTGTCTGTACTTTGCAGGATAGAAGTGAAGGAGTTTTTGTCACCTTTAGCTTTGGGTGTCCAAGTTTGGTTCGAATGTCCACGAGTGCCACTTAAAGGTCACTTCTCTGAGCCCAGGGCTTCTGTGCATGTGCGTGTCTGTGTATTTTTGTCTGTTTAGGACAGAAGTGAGGGAGTATTTGTCAGCTTCTCTGTTAATGGTGTAATGGCTTGAACACCCATTGGTGCCTTTTAGAAGTCACTTATTAGAGCCCAGAGATTGGGGCAGAATTCACGAGATTCTGGTGGGAGGGAGTTTAAAAAGATGCCCAGAGTGGAGTTAGCATGGTCTAGAATGGCCCAGATGTTATGTCAAAGTCTGGTTGCAGCGTGAGAGTGTGTGTGTGTGTGTGTGTGTGTGTGTGTGTGTCTTTGTTCACATAGGGAAGAACTGGAGAATATTTACCTAATATATCTTTTGATATTTAAGTAGAGCTAGAATGTACACATTTCCTTCTACAAAGTTACTAATCAGAACTGAAGGAATCTCAGTGGCAGAAGTCAAGTTATTCTGATGGAGAGGGAGTTGAGGAAGGTGGTCAGAGTGGAAACAGTGTACTTTGGCAACTGACAAAGTAAAACTGAGCAAGAGAAGGCTTTAAAAATTCATCCATCAGCTGGGGGGGTAATATATTTGTGTAGGGAGTATTTGTGTACGTATATATGTGTATATGTGGGGGGCGTGTATGTGGGAGGGATGTAGCTGGAGTATGTGTATTCTTTTGATGTAGGGCCAATATGCCCTTGGCTCCTTTTATTTTTATTATTTTTTGTTTTCATTAAGATTTGAAGAAAATATCCAAATTAATACATATGGGAAAAGGTCTTTTATTTCAGAAATGGATGAAAAGAAAGTTCTTGGAGCAGAAATGTTAATATTGTGGGGCTCTTTGGCAAGGTTACATGATTCTCTTAAAGCTAGGATTCTCAGAAGCTCTGAGTTAAAAAGGTCCTTCAAAAATCACTTCTTCTTGCCCCTGTCTTCCCAATTTGGTCAGATTTAGAAACTTATTCCCTTTGTAAACAGTACAGCCTGTTAACAAGTCTTATGTAGAATGTGCTTAAAGTTAAAATCAGTTAACAAATATGTAATGAGAAAAGGTGCAGTTTTTTAAAGGAATCAGTGGGAGTTTTAATCTTTAGGAATTATGGTGCTCCTGACACAGTCACACAGGTACCCAAAAAAACAGTTAGGTAATGTAAAACCCAAGTAAATGATTAATTCAGGTGAAGTGGAAATAGTAAGCTATCCTTTAATATTTTCGTGGTAAAATGATGAATGTTCAATTATCCTCAAGTCACTACAAGCCAGACTTGGTTCAGGAGACATGGTCTAGTGCTTTGTAATATATCGAAATGCGTAGCGCTGTCACTTCACAGTGAGCAATAGCTCACTGAAAATGGGAAAAACAATGATCCCCTTGAGTGGGAAAAAGTACCCTTTGGAAATCATGTCCAAATCTTGAGCTCTCCAGAGCTCCCTGCTATTTTGAAAACAATTAATTCCCTCTACCCTTCCCAGAATATTATTAACTCGTTGCCTGGGCAGAGGGACGGAGTCCACCCTCACTTGCCTGCCTTACTTTTCTGTTTCCGTTATCTAACCTTAACTTACCAGCTTGCAGGTTTACTGGGCCCCAGAGGGAAGCAACAGTTGTTACTGAGGAAATCAGTTCTGGAATTGTCATTCAGTCTTAGAAACCACTATTTCAACCAAATCCATACATCCGTCAATGGCAGTCAGTGAGCATTTATTTAAGTGCCTATTGAATGTTCTAGGCACTGTGCTAAGCCCAGGCGGGTGAAATAAAATGTCTTCATTTCAGCTGGACTAATTACATACAGCCAAATTGTATTGTCTGTTTCGAAAATGGGTCTCCCTGGGCCTCACCTGGGCAGGCAGTGCAAAGACTTCTCAAAGGCCCGATCCTACTTCTGATCAGCTTTGACTTATGTCTTTTCCTGAAGTGGTTCACCCTTCTCCCTCCCTTGGACAACCAAGACCCTCCGTATATGGGAGCTACCAGACAGTGTGGACAACTGAAATGGTTTAATCCCCAGAAGCCCAGAATTCCCAAACAGCCCGAGCAGAGGTTACAGGTATGTCGGACTCAGCTCTCTAAATTTTTCGAACATAATTGATATAGTACAACTCCTTCCCATTTCTGTCTTCCTCCCCTACTTGGCAGGGAGCCCACCTTTGTCTGCTCCCTTAAATTAGGACTCTCCCTATGTTCTGATTTCAAATGACTTAGAGCATGCACTTGACAGATCCCGTAGTTCAGATCATTGGGGACCAAGCTGATAACAGGCCTGTCTCAATGCTACAGTTACAGGTACTCTCTGACCACCTCTGCCTCTGTGTCCTGTGCTGCTGCTAAGCAACATTGAATGGTCACTGACAAGCATCTAATACTCCCACCCCATATGTCAAAGTTAATTCTTTATCATAGGAGACATCGGATTGAAGAGTTGGAAGGGAACTTCCATGTAATCAGATGGTAGATTTCACTGAAAGAGACCTCAGGGGACATCTAGGCCATGTCTCACTAAGTCCCAGAGAAGTGACGTGATTCACCTCAATTTATACAAATTATTAAGCGGCAGAGTTAATTTTCCCCCAGATTTACACAGTGCATCCTGAAAATATGGGTTAAATATGAAATTTGTTTAAAGTTAAAAACATTCTCTTTCTCTTGCACACCTTCATTTCTGGAGGAGGCAGCTTGGGCCTCCAGAGCTCTAATGATTGGGCCAAGGACACAGAGATAAGTGGCAAACTAGGAATTCAAGGCCAGATCCACTTTTAGAAGGGAGATGACATCATAAATCCACAGATGGAAAGAGATCTGAGGGGCCATTCAGCCCAACTCTCTCATTTTACAGAAAAAGAAACTAAGACCTTCGGAGACCAAATGACTTATTCAGGGCCACACAGGTAGCCTTTATACCACAGTCCTCTGCCAGGGCTCTTTTCACTTTATCATAGTATCCCACATTTCCTCAAATGTGGATTTATGATGAGAATGCAATTACGTTTGATTCAGATTCATTTTTGTTTCCATCGGATCCAAGTGCACTGAAAATACATATAGAATCTGAGCCAGTTATCATAGGCCATTTTCAACATTTTAGCTTAGGGGCCTAGAATTTAAACTTATACTGTTATCCCTTATCAAGGAGCAAAGCCCTTTCAGTAGTCACATAATAGATAGCACTTACACATCTGGAAAATGAAACTATTAGGATTAAAAATGAAGCCAGGTCTCAGACACTTAACACTTCCTGTCTTTGTGACTCTGGACAAGTCATTTAACCCCAATTGCCTCATCAAAAAAAGGAGGGCAGCTAAGTGGCACAGTGGATAGAGCACCAACCCTGAAGTCAGGAGGACTTGAGTTCAAATCTGGTCTCAGACACTTAACATTTCCTAGCTGGGTGACGTTGGGCAAGTAACTTAATCCCAAGTGGAAAGAGAAAAAGAGAGAAAGAGAGAAAGAGAGAAAGAGAGAAAGAGACCCCATGGAAAGAGAGAAAGAAAGAAAGAAATTAAAAGACCCCATGGAAAGAGAGAAAGAAAGAAATTAAAAGACCCCATGGAAAGAGAGAAAGAAAGAAATTAAAAGACCCCATGGAAAGAGAGAAAGAAAGAATGAAATTAAAAGACCCCAATGCATGATACCCAGGACACTCACCACTAGCTATCATATTGATTCAATCCCAAATAGCTTTGCTTCCTGTTGTTCCATTCCATTTGGGAACTAGCAGCATGCTCTATGTTCTAGAGGACTTAGCGGCGATCCTGCTCCCTGAGCCTAGAGGCCCCAGTCACAGTCAACAATGCTTAGCCTACTTTTTTCACCAGACTAAAGAGTAGGCTGGGGGTAGAGGGGCAACAGATTGCCTCAATCTCAATAAACATTTATTATGTACCTTTGGTATTAAAGAGCACCCTGCTACTTAGGATATATGACAAACTCTAACCCCTGCTCCCCCCTGGAGAGCTTATAAATCAATCCAGGAGATAAAATCCAGAGAAAATGACACACAAAATAATACGTGGTGATATAAGACAGCTTCAAACAAAGTGCTTATGGGAGCTCTGAGTGGAGAAGGATCTTTACTGACTGGTGGCTAGGACAACACTTCATGAAGGGGGCATCACTTGAGATGGAGAGATTTCAACAGTGTAAGAGGAGGGGGGACAGTGAAGAGAGGAGGCGGGAGGCAACTAGGGCACAGGGCACAGTAGAAACAAACAGAGAGGTGGGCTCCATTTGCTTAGGATGTAGAGCATACAGAGTCAAGTTGTATGCTATGATGCCTTAAAGGTAAGCAGCGCCAGACTGGGGGGTAAAGTGGAACTTTGGATACCAGGTTGGGGCCTACAAAATGTAGTCGGGAGGCAGTAGAGAAGCCACCCATCTAAAATGAAGAATAATCCGGCAGAGCTGGGAAACCGGGATTGGAGGCAGGAGGGCTCATAAGGCAGGAGCTTCCAAGCTACTAAGATAGTCCTGCTGGCTAGATGAGGATCTGTACCATAGTGGTAGCAATGAGAAAGGAGAGGAGAGCAGACAAGAACTTTGGATTCAGAGGCTCCCGAGTTCAAGTACAGGCTCTATTTCTAACTAGCTAGGGGACTCTGGGCAGCCATTTATTTCCCTGCTTTGGACGTTTCCTATAAAACTCATCAGAGACAATGATCTCCAAGATCTCGGACTCTGAATCCTACCCACAGAAATCACAAAGGTGACTGATCAAATAGGACAGGTGAAGGCTCAGACTGAAAGGGAAAGATAACAACCAAAGTTCAATAATGGAGACTAGGTGAATGGTAGCGCCGCTGAGAATCCTTACCAATTCAGAAGGCTCACATTTTGAGGTAAAGAGGATAAACTCAATTTGGGGAATATTAAGCTTAGAGTACCAGCAGGACATCTTGGTAAAGAAGATCTATAGATATTTGGAAACGTAGGTCAGAAGCCAGGGCCAGAGATCAAGGCTGGAAGTCAGCTGTACAGAGGAGCCTGTTAAAGTCTTGGGTGTGAAGGAAACTGCCAAGAGTAGAATATAAAGCCAAAAGAGAACGGAGGACAAAACCTGGAGAGACATTCAGTTTTAGAGGTTTTAAAGAATAAGAGGACTCACTGGAAAGAGACAAAACCTGCATTTCATGAGTGTCTCAGGAAATATATACTTACCGAAAATGGTCTTGCATATATAATACTGGCTCAAAAGTTACCATTCTAACTCCTACTCAGGTCCACAGAGTTAGTTAGGCCTGAGGGGTTAAAGCCCATCTTCTAATGCTATGTATAGCTCATGAACCCCCATGCTGGCTTCCCCCCAGTGATTATCAGGTAATATCAATTAGTAAATCAGACTTACTTAGCTTTAAGAAAGAGGCATTGACCAGGATGGCACAAGTAGTAAAGTGGAAAAAGTAGTTAGTAGGAGCAATACCTTTAGAAGTCTGTGACACTCTCACAAGCATATACAAAGCCTAGGGGAAAGTGGACTCAAGCTTAGAGACTATCTGTGGCAAATGGGTAACTCACAATTCCTGGAAGTCCTTTTGCTGCAATCCTCAAGATGTTCCTCTTAGACATGGGGAAGCTTCTGTTGGGCTCCTTGTACAGCCTTGATTCTGCATCCATTCTGTCCTTGGGTCCTGCTGCAGACATTGCTATTAAGTTTTCCAGGGGGTACTGCTAGGATGTCAAGGAGGAGACAGTGAGTCCAAAATCATCCAAACTCTAAAGCTCACGGGGTCCTTTTCTGACTAAGAGAAGATAAGGAGACTGAGGCTGAGACCCAAAGTTCTGCTCCTCCATGATGGCCATCCCCCCACCCCCAATGGATTACTTCTCAGGGACTGAGCTGGAACACTCTCTCCCGGCTCTCTACTCAATTAAAAATTGGTTACAATTAACAAGACGATTTTATACAGACCCCAGGGGGTGTGACCAAATCCCTCAGTCAATCTGAACAGATTTAATGTTGCATCTAGGGAAGTCTACTAATAAATGGATCAGGAGTGAGATAAATGGAGTGGGATGATTTGAACACTCTTATACATATGATATCCATAGCCTATAAACTTAGCCCCAGTCCAACAATGCACTAAAGAAGAGCAAAGCAAAAATTAATTTCTATCTTCTCCCACTATGTGTGTAGACTTACTGTGATGTCTTCAGAACATTTCTGCAGCACTGCAAAAGATCCACAATTTTACCAGTGTGAGTAATCCTTCTACCAATACAAAATTTAACCCTATTTGCACCATAGTAAATAGTCTTATGAATTACAGTTGTTGAAAGAAATCATTACCTGGTAGTCAATCTTCTCTGAATAAGTTTCATCACACTTAGCAATAATAATAACTGGCATTTTTATATAATGCTTTAAAGTTTATACTGGGTTTTATGCTCATAATCTCATTTGAAACTCATACCACCTCTGTGAGATAGGTACTACTGGTATTATTATACCCACTCTTTTTTTATTATTATTATGGTTTTTATTTACCAGATATACGATGGGTAATTTTACAGCACTGAATTGCCAAACCTTTTGTTCCAATTTTTCCCCTCCTTCCCTCCACCTCCAACCCCAGATGGCAGGTTGACCAATACATGTTACATATGTTAAAGTATTATACCCATTCTTACAGATAAGGAAACTGAGTTTCGAAGAAAGTGAATGACTTGCCAATGGCCACACCGCTAGGTCACACAGGTAGGCGGGGTTTGAACACAGACCTTCCTTTACGTCTTCTTAAAATTCCTAAAATTAAGATTACCTCCATGAAAAGTCACCAGAGAAGAACTTTATTGGAGGTCAGGAGCTAAAATTAATAATTAAATAAAGTTAATAACATTTGCTAAATGGAATCTGAACCACATACAAATTCTGTCTAGTCTTTTTTCTAAGATCATAAATGATCAAAGATAATGATGTCAAACTAAATGGTACATAAGGATCTCTGTGGACTTCGAATCGACTTTAAAAACCATAAATTGGCATGATCTATGTTCTACTGTATTTTTATTTTTATTTATTTTTAATTGTATTTTAAAAATTATTTTGTTAAACTATTTCCCCATTACATCTTAGTTGGGATTGGGCCCACTAGGGGGCCACAATGGGCCAGGTGTTTGATACCTGTGATCTAAGACACTCTGATTTTCTTCTTAATGGTGTCTTTCTTCATTTTCAATAGGCATCAGCAGTGTGTTCAGAACCCTTGTAAATAAAGCTTTACCAATTAACCTGGGTTCAGAGCTAAGCAGAAAATGAAGGGTGGATGGGGAAAGTGGATGGGAAATTTTATTATCAGGCACTGCCTTGAGACATGCATCGACCACAAAATCGGAGAGCCCCAGGCAGTGGGAGACAATGGAAAGAAGGCACATGGGGATCAAGAGAATACGGCTCAGCAAAACTGCACTCATGGCCATCAACATGTTTTAACTGGACTCATAGCCTAGTCCTGCCTCTGGTACTGAACATGACCAGAAAACACTTGGAAGTCATTTTAAGGCTTTAAGCTTTCCTAAATTCTTTTATTATTGTTTTCATTACAATCTATTAGAAGATTTTCTTCCCATTAGCAGAAGGGAAGAAATATATAAATTGTGTACAGTGAGCAAAATAAGCACTAGATGATTTCATATAAAACAAGCTTTTCCATAGTTTATCTCTTAGACCTGTCAAATGTATCCACATTCAAACTGAGGATTTCCTGAAAATACCAAGAGTTGAAGGCATTTTCAATCCATCTTCTTTGACGTTTTGTTAATTCATTTTATGCATAAATATATTCATTTCTGGGTCACCTTTAACATTTGCAGGTCCTCTCTAGAATTGAAACCCAGAACTTTTGAGCCATTTTGGTTGCCAAAAGACCCTGGTGTGTATCTTTTAAAATAAAAACATTTGTACTTCCTATCAAAGCATTTTCCTATTCTGTTCATGACACTCAGTAGAAGAAAGAGCTATTGTCCATTAGTGATAGACTAATGCATTCTCTTTCTGCATATCTTTCAAAAAAAAAAAGGTAATCTGACCCCCTCTCCCTGACACTATTTGAATCTAAATCATGATAATGAAAAATGAACTATAATCTCCGTGAAAGTAAACACTCTTGCCACTGAAATGGCAGAGGAATGAAAATGAACATGGTATTTTTAGATGCCAAATGGGCTTATTCCTCCCAAAAGCAGGAATTGCTCTGCCATGGCTAGAGATATTGTCCATCAATAGCTTCTGAATCAGAAAATATTAAACATAAGAGAATTTCTTCTCCTATTTCCTATCATCATCTCTTTCTCACTTCTCTTTCTTATTCTTTCCAAAGGGCAAAAAGAGCCTCTTGGTGCCCCACTTACATTTTAATAAGCTGGATAAGGCAATTTCTCAGTATGGTGAAAGTATTGATTTTTTGAAAGGTAAAAACCTTTCTTCATCATCAGGACATTAATGATCAAAATATTCTAAGAAGCTGAGGAGGGGTGTGATCAGCTTTTGGGGTTCTGTTACATATTAAGACAACCATCACATCAGTGAAAAAGACACATCTCAATAAAGCAAAGAATCACCTCTGTTTCATGCGAGCTGTCAGCGGGGGGAGGGGAGGTTGCTCATTCTGGTCCCTTACAGCAACACTAGACATTGTGAAGCCTACCCATCACAGTGATTGTGCTTGTGTAGAAAGTGAAAAGATAGGGTCAATGGTAGATCTTATGCTAAAGATCTCAAAAGCTTTCTGACGACACAAATCACTTCTGTCTGCCACTACGATTCCAGAGGCATGCAATAAAATAAAATTATGCTCAAACAATGATGTCTAAGTAGGAGAAAAATTTTCCTCTGAACTACAGAGGTTCACAGACAGGTAGTCCAAAGTTGGAGGGAATTTTTTTTTCTATTTACTTCACAAATACACTTTCTTTTCTTAAACTTAATTTTATTATCTTTTCAAGTTAGGAAGGGTTTTTCTTCCTCATTCCCCTCCAAGTGAACAAAAAAAAATTAGAAAAAAAAATCTTCATAATACATGTGCAAAGTCAAGCAAAGCAAATTCCATCAGTGACCACATGAAAATATGCTACATCTCATTTGCCATTTAGAGTCTATCAGCTCTCAGTAGGAGGTGAGTGGTGTGTTTCCTCTGTGGTCCTCTGGAACTGTGCTTTGTTATCGCACTGAGCAGAGTTCCAAAGTTGCTCAGAGTTGGTTTTCTTTATAATGTTGTCACTGTACACATTGTTCTCCTACTCCTAATTCACTGCCCTCACTTCACTGTGTCAGTTCCTAGGGGACTTCCTATTTTCATGACTCCATCATATTCCATCACATTCCTATCTCTTTCATGGCCTAAGTGATGATAAATCACCTTTCTGCCAATATATACCTCAGAATATCCTGCAGAATTCAACTAGAACATAGTTGTACCACAGTCCAAACTTTATCTATAATCACCTGGCCATAAACGCTGAAGAAAGTTTTAAAGAGATATCAATATACTAAATATTCTTATACTGAAGCTTCATGAAACCAAAAGCTTTCAGAATAAAGAGACCAGGAGTAAACCCAAATCATGTGGTAAGAGGATGAGGTATATAGCATTCATGGTATTCTGTCTGGTATTGGTATGGAGAATGCTTTGAATAATCCTACAGAAAATCAGCTTGTGTCTTCAAACTTTTTATTCAACTATGAAAAGAGGTTATTTTATCCAGCTATGAATTAATCTACAGAATATTAAATATAAAAGAATAATGACAAGAGAGCAACTTGTCCCAGAACTGTTTGTCTACACCTTATTGAAAATGATGAGGATGAAATAAATGCTACTGATAAGTCACGATAGTCCATATCAGTTGCCAAACCTAGTGCCAACTCTAGACTCCTAAAGAGGATGTGGAAAAATTCTGCTTATCTATATGATCAAAAGAAATTCAACATAATGAAAATACAAGTTGAATAAAATACAAAATGGAAAGTTTGTGTAACATTAATATAATGAATGAAAGAAAAACAATATCAAAGGCAGTGACAAAGTCTTGTTCTTATTCAATCATTTTTCGGTCATGTGTGACACTCCGTGGGTCTATTTGGGATGTTCTTGGCAGAAATATTGGACTGGTTTGCCATCTCCTTCTCCAGCTCATTGGACAGATAAGGAAACTAAGACAAACTAAGGTGAAGTGATTGGCTCAGGGACACACAGCTAGTAGGTGTCTGAAGCTGGAGTTAAATTCAGAAAGATAGGGCCAATGATAGATCTGATGCTAAAGATCTCAAAAGCTTTCTGATGATACAGATCACTTCTGTCTGCCACTATGATTCCAGAGGCATGCACTAGAATAAAATCATGCTCAAACAATAATGTCTAGGTAGGAGAAAATTTTTCCTCTGAACTACAGAGGTTCACAGACAGGTAGTCAAAAGTTGGAGGGAATCTCCCTGACTCCAAATCTGGACACTCTATGTACTGTGCCCCCTACATGCCCACCTGGAAGAATGTCCCTCATTTAAAAATGCCACGAAGGCAATAATGTCAAGAAAAAATGACATGAAACATGGCATCTTTCAGGGAAACAGCTTAAGCCTACTCTGGCTCTATCTAGCCTTTAAATGACTATCATTACTTCTGAAAACAAAGGATAGCTTTCAAATCATAGAAGAAATCATACCAAAAGATCATATTAATCACTTGGTGTATATGGATGTCAAGCTATATTGTTTCACTGAAAAACACATGACATAGACAAGGAGAAAGCATTCTTTCCACCTCCTGACAGAGAGAAGGGGGAAGAACTAGAGCTAGAAAGGAAGGAAGAAGGAAAGGGAGAAATAGAGAGAAACAGAGAGAGATAGAAGACAGAGAAAGAAAGGCATAGAGAGACAGACACGGGTGGATAGATAGAGAGAAAAGGAAAGGGAGGGAGAAAGGGAGAAAGGGAGAGAAGGAGAGAGGGAGAGAGAGAGAGAAAGAGCGCATCAATGGAGCATTCTTAAAATGCACAGAAGAGAGTTAGGGGAAGAACAGACAAATGGAATAGCATCTGGAACCAACATGCTGTATTTAGCATATACTTAAATAAAATAGCTGTACATAAATGAGATTCCTGTTTTCAAACAATATTTTTTTTTCATTCTTTGTATATGAAATGTTCAGTTTGTTGGTATTTTTCAAATGCAGAATAACACACAAATTTTAAAATTAAATGACCACTTCATCTCAGAAACTTTTTCTAACAATATCAAAATATCATTTGGACTCAATTTTAGTTTGTAAAACTTCTTAATGTATAGCAAGGAAGAACAGATTGAAAGCTTTGAACTTGAATCCAGAGGTCAAATTGAACCAATGGATGAAAAAATACTCAGAAATCCTTTGGTCTTCTCCTGGCAAGACCCATCAAGCGTGAGATTGCCAAGGAGAAAGCTGAGGCAACAAGGATGCATCAAGCGACAGGAAGATCTGGCTCTGGCTCTCATTTATTAACTGTATGACCCTGAGCAACTTCCCTGAGCCTCAGTTTCTTCAATCTATGAAATCAGTATATTGAACCTGATGATCTCTAAGACTCTTCTAGCTCTAAATCTAGAAGCCAAATGTAAAGTGAAGAACACATTTAGAGCAATTAGCATTTATGCAGCATCAGTATTAAGGCATGCTTTTGACCATACTCTAAGCTATGGGAAAATGGGCAGAATCAGATACAGAAGGTGTCCAAACAAAAAACCCATACAAGATTAATGTTCTCATTACCCCAAAACAGAACGCTGGGCTTGGAGCCAGGAAAACCTCAATTCAAATCCAGACTCAGAATCTACTCTAAGCAAGTCAGTTAATTTCTGTCTGCCTCAGTTTCCACAACTGTATAAAATGAGGCTAACAAGAAATCGTATCTCACAGGATTGTTGTGGAACTAAATGAGATAAGATTTGTTTAAAGTCCTTAGCATGGTGCCTGGCACAGAGTAAGTATAGAACAAATCCTTTTTCTGTTCTCACTTAAAGAAAGATTCATGCTATTTCATCAAAAAAGTGGAAGAAGATTGATAGTTATTCTCAAAACACAAAATAAACAGGTTTAAAATTTATGGAAAAATTTATGGAACTCACATACCTCACTTCACAAAGCAATAGTAAAGACATGATACATACACACACACACACATCTAAATATACACGTGTGTGTGTGTGTGTGTGTGTGTGTGTGTGTGTGTGTGTAAAACTACATTTACTGAATGGCAACTGAAAGTGGTTTTTCTCACAATAATGTCTATGAAACAACTAAGACACAAGAGTGAAATTAAAATATGTTCCATTGTCAGTAACCACAGGAGTTTAAACAACATATCACCAAGAAGCCCAAAATTAATAGCTGAGTAATTCAGATTTGTTTATGGATGTAGAAGGATTTATGCCACCAGAAATTAGAGAGATCATCCTTAAGGATCTCATCTCTATTGTTTGACTCAGATCACACAATGAAATGGTGAAAACTGTGCAATAATAAGCCATTGCAGGCTTGCAAAACTTTAGCATGTACCGGACACCTAGAAAGAAACAATCAGGTGGCTAGAACTATACACCAGCAGTTTTACAAATCCCTTTACTACAAATACAAATCCCAAGATATCCTTGAGAAGTCATCAAATAAAGTACACTGAAGCATTTTCATCGGAATGAGTATATTTTGATTTGTTTGAAAACTTGACGATTCCTTACACTGACAAATGAGAAAATTCATCAACAGACACTGCACTAGAGATGCTGAACAATTGTTCCAACAGCAGACATGTGAAGAACAATCAAGTTTGTATATCAACAAGTAAAAAGGACAATAGCAGGCTTTCTGAATTGGCTCTTTTTTAAGAACACAATTTACTATAAGGGAACTTATTTCATAATTCAAGTGCTGAAGACACTCACAAGTATCACTTGGCAACAAAAACTTTCTAGCAAAGGATGTATGCAACACTCAATGAAAAAGGGTGCTGTTACCCACGATTTGATTTGGATGAAAACATTCTATTTTTCTATATATGTTAAAACCAACAATCTCCTAAGGATTCTTCCCAACTCAGTCCACCAGGAGCATACTTATGAAAAGTGAACAACAATGTTTGAGAACAGAAACGTTTTCTTACCACTTTCATATAGCAATGGAATAGAAGGGAATGTAGCATCAGCATGTTATTTGCTGGGTCTAGATCGTCCTCTTCACAAAATGTTGGCCACAGCGGGCACTGGAGACAAGTCCAACACCTTACAGACACCTTGCTGCACACAGCTTCTTAGTCAGATGGAGTCCTGGGGAGAATATCATGAAACAAAATATCTTAAAGAGTCTTTCATAGTTTTCAATAAAACATAAAATTCATTGCAAGATGACCAACTACCTGTTCACCTGCACATATTCCTCGGATCTCTCTTTGTCACTTCTTTCCCAAGACTGAAGAGGGCATTCCAGTGCCAACAGGTAGTGGGCGAGGCTAGGTGAGACCCATTTGTAATCACTTTGGAAACTGTAAATAGTTAACTACACCCAATTGTTGGTTGCCAGGGCAACTAGAAACATATCTTTAGTGGACAGATAGCTGTTCAGCAGAATATGTAAAAAAAAAAAAAAAAAAAAAAAAAAAAAAAAAAACCTTTTAAGAAAATGTCATTACATTTCAAATGTGTTAATATTTCCACACAAAAGAGCAAATGTCCACTTTGCATAAAGAAAGCACTATAATATAGCTGCTTAACACTTGCAAAGTATTTGCTATGACAGTTAGGTCAGGAAAAATGTGAGTTAGTAAAATATGAAAGTCAAAAAGCATTTCAAGAAATAAGTGGAGTTCATGATGACTCTTTTAAATTATAATTTGTAAGTTTGAAGAGGAAATGTCACCAAGTAGAAATGTTATTCTCTGTCCCCCTGGTTTATGATGATGAGGTTACTTGGGAATCATGGTGAAGCACAGGGGTTTGGGGAGAGGTTTTTTGCTCTTGCAAAAAATCCAGGGAATTAAAATCACAAATGTCATTTCAATATCTGATAAATTAGTAAAGTGGTCAATTAGTAAGGAAGTCATTGCAAAACACCAAGAGGACCCCTCAGTGAGAAACAGCAGTCAATACAAATTTGGGAAATGCTGATCATGCCAAACTAAGTTACTTCCTTGGCACACTAGGAAGATAAGCTGAATGGTCAGAGATGATGAAGCAAACTGAACATGTCTTGACTGTAGCGATGCACAAGACTACAACGGAACCTTTCATTCTCACAAGGGAATGGGAAAAATATGGAAGAGAGAAGGAAACTCACCAGAATGAGAACCTTGGGTGCAGTATGAGCTTAAGGGACGAGAGGAGTGATTGGGAGCAGAACGGGACTCAGCAATGAACTTAGGACACTACGGAGCATGATAAAAGGCTTAGTGGATTCAGTGGCGAGCAGTGACATAATAATCAGCAATCAGACAAACTCAAAGGGACTAAGGTTAAATATAATATCAATATATTCAAGAAATTAATACCAATATCATGTGGTTCACTAAAAGAAAGTAGATGGTGTTGAGTGGGAGAGGACCTTTGAGATTATCTAGTCAGAGCCTTTCATCCTAGAAATGAGCAAATTGAGACACAGAAAAGTTAAAGGACTTGCCAGAAGTCATCAAGGTGGTAAAGTGGTAAAGCCAGAATTTGAATCCAGGTCGAAAGCTAGTATTCTTTATATACCAACCTCTTGCATCAGATGGATCCATCTGGAAGAGGAGGGAAGCTGGCCGGCTATCTGTGTTAGGATGACATAAGTGGGGTTTGCTGTAGGAAGAAAAAAAGAGGCTATGATCCCAGATTTAAACTAGGAACAATATTAACATTTTCTTATTAGAAAAAAAAAAACATTTTATAGTTTACAAGACATCTGTGCATCCATTGCCTCATTTTTACCCAGCATTTAGCACAGTGGCTGGCACAGAGAAAGTGTTTCATAAGTGTTGGTTGACTGATTATCTGTGGATCAGCAGCCCTTGGAGGCAGACAGGGAAGTGATTATCACCACTAGTTTACAGAAATTTTAGAGGAAGCATGGAGTTGTTGTGAGTGTGCTAGATTGGAAGTCAGGAAGTCCTTGGTGCAAATTCTAATTAGAACATTCTAACCATGTGACCATTGGCCAGTTACTTAACCTCTGGTTGCCTCAGTTTCCTCCTCTGTAAATTAAGGAAGTTGGCCCTGGTAGCTTATATGATATATGATAGCTGTAAATCTATGACCCTCTGATCCTATAAGTGACTTGTCCAAGATCATACAATTAGGAAGCAGAGAAGCCAGGCCTAGAGTGCAATTCTTCTAACTTCTGGTCTTATGCTTATTCAAATCTTACACTTCTGCAGGAATTTGAGGAAAGGGGGCAACTCTACCCTCCTGAAAAAGTAGGATGAGAATTGGATTTTAAGAGGAAATGCATCTACAGTTAACTATTTCCTAAGGGAAATTCAAGAAAAGGAATTGGTAAGATTTGCCAAAAAGGTAAAATGCATGAAGCCTATTGGACCATCATTTTAGAGCCAGAAGAGATCCTCGACATTGTATAATCTAGCCCCCACATTTGATAGAGAATACAACAGAAACCCAGGGAATGAATGTGACATGTTCACGGTCACAAAATTAAGAAGGTCAGGACCAAAAGTCCTGGCTAGCCTGATCCCAATTCCATTACTCCAAGTTGCCCTCACAATTTACTAATATAAAATTTAAAAAGGAAATTAATAATCACCTCCTCACTTAGTCATTACAGTGCAAAGTTTTTGTTTCCTTTTTCTCTGTCTCCAACTATCATAAGCCTGGAGTGCAGGTTACATTTGGCACTAGGTGGTTAGTAGGTAGCAAAATCAGTTTCCTCAGTGGTAATAACTAGGTAGGCAGATGTTCTCCAGAGGCTGTGGGGGTTCAGACACTTGTCCTGTTACCAGAACAGGCTTTTCAAGATTTTGTTCATCTCTGTTGTGTAGAAATAGATTTAGATTAGAAGTAGAGTGGATATCACTGCAGGTAGCAATGTAATTTCATTGAAATGAAAGTAGCGTCTATGTACACTGGTGTCTGCTTTTAACACTATTACTAAGCCGTTTGCTACCATTTAGTTATAATAAGTGCTGTAAGTCAGGCCTCCCCTGGATTTTCAAGTAATTACATAAACACAGTGCATACGTTGAATATGGTAGACGAGTACTTTCTCAGAAAAAAAAAAAAAAAAACCTTCTTCACTGAGTTCTTCATTGTTGGTTGGGTGGCATTTACAATATATTGGTTTAGTTAGCCATGCTCAGGACTGAGAGAATTATGACTGAGAGACTGGCTATAGTGATGCATTCTTTAACCTGAAACAAAGAAAGACAAAATGACCTCCCATCTTTCATAGTGACTGTGACAGACTACCAGTGAAGAAGATGGAGGCTCCCAGGAATCACATACTTTGTAGGCCATTTTAAACGTTACATGTTAATTTATTATCTGGTCCCCTGATGTGAGATCTCTGACCAACAATTGAAGAGATGACAAAGTAAAAGAGGGAATGAATCAGGCCAAATTGTCATGTCGGTCTCTAAGTGAAAGAAGACAAAGAGAAGTTGCAACTGCATATAAGGATGGCTTCTAATTTTTCCTTGGAGAACTATGTAGAGGTGGAGTTGGTTTGCTCATGTGCCCAAAGGCACTAAGAAATAGCATTTTATGAGATATTTGGTTATCTTGCTTTGAAATGGTCATAAAGACAACTGCAGCTTGCATGTTGACACCTGGTGCAAAGGATGAATTAAGCAGAAGAATTCTACAAAGAACTTGACATGGTCCAACACACCAAAGAAATCTATAACTCAATACTCATTTACTTCAATGCAAAAGAAGGTTCAAGGGAGGATAGTTTAGAGTAAGCTGGAAAATATGGTCCAGGATTAAGAAATG
Source organism: Sminthopsis crassicaudata (assembly GCF_048593235.1). NCBI lineage: Eukaryota > Metazoa > Chordata > Mammalia > Dasyuromorphia > Dasyuridae > Sminthopsis > Sminthopsis crassicaudata. Next base: position 32,551,855 of record NC_133623.1, read on the forward strand.
AAGAAGCCAGGGCTTGTACATGATTCAAAAGTTCCTTAACAAAAGCTAACATTTATGTTGTGCTTTTGAGATTTGCAAAGAACTTTACAAATATTATCTCATTTGATCCTCCAACTCCAGGAGGTAGGTCTATGCATTTTACAGTTAAAGAAACTGAGGCAGACAGCAGTTAAGTGACTTGCCCTTAGTCACACATCTACTAAGTGACTGAGACCACATTTGAATCCAGCTGTTCCCAACTCCAAATCCAGCCTCTTATATACTGTATTAACTAGTTACCTCTAGGCCTCTACAAGCCTGTTTGCTTTTATGCCATGGAGACTTTCCTCAAGAAGATAATGCTGAATGTTGGAGGGGATGTGGGAAAACTGGGACACTGATACATTGTTGGTGGAACTGTGAATGGATTCAGCCATTCTGGAGAGTGATTTGGAACTATGCTCACAAAGTTATCAAACTGTGCATACCCTTTGACCCAGCAGTGTTACTACTGGGCTTATATCCCAAAGAGATTTTAAAGAAGGGAAAGGGACCCACAAGTCCAAAAATATTTGTGGCAGCCCTTTTTGTAGTAGCTAAAAACTGGAGATTGAAAGGATGTCCACCAAAGGAAGAATGGCTGAATAAATTGTGGTATATGAATGCTGTGGAATATTATTGTTCTGTAAGAAATGACCAGAAGGATGATTTCAGAGAGGTCTGGAGAGACATGAACTGATGCTGAGTGAAATAAGCAGGACCAGGAGATCATTATATTCTTCAACAACAATACTATATGATGATCAATTCTGATGGCTGTGGCCCTCTTCAACAATGAGATGAACCAAATCAGTTCCAATAGAGCAGTAATGAACTGAACCAGCTACACCCAGTGAAAGAACTCAGGGAAATGAGTGTGGACCACAACATAGCATTTCCCCTCCTTCTGTTATTGTTTATTTGAATTTTTTTTTCCTTCTCAGGTTATTTTTACCTTATTTCTAAATCCGATTTTTCTTGTGCAGCAAGATAACAGTATAAATATGTATACATGTATTGTATTTAACAATACATATTTAACATATATGGGACTACCTGTCATCTAGGGGAGGGGGTGGGGGAGAAGAGGGGAAAAGTTAGAACAGAAGGTTTTGCAAGGGTCATTGCTGAAAAATTACCCATGTATATGTCTTGTAAATAAAAAACTGTAATAAAAAAAGAAGATAATCAGAAAGTGCTAGGCGTGGTGAGCACTGAAAAACTGCACAAAGGACAACACTGACTACTTTATCTGAAGAGGGAGGGTCCACATAGATAACTTTTTTGGGGAGAGAGAACAGCCCTCAAACCCTAAGGATCCTAAAGGCAAATCAACTCTAGCTAAAGCCCCTAAGGGAGATATAAGTTGGTTCCCGTTTCATAAGACTTTCTTGGAAGATTTCAAAAAGGATCTTAAAAGAGAGTTAGAAGAAAAATGGGAAAGGAAATGAGCTCTTTGCAAGAAGGTATGGAAAAGGAAAAACATAAATGATCTGATGAAAACTCCTTAAAAAAATTGATGAAATGGGGAAAGCATATAACTCCTTACAAAATAGATACGAAAAAGATACCAATTCACTGAAAAGCAGAATTTGTGAAAAGAAGAGGGAGGGTCCAAACCTGTTATTTCACTGATTTAACAAACTCTCCATACTGTTTCCACCAACGCATTTCAGGAAATTGTCTTATAGCTGATAGTCACAGAAAGAGGAGAAGCAGAGGCTAATTGCTTTGCCCATGACCACCCAGTATGTGTCAGTAGTGTGTGAGGTCTCTCTGGTGTTAAAGCTGACAGTCTCTATCTGTTTTGACTATCTCTCCACTATATCATAACAGAGAAGAAACTAATTGCTATGTGGGGATCACAGCAGTCAGTCATCTCTCTAATGACTTCTCTGAGAAGCTATAGTGAGGTTCAAGTTGGATTACGCAACCTCTGAGATCTTTTCTGACTCTGAGATACTGTCATTCTGTGATCTCTTATCAAGACAAGGATCACGGAAGGAACACATGAAAAATGTAACAGAGGAGGGGCATGGTAGACTATGAGAAATTATGCCTCACAGAGTGAACAGTGAAAAGAAAAAGAATCTATGAAAAGTTTGGCATGAGACTCATCCGTCATTATACTGTCATGGCACCCTATGTTCTAGGTCACCCTGTGGCCCCAGAGAAATTTTTTGCTGAAAGGAAACCAAAAGGAACCTGACAGCCTTTAATTCAGGCATGAGATATGAGACAAGGAGGCAGCTAGGTGGTACTGCCATGGAGGTCAAAACCAACTTCCCACCCTTAACTAGCTGTGTGATCCTGACCAAGTCACTTCACTTCTGTTTACTTTAATCCACTGAAGAAGGAAATGGCAAACCACTCCAGTAATTGTACCAAGAAAACCTCATGGATAGTATTGGCATGGTATGGGTCCATAGGATCGCGAGGACCCAGATACAATGGAATAACTGACCAAAAACAATACTCTGAGATGTGCTCTGATCTTACAGCCTTTTCATCATGGATCATTCTGTTGGAATAATTCTGTGTGTGTGTGTGTGTGTGTGTGTGTGTGTGTGTGTGTTGTGAATCATTGTGGGGGGGGAGGGAGGAGGAAGGAGAGAAGTTTTCACTTGCTCTGGCACATAACCTCCAGTCTCTGGCATACAATCACATACATAACCACAGCACACTAGATGCAGGTTCTAAGTATACTACTTTCTCACTGTCAATGCAACATCCAACCAAAGCACTCTTACCACAATCACCAGCCATCCCTCCACCCTCCATTAATCACTGCTGCCAGGTCTCATTCTCAGACTCTGAAATGAATGCCATGCCTGAAACTACTTCCTGCCATTTCCCAACAGGTATTTATCTGTGTCCCCCATAGCCTTTGGAACACACCTGTTTTCTTTTTTTCACTCTTAGATGTAGATCAGTCCAAGTTCCTAACACCAACTAAGTCAAGTCACCCTAAAAGCACATATAGTTGCAAATGAAGGGCAAATAATAAACAGCCAAAAAGTACAACAATTTTACCAGTATTTGCCCAGTGGTTTGTAGTACTTAAGTACCAGATTGCTACATGAGAAAAGCTGCACCTGGCCTAGTAAACACAAAAGACAACCATGCTAGAGGCAATACAATTTTGAAAATATTGGGGCACTGAATTTAAGATATATGAAAGAAAGGAACACACCAAATGGTTGGACAAAAAAAATCATAGATGACAGCTTCTGAAAGGAAGCTTTCAACAAGTCCTAGCCCATATACTCCTTGTCAACTCTAGAATCAAACACAAACAACTCTAGCTTGGCATCTAAAGTCCTTTACAATCAATCTTTTTGTACTTATATCTTTGATATAGCTTTATTTCTATATCTGTATTCTCCACAGATAGAATGAAAACTCTTTGAGGCTAAAGGCTCTTTGATTTTTGTTTCCATAATCCCAGTCCTTGGCACACAGTAGGTATTTAACAGGTGCTCAATGATTAACATTGTGTATAGAGTCCAAATAGAATACATCCCTGGCGGATGATGAATGATCCTCCATTGAAATCTTATTTGATGATGGCTTTGGGTTTGTTGCACAAAGCCTCAGAATATCACTTGGACTCTCAATAAGGTTCACAATCACTCAAAAAAAATCAGCCTAAAAATCCTTACAAAAACTGAATAAACAAGCAAAGTAGCAAAACTCAGTGGTATGCTTATGGTACAAATTACAACATACAACTGGATAGACACCCTTATTGAATCAGGTCAACAGCTGTTGAAGTGGGTGGTGATAGTGGTGGTGGTGACGATGATGGTTAACGGTGGTGGTGGAGATGGTAGTGGTGATGGTGGGTGGTAGTGGTGTTTGAATCATCCAGTCATGTCTGACAACTTACAATCCCAAGAATCATGGCATACCAGTTGCTTCTATCTTCCTCCAACTCCCAAAGTCTATTCAAATTCATATTCATTGCTTCACATAACACTATTTAGCCATCCCCTTTTCCTTTTGCCTTCAGTCTTTCCCAATGAGTCCCATCTTCTCATTATGTGATCAAAGTTTTTAAGCTTTATTTGTTCTTTCGATGAATAGCCTGAATTAATTTCTTGAAGTATAATTTGATCTCCTTGCTGTCAAGGAACCCTCAAGTCTTCTCCAGCACCACAATTTGAAAGCATTTTGGATAACTCTGCACAACATAGCTCATAGTTTCCTTGAGCTATGCAAGCCCCTTCACCATGACAAAGTAGTGATCCAGGAGAAGAGTCCATCAATACTAACATACAATTTCTTGGCCAGACACTACAGAAAGTCAATGAGCTGGGTCCAAAATTGAACAGGATGGATGAGACAATGTGATGTACTGCAACTGAGAACGTGTATAAAACTTTCAGGAATCCCAAGATGCTACCTGACAGGAAAACCTATCTTTTAAACACTAGTATTCTTTGGGTGATTCCATTTGAAATCATTCAAGAAATATAAAAGCAGCAAAAGACGTGGGTTTGTCAGATAACACGAGTAAAGTATAACAAGGAAATAGAAAGCCTAAGTGCTAGCGGCACCCCAAAAATATAAAAAGATCTAGATCTAGAGAAAGGCTCTGGTGACCTGGGCAAATCTTCTATGGAGAATCAATTAGGAGACAACTGTCATACAGGATGAAAAAGCAAATGGGCACTATGATCTCCATTGGTTAGAATATAAGCTCATGGAGGGCAGTGCTTATTGAGTGACTAATTAGTAGACAGGGTGTCCACACAAAGATTACAGATCTATTAAAGCATTTAAGAAAGCTATCATTAAGTTCACATTCTCAGTAAATATGTGAATGATAAAGTATAGTAAATAGCTCCATTCACAATGACTATCTCTAAAGTATCTCCAAAGCAAGTGAGTTTGTTTACAAGTTATTTGAATGCATTGTAGTTTCTAAGAGAATACACAGAATTATTCTGGCTTGCTTGAGTCTGAAAAGTGCTAAGACTTCACTTTTATGGCCCTTTGAAAGAAAATAATTCATGCTCAGATACAAGTGAGAATGGATGACCTCTGAGGTCCCCTCCAACTAAACTCTGAGATTCTGGGATTTGGCTTTGAAATTCTTTCATAAAAGGCATTTTATTGTCTTAATTCATGCAAATAATAAATCCTGTGAAGGAGCTGCATGCATTTGAATTCACACTACATATTTCCATTGGGCTGGAACCAATTACCATATTTTACATAATTATAACTTCCAATAGTGTGAATCCAAATACAAGCAACCACTTCATGAGATTTATTATTCATACTAATTGAGACTTAGCTGTATTGTTCTTTTTTTAGATAACTCCTAGGACTTGAGAAAAGAAACAGAGGAATGGGAATGACCAATAAATCTAACTGTCTGGTAAAAGATATCCACCTAACACACACTCAAATAATACTTTTGAATGAATGAATGAACGAAAAACCTCATCCTTCCCTATCCTTAACCAGGGGAAGAGAAAAAGTTTGAAAAATTAAAAAAAAAAGTTAGAACTATGAATCACTGAAGCTAGAAGGAACCTGTGAGTTAAGCCATCAGATAATACACCTAGGACAAAGATTTTACTTCTTAGGCCTCAGATCCTCATCTCAAAACAAAGAGGTTAGACCAGTCGTCCCCTATTGTGCACTCTAGTTCTAAGATGTATGATCCTATGACTCAGGATCATATCTTTAGACATGGAAGTGACCTCAGAAGTCAAACCTTTTCCTTTTCTATACAAGGCCCAGAGAATTCAAATAACTTGACCAAAATCACATAGCAAGTTATTTGAACTCAAAAATAACATCAGTTTTAGAGATAGAAGCCCTGGAATAAAACCTGTATGATACTGGGCAAATCACTTACCTGTTTATGTGCCTCGTTTTACTCATTTATAAGATGACAGATAAGATAAGTGGTGCTGCAGTGGATAGAGCACCAGCCCTGAAGTCAGGAGGATCTGAGTTCAAATCCAACCTCAGACACTTGACACTTACTAGCTGTGCAACCCCAGCCAAGTCACTTAATTTCAATTGGCTCATAAGAACAAAACAAAAAATAATAATGATGATAAGCTGAGGAGGTTGGCGTAAATGATTTTGGGGTTCTTTTCAGCTCTCAGTCTATGATACTAAGATCTTAGTAGTAGAACCTAAACTAAAATCCATCTAAAGGAAGACAAAATGAGAGAGACCAATCATAACAGTATTTTACAACAATTTGCACACACTTAGAAGCAAGAAGGAATTAAAGCACTAAAAGAAACTAGAATTAGAGAAAGAAGAATTAATTAGAGCAGCAAGTCTTCCTGATGTGCTGGTGATCTTTCACAGAAAGATCTCAAAGCACTCTGTAAAGCAGTGTATCTACATGATGAGGGTATAAATTGAATTTTATTTAATCAAGTTGATAAAACTGTATTGAGTTCCAATAGGGAGAAACATAGAAGAGGTTAGTTAATAATGTTCATTTTTGGCATGGAATAAGATACATAATTGGAACGTGTTTGTCTTTAACAACAAAGAGAGAAATGGGAAGTGAATAGTTGTTATGAAGATGACTTCTGAAAATGGGATCTGGACTTCTGGACCATCTTTATTTTTAAAAGACATGAACATGTAACCTAGATATCAAGCCTAGAGCATTTTTTTTCAGTTTAGGCAATCAGGGTTAAGTGACTTGCACAGGGTCATACAGCTAGTAAATATTAAGTATCCGAGGCTGGATTTGAACTCAGGTTCTCCTGATTTCAGCACTGGTGCTCTATCCACTGCACTATCTAGCTGCCCCTAAGCCTTTGGATAAGATTCTCCTCATTGGTGGCAATGATGAGATGACACTTGCCCGATGAGCAAAGTTGGCACAAGAGCTTATAGAAAAGAGACCTTCTTCCTTAGTTCAGAGCACACTGTAGTGCCAGCCTCTCTTCAGGGAGAGACCCGGGAGAAAGAACACAATCTTTGGAAGGCAGACATATAGGGAAAATCCACATCCTCAATATGTCCCTGATTTCCAGCTTACATCCTTGGACTTTGGGGAATTACCCCTTGAATGATTTGCATTACACACACACACACACACACACACACACACACACACACACACATTATGGCTCCTTTTTTCCCTCCAGTCAATACTCAATTACCTTGGGAAAAGAGTGGGCAAGATTCCAAATATGTAGTCAGAGATGTAAATATATTCATGCCTCATTTAGACAATCCATGCGGAAATACATATAATCTTCATGAGTAATACAGATCACAGACACAGAAAATGGAAGCAAAGTTCGAGAAATGGATGAATATAAAAGTGTAGTGTGGTCTAGTAAGAAAAGGCATCAGGAGTGCTAAAGCTCAGAATAAGCTGAGCCTAGAAAGGAACACTCCTTGTGATAAATTTGGAAGCAGATTTGCCTCCAAAAAGGGGAAACAGGACATTAAAGACAAGCTGGGATTTCAGGTGGATGACCCATACTGGACAATGGAGAGAAGTTAGGGCTGCTCAACTGATTTTTTTTTGTTCCTGATTTCTCAAAGAAGAATGATCTTTTTTAGCACAAAGGATATAACCAAAATGGTGACTAAGAAGTTATATGCCAACATAAATAGGAAAATAGTAAAAGACCCCCTAGGAGTCTTTAATGAATTCAAGTCACCAAGCCCAAATGAACTGCATCCTAAAGTACTGAAAATAATGGCAGATGTGATTACGGAGCCACTCATGAAGAACAGGAGAGGGGCTACAAGATAGGAAAAAGGCAACATTTTCCCAATTTTCAAGAAAAGTAAAGAGATTAGAATCTACAAGCTAAAGAAAAGTGAACTTGACTTGGATTCCTGACAAAATTCCAGAACCTATTATTAAAGCAATTTTAAGTCAACAAGTAGAAAAGAAAGCAATGACTATGCAAAGAGGTAGAATGCCTTCGTCAAGAACAGTTCATGCCAGAATAGCCTCACTGTCTTTGATTACAGGGTAATGAGGGTAGCTAAAGGTGAAAGGCTGTGTGGTTCAGCACATGGAGAAATGGCCTTAAACACATATTAGCCATGTGATCTTGGACAAGTCACTTCATCTCTCAGTGTTCTAGGTTATTCTTTGAAGAACATGAGTTAAAAAGTTGCACTTTACTGATTAGAAATATCTTCATAAGATGCTCTAAATCAGTATTGATTTAGAGACATGCAAATTAAGACAAATCTGAGGTATCATTGGCTAAGATGACAGGAAAAGATAATGATCCATGTTGGAGGGAATGTGGGAAAACACTAATGCACTGTTGGTGGAGTTATGAACTGATCCAACCATCCTGGAGAGCTATTTGGAATTGTGCTCAAGAATTATCAAACTGTGCAAACCCTTTGATCCAGCTTTGATCCCAGCAGTGTCTCTACTGGGCTTGTATCCCAAAGAGATCATTAAAATGAGAAAAGGACCCACATGTGCAAAAATATTTGTGGCGGCCTTTTTTGTAGTGACAAGGAACTGGAATCTCAGTAGATGCCCATCACTGGGGGAATGGTTGAATAAGCTATGGCATATGAATGTTATGGAATATTATTGTGCTATAAGAAACGATTAGCAGGATGGTTTCAGAAAGGCCTGGAGAGACTTATGTGAAGTGATGCTTAGCAAAGTGAGTAGAACCAGCAGAACATCGTACACAACAACAGAAAGATTAAGTGACGATCAATTCTGACAGATGTGGCTCTTTTCAACACTGAATTGATTCTGGGCAATTCCAATAGACTTGTGATGGGAGACAGCAATCTGCATCCAGAGGGAGGACTGTGGGGAATAAGTGTGGATTATAACATGGCATTTTCACCTTTGTTGTTATTGTTTGCTTGCTTTTTTTTCTTTTTCATTTTTTCCCTTTTTTATCTGATTTTGCTTTTGCAGCATGATAAATGTGGAAATCTGTATAGAAGAATTACACGTTTAACCTATATTGGATTACTTGCTGTCTGGGGGAGGGGGAAGAAGGGAGGAAGAAAAATAAGGTTTTTGCAAAGGTGAATGTTGAAAACTATCTTCGCATGTATTTTGAAAAATAAAAGGCTATTATTTTTTTAAGTATCTTCATTCAGGAATTCCTTACACCAGTGAAATCACAGATTCAGGCCCTCTGTCCATCCCTATTGTACTGGATTACTAGTGAACTTGGAGAAATGAGAGAAGAGAAAAGGCTAGAAATAGATTCTATGGCAAACAAGCTAGAGCGTGGCTAAGCTCAGAGAGACTGTCAAGTAGCAACAAGGGCTGGGCCCAGCTGATGCTGCAATAGTAGGAATTCATATTGGGCAAAACAAGCTTAATCTCATTATTTTCTCTTGGGATGGTCAGCAGTCCCATAGCAGAAGCAGAGAAATTAGGTGGCGAGGCTTACCTAGGGATGAGGATTCACCTCTCAAGAATGTCTGATGACAAGGAGAGCAAGGGATTCTAGGGTAACATCTAGAAAAACTTAAAGTAGTAGAGCAGACAGTATAGAACTGAGGGAAAAGACGAATAGGTGAAGGAATGAAAGAGTTAGAAGGGCAGGTTGTTAAAGTTGAAGAGCAGCATTTCCTGGCTCTGTGGTGTTGAAGAGGTGGTCATTCCATAAGATGAAGGGGGCCGCAGCAGATCATGTGAGCCTGTGCTTGAAGTGTAATGGAGGAGGAAGTTGTTAGAGGCTGGGGAATTGTGTGGCCAGGTCTTTGAACCAGTCAGCACTAGGAATAATGAAGTCCCCAAGAAAGGTAGTGGAAGTGGGGTGAAGAGAAGACTAAAGCGAGTGGCTAAAATCAATGAGAAGTTGGGGATAGTAACCTAGAGGTGAGTAGATAATAAAAGTATTTCAGTGAATGGCGGATTAACACATTTCATTTGAATAACAATAGATTTCATTTCTAAAACAATAATCTCCTAAATATCAAATTATATAACATATTTAAAGGACTCTGCAAATATTAAAACTGTATAAATGTTAACTATCATTATTAAATATATTTTATATAAGATAACACGTGAAGCAATGAAATAAATTCCCAATAAAAATGTCTGTGAAATAGGAATACTGAATACAGTTAACCTTTACTAATTAATTTTGACATATTCAAAAATGATTGTGAATGGCCAGCATGTATTTTAATTTACACAATGAAAAAGTAATTCCTTCTCCAAAAAGTAAATGGATACATGAGATGAAGGAACACAAAATGACCGTTTTATTTTCTCAATACAGCATAATGTAACATGGCCAACATGGTATCAAATTTCTCAGAAAAGATTAAAAAGAAAAGGGAAGCAAAATTATCTGATAAGGCATTCAGCAAAACATATTTTAATTTGCAAAGGAAAGCACTTAACCTTTGGTTGGATGAAATCCAGTAGATTTGTTCTACCTGTCACTGCAAACCATGTTTAAAGATCATTTCCAGTGTTAGGACTTCACCATGAGGAACTCTCATAAAAATGTTAGTTAGCTTCCTTTTATTTGATGGTTCAGACTTGCCACCCAGCTGTGAAGCATATGAAACTTCCTAACTTTGCACTAGACAGTCATTCACAGAAAAGCACGTAAAGCAAGGAGAATGGCTATTTAGATTTGCTCTCTTTATTAAATAACCTTTATCCTTTTCATTTTTTCCTTCCCAATCCCTGTTAGTTTTTAATTGTTCTTTATCATTGGATTTTTGCATTTTTCAATATCTTTATTTCCAAATAGAAAGAAAAACTAATCAATCAAATCTGATAGTATATGCCCTGTCTCATATAAAGATTCCCCATCACTACAAAGAAGTCCCTTCCCTTCATTCCCAAGAAGCTAGGGCCCCACCTTTGAGAGGTTCCTGAACCGTCCCATATTCTGCTTTGGGATGAATCTTCCCTATCAGTTTCTTGAGGGTACATATGCCCTTACAAGCTAATCTTTCATTGTCTCATGAGATGAGGCTGAACTAAATATGACACCATCAGTTGTCTGAAAACAAAGAGACCTGAGGCCTAACCGGCTCTGATCGCCATGCAAAAGCTGGACTCTTCCTTTTTGCCAAAACCCCTCCTCTCATCCTTAGAGAACTTTGCTCCTGCTCTTTGGAGAAAGGAGAGCTTGGAAGAAGAGATCAGGGCCTCATCTAGAGAAGGAAAACTAGCAGATCTTCCTGGATCAATCAAGACAGCTCCTTATTTCAAGAAAGTGGGAGCCTGTCATAACCATCACAGATACCCCTTAAGAATATAAAAGTGAGATATTTGTTTAAAAGGTGGGGTTAGCACAGTGTCTGGCACACAGTAGGTGCTATATGAATGCTTATTGTCTTCCCTTTCCCCTTCTCACTGCAGGGGTGAAGCCAACTGGTTAGTCCTGAGCTGGCTGGGGATGAAAGGCCTCGGAAACTTGAGACTTCTGTCAGAGCAACAGCTCCCTCAGAGCCACTGGGGATTGTTTCACCCTAACCTTATTCAAATCCGGCCAACCTGACTTTTTCTCTCATCTGGTCTGTATTGTGAACCATATTGACCTTTGATTTCCTCACACCACCTCCTGTTTACATGTAATAACAGCAAGGGACTGCTTTGGGACCTTGAATTTCAGACCCTGCTTCTCACTCCCCTCCTACTGCTATAAATCTTTCTGACCTCTCTGCTGGCTCTGTGCCACACAGTCAGCTCTGAGCTGCCTTGGCTGCTGGGCTTATTTCACAAACCCATGCCACTGTTCTGTGGAGGAGAGAATTGAGCCGAGTACCAACAACAACAATACTGTGTTGGATTTTAAAGACAGAAGTGTTTTCAAATTCAATTCAACAAACACTTATTAAATGCCTTCTATGTGCAATGTACTGGGTGAAGCACCAAGAAAACAAATCCCAAATCATTCCTGCCCTCCATGAACTTACTTTCTCCTGGGGGGGGGACACATAGCAAAGTAATGAGTGGTATTACTATATTACTAGTGTGAGACGAGTTGATCAACTGAAATCCTTGCTCAACCAACCAGATGAGTTTATAGTGTGAATAAACCTTTGGGAGCTGGAAGGTGTTTTCCTCAGCATAATAATAGTAGTAGTAATCGTACTGGTAGTCCTAGTAATAACATTTATATAACACTTAAAATATGGCAGGCACTATGTTAAGTTCTATATAATTATTATCTCCTTTGAGCTTAATAACTATACTAAATAACATTTAGATAGCATTTAATATGTGCCACTTTACTAAACTCTTAATAATTAGTATCTCCTTTTGTCTTAATTATTTTGTCTTATTATTAATTTGTCTTATTATTTTAGCTGACATTTATAGCGTTCTTGGCATTTTACAAACATTATGTCATTGGAATTTCACAATCCTGGGATGCTCTCAAGGTCTCTCCAAAGAACTTTGGAATCGATCGTGAGACAGGAGAGACACTGGCCCAGGCTTAATCAGCATGGCATGCCCATATCAAAGCAGGTACTGTGTTCTATGAGCAAAGCAGAATTGCAGTAGCTCAAAAGAAATGTGACATGTGCCAAGTTAGAGACATCTCCACTCCAAATATTCTTGTGGACCATTTGTGCGTGACCCATGGCAGAGCATTCTGAGCTCATATAGGTCTGATCAGCCAGTCAGACACACTGTACCTTGACCCCAACACGGTGATGTCATTTTGGCCCTCTTCATGTATGAAGGACACCTGAGAGGACAACAGACAACAGAAACATTTCAGCTTAGCCTTGAAGCACTGTACCTGGCTTTTATTGGCTGGCTGGGGTGCCATACTATTGGCTCAAATAGAGGACTGTCTGGTCTTATTTTACTCTAGGGGCCCCCAGGCCACTTCCTACAGTAACTTTGCCATGTTCCCCCCTAGACTCAGGTACTCTTCCCTTTGTAGAAGGCCTCTCTGAGGGCAGAGGCTGTTTTACTTGCTCATATTTGTATTCCCAGAGCTCAGCACAGTGCCTGGCACATAGTAAGCATTCAAAAAATGCTCTATCTTTCTACCATGCTCTAGCACAGTGGTACCTCCTAGGAGCTATGTAAGATAATACATTGAGGTGTGGGAAGAAAGTATGAAAACTTCCATTTATATTCATTTTTATCTTTAAAAAAATTAAGTTTGACTAATACATATGTACTGAAACTAGCCCCCTTCCTTTGGGCCACAAGTCAGATGGTCATGTGTCACATATGATAAGATGACCTGAGGGAATACTGAGAGTTCCACGGTATCCGGCAATTGGCAGGGACTTCCATTCAGTTTCAGTGTCGTGTGTGTGTTCAGATAAGTAGCTTTATGGATTATATTACCTAGGCTTAATTAAACTAGCCTTCAGAAAATGGAAAAAAATCCCTGCAAAGAAGTCACAGATTGAAAATAAGACCAATAGAGTTGAGCACAAGTAAATAAGAAAATGGCAGAGCTTATGATTCCTAATAGAAGCCCTTTATCAGCCACATAATGAGGGGGAAAACAACAACAATCTAATCAAATCTGATGAGACATCAGCCAGAAAAATTCAAAATTATCTAGAAGAGTAGAAATATGTATTTACATTCACTATTAGCAATGAACCTTGTCCTAAGTATCTAAGTATATACTGTGTCTTGAGATAATAGCTGATGATAGTATGTGAGATAATAGCTGATGATAGTATGAAGCATCAAGACAAGCAAGACATTTAAAAGCCAAGCTGTTGTTGCCAAAAATGATGTAAGTATATCATCTATAAAAACTGTCATAACTGAACACTTTAAAAAAAACCCTTGGAAGCAGAAATTTCTAACCTGTTTCTAAATTTTCCATTTTTTTCTGTGGGTTTTGAACTTGTTGGTTAAAAATATAAAATGTAATGCCTTCCAATTGTTTCAACTGATTGACGACAAGGAAGATGGAAGTTCACTAGCTGATTTTCAACCAGAAATACTTGCATCATTGAAGGATAGGATTGAAAAATGAGGATCATGATTTAGTCAGTGCAGCCAATGATGCACTTCTCCCAGTGGGATTTACACATCTTCACAAAATATCTTTTTTAGCTCTGACAACCATTAAAACTAAGAATCAAAATAAAATGAACTTTGAACTGCTAAATCACAAAGGGTCTAACCAAGGTTTTCAAGAGTAATGAAGCATATTTAATCACAATACATCATTACAATATCATTAATAACAGTTTGAGAAAAAGCAGAAAAGGGCTTTTAAGGTTAATGAATATGTAATTATTTTGACAATCCTGTTTATTTCAGCTCATTCTCTGTAGTTTTTGTGTATGTTTTATAATGGATATTAGATTATAAACTTTTTGAGGGCAGGAACTATCTTTTGTCTTCTATTATATTTCCAGAGCTTAGCACAGTGCCTGGTACAGAGTAAGAACTTAATAAATCTTTAATGATTGATTAATTAATAATAGCTAATATTCATATAGTACCTGCAATGTGACACTAAGTAAGTATGAACTTAAGAGTCTTCCTGACTTTAGGCCCAGTATTCTTATTCAATGAACCCACAAGCTAGCCTGTCATCAAACATGATTTTCTATATGGTAGTAAATGTAAACAATGAATATTAGGGGGAGAAGGGTCAGGCTCACCACTGGGGGTTCCGATCTACTGGGCATGCACAAGGAGGCTCTGCTCGATGCTAACCAACATGAAGAATCTGAGGAGCCTGCTTCTATAAGTGCATGATGCTCTGCAATAAAGGGGCTATGCCCTCAATTTGGAGCATATGCGGGCTATATGACTGTTCTATGAACATATGGTGCTTCTTGTTTCTTTGCTTCTTTGCATTTGTTGTTTCTTGCTCTTAAGGAAAAGAGACTCAAAACGGAGAGGACCAGACTATGATCCTGCAAACCTAGAAAACTCAAAGAAACCACCAGAGGTTCAGTGACAGGAGTCTAAGGCAGAAATACTGTTGCTGTCACAACTGAACCAGTACAGACCAGAGGACCAACCCCGTGTCAAATAGCTATGCCATACCAAGCATGGTAGGCTGTCTCTCCCCACAATCTTCACCCAGGGGCACCATTAGGGTGAACAGGGTGAGCCAAAAGTTTAGTTTTTGTTCTTTACTTCTTGCCAGATTTTTCAGGAAATTGTTATTGTTCAATCGTGACCGATTCTTCATGACCCCATTTGGGATTTTCTTGGCAAAGATACTGGAGCGGTTTGCCATTTCCTTCTCCATCTCATTTGATAGATGAAGAAACTGAGGCAAACAGAATTAAGTGACTTTTCCAGGAGCTAGTAAGTGTCTGGAAAGATGAGTCTTCCTAACTTCAGTCCTGCGACACTAGCCACTGCCTCTAGTTGAAGTTGATCTGCCTTCTGAATTAAGAAAAGGTGAATAAGCAAAAGGTTGAGCTATTCTTTCAATTTGCTTTTACAAAGTCAGGAGTGGGGAGACTTTGCAGATAAGAGTCTTATCTTCTTCATCAAAGATATTGAGGAGATATCCATAAGTTAACTGATATTGGGAAAAGAATTATTGACAATTGATAATGGAGGAATACATTGGATAAGGGCTGAGAGTAATTGTTTTAAAAGCATCCTACTATCCCTCAAAGGTACTCCTAGAATCATTAGGGGAAGACATAACCAATCATGCTCTGGGAACTGGTATAGGTTGGGAAAGCAAGTTATGTGTCTTGTGATATATATGCAGATATACATATGTGTATATGTGGTTTATGCATGTGGTCACATGTATATGTTAAGGTTTATATAGGGGGTATGTGTATATATACATACACACACACACATACATATATATATATGCTCAAAAATGTGCTTTTCTAATAAGAGGGTATAATGCACAAACATTTTGGAGACCAGAGTCCTAACCTAGAACTGAGATAGTTTGGGTAGTCATTAAGAGTTGAGCTAACTCTGACTATTAGGGTGAGTAAAGCTATGTCCAAGATGACTGAGTTCCTGACTGGCAGGGACTCAGGAAGATAAATTCTTGTCAGAGGAGTCTCCCCTTTCTGGTCTCTGTAAAATCAAACTGACAGAACAGCTCAGTATTTTGCAGATTCGCCTTCCCCCATTCAGAAGACAGACCAGCCTGAAGTTGAATAGACCTGAATGAAAGGAGTCTGGGGCATCTGTATTTTAACTAGTAATGGCTGCCATGGGAGTCTAGGCTTTCTTGCAATTGTTATAGCAGACTTCTTCTGCCCAAGAGAAAGTAGCAACTGGAGCACTAATAGATTTCCTGTAGAAATGCATGGCAGACTAAGACAATTCTAAAAGATTCTTGATGGAAACTGCTCTCCACTTTCAGAGAAAGAACTATGGAGTCTGAATGCAGATCAAAGCATACAATTTTTACTTTTTTTATTTTTTCTTTCTCATGGTTTTTTCCTTTTTTTTCTTATTCTTCTTTCACAGGATGACTAATGTGGAAATGTTCAATATAATGGTACATGCATAACCCATATCAGATTGTTTGCTATTTCAGGGAGAAGAAGGGAAGGGAGAGATGGAGAAAAAAATGGAAATCAAAATCCTATCAAAGTAAATGCTGAAAACCATATATTTACATGTAATTGGAAAAATAAAATACTATTAAATAGGAAAAAAAGAAATAAACATGGCAGAAACAGACATGTGCATTTCCACTTGGCTAGAGAAGAGAGTTCACAGATAATATTTATGAAACCCAAACTCTTATCTGAAAGAAGGAGGATTTCAAATTACCTTGGCAACATGATTTAAAAATCTAGCATTTTAGACAGAAAAGAGCCATTTTCTGAACAGCACCAGCCTTTGTGACTGCCGCATGAATGACCTCAAGTTTGTGAGTTCCTAAGTCAAAGAGTTGAGCCATTGGAAATTCTAGATAAAGAAGAGGATTGTCCACATGGCCTCTGCAGCTGAAGGACTAAAGTCACATCAAGGGGATGGGAAAGAGATCTGGACTTGACCATCCCCCACTATCATGCCATTACTTGAACAACAGTGATTCCATAGGAAGGGATTTGTTCAACAGCCCCCCCAAATGTCCTTGCCTTCTAAACCACTGAATAGTACTATGATTCTAGGAGGGACTACATAGAACTCCATGGGAGCAAGAGACTGACTTTAAGCTGTGAAAAGGAACCCCCAACAGCAGCCCTAAAACTATTTTCTCCCACTGGGAGCTTATGGGCTCTATGTGTGCTCTACACAGTTCTGTATTGGACTCCGAGGAACACTTTGCATCTTTTGCATTTTCTGTAGAATGAAATACAGGGGCCTCATAATGTTCTGGGCACATAATAGGCACTTTATAAATGCTTACTGATTGACTGATGAAATGATTCATTATAAGGGAGCACAGGACTCTTTTTACTCAGATTTGGGAAAATCTAGATACAAATGATACCTAAATTTTATTTTAGAGAATGTCCTGTAAGCAATTCTGAGTGGCCACAGCAAGGCAAAAGAGAAAAATGTTCCCCCTTGCATCATCCCACCAAGGGGTGCCCTCAGTCTGCATGAACCCAGAGGCACTACAAAACTTTAGGTCATGGTTACAAAAAATAGGATGTTAAAAGGTCAAAAGAGAGATCAAAGTGTTCTGGGAATATGTGAGAAGGAAAAGATTGTTAATGGGAGGAGGAAGGGTGTTTTTAGAAGGTTCTACAACAAGAGTAGCAATGGGAGCTAAGCCTTGAAGAAAAATAAAGAATTTGAAAGGCAGAGGCCAAGAGGAAATGCAATTCAAACATAGGGATAGAGCTGTGTGAATACAGAAGAGGCAGACATGGCTTGGTGAATTTGGGGAAAAGCATGAATGAAGACTTAATGAAAAGTAGGTGCGAGCCAGGTGGTGGGATGCTTTAAATGCCAAGCTGAGGAGTGTGTATTTTACCTCTGAGCAGAGGTTCTTAATCTTCGCGCACCATGGATAGATTTCAGGAGATCTAAGACCTTGAATGGGGGAAAAATTACATATTTGTTTTCACTCATTTCTGACTGATATTTAGCATTTCCTTCCATCTGAATCTAGGCAATATTCTAAGAAAGTATCCTTGACACCAGAAATGTTTAAAAGCCCTATCTTTACAGCAGGAAGGAGAAATATTGAAAGTTTTTTGAATGACAGATTACTAAGGTCAAACTGTTGCTTTAGTATATTTTTTGGCCACCATGTAAAGGATAGCTTGGAGAGGAGAGAGACTGGAGAAAGAACAACTTATTATGAGGAGAATACGTAATAATCTGTGTGAATTGTGATGAAGGTCGGGGGAAAGGTAGTGGTTGTAGGAGTGGCAAGAAGAGAATGAATGCTAGTGATGTGGAGGTAAAATCAGCAAAACTTGTAGTCAGTGGGATTAAGTATACATTGCTATCCTCAAAACTGCAGAGATAAAAAAGTCTGGCCATTTTCCCTAAGATCTGAAATCATCCTCTGGAGTAAAAAAAAATGCCTACAGTATGCACAGAGCTGTAAATAAGAATTTTTTCATCCAGGGCAAAAGCAGATCAGGAGCAGGAAACAGGGTAACAGTCGTCATACAGAGAACAATCCTACCAAGTGGGAGTCTTATGCCCATGGGGGTCGGGGGTACGTGGTGGGCCTAGAGCATGTATCCTATTGCACAGCCTACTGGTGTAGGGTAATGGAGGAACACAGGGAAGGATATGGGCTCCCAAGAGGGAAGCGCCACCCACTGGATGTCAGCATCCTAGGCCCCATTCATTCTGTGTTAGTTCTGGGTATGAGTATGCACACTACCACAAAACACTCTATTTTGTGACTTTTGGTGCTATCTTGTGTCGTAATCTCAAAACTCAACACTTCCTTGTTGCCATAGTTATAGAATCTGATTAGAGTTCAGCAGCTATAGGCTATTCTAACCTGGATCTCAGCCAGCATTATGCTTTGTTCGGGGTACGGGACAAGGATAATGGGAGCAAAACAGTCAGTCCTCCTCCCCCCCCACCTCTCTCTCCCAGGAGGAAAGAACCTTAGAATTACTAGTCAACGTTAGACCACATGTTGACTTCACAACTGGCACCAATAAAACCCTACTGCTATATCCCAGGGTGTTAAGTTGTCGATATAAGCAACTCAACATCTTCATCCGGGGCCATATGTGCGGAGTGCACTCCCACCCCTAATGACAGTCCATTGGACCGGCAAGTTCTGATTACTATGACAGCTGCATCTTTATGTATCAATTGGTTTCACGAACACAACAGCTAAGGATTCCTGAAGCCTCTCCAATATGTGAGTGGCTACCCAGCATTCTGTTTCAGAAATCTTAAGGGTTCTTGTACATAGTTTTCAAGAGAGGTGCTTGTTCTATACAGATTTCTTTAGGTCTGCAGGCCCCTTTCCTTAATGAGGCTGAGTCTCCATATATAAGACTATATAATTCATTGATTCTGAACTCTGCCTTGGCCTCTAAATGAGAACACAGGGTTATTGTTAACCTTTATGAGCCATCTTAAATATACAGTGTTTTCAAAGTTGTGACAAAATTAGTGCTTTCCGAGGATTCAATAAATTTAAGCATGGATTTCTGATAGTTTTGAGTGTTAGGGAGAACCCCATCTTTAAAATGCATCAGAGGGTTTTCTATAATTTTTCAATTAAAATGTTCATTTTCTCATCTAATTTTCTGGACAATAAGGTAGAGAACTGGCATTAGACTTTTTCAGAGCATCATACATATGCACATAGCCCATATCAATGAAGTATGTAGGAATTTTAGGCTTTATTTGGGCTGTCATTATAAACTGTGGCTGGAAAAACCATCACCTTGTGGGCAGCTTAATAATAAACTTCTTTGGCTGGGTCTCAGACATAACATGGATAGTCTGACACTAGGGCTCTTTTTGCTAAAGCCTCGTCTAGAGCTGGACCGAGTTTTTTCAGCTTGGTAGAACTTAGCAGGAGAAAGTTTATGCCACACTAAAATATAGCTTCCTGCCCATCCTTTTAATCTGGCAACCTTCTGGCTGCTCTCCCTCCTTTCTCAATGACTTTGAAATCTACTCGTGGGATTCCTCTCAGCGGAGCCTTTCCTGCCTTTATCCTCAGAGATTTCAATATTCATCATGATGATCTCACTGTTTTACTTCAGCAGCCCACCAGGAGGTAATAGGTCAGCTCTCCCCATCATCCCAAACACCACTTCTAAAATCCTGAACCGCAAGCTGTTGTTCCACCTCTGCTGGCCCTTTACTCCTCCCCAAAACTGTGGTTCACTATCTGGCTTCTTGAATCTTCCTTGTTTCATCTTTGACTTTTTATCCACAATGCCCGACACATTCTTAACGCTCCTTGACTGGTAGATTCCCCATCGTCCCTTCTCTACCAGTCCCATTCTGTAGCTTCACTTCCCTCCCTATACAAATTTGACACTGTGGTCAGCCGTGTTAATAATGCTCTTTCCTTTCTGAAAGGTAGGAAGTCTCTTGACTTGACTTGAAGGAGTCTCTTACATCCTTGACTTTCTGGCATTCTCTCTCTGCTAATCCTTAATCCTTAACCCTGCATAATTCCACCATTTACTGCCTCCATACCAGAGAGGCCCAAATGAAACCATGTTTCCCCCTAAATCTACCTTTCCTTTTCACATCTCCATTTCTATTGATACTACCACCATCCTCCTAGCTTTTGTTATTGTTGAGTCATTTTTCAGTTATATATAACTCTCTGTGCCCCTACTTTTTCTAAAAAACAGACCACCTACTACAGTAAGCTGGGAAGAGTAGACATTTCCCAGGTATGCTCTTAGAGAAAAATAAGCAGAATGGTTAGAAAGAAAGAGACTGTCTCCCACCAACCAAGGGGGCTTCAGGCTTCAGTGATAATCAGAAGGGGGCAGACCAGGAGTAATTTCACATTGGCAGAAATCAAACCAAGGTAGCCTCAGAAAGTCAAAGACTTACCTTTGACCAAGGAGGTCAAAAAGAGAATGAAAAGTTTTGTGGAACTTTTTATTAAGTGACAAAGAACTAGAAGCAAAGTGGCCAGCAGCTGTGGGATGGCTAAATAAATTATGGTATGTGAATGTAATGGAACATTACTATACTATAAGATGTGGTATATGTGAATTGTATGAATATGGTGAATACAGAGAATCATGGGAAGACTTTCTGTGAACTAATGCTTTATGAATAGTGAGCCCTTAATAAAACCTTATTCATTTATTCAAGAAACTAGAAGCAGGAAAACAATATAAACAAGGGTTATAACCATTTAAATAGAAAGATTAAGAAAAGCAAAGAAAAATTTGAGCAATATAAATAAAATGACCAAATCTGGCCTAGAAGAAGAGATGAGAAAATCCACATCCCTAACTGCTTTGCAGAGGAGGGAGATTCTGGGTAGGGATCCCGGCATCTATTGCCAGCCTTGTTTGTTCTGCTGAATTAATTTTTTCTCTGCTTTTTTATGCTTTTGTTATAAAAGATGATTCTCTGTGTAGGGCAGGCATGATTTTGGAAATGAAAGTGATGTCAAACCAAAAAGAATCAATTTTAAAAGAGGAAAAATTGCTTCTTCCCAAAGACTTTCCTGCTGTTTTGTTCATAGCCTTGATTAATTGGGGAAATGTTGCTTAGTGGCCCTGAAATAGGAGAATGATTATTGAACTGAATGGGCTTCCTGCTTTGGTTCCAGAATAAGATCTCCCTTGAATAGCATACAAAGATTTGGGATTCTTTCTAATTAGAGCACATGGAATTGGGGACGCAATGGAATTAGGTCTCACCTATTTCCTTTCCTCTCCTTGAATTTGCTAAACTTTTCAACTAAACGATTCTGCTGCTTCCTGGAAAGCAAATAGCCATGAAGGAAGGGAAGGTAGGGAAGAAAGGAACACAATTGGGTGGGGTTGGGAATCTGAAACTTGGCACGACTTTTCTAGGTTTTCTCTCTCTATTTGCATCAGTTCCTTTTGGTCCTGATGTTATCTCAGTTTTCCCAGGACAGAGAAAAACCCCACAAAACTTGCACAGAGCATTCACCTACGTGCCTCAACTGAATCCACACCGAGACTGCGAATGATTTAGTCAGGCTTAGGGCTAGGGAAGGCAATGGGACAAAGACAGAGAAATTGGGAGTCATAAGGCCTGGGTTCAATTTCTGAGCTCTGCCACTTCCTACTAGTGTGACCGTGTGACCTTGAACAAATGATTTCCCTTCTCTGGGCCTCAGTTTTTTCATATATATATATATATAACAATGAAAGGCTTGGACTATGTGACCTTGAAGGTCCCCCCAGTTCCATATCTGTAGGGTGATTCTGTGGGTAAATGAGGCAGTCACTTTGGGTACAGAAATGCCTTGTCCTGTGTCTCACCAAGGGTCCTGAGGAAACTCCACTCCCACTCCCCCATCTGTCCAGCAAAACTTAAAAAATGTGTGTGCCTATCTTCAATGATTTCCATAGAGAGAACCAACCTTCAGCAGAATGTTTCCAGCCCCCACGGTTTGGCTCCTGTTTCATAGGCCTATTTTTATAGGCTTCAAGGTTCAACTCTTCTTGAAGATAGATACCTTTCCTGATTCTCAGAATTTCTGGTTCTCTCTCCTTCCTTAAAGGACCTTGGATTTGCATATCTATTTGAATGTTATATCATTCAGTGGAGTATAAGTTCCTTGAGGGCAGGAGTTGTTTCATTTTTGTCTTGGACTCTCCAATGCCTGGCACGGTAGTTAGTTAAGAGGTTCTTATTGAATTGAATTGATTTATTTGTGTTTATTTTCTTTTATTTGGCTAAAACAAGCAGCCAGTACTGATTCATTAATCCCAGAAACACAGACTCAGAGGATCAGATGGGCTCTTAGAAGTCCTGCAGTTTAACTCTACACCCCTCCAGAAGCATCAGTACCTTCTAGAACATCCCAAACACATGGTCAGTCAGCTTCTACTTGAACACTATCAGTAACAAGCAGCCCAACCCCATGCCAGACAGTTTTAATGGTTAGAAAGCTCTTCCTTTGAATTTAGCTAAAATCTGCCTCTGCATGGGTCCTATTTCTGTCCTCTGGGGATAAGCAGAATACATTTAGTTCCTCTTCTCCTCCAAATAGTCAGACAATAAACATTTAAGCTCCTACTATGTGCCAGGCACTGTGCTAAATCCTGGGCTTAAAAAAAAAGACAAAAGATAGTCCCTGTCCTCAAGGAGCTTACAATCTAATGGGGAGACAACAACCAAAGAAATACATACAAACAAGCTATATACAGAATAAAAAGTAATAATTAAGAGGGGGAAGGCACTAAAATTGAGAGGAGTTAGGAAAGGCTCCTTGTAGAAAATGGGATTTTTTATTGGGACTTGAAGTAAACCAAGGAAGCCAGCAGATGGAGATGAGGAGGAAGAACATTCCAAGTATGGATACAACCAGAGAACATTATTAGGGCTGAGAGATGGAGTGCCTTGTTGAAAAAAAATTTAAATCCAAATCTTTGAAGACAATTATCATGGCCCCAAAGTCTTCTTCCAGGCTAAATACCCCCACTTCCTTCATCTGGATCTTACATGACCATGGTTTTCAATCCCATAATAATAACAATAATAATAGATAATATTTACATAGCACTTTAAGGTTAGCAGAGAAATTTACCAAAATTGTCACAATAGAACCTTTCAACTACCTTGTGAGATTGGGACTATTAATTGTATCATTCTCATGTTACACTTGAGGAAACTGAGTCTCAAAGTGACTTACCCATGATCACCATAGTAGATGAGATAGGATCTGAAAGTAGGTCTCTCCTTAGACCACATTGTCGCTCAATCTCTCACCATCCTGGATTGCAGTGGGTCCAAAATACTAGAGAACTGTATTTCCTTCAAACTAATGAACAGACAACAAAGGAGAAAGAGAAGTCAAGTCATTTCCGAGATATCAAAAAGCATGAGCTATGTCGTGGCTAGAAAAAAGAAAAGGTGATGAGCTATGTAGAGGCCAGAGGTAAGAGCAGCCTTGTTAAATATTGATGAACTCACCGATGGTTCACATGGTTTTGGTCTAATGGATACTGTGGACTCAGATGCCTCCGGGCCTCTCTTTATGAAGTTCCTCTATGGATGTTCAAGATCAAAAACTATTAAAACTCAAGTCACTGGTATATCAGTCCAATATGTTGGGGAACTGATTTCAAAGCTGTGCCCAACCCACCCTCTACTGAAGTCGAGCATTTTATATACCAAAGTGGTATCAAAATGCTGACTCCAAAGAATGAAATAGCAGAAAGAAACCCAAAGCTTATAATCAAAAGACCTAGGTTTCTTTTAATTACTAGTTTGGTATTCACAAGAAAGTGAATTTGTCTCCCTGAGTCTCCATTTCCTCAATTATAAAATGACAGTTTTGTACCAGATGAGCTTGCCAGCTAGTGGCCAATGTAGCACTTGTTAGAAACAGGGTGTCTGGGATTGAATTTTAACTTTGCTACTTACTACCCGTGGGCAAGTTCCTGCAGGATTCAGCATTTCGATTTCCTCTTCTACAAAATACAGACTATAAGTTCCTTGAGGGAAGGGTCTCAGTTTGGTTTTATCTTCATATCTTGAGTTGCCTGGCATATAGTAGAAATTTAAGAAATTTTTTTTATTTGAAGTGAATGGAATAAAAAGGAGAGTTGGACTAGACAATTTCAGGGGGCCCTTTCAACTCTAAATCTTACAGTCTATGATCCTATGACCTTGTAGTTCTACTATTCTGACTCAATAAAAAGAATAAGTGGGAGATAGTGAATGAGAGAAAGATTTTTATACCAAGTAAACAGCTATTCTCAGAACCAATTGAGATCAAAAGCCTTTGGGGAGGACCAGCTCACCCAACCAAAAAATGGCCTGAGAGCCAGGTATATTCAGGGGCCCAAGGTCATAGGGTAAAACCCCATTTGGAGCAGATAATGATGCCATATGAAAAGGTACAAAAGGCAGGGCTGTCACTTACCATGTGCTCTCTGATAAAGATGACTCTCCAGACTGAGCCACTGAGCCACTGAGCCGACTGAGTAGGATGGATGTTGAGTTGTTTTTCTAGCTGGGGAAACAATATGTACTGATTCCTGCAGCCATGCTCTTTTGCCTTCTCTCCCCTGGGAGCTCATAGGATGGAGTTAAGAGCACAGTCTGTGACCACAGAACAGAAAGAAATAACTTTAATCTATGCAGGGATGGAGCTGATAGAGGTCTAACTTTGCCTTTGCCTTCCAATTTACAACCCTGTTCTTCATTCTCACCGTGTCCTTCCTTCCCTCTATCCCTTGATTATTTTCCAGCCCATCACCCCATATTGTCCCCCGCCCGTCTACTTAAGGGTTCTCCTCCTGGTTTCCTTCAAGTCTTAGCTCAAATTCCATGTTTTGCAGAAGACCTTTTTGTCCCTCTGCTGCTTACTCATGCCTTAGGCTCTGAAATGACCTACCAATTCCTCAATATATTTGCTCAACAATCTAGAATTATGCCCAAAAAGTTATCAAACTGTGCATACCCTTTGACCCAGCAGTGCTACTACTGGGCTTATATCCCAAGGAAATACTAAAGAAGGGAAAGGGACCTGGATGTGCCAAAATGTTTGTGGCAGCCCTTTTTGCAGTGGCCAGTAACTGGAAAATTAACGGATGTCCATCAGTTGGAGAATGGTTGGGTAAATTATGGTATATGAATGTTATGGAATATTATTGTTCTGTAAGAAATGACCAGCAGGATGAAGACAGAGAGGCTTGGAGAGACTTACATCAACTGATGCTGAGTGAAATGAGCAAAACCAGAAGATCATTATACACTTCAACAATGATACTGTATGAGGATGTATTCTGATGGAAGTGGATATCTTCAACATAGAGAAGAGCTAATCCAATTCCAACTGATCAATGATGGACAGAATCAGCTACACCCAGAGAAGGAACACTGGGAAATGAGTGTAAACTGTGAGCGTTGTTTTTCTGTTTTGTTTTGTTTTTGTTTTTCTTCCCAGATTATTTTTACCTTGCGAATACAATCCTTCCTTTGCAACAACAACAAAATTCGGTTCTGCACATATATATTGTACCTAGGATATACTATAAGATATTTAATATGTATGGGAATGCCTGCCATCTGGGGAAGGGGGTGGAGGGAAGGAGGGGGAAAACTTGGAACAGAAGGGAGTACAAGGGATAATGTTGTAAAAAAAAATTTACCTATGCCTATGTACTGTCAAAGAAAATGTTATAATGATAAAAATTAATAAAAAACAAAATTTATATATATATATATTTGCTCAATACACAGGAATTAAAACATGAGCTCCCCAAGGGCAACAAGCTGGCCTCTTCCTTTGGATCACCAGAGCTTAGCACACTAGCTGCTGCTTAATTAAAAGTTTGTTGACCCAATGACTAAGGGTTGCAAAGCGCCAGGCTCTGACCAAGAGGTAGCAATGGGGACTTCTTAGTCTTAGGCCACGTTGGCAAGGGCAGTAAACTCCAAGGCATTTGCATAAAGAGAAACAATGAAGAAACCTACTAGGTGAATAATGCTAGAATCATTATTCTTACCATTTGAAAGGTATTACTATGTTTACACAGCGATGGCATATCATAGAGGCTGAAGTACTGGATGTAACATCCCAAAAACCTGGGTTCAAATCTTCCCTCCGCCTCACACTAATTGAGGGATTCTGGAAATTGTCACTTTACCTCTCAGCCTCAGGAAGCTCCCCTAGATTTCTCAACTAAATTCTAGACAAGTTACTGTCCTAGGTTGGTGGAGGGAGCTTCCAACTTGATGAAATCAGTAAACCCTTGATGTACCCACATGTGTATATTTCTATTTGGACATAAAGGCCTTTGGTTTCTGGAAATTCACAATACTTCTGGAAAGATCATTTAGTCATATTGGGACAGTTTGATTTGGGTAAGTTGGAAAGAGGTGCAACCACCCCATTCTCTGATCCACCCCTCTCCCAATTCTCCAAATCCCATTCAACTATTTGATCCTCACTCCTGACCAAGAATGGAAGCAGATCCTTCAGGACCTAAAACAAAGCTGTCTTTCTTGTTCAACTGTGACCTCTGAGCAGTCATTCTCCAATCTGTATTTTGAACCCTGAACTCTCTCACAACTCCAGACCAGCAGCATCTCCAAGGGACCTACAGGACAGCTCCACCTGGATGTCTCAATTAACTGCCTTAATGCTATTTAAATTCAATTGGATTGAATCACAAGGGTGTGTTAGAGCCAGCTCAAACCTGGTTTCAGGAGCCAATTGTTAAATTTATGAGCATTTACACCTCATAAATGCTGCAGATTGATTTATCGCTCTGTTGATTGTCTAGATTTAAGAAAGGGATGGAGCAAACATTAATGACACAGATTAAATTCATATATGTGTCATAAGTACACTTTGATTGTTTTGGAGAGCCAGTTGTTAAACTACCTGCATAGCCCTGACTATATGTAACAGGCTTTCACTCAAGCCTGGTGCATTTTCAGCCTGTTCCTTAGGGACAATTCCAGATTGTTAGAGAAATTGATGACATGAGGCTATACGCTTACATGAGGGGAGAATTGATGGAGAGTTTGAGGGAGGAGAAACATTTTTTTTTTTCTTCAAGAGGACACATATGGTGTGAGCCTTTCTCTGGGACCTACTCCAGAAATGGAAGAGAAACTGGCTCCTCAATATGTCCCTTTTTTCTAGATTGTCTCCCTGGAGACTTGAGAGAGCTTTTCCCCTTGGAAGAAATTAGGGCTTCTCTTCTGGTTTGGGTGGAGATAACTTGCCCCTTTCAAAAGAGCTTATTCACTCATGTATTGGGGGAGTATATTTTATATAACTTCTCCAATTTCCATTTATTGTTTTGCTTGGATAAGTGGCTGGAAGGAGATGAACTGGTAAGTGTAAGCTAAGGGCTAGTAACCAGAGAAGCTGATTTTATTTGGAAAAAAAAACCATACCCTTAGATCAGCAACATTTTGAGGGCAGATAGATATAATTCTAGTCCAGTGTCTTTCTAAGGGACTAGAGGAAGAAGTGCCTGCTCCTGTGGCAAGATTCCATAAATGCTTCTAGTAAGCCACATTTAGACCATTGGGAAATACATATCTTGTACGGATTGCACCCATACTACATATACAAATATGGTTATATCACTCTGTTCAAAATCTTTCAATGGAGACTAAATCTTTGGGAGTCTACTGTGAGGCTGACTTACTGATTGGCAGGCCCCTAGCCTGGACCCCCCATAACATGAGAAGCCTCAAGCACTCCACTTCTGGGTCACTCTGGTCTGTTCCACCTCCACACTAGCTGTCTTAGCCAGTTAAGAATGACTCTATCCTGAGACCCTCCATTCTTCCTCCCTCCTTTTTACAGTTCCACTCCATGTGCTGTCCTCTCCTACTAGAATATAATCTAAATACTGTATTGTTTTTGTATGGCCAGAGCTTTGGCAGCTATAGATGTTAGAGTAGAGGTACTAGACCTGGAGTCAGGATGACTTGAGTTCAAATAACAATAGATACTTACTAGCTGTTTGACCTTGGGCAAGTAACTTAATATTATGTTTGCCTCATAACAGTACCTACCTTGCAGAGTTGCTATCGAGGTTCAAATGCGATTATTTGCAAAGCACTTAGCAGAGTTCATAGTATACTATAGGGGCTTAATAAGTGCTTATTGCAATACCTTCTCTCCCCCCCCCAACTTAGCACAGCATCTGGCACATAGTAAGTGGTGAATAAACATTCCATGGATTGTCCCATATTCAAGGCTTTCCACAATCTGTAGCCATTCTACCTTTCCTAAAGTTTTCCCTTTCCCTTTTGTAAGAAATAGAATTTCCCATAGGACATACCTCTCACTTCGAAAATTTCTTATGTCCTTATCATGTATGGTCTGTGTAGTACAATTCGAGGCTTATTTCCCAACTAGACTATAAGACTTAGGGTAGTGTTCACATCTTATCTTAAACTTTGAATTACCCCCAAAGCATGGCCCAAGGCTTTGTAAACAGTAAGCTCTTTAAGAATTATTGCTGAGTGAAATTGAATTAGGAGGTAACTGTTTCAATTTAAAAATCATCCAGCTCCTCCAATATGGCTAGAGATGGGGTCTTTATCAGCAGAGCAGTACTTAATGCAAGGTGGGTGACAATGTGAAAGATGATTTGAAAATGAGATCTGTGGTCCACCCATAATGCAGATTTCAAAGAGTTGACTGGTAGAGATTTTTTTTTAAAGTAGTCTATTTTAAGTGCCACTAAATACAAGTCACCTCTGGGTAAGTTTTTTCACAGAGAGGTCCAGGATTCAGACAGGAAAAGACTGCTGTTTGTTAACAGCAGTCAGAAATGATTCTCAGAGTTGGGTACCTCCTGCCTATGTAAGGAACTGAAGCAAAACCAGTCACCAGCTGAAATCACCAGTGGAAATTCAGCTGCATTTCTCAAACAGGGTAGAATACTAAGGAAAAGAAAAGAGTAAAATATGAAAGCAGGGTACCTGCCATTGTCCTTTCCTTTCTCGTGAGATGGTTGGAAAGTATTTGGCAAGTAATTGATCATTTTCTTTAGGATCATTCTGGGAAAGGGATAATAATCCCAGAACTAGGTTCCATGAAACTGTATTTAGGTGACTAGAGTACCACTGGATTTTTCCAGATATTTTTTCCTTTCACAGAGCTGATTTCTTAATATTCTCCTGTGAAGACAAAACTTGTCTGAAACTTGTCAGGACTAAGATTTGGTTCTGAGCTGTTGGAAGCAACCAATGCCATATAAGGAAAAGAAAGTCGAATGAGGACTCCCGAACTCATGATTGAGATACTGTCCTAAGTGGCATCCCTGCCTCAAGTCTCTCCCCACTACAAGGTATCCTCCACAGAGATGCCAAAACGATTTTCCTAAAGGGGGAAAAAAACTCCACTGGCTCCCTGTTACTTCTAGGATCAAACACAAAGTACTATGTTTGATATTGAATGTACCCTTAGCAATTGGCCCCAACCTACCTTTCCAGATTAATTAAACATTGCTCACTGCTCTCCTTACTGTTCCTCATTCACATTCCTCCAGCTCTCCTCTCTGTATCTTTGCCCTGGTTGTCTCCTGGACCTAGAATGTACACCCCTACCGCACATCCACCTCTCAGAATCCCTATCTTCCTTCAAAGCTCCACACAAGCACCTCACCAGTAAAGGACCTGAACAGATTTTGCATATACTTTTACATGTGTGCATTTATTTGTGTTGTCTCTCCAATAGAATGGAAGTTCTTTGGTGGCAAAGACTGCTTCATTTCTATCTTTGAATCCCCATCGGCTACCAGTATCTAGCACTGAAGAGACATTTGTTGATGACAGCTTGATGATAGTCAACAGTAACACAGGCTACCTGGTTAAATAGTGAACTCTGCCGCTACTCCTCAACATGACAGCTCCAATGCCAGCAAAATCACTTACCTGTATCTCTATTATAATTAGTCCCACATCTTTCATGTTTTCAGCAATGAGGAGTTCCTTTTGACCTCTTCCTGAAAAGGCTGAGCAGCACCCACTTTGAGACCTAGGCATTCATTCTGGAAGCCAATAAGAGGCGTTGCTGAGGCCGAACAATTACTGGAGAGCAGAGGATGTTTTCATCAAGATGGTTGGGATGCATCAGTTGAATAATTAACGCACACTTCATAGATGTCTGGGGAAAGGAAACCAACAACAAACACAGTCTGGCCTATGCTCACAACAGGATATATTGGGGGTTTTCTGGGGACCTGTGAAGTAGATGTTCAAAAAACTAAGGGACATAAATGCTCTCCCTGATGGTACAAATGAAAAGAAAGTTCAGGAATCGATGATATGCAGATTTTGGCATCTAGCTGCAAATTGAAATGCGGCAGTATTACAATTTGGGTATGGGTCAGCATGGCAATACATACACATCAGGACTTAGGGGCAACACATTCACTCCTTGGTTCTTAAAGCTGTTCCTAAATGTGTTTGCCAGTGGCAAGCTGTAATTATTAGCACTTTTTAAAAATGAAGACTGTGGAAAATAGCAAATGGATTCTTCCAGCCTGTCAGAGGTAGAATGTCTCAGGACCATGTCATATGGACTCTGAATGGGCAGGCAGCCTCCAAGAGGCACTTCTCTGCTCAGCAAGTAGCTACTAAGTGCTCAGCAACAATAATGGAGTGATACATGAGTCTGACCAAGCATTTCAAGGTCTGAAAATCTGTGATGCTTTCCCTATGAGGATTCAACCTTGGTCCCCCTTAGAGATGAAGGAACATTGTGGGCTTTCATCTAAATACTGATTATGTAAGCTACTGGCACCTGTAGAGAAAGACGCAAAATACTTTTCCATTCAACTTCCACAAATAAGAAATAGCCCATTAGAACACAGTTTGGCTGACACTGAGGAATTAGCTTGGAAATGGATTTAAAACAGGTTTTCCATAGGTTAAAATGAATGCAGTTCCTTTCCTTCTTTTTATCATTTTTCTCAAATTAAGCCAACAGATATTCTAAAGATCACATGATACTTTTGATTATTATCAATTTATTGAACATGTTATTAACTATTGTCAGCATTTTTCTTCATATTCAGAACTCACTTTTGTTAAGTACCAGGCGATATACTTAATTCTTTCCTCTTCC
The DNA here is from genome assembly GCF_048593235.1 of Sminthopsis crassicaudata. NCBI lineage: Eukaryota > Metazoa > Chordata > Mammalia > Dasyuromorphia > Dasyuridae > Sminthopsis > Sminthopsis crassicaudata. The sequence goes on from NC_133623.1 coordinate 32,583,459, forward strand.
TGACTTCTCTCATTTTGCCACTGTCGTTCCTTGAAGATCATCCAGTCTAAGCCCCTCATTTTACCAAGGACTAAATTGTTGCTGTGAGAGGTAAAGTCATTTAGCTGCGGTCCCACAGTTCATAAACAGCAAAGTCACAAACCAACTCCAGTGTTCTTTCCATTATGCCTTATTTCATCATACTTCTTCATACCAACTGATTTTTGTCTGCTAGTCTGATCCCAGATCAAGCTTTTTCCTAACCCCTCAATCTTTATTCTCATTGACTACCAACTGGTATATCTCAGAGTAATTTCTCTATCCATCATCCCTGCAGAGGTCACTGGTATATGGAGAAAGGAAGAGGAAACTTATCTCTACAACACAAGGAAAAGCATCAGGTCCCTGGAAACTGGAAGGGAGAAGGCCTAGAAAGTAAAGTTTCTGCTTTGGGATTCCTTGGTCCACTGTGTAATATCAGATAAACTACTTACCTTCTCTGCACACCTATCTGATATAGCTATGGTCAGCAAAGTACCATGAGATCCCCAAAGAAGGATGTTTTGGAAACACAATCAATTAACTGAATTATCAGCAGGAATTTACTTAACACATTTGATGTGGGGGATACAAATACAAAGAATGAAATAGTCTGTACTCTCAAAAGATCTTACCTTCGATCAGAAGATGGCTTCCTCATAAGAAAGGTGAAGAGAAACTTAGGCTAGGACCAACAGGCCACAGCTCCCAAAGAGTAAAAGCCAATGTGTTCTCACTAGTTCCTCCTTGCTTTTAAGGCCAAAGCTGGATGAGTCACACTGTGCTCATGTGGGTTCTGAGCTGGGGATGCAGCTCTTCCTGTAAAAGAGAAAGTTGGCTTCTCTAATGATCAAGCAGCTACATGGGAAGGACAAGGATTGGGGTAAAAACTATCGGTAGGCCTTAGTGGCCTAAGATTGACTTGAGACCAGGCTGCTGCTACCAAAAGCTACCTAAATCCCTAGCAACACCAAGTAAAGCACTGTACAGCAAGGGAGGTAAAGGGAGGAAGGCAGGAAACCCTGGCTATATCGTGTCTATAACACTGTATTTAATTCTGGTACCATATTTTAGGAAGAGTGTCGATAAGTTGGAAAGCATCCTGGGGAAGTTAATCAGGATGGTAACATAACTCAGTTTTGAGCTGGAAAGTATCTTAGAGGTTATTTATTCCAAATCCCTCATTTTGGAGATGATAAACAGAGTTCAAGAAGAGTTGAATGGTTTGTCCAAAGTCACAGAGCAGCAATAGAACTGGGACTTGAATTCAGAGCCTCTACCTTTAGCCATCCAAAGACTGAATTCAAATTTTAGAGGGTTTATGTTATAGAACAATGTTGAGACATTCAGTGGATATGTCATTCAAGAACTGCTTGAAGCCAAGAATGTTGGGCTGGAGGGGAGGGGGGGGTAGCAAAATCTGCGGGATATAATAGATGTCTTAAAGTAATTGAAGGGCTTATTATATAAAAGAAGGATTAGATACGTTCCCCTTGGGCCAAGAGCACCAAGTGCAATGAATAGAAATAGCAGTGAGGCAGATCTAATCTCAGTGTGAGGAAAAACTGTCTAACAGAGTTACTAACAAACAGAATAAGCTGCCTTGGGAGGTAATGGATTCCCACTCCCAGAATGTCAGAGATCTTCAGGCAGAGATCATTTGTGAGGAATAATCTAAAAGGGCTTCTTTAATTCTTAGGTGCAGGCTGGACCAGACAACTTCTCATGTAACTTTCCAGGGAGAGGTGGGTAGGGAGAAGAATAATGATGTGGGAAGGCCCATGAGAGAGACTCTACCCTATCTGACTGTACTGAGTGACAGCAGCTACGAGGTCCTGGGGCCGTGTGTCCTCTTGAGCAGAACAATTATTTTCTTTTGCATAGAACTGGCAAGGCTGTACAGCTGTAGAAAATACAGAACCAAATGGCTGCCCCAAATGGGAAGGAGGTCTCATGGCTCTTATATACCTACTACAACAAAACCCTGAAGTGTGCACCAAACCCCAAAATGATCATAAAGTCCAATGAGAAACTACAAATCCACTCAAGAACTATACAAAAAGTCAGCCAGAAATCCAGGATCTTCAAGAGAGTACCAGATCAACTAGGAAAGGGAAAAATATAGCTTTGTAAGGGTTTATGTCCAAAGGCAGCAGGAGGGGAAGGCTTCCCTGAGAAAGCCCCAGGATATTTAGAAAACTTCAGGGTGGGGGGACTTAGAAAGCCCCACAGAGCAGTAATAAGGAGCAACTAGCAGAGTATTAACTAGTATAGTGTGGCAGCATTCAGACCCAGGGACTCTGAGGTCCCTAACACTGTCCTAAGACACCAGAGAGAGCCCAGTAGATCCAGTGTTCTGAGTCACAAAGATCCAGGGAAGAGATTAATCCCAAGAGGTAAAAATCAACAATGCAAAAAGGAGGAGTTCAAGCACCAAAGAACTACAGTCAGATTCACACAAGACCTGGCAGCTTCTATTAAAATGGAGGTCTTAGAATACAATATTTCAAAAGGCTTACAACCACGAGTAACTTACCCTGAATAGCTGAGTATAATCTTACAGGGGGAAAAAGTGATCTTTACTATTTTAGAAGACTTTCATACATTTCTGATGAAAAGATCAGCTGAGTAGGAACTCCAAAATACAAACATAAGACTCCAGAGAAACTTCAAAGGACATATTTATTTGAACAATCGGAAGGTATTCGAGGATGGTGTGATGCTAAAGTTGTAACAGAGGGAAGGAAACTTGTGACCCTTCTCAGCCATAATGTCTTCAAAGGGTAATGAGGAAACTAAAGCAGATGTCCCCAGGCTGGACTGATTCTGTTTGAGGGTCTGAAGTGGAGAAAAGAGAAGGGAGAGTAAAAGGAATAATATACAAATGAAGAGAAGAGGAAGGAGGAGGAAACCTTTACTAATTCTCATAACTAAAATGCCGAAGAAGATGTAAATATGGAGAAAGGGGTGAGAGGAAATAGCATCAGATGAACCTCATTCTTATCTGAAATGGGGAAAATGAGACTTGGACACACACATATTTGCTGTACAAATACACCCACAGGAAAACAAGCTGTGGGCCACAGATGATAGAGAGTAGACAGGGAGCGTGGAAATTAAGAGAGAGAATCATACAAGAAGGCAGCTAGGTGGCACAGTAGATAGAGCACTGGCCCTGGAGTCAGGAGGACCTGAGTTCAAATACAGCTTCATGCACTTCCTAGCTGTGTGATCTTGGGCAAGTCCCTTCACCCTATGTACCTCAGTTTCCTCACCTGTCAAATGAGCTGGAGAAGGAAATGGCAAACCACTCCAGTATCTTTGCCAAGAATACTCCAAATGGGGGCCACAGAGAGTCAGACATGCCAGAAAATGACTTCAACAATAACAACAAAAATAACACCAGGAAGGGAATATTCACAAGCAAAACAAAAGTTCTTATCCTGAAAGGGGATTCAAAGGGGGAGGGGGAGGAAAAGAGAAGGATGGGAAAAGCTCTTAGACGATTGAGGAATAGCCGAACAAAGTGTGGTATATAAATGTAATGGAATATTACTGTGCCATAAGAAATGAAAAAAAAAGATGATTTCAGAGAATCCTGGGTAGGTAATCGATTCATTGTGAATTGAGGAGAATAATGTTTATGATGACAGTAACATTGTCAAGAAAAGCATCCCTTAAAGACTAGAGAATTCTGATCAAAGCAAAGGCCAATGATGTCTCCATCTATGATGGAGCATGATACCCACCTCCTGACAAAGGGTAATGGACACAAGATGCAGAAAGAGACTGACATATTTGGAAGGGCCACTGTGTGGCTTTATTTTGCTTGACTAGGCTGATTTGTTACAAGGGGTTTTTTTGTTCATTCCTTAGTCTAGGTTAATGAAGTGGGAGTGGGGGTTGGGAGGAGCAATAATGAGGCCAAGAAAAAAAAAGAGAGCATTGTGACATTTTTAAAATGTGCAAAAGAGAACAGAAGGAAACACAAACAGGACAGTTTTGAAAGCAAAGTTGAGAATTTATTAAAAGTTTCTTTTTTTAAAGCAAGGAGTATATAATGAGGATTCACAGTTTCATAGAGAATACAATTTTTGTGTTCTTTGTAGAAATGCTCTCTTTTTGGTATTTAAATTCAGAACACAAAATTACAATTTTAAAAGAATAGGATAGGAGAAAAGAGGCAGAATCACAGAGCTGCAAAAAAAAAAAATCATGTAGTGTAATCCTCTGATTTTACTGAGGAGAAAACTGACTCCCAGAGAGAATTTCCCCAAATCACAAGGCATTATTGTCTTATCTTTCTCTTCCTTTCCAACCTTTTGTCACCATCCTAATTCAAGCTATCACTTCATGTTTAGATTAATCTAATAACCTACCTGGTCTCCCTGATCTCTGTCCCTCTTCCTTCCCCAAGCTAACTTACATCCATAACCTTCCTCATATTCAACTGTGTCCCTGTCCCTCCTCTGCCCCCACTTCTTGAATAGCTTTCGGTGTCCTACAGGGGGACAGGATCAATGAATTTCAAGTTGGAAAGAGATCATCTGGTGATCTAATGATGAGTCATTACTTTTCCAGATGAGGACAAAGTCCAGACTTCCCACCTTGGCATTTAAGACTCTGCATGATCTGGTACCACCTATTCAACTTTGTTTCTCACTAGTACTCACAGTGTTACATTCAGACTGGTGGATTATGCTATTCCTTCTTCCTGGAATGCCTTCCCTTTCCCTTTTTTTCCATTTATCTCAGTCATTAGATAGTAAGCTTTTGCCTCTTTCTGTATCTCCAGTACTTAGCACAATGCCTGGCCCATATAGCAGGTACTTAAATAAGTGTTTAATGAACTGAAATAAAATTCACTTTTTCTATATGCTCAGTTCTTCTAGTTCTACTTTTTTCATTTTGCATTATTTCATAAAGGTCATTCTAAGGAGTTTTTGGTCACAATTAATTTCCTTACTCCACTTAGATTTTCCTAATGTGAATCAGATCATACAGATGACAATCTATCTATACTGAAGTAGAGCTTTGAGCAGTTGCTCTAGCCAAAAATTCTCACTTCATGGTTAGGTGAGCTTCCCTGAATTTAGCTAGCCAGGTCCTACAAGAGAAAGCCTGTCATTGGGCTTCTATATGAAGCCCTGTCAGATGAACAATCCTCTCTGGTATAACTTTGGAGGACCCATGATGCCTCAGAAATAAAACATAGAATATGATAGATCCATAAGAAGTACCAGGAGCTATGAGGATTCAGGAGGACAAAGAGTTTCCAGCTTGGGTCTAGTTAGGGAAAAGTCCTGCAAAGCTTCTTAGAGAAGTTTACATTTGAGCTGCGTTCTAAAGGATGGGATTTCAACAGGGCAGGAGAGAGAATACAAAATTATTTTTTTCTTTTTTACTACTCCATACAGGTAACTTTCCCTGTTTGTACTTCAGATTCCTCATATGTAAAATGAGAGAGGTACCTGCCAGCTCTAAACCTAGGATCTTGTCATACATTAGGGTCTCACGGTCACATAAATTACAAAGGATCTTAGTCTGTTAGAGCTCAGTAAAGAAACAGTCAGATTTCCTTTCTAGGCCCAGATCAGCAGGGGTCCAATTCTTCATCCAGCAAGCCTTTTGACTCTAGGTATCCCTTTAGGCTCTATCTTAGACTCTTCCTTCTTTATACACTTCTCAAGGACTTATCAGCTCCCAGAGATTCAATGATCATATTTATGGCAATGGCTTCCCAATCTTTAAATCCAGTCCTAATCTCTCTCCTGATTTCCACTGCTACATCAACAACTGCCTACTGGAGATCTCTACCCAGATGTCCAAGAGACAATTCCAACACAATATATCTAAAGTAGAACTTATCCTTCCTCTGAATTTCCCAATTTCTGTGGGGGGTACCCCAATCCTTTTCCTCACCCAGCTTCACAACCTCAAAATCATCTTTAGCTTTTCATTGTCCCTAATCATTCCTAACCAATTGTTTTATACATATATATAGTCCATCCATTCACAACATCTCTTCCAACCATCCCTTCCTTTCTGTTTGCATGGCCACCATCCTAGACTAGGCTTCCATTACCTCTCACCTATACTATTGTAGTAGCTTCCTAAATGTTTTCTCTGCTTCTCTCTCCCCTCTCCAATCCATTTACAGATCTGCCAAAATAATCTTCCTAAGGCACAAAATCTGACCTGGGCTCCACAATCTGCAGGGGCTCCTTCTTGCCACTAGAATCAAATGAAAACTGCTCAGTTTGGCATTCAAAAGCCTTTTAGAGTTTGCTTTCAATCTAACTTTCCAAACTAACTTCACATTATTCCCTTTACGTACTCTACATCCTAACCAAGTGGACCTATTTGCTATTCTCTGAACTGGTATTCATTCCATCTCCTACCTTTGCGCCCTGATGTCAAGCCAAGAATCCCACCAGACTCCACAGAGCAGTCAATAAATATCCACAACTTAGCACTGTGCACTCAAGCCTTTGGTGAATATTGATTCACTAAAACAGAAAGAGTTCCTGAATGACCATCAAAAGATTGGGGTTCAGACCCTAGCTCATACTTATTCAGTAGAATTTAGCTTCTCCTCTCTAGGCCTCATCAGTAAAATGTGAGAGACTAGCAAAGGTTGTGGTCTTGGGTTGGACTTGCTAAATGTGTGACCTTGGATAAATCATTTCTCTTCTCTGGCCTGAGTTCCACAAAATTCATTTCTACAAACATTTTTAATTACCTACAATGTTTCAGGCAATGAGCACCAAATGAAAGAGTTAGGTTAGTTAATCCTCAAGCTCCTTTGAAGCTCTAAGATTGTGATTATTTAGTCTAAATAATACCTGATCTGCATCCATAAATGGATGGTGGTTATAAAGATCAAATGAGATCATATATGTGAGTCTGATAAGTGATAAAGAGTGCTGTAAACATGAGGGACCATTATCACTAGTCTATATCCCTGAAACTACCAGATCTTTTTAAAATACAAAATCTAGGAGAAAAGCCTATGGGCTGAAGCAAGCCATCCCAGGCATCAGAACAAATATACCAGGAGCAAGGGGCACTCATATTTAGCTTCAGAAGAACCTCTTATTTCTGAAAATGGATTTCAATTTACCAAAACAAAACAAAAATACATTTTTTGAAAACAGAAAAGGAAAGATGATCTAAGCAGAGTTTGCCTTTTAAAATAATCATATAAATTAGGGCCATTGGAGAAAGTCCATTAAGTGAATAGTGAAGCAATGGGTAGGCATAAAAAGAACTTTTTGATTATAAATGAACAAGTACTCCTAGTCCCTTACAAGAAAAAAAAAATAGTTATGTCAAACAGCAGGGGATAGGTTGTCTCCAGGTAGCTAGAAGTAGAGGATATATTAGAAGTGCCATTTTTGGATAATTCTATATAAATTAATCTACTTTTTAAAAACTATAGCAATCAAACATCCAAAAAATTACTTTACATAGGTAGAAAAAATAATAACAAAATTCACCTAGAAGAACAGTCAAGAATATCAAGGTAATTAATGGGGGAAAATGTAAAGGAAAGTAGCCTACCTGTAGCAGACGTAAAACTATACTATAAAGCAGATGTCATGAAAACCATTTGGTACTGGCTAAGAAAGAGTGGTAGATCAGTGGAATAGGTTGGGTTCATAAGACACAACAGTCAATAACTATAGTAATTTAGTTCTTGATAAATCCAAAGACTCTAGCTTCTGGATACTAACTCATCATTTGACAAGAATTGCTGGAAAAACTGGAAAATAGTAAGGAAGAAACAAGGTACTGATCAACATTTAACACCCTATACCAGGATATGGTCAAATGGGTTCATGATTTAGATATAGTGATAATATAAGCAAATTAGGAAAGCAAAGGATAATCTGCCTATCAGATCTTTGGAAAACGGAAGAATCTATAGCCAAAGAAGAACTAGAGAACATTTTAAAATGCAAAATGAATAATTTTGATTATCTTAAAATAAAAAAGGTTTTGCACAAACAAAACCAATGCAGCCAAGATTAGAAGGGAAGCAAAAAGCTTGGAAGAATTTTTATAGCCAATGTTTCTGATGAAGGCCTCATTTCTAAAATATATAGAGAACTGAGTCAAATTTGTAAGAATACAAGCCATTTCCCAAGTGACAAATGATCAAAGAATATGAATGGACAATTTTCAGATGAAGAAATTAGAGCCATTTCTAATCATGTGAAAAAAATGCCCTAAATCACTATTGATTAGAGAAATACAAATTAAGACAACTCTGAGGCACCACTTCACATCTTTCAGATTGGCTAAGATGACAGGAAAAGATAATGATAAGTGTTGGGAGTGGGGAAACTGGGAACACTAACATATTGTTGGTGGAGTTGTAAACTGATCCAACCATTTTGGAGAACAATTTGGAAGTATGCCCAAAGGACTAAGAAACTGTGCATTCCCTTTGATCCAGCAGTGTTTCTACTGGGTCTGTATCCAAAGAGATCATAAAAGGGAGAAAAGGACCCCCCACATGTGCAAAAAAATTTGTTGTGACAAGGAACTGGAAATTGAGTAGATGTTCATCAGTTGGAAAATAGCTGAATCAGTCATGGCATATGAATATAAAGGAATATCATTGTTCTATAAGAAACAATAAGCAGATTGATTTCAGAAAAGCCAGAAAAAACTTATATGAACTGATGGTGAGTGAAGTGAGCAGAACTAAGAGAACATGATACACAGTAACAATGAGATGGTGTGATGGACTTGGCTTTTTTCAACAATGTAGTGATTCAAGGTAATTACAATAGACTTGGGATAGAAAATGCCATCCACATCCAGAGAGAGAACTATGGAGATTGAATGTGGATCAAAGCATAGTATTATCACCATTTTTGTTGGTCTTTTTGTTCTTGTTCTTGTTTTTTTTTTTCTTTCTCGTGTCTTTTCTGTTTTGGCCTGATTTTTCTTGCACAACATGACAAATATACTTAAAAGAATTGCATATGTTTAACCTATATTAGATTGCTTGCTGTCTTGGGGAGGTTGGAGAGAAAAATCTAGACCACAAAGCCTTACAAAAATGAAGGCTGAAAACAATCTTTATATGCATTTGGAAAATAAAACACTACTGAAAATGAAAAAAAAAAATAGAAGTGCCATTTTTTTTTCATGCTACTGAGACTTCTATATCTCCAGAGTCCAAAGGTAAGGGAGGTTTATAAAAAATGCTTTAGAATTAAGTACATGTAATTGTATTCTATTTCTTTGAAAATTCTCAGCACATGTAGAATATATATGTGTATTGATCTGTCTGGCTTCCTGCCCCTGTAAAACAGGTCTCTGAACTTCTCTGGCCCTGTACTAGACATTGGAACAAATCTTCTCCCTGGCTAGGAGGATTCAAAGAAAGATTTGATCAGTAGATGGCCCTAAGTTATGATCTTACTAGGGCCATCCTCAATAGAACAGTCAGTAATGCAGAGATCCTTCAGTGATCTTAAGGCCAATGATATCTCACAGATCTTCATAAGGATCAGCATCAATTTCTCTATCTATGTCAAACTCTTCCAGATCAATGGAGGAAAGGTGAACGTAGATACCGTCTGCCCTTCTCCAATCAATCAATTAGCAAAGATTCACATTTAGCATTTATTAGATGCCTAGCCTAAGCTATACATACATATGTACATACATATGTGTGTGAATAGATAGAGACTACATATATACACACATACTATATCTATTTAGCTACTAGCTAATCTATGTGGCTGCCAGAAACATTTTTACTGTCAAAAGAGAAAATAGAAAATATTTTTATAAACCAAAACATTTCTTTCAGTAATTGCTCTTCTAAAATTGAAAAGCCCTTTTCAAAGAGTTTAAAACATACATTCGAGAATGACTCATCTTAGGTTATTGAAAACACTCAGCTTTGCTTCCTGACTCACAAGCAGCCAAAGCCTTAAGTGCAAAAGAGCACACTAGAAAGTTTTTCTGGGGAAAGGTAGGTACAGAATGTTGTACAAAGGCCCCAGACTTTCGACTTTCTACTTTCTACTTCTACTTTCTACTTCTTACTACTTCTATATGATGGAATTTATATAGCAGAATATGTGTTTACCATAATTATTCATCCAGGAAAGTTGTCATTTTTGCAATTGTTGGAGTTTGCTTTCCTGTACCAACTTTAAATGCTATGGCTTCTGCCACTAGAGGAAAGGGGTGATAGGGGCGAGAGGGGGCTGTGGCACAAGGTTGCCAACTAACGGAAACCAAAGAAATATGAGATTCAGGAGAATACAGGAACTATAGGGATATAATGTCCATAGCCTGTATTGTCAAAGTGAAGAACTAGTTAGCAGTTACACCCTCTAGGCCATGACTGTATTCAAGATTTCCTTATTGCAGCTTACCCTTTCCCTCTTCTCTGTAAACCTTAGGGGCAATGAAATTCCATAAAGCCAAAGCCTAAGTTTTATATTCTCCATTAGAAAGAAAACCACTGAGCTCCCACAGAATTTCATGATACCGTCCGAGAAAGGGAAGCAGCAAAATGATGCTGCAGTGGATAGAGGGCTGGGTTTGGAGCTGGGAAGACCTGAGTTCAATCCAATCTCAGAAACTTGCTAGCTGTCTGACCTTGCCTAAGAGTCACTTCACCTCTGTCTGCCTTAATCTATGGGAAAAGGAAATATCGAGCCATTCCAGTACTTCCACCAAGAAAACCCCAAGAGCATTATGGTCATAGGGTCACAAAGAGCCAGACACTGTCAACAATATCCAAGGAAGCTCCATGAAGGAAATTAAACATAGAAACAAAACTGAGATTGAGAAACAAAGCTAAATTTCCAAGGAAGGAGAAGGTACATCTAGAACATTATGGAGGCAAGAGCACTGAGACTCAATGCTCCAGAAGTTGCATCACTGATTTCCAGATTCCTAACTGAATAAAGTCCATCTTGCTGGATTCCTCAGGCTCATCCTCTCCTCCCCCAATCCCATGAGTTCAGGTCAACACCAGCTTGTTTGACAAGTCCCTGAGCTGATTATCACCAGAGAAGTTGATCAAGACCAGCTTCAGGTCCCCTCAAATACTGAGATAGTAGAATGAACCCTGGGAATGAGAGTCAGGAAAAATTCTGAGTTCAGTTTTGGACATGGCCAGTTTAAAATGTTGAGACATCTCTTCCAGATGTCTAATAGATAGCTGGAAATTTCAGTTTACTTCTCTGCTCTTTAGGTTCCTGATCTAAGAATGAGAGGAGATAGACTATTCTACTCATTAGATTAGAGCTACCTAATCTATTTTGTCATGGACTCCCTTAGCAGTCTGATAATGCCTATGGATCCACTTCCAGAATAATGTCTTTTTAAATAATTACAGGGAATATTAATTGCAATTGTTCTCCACTTAAGTTCCCGGACCCCCTGAAATCTAGGCACCTATCTCCAAAGATTAAGAATCCCTGCACTAGAAGATTTCCAAAGTACCTTCCAGATCAGCATTCTATGATCCTAAAATCACTCCTAACCCTGTACAGGAGAACTATGTGCAACAGTGGAGGGATTGTTGGATTGAATTTCAATTTTGCCTCAGTCACAGCCTCTTGTGTGGTTCTGCTAGGAGAGTCAGGAGTCTAACATCTATCTGCTTTAGTTTCTTTATCTGTAAAATGGGGATAATAACAGTACCTATACCAGAGAGTTTCTGGGTAGAACAAATGGGATAATATATGTAAAGTGCTTCACAAATCTTTATAGTACCATATAATACTAGCTATTAGTATTAGTATTATTAAGAAGCCTCTACTTGAGTCTTATGGGTGATGTTGCCACCTAGTGGGAAGCGGTCTCAATAAACAGTGAAAACAACAGTAAAGACCAGGGAATTAAAATAAACCACATTTTTAGAAACCACACAGGAAAACAAAGATCACAGGAAACATCCCAGAAATAGTGATAGCAAGTTAAGGATGAAACTATCTTAGAACACGTTTCCAAATAATAATATGGTTTGATAGGAATGAATTAATCTGCATTAATGTAGTGGGTCACTTACATTTGTTTACTGAAGTATGATAGCTCACTCCTTTTCTAAGACCCCCTCAAAGAAGCATACTTTCCTGCTTCCCTATCTTTGCTCATGCTGTTTCTTCCTCCTAGATGCCATCTGCTGCCCTAACTCTGTCAAAAACTTATCCATATCCCAAACCTCTCCAATAAACTGCATTACATCACATTTGGTAATGATAATAACAATAAGAACCGCTGTCTTTATAGAGCACTTTCAAGTTTACAATGCACTCTACTTATGTTATCTCACTTGATTCTTAGGACAATGCTGTGAGATAGGTGCTATGATCAAATGATGATAGGATCATTCTCATTTTATGGATCAGGAAACTGAAGCCGAAATGACTTCAGTAATTCGCCAGGGGCCCAGCCTGATACCGGATTCTAAGGCAGGTCTTTCTGATCACAAGTCCATTGCAACCGTTGACGACATGGTAGATCTCTCACCTATTAGAATTTATAGAACCTTAAAGTTGAAAGAAAACTTAAAATATTTTTTTCAGATGGAGGAAAGAGCTGAGAGAGGCAACTGGCTTGCCCAAGGCCACAGAGCTAAGCAGTCACAACAAGACTCCAACCTAGGACGCCTGATTCCCAGGATACTGGTATTTACATTATATCCCATATTATCTCCTAGACTGAAACGTTGTGGAAATCAATCACAGCATGTTAAGGGAGTGGAAAGAAAAATCTCGGGAAGCAGGCACTTTGTACCACATTGCCTCACTCACAATGGGAGCTTCCAAAAGGCTTGTTTGAGCAGATAGTGAGCTAGAAGAAACCTTGGAAATCATATAATCCATTTGCTATATTTTACAAATATGGAGCCTGAAGGTCAGAGAAGGGGAGTTATTGCCCAAGGTCACAGAACTGGTTTGCAACAGAAACAAGACAAGCATCCAAGTCTCCTGATTCCCAGACCACCGCCCCTCCCACTCTGCTCTGTATCTCCTGGGAGCCAGGACATTTTGCACACAGTTATTGAATGTGACTCTTTGTTGGATAAAGAAAACAATGTATTATTTAATTAATTTTGCCTGATACCTTTGGAAATTGTATAGCACTCTATCATTGCAATGTGGGCATTCCCTCCCTTCCGAGGTACAGATCAAAAGCTGCTGTCTCTTGCTGGTGTCTCTTGTTTGTGTTCTCCCAGAAAGTCACCAGAAAAGATCCATTATAAAATTATTTCAACTAATCTTCCCAGATTATTTCTCTTCTATAATGAAGGAATTCCAGTAAAACATTTCTAGTATAAATGCATACTGCAAAATCTCTTCTCTTTATACATTTTGTTCTGATATGACATTTCCCAACTAATTCCCCCCCCCAAAGAAACCCCCTCCCACAACTAAACAATGTAATTATATTCCCCCTACAAGTCAAGCAAAACTGTTTCAGAGCAACTGCCAACTTCATCAGTATGAGTTGGAGCCTCAGAGATGTTTGAATTCAATTACTATATACAATTTCTTTTTTACAAAGACTATCACTAACAAAGGTAGCTAGGTGGCGCAGTGAATAGAACCTGGAGCCTGGAGTGAGCACAACCTGGACTCACGCACTATCTGTGTGATCCTGGGCAAGTCATTTCACCTTATTTACCTCAGTTTTCCCATCTGTAAAATTACCTGGAGAAGGAAAGGGCAAAGCATCAGCTAGCTTTGACAAGAAAACCCCAAATGGGGTCACTAAGAGTCAAACATGAGTGAAATGGCTGAACAGAATCAATCACTAACAAAGGTTATATGCCATTTGGGGACCAGTCTACCGAAGTTTAGAGAGAACTCATCAACTGAAAGCCAACTGGGAGTCAAATTTAGGAAGGACATTAATATGCTAGAAAGAAGGGAAGAACAGGATAGTGAAACTCCATGCCATAACAGGATCCGGTGGAGAAACTAGGGACATTTAGCCTGAAGAAGAGATTTAAAGGAGCTATCTTCAGTTATTTGAAGAACTATAGAGTGGAAGAGAAACTTAACTCTTTTTAACTGGCTTTAGAGGGCAGAAGTGGGAATTATGGGTGGAAACTGCAAAGGCAAATGGGAATGGTCTGCTTAGGAGGTAATGGATTTCTCCTCACCTGAGGTCTTCAAGAACAAGCTAGATGCTACCTGTCAAAGATATTATCAAGGGAAGGGTCTAGATGGCCCTTTGGGGTTTACTCTTAATCCTTCTGTGATTCTGCCAGTTTTTTCAGCTATGAGGCCCAATGAATAATAATAGATAACACTTATATATGGTTCTACATTAAAATTTGCCAAAGCTTTCACACACTTTAGCTCATTTATGGCTCACAAGAACCTTATGAGTTAGAAACTAAGGTACCTTATTCCCACAGCTATTTATTAGCCAACAAACATTTTTAGGCACCTACTATGTGCCAGCCACTATTCTAAGGGTGAAGATATGATCATCTGTATCACTGGAGGCAGCACCCAAACTGATAAAAAGTCTTGAAAAAACATTAAGTCATTATTAACAAATATAAAATCATAAGAAAAGAAATTTTTATTAAAATAGTAATTCTGTAATCAATTTCTAGGCTGCACTATTTGCTAAGAATGATACTGAACATTGTCTTCAGGAAAAGCTAAAAAAAAAAAAAAAAGCAAAGTTTAGTACAACTTATATTCAACATTCAACCACAGAATTTTATCATCTAAATGTTTCCTTTCAGATAATGTCCCTTGACTTTGTATTTTACATTTAATGTTTTTCAGAGTTATAAAAACAACACACGTGGACTTAAGGTTACACAGCCCACCATTAGTCCTGATGGCATATATGTGTTTGACAAAAATGTGACTGCTGAAAAATATTTCTCCCTGCCTACTTCCTTCAAGTAACCTTTAAAATTTCAGCACAAATTATATAGAATTTGTACCTGCAGCTTAATGAAAGTACGGTCAATTGATGTCAAAAGCATCTGATGTATCTTTAGAGACACATTCTATGCAATTTCCTCTGAAAGTCAGGTCTTGTCATTTTTTTCAATTTAATTCATTTTTAGCTGATAATGACCACATTTTTGGAAGTACTTAGCGGCTTGTGTCAATTTCCTGGGGCATCCCAACCTATGTGGATTATAGTGGTTTGGGAAGGTAGTACCTCTCTGCTACTTACTTAAACAGTTCAGCAATGTCAGATCTCAACAGCAAGTAGAGTTGTTAATGTTTCATAATGTAAGCAGATAAAATCAATTTGCATTTTATCAGTTTCCCTAACCAAAAGTTGAGAGGAAGGAGCTCTTGTTTCCCCTTTCTGAACCAGACAATAGAATCACAGAATAGGAAAAGACATTACTGTCAGAAGTTTTGTTCACTTAGGTCAGAAGGAAGGAAAAAGTGGCCCCCAAGCTTAGGGGGAAGCAGGTGTCTGAAATTCCAAAAGGCATAATGAAGTATGCTTAGGATTGATATTAATGGCTTTGGAGATGGGTAGAGGAGCAAAAAAAAAAAAAAGAATGTGACACTCTAGTATTTCTGGCAGTAGAGTACTGTAGTTCTCTGGAAGATCAAGCTCACTCCCCAAAGTGGTCTCTCACTCTCCCCAAAACACAGGATGTCCTGACATATTAAGGTCTAGACGATAGAAACAACCATTCCTGAAAAGTGTTCTTTTAATTTCTGTTTGAAAATCTCCAGGAACAGAGAGCTCACAACTTCCTAAGAGAGCTTATTACCCTAAGCTAATATCTACCTTCCTGTAACTTTTATCTGTTGGTCTTTGTTCTGGTTTCTGAAATCACACAAAACAAATCAAATCCCTCTTTGACACGTCAGACTTTCAAATAATTGAATGTCTGGTTATCATGTTCCCTTTTTTCTCTCCGTCCAAATTTTTTTTCCTTCTCCTGGCTGAGTATTCTTAGTTCCTTCACTTGCTCATTACAGGGCACAGTTTCGAAATCTATGCTAGGGGAACACAGACTCTGACTGATTGTGTCAAAGTGGAAATGCTTTGGGGATAGGCAGACTATCATTGAAGAACTTGTCTAGCAAAGTTTAGAAAGGCATCACATTAGGGTGGCCTCGGGTTGATGAATTTTTCAGTCTCAACCATTCTGGCAAACCATCTACCAGGTACCAATTAATCAGGTCCTTGAAGTTCATTTCCCACACTAAAAGGAAGGAAGGCAGGGAAGAGGAACTGGGCAAACAGTAAGAATCCTCCATCAAAATACTTAACAAACTAACACATGTAAAATGTATGGGATTGCCTGTCATCGGGGGGAGGGAGTGGAGGGAGGGGGGGATAATTTGGAAAAATGAATACAAGGGATAATATTATTTAAAAAATTACTCATGCATATATACTGTGGGGAAAAAATTCTAAATAAATAAAAAAATACTTAACAAACTTCATTAATTTCAATCTGCTGTTACTAAAATGACAAAGATCATTTGAACCTATATTTCCTAAAAGTCCTCTCTTTTTTCAGTAATTTTCCTTAGATAATGAGAGGAAGATGATTTGGAATTGTTTGAAGAGGTCTGAGATTTGGTTTTTTCTTCCTAAAGCTTATGATTTCCTATTTGAGAAATTTATTTTGTGGGAGAAAAAGAATTAGGGGTGAAGAGCAGCTTAAATTGTTATTAGAGAATCATATAATTGGGGGGGTGGATTGCCACTTACATAGAAAGCTTAGACTCCTTCAAATAAACAGGAAATCTGATGAAGACTTAGCTTTTGTGGCACAATTATTAACTCAGATGGCACCTTAGTAAGATGACAAAAAAATCAAGAAAATCACAATTTGGAGGAAGAGTGCTATGGGACCAGCACATTTATACACGGTTGGTGGCACTGTATATTGGCCCAGCCATTCTGGAAGGTACTTTGCCCAACTCTGCCCCTAAGTCACTCAACTGCACATGACCTTTGACCTGATGACACCACTACTAGGGCTGTATCCCAAAGAGACCAGAAAAAGAAGTACAAAAATAGCTCTTTTTGTAAGGGGACCTTACATAGTTCTAGAGAAACTGGTTTTTTGTGCGTTGTACATATACACTTTAAAGCACAGGTTCTGAAACTTTTTTTTTGTCATGAATCACTTGAGCAATCTGGTGAAACCCACGGTTCTCTTCTAGAAAAGATGTTTTCAAATAATTGGAGCAAATACTAAAATTAAATTAATATTAAATATTAGAGTCTTGTAAAATTAAATGTATTTTTTTCCCTATCCATGCTCACAGACCTGAAATCTTTTTGTGGATCCCAGATAAGTAACAGGAAAAATGACAGCAGCAACTGAAGGTTACAAAGTCACTTTAAATATCTGATACAGATTATCTCATTTGTTCCCACAACTTTCAATCTCCCTACTGAAGTTCTTGCCAAGGACTAAAAAAAGAAAGTTAAATGTACTTAAGCAAATGCTTTTGATACCTGACAAAACTAGATCTTGCAACATATGAAGCCTTTGGATTCTAATCAAATAGCCCTTCCTATAGTTCAACAGAAAATATGAACCAGACTATTGGCAAGCAAAGAAGCTGAGAGTCTTCCTCCTACTAAGAAGACTTAGAGATGGAAAAGACAATGAAGCATCCACTCTTTCTACTTTCCAAACAGACCTGAAACCATTGCAGAATAGGCCGCTTCAAACACTGCACATGCTTAGGGTTCAAAAGTAACTGACCTCAAAGGCCTGGAAACAAAGCAGATGCCCAGTGATCGGGAGAATGGCTAAACAAATTGGGGTCCAAAGAATGGAATTTGATATTACTGAGCTTTAGGACATTATGAGCATGATGAACACTGAGATGCATGGGAGGACTTATGAACTGATGCAAATTGAAGTGAACAGAGCAAGGAAAATAATATACAACAACAATGAAAATGGAAAGAATCACTACCATAAAACATCTGAAAATGAATGATGCAAAATTATTTAAAAAAAAACCAAAAAACAACTTGGCTGGCAAAGACATGAGAAGGTACTTGCTCCCCGCTCTTTTGAGGAGGTTGGGAGGGACGATCCATGGTTGTACAACATCACATGTCATAGCAGATTTTTTTAAGCATCAATCAGTTTTGCTGATGTTTTCCCCTCCTTTTTCCTTTTTTGAAAACATTGTGGGTTTATAAGGGATGGCTCTCCCATGGGGGTGGGCAAACCTAAGAGACATAAAAACAAAAGATATTAAGAAAATCTATTTTTAAAAGGAATCTACCAGAGGATTTGGTTACCTGTACCCCATTCTGCCTGGTTCCAGTGTAGGAGCTTGGAAGGCCTACACACCTCACATCATTTTTATTCTATCAGAATATTGTTGAGAGGCCCCAGTATATACGTTAGTCTTAATGGAAGCAGTCCACTATAAACTGTGACATATATATGGCTGTACATTCAGAGATCACAGATTTCAAAAAGTAAAGAATCTCAGAGCCATTTAGTTCAAGCTTCCCATTTCACAGATGAAGAAACTAAAGCCCAGGCAGCATCATAAGTAATATTTGAACTCAGATCCTCTGATTCCAGGGCAGCTAGATGCCACAGTGGGATAGAACACTGAGCCTGGAGTCAGGCACACTCATATTCCTGAGTTCACATCTGGCCTCAGACATTTATTAGCTGTGTGATCCTGGGCAAGTCCCTTAACCCAGTTTGCCTCAGTTTCCCCATCTGTAAAATGAGCTGGAGAAGGAAAGGACAAACTACTCCAGGATCAAATGGGGTCACAGAGAGCCAGGCTCGACTGAAAGGACTGAACAATAATCTCTGATTCCAGAACTAGAGTGCTTCCCATTGTGCCACAGTACTTCCCACACTAAATTATGTGATTTAATTTTTTTTAATCTTAGATTTTGTGTCCTTTAGGAGACCTTGGAGAACCAGTCTAATCCCAATATTTTCCAGATAAAAACTTTGAAATCCAGAGTCAGCAACTTAGATAATCAAGCTCCGTTTTATTTTATAAAGTAAAATTTCCAGGTGTAATGTTTTGTTTTAGAAGGGTTTTTGCTGTTTTTTGTTTGTTTTGGAGGGGGAGGAGGTCATTTCCTGTGATTTCACCAGTTTAGGGAACTTCAGGTATGAAAATGTGACCAATACAACATGTCATCTTTTTAAGGAAGCATCTTGGTGAATTGCCTAGAGCCCTGAAAGGCCAAGCAGCTTGCAAGAGGTCACACAGCCAGCATGACTGAGAGGCAGGCCTTAAACCCTTGACTTCCTGCCTCCCTTCCTCTCCCAGAGGTAACAGTCATACATTAGTATACCTTTAATCATCACTATAATAATATGATCCAATGCTTTTAGGTATGAGTTGACTTACTAGGACAATTTTCCCAATTTACAACAGGCTAGACATTAATACGAGGTTGCCTGCATTAGATACTATCACAGCATAAGAGGAGATTAAACAGATTAATAGTGTGAAACAGCTGGGTTAGTTGGATTTTTGAAAAAACAAACCTCATTGGATATGATTAAATGTGCATTTGAGTGTGCTAACTTGGAGAATTTTCACATAGTACATCTCTTGTTTCTGGCAGAGGGAACAGGAACAGAAAAACTGGAAGGCAGCTCCTTTTCCCTCTTCCTGTAGTTGTTTTAGCCTTTGGGTAGATTACAATAAAAGCTATCCAGGGGGAGATGGGTGCCCTAGTCCTCCTTCCCTCCAGGAAATCTTCTACTCTGATGTAGACAGGAAGGAACAGACCTCAGGATGCTTTCAGGCACTGCCAGACTTTGGGCCCCATAAAGGCTGAAGAAGTCTAGTCAGTGCTTCTACAGCCTTCTTTCTCGGTGACAACTGCCTTTCTTTTCTTGAGTATTAACGGTGCAGACTCTGGCTCCATCAAGAAGGACTGTAGGCTTGAGGCATGCCTGCTTCATCCAAAGAGCTATTTAAGAAGGAACTCAATGACCTGGTTTTTATGAGAATTTAAGTGAAAACAAGAGTCTTTTTTGGCCAAAATACATTGAATAGAACGTGGCTGCAAATCTAGCATGGAGTGAAGAACAGGCTTTGATTCCTAGCTCATCTTAAAGTATATGCTGTATTGTCAGTCACATTTGTGAAGTTCCCAGCATGCTTTACATTTTAGAGGGCTGCTTATTGCCTCCTCGTTCTTTTCCTTGCCTCTAGTTACTGCCACAATATGTAGTTTCTATTTTGGCTAATAAAATATGGTGGCTTAGTAACAAATAACTTTCGGGCCGTTAAAAAAATAAAGAAAAATGACCAAGAAGTACAGGAATAAACCTTTCCGTCATGCTATTCCTGAGAGGTATCGTTCTTTGAAAAAAAAAATTACTTACAGCAGGGGTCCAGAGTTTAAAATGGGGTCTGTAAATTTCTTTTTAAAATATTTTGATATCTGTATTTCAATACAATTGGTTTCCTTTGTAATACCATGCATTTTATTGGATGCACTAAAAACCTTTATTCTGAAAAGAGGCTGCTTAGCTTTGCCAAACTGCCAATGGGTCCAAGACACAACTAAGCCAAGAACCCTTAATTTAGAGCAACAAAACATAAGTGATCCCATACAAGCTGCATATAACAAATGAATCAAAAATGAAAAAATCTTCCAAGCATAGGATATTATTTCTTACCAGGATTGAAATTCCCCATTTTAAATATATTGGAGTGAGGTAATTCCTCAACCAAAGCCCTACTCAAATGTCTCAGCAGGGCATATAGTAATAACAATTTCTTAAAGGCTATACCAACTGAGCACGAATGCTAAAGGTCCTACTCCAAGCTAGGAAGGCTTCAAGGATAGGCCCAGGGATGCATTATATGTCTATCTTCTGAGGAACAACCCAACCAAACTTAGAAAGCGTGATCATTTTAGTAATTACGACAATCCCCCCAAACCATTTTCTAAGCAGTAGGCATAAAGAGCTTACAATCTTACTTAGTGGAAGAAAGGACCATACTGACAAAAACCAGAGCCCCCTGAAATATAATACCACCAGTGAGAGTCTTTTCAGAGATGCAGTGGTAGTGGGGCAGATGCTGAGGCAGGAGTTATTGTTGTTCAGTCATTTTTCAATCATGTCTTACTCTTCCTGACCCCCTTTGGGGTCTTCTTGGAAAGATCCTGAAGTAATTTGTTATTTTCTTCCTGAACCCATTTTACAGAGGAGAAAACTAATGCAAACTGGGTAAAGTGATTTACCCAAAGTCATACAGCTAGGAAGTGTTTGAAGCTGAATTTGAACTCAGGAAGATGACTTGTCTTAACTTAGGGCACAAACTCTGTCCTCAGCAGCACCATCTCAGTGCCAAGTGAGGCAGGAGATCCTTTGAACAAAGTCCTGCCTCTGGAATATACTGGATGTGTGACCTTGGATGAGTCACATTAAGTCTTGGTTCCTGCAATGACTTAAGATTTTAAACCACAAAGCATATACAGCTCTTCACTTGTTGAGTTTTGTCATTAAGGATACCCTATACTAATAATATGGCAGATCTAATGAAAAAAAAAAGTGTTTTTTCCCCCTTCAGGTCTTTCTACTACTTTGGTTCTTTCTTCCTAGGTTGATATATAACAAGTCACATTAAAAAAAAACAAGTCCCACAAACACACACAGACACACAGACACAGACACACACACACACAGACACACAGACACATACACACACACACACACACACACACACACACACTCCGGTACTACCAGGCTACTCACTAGGAACTAAAATGGCTCAGCTGATTCATCTGTAAAACTGGACCAAGATGGCGCTGAAAATCCCAGGGGGCTCTATATCTAAGAACTAGGAAGGCTTTTCACAAAGAATGCTGTCTATTCCCACTCAGGAGTATAGTAGTAAATGTTTAACAACTGGCTGGGGGAACAGAGCATGTAGTTCACAGTTTTAAACTGAATATGTATTGTTGACATTTTTTCCATCACTTTCTTAAGTCTAGACAATCAACAAATAAGTCAAGCTCTGATTTGTGGCATTTGCTGATTTGCAAGATATATGTGTGCTCATAGTGAAAATTGAACAATCTGTTCTCCTTTTCAAGCTGCCTCCAGTACATCTCTGATTATGCTGGACAACTGATTTTTTGCAATTAAGTATGGGACTTTATTTTTCATAACTATTAAATTTCAGTTGTTGTTCACTGTCATTACCTATAGAGAGATTTTAATTGACTTTTTAGCTCTCGTTGTTAGTCTTCTTCCTCCACTGTCATCCAAGTCACTGATTAAAAATTAACCAAAAAAACATTGACCAGAATTCTGAGATTCTCTAACATAGACCTTCCTTTAACTTGAAATCAACCTCATAATCAACCCTCTTGGGTACTAGGGCAGTCAGTCCATTGGTCTGACCCACTTTCCAGCCCACATCTTGCTGTCTTATTAGGAGACTGTCATTTTCCTAATACTCAAATACAGTAAATGTCTATGAAATTCCTCTGATCTTAATGCAATGGAAAGAACAGAGGGACTTCCAAGTTAGAAGACATGGCCTCAATTCCCAGCTCTGTCATTTTCTACGTGTATGACATTGAGAAATTGGCATTACCTTTCTAAGCACCCAGCTTCTTCTCCCATAAAATTAAAGAGTAGCACTAGACGGCCATCAGAGGCCCCCTGCCAGCTCTAAATCCACATGTGATCTTATGATTTGCAAGTTAGGATCATAGGATTTTAGAACTGAAAAGGGATAGCATTTTACAGGGAAGGAAACAGATCCTAAGACAGGAAAGTGATTGCCCTAAGGTCATATAGTAAGCAGCAAAGCTGAAGCTTTCCAACTTCAAACCCACTTCTCTTCTACTATACTAGCTAGAAGTTTGGTTTTTGACAAGTTCATGAAAAGGAAGGAGGTGAGGAAGAAAGAATAAGAAAGAGAGAGGAGGGAGAGAAGAAGGAAGAAGAGGAGGAAGAAAAGTAGGAGAAAAAAGAAGAGAAGGAGAAGGTAAAGGAGGAGGAAAGAAAAAAGGATGAGAGGAGAGAGAAAAGAGAAGAGAGAAAATACACAGAAAGAGACAAAAAAGAGAGGAGAAAAGAAGGAGAAGAAAAGAGGAAAGAAGTAGAAGAAAAGAGAAAAGAAAATGAGAGGAAAAAGAGAAAAAAGAGAGGGAGAAAAAGGGGGGAGAGAGCATCAGAGTCAGAGAGAGAGAGAGAGAGACAGACAGACAGACAGACAGAGTCAGTGACAGAGTTTTCAATGTCTGCTCCAGCTGTTTCTAATTTCTTCCTTTGCATTTCTGATGAATGGTTCAATGACTCAACATGATTTAGTTACCTGACTTTTTAAAGGAACTGGATTATTTTGCCATCAAACCAAATACATGTGGAAGTCCCACCATTTAACATGACTCCATTCCAAACCAACTAAAATAACTTTAAATTTGTTCACGACCGCAAGAAGTCTACCAAGAGAAATTTTTAAAATATGAGCCAGCCAAGTTTTGAGTACCTGTACTGACAAGGAATCAAAAGACATATTAATACATGTAATAACAATCCACAAATGATTCTAAACTTTGTGTTTTATTCAGTGGTTCTGATTCCTTTCCCCAGAAAAATGTCTTACAAGTAGCAAAACTGTGAGGAAAGGGGTTGGCCCTTTGATTTGAAATATACAACTTGCTGTCCTGAACACCCGGCAGAAGGTTCCTTGGCCTGCAAAGTGGTCAAATGCAAACCACTTTAATTAAGGTCCTTCCTGACTAGTTATGTCAAAGAAGTAGATTCCCAATCTGGGCTAATGCAACAAACTATGACCTATACGTCTCTGAGCTATTAAGAAACTTAGTGGGGGGCAGCTAGGTGGCACAGGAGTTAGAGCACCAGCCCTGAAGCCAGAACCTGAGTTCAAATTTTACCTTGGACACTTAACACTTCCTCGCTGTGTGACTCTGGGCAAGTCACCTAACCCCAATTGCCTCAGGAAAGAAAGAAAGAAAGAAAGAAAAGAAAGAAAGAAAGAAAGAAAGAAAGAAAGAAAGAAAGAAAGAAAGAAAGAAAGAAAGAAAGAAAGAAAGAAAGAAAGAAAGAAAGAAAGAAAGAAAGAAAGAAAGAAAGAAAGAAAGAAAGAAAGAAAGAAAGAAAGAAAGAAAGAAAGAAAGAAAGAAAGAAAGAAAGAAAGAAAGAAGAAAGAAAGAAAGAAAGAAAGAAAGAAAAAGAAAGAAAGAAAGAAAGAAAGAAAGAAAGAAAGAAAGAAAGAAAGAAAGAAAGAAAAAGAAAGAAAGAAAGAAAGAAACAAAGAAACAAAGAAAGAAAGAAAGAAAGAAAGAAACAAAGAAACAAAGAAACAAAGAAACAAAGAAACAAAGAAAGAAAGAAAGAAACAAAGAAAATTAGGAGGCTTTTTTAGGAACTCTGAAACTTATGCCCTAAGGTGCTGTAGGAATGAAGTCTCCAAAGAAATTTGTTGAGTATCTCAGTAAGTAAAAACCTGGCTTACCTCTTCTGGTACCTAGTTTGAAGACTGTATTCCACAGATTACCTTTAAAATCCTTTCTAATCACAGCACAAAACACAAGCTTTGTAATTTTAATACAACGACCCCATAATAGCCTTCCTCCTAACATCAGAGAGTTAATTGTACTGAACAACTTTAATTATACTGCATCACTATTATGAAATTGTCACAAGTGAAAATAGAACCTAACTAGATTTTCAGAGTGGATTTGTACTTCAGATTATAGCACAAAATACTTTTCTCTCCCACTCATCCCTTCCTCTTCACTCACACAAATAATTTCCTAATTCTGGCCCTTATTATCTCTCATCTAGACTACTGCCATATTCCTAATTATTTTCTCTGTAAACAATCCATTGTCTACAGTTACCAAAGCTCAGTAAAACACAACCTTAGCCAGGAATCTAAATGCTTCTTTAATCCAGCTTCTACCTACCTTTCCAGCCTTATTAACCATTCTTTCCCTCCATATAATACATTCCAACCAAATTGGCCCAGCAGTTGTTTCCAGAGCCCCATCTCTATGATCTCACACATATCCTGGGCCATGCCTTTACTGCATTCCCACCTCACCTATGCCTCTTAGAATCCTTAGCTTCCTTCAATATTCAGTTCTGTGAGGTCTTCTTCACCCCCAGGTATTCATAGTGTCATAGATTTAGAAGTAGGAGGATTGTTGAGGGCATCTTTTCTAACTGCCTATTTTGATAAAGAAACTGAGGCCAAGAGAGATGAAATACCTTGCACAAGAATAACCCAGGTAGCAAACAGCAAGGTCAAGATTTCAATTCAAATCCTGTGACTCAACCTAGCACTTTCCATTATACCTCACTGCCTCACTCTCTTACTCCATAAATTTTCAGATATTTATTTATCTACCTGTACTTGTTATGTTCCTTTGTAGAACCTAAGTTCCTTTCGGATAGTGATCACATTTCCTTTTTGTTTTTTTGTCTACTCAGAATCTTGTACATAAAAGTGCTTAATAAATACTTGTAAAATTGAAATTTAAAAAGTTAATAGAGTATTTTAGCAGTTTGACTCTCTACAACTTGCTAAGGAAGTGTTTCATCTTAGCACATATATTTCTTAATTCCATATATTTATGATGTATTAAAGTTTGTGATGCACTTTCCCCACAATTACCCCATGAAGTAGGTAATGAAAGTATTATTATACCTATTTTACAGATGAGAAAAATGGAGGCTCAGAGACATCATATAACTTGACCATGTTTAATATAGTTAATAAATATCAGAGTCAAGATCTGAACTCAAGTCTTCTGACTCCAAGCCCAAGGTTTTTTTCCTTTCTTTGTGTCCCCAGAGCTTAGCATACCGCCTGGCATATAATAGGAGCTTAATAAATTCCTGTTGTCTATCTGTTCTTTCCCCTATGTCATACTGAGAATGATGGATGTTGAAGGATGAGGGGAGAAACTTGTACTTGTTCAGTGCCCTTCTCAAAGGGCAAATTTCAAAGATTCTTCCAAAGGGCCAAGAGACTATCCCCGCTGCTGACAGCACACCTCATTTCTTTCTGATTTTAAAGATTACCAAGGGTTCACCTAGTGAGGTGAACTAGGAGGTGAGGCCATGATCAGTCTCATCTTACAGAAGGGTTTGCTGTGCCTTATGAAGGTAAAGGGCCTCCAGGTCACATGCCTAGAGCGAGCCAATCTGGGACTGGAAGGGTCTCTAAATCTTTTCACTTGGGACACTCATTTCATAGCATTTGAGTAGAAAAGATAGAGGTCAATTGCAGGCTTTTTTTCCAGTGTATAGACTCTGGAATACATAGTAGGTTTGATAGTAGGCAACTAACTACTTTTGCCCAGTAGCCCCTTTTATTATTTCTTCACAAAATTCTCATAGAATACCTGAGGATCTATATTATCCTGTAAACAAAATCAACAGCCTCTCCCTTGGTTTCTTCCGGACTAGCAGGTTCCATGCTCATTTCACTTGGGGTTTGAGTTCAAATCTCTGCTCAACTACTTCTGTGACTTGGGTAAGTCACATAATCTTCAAAAGCCTCAATTTCCTCATTTGCAGTAGGACAGCCTTGGACTCAATGAACTTGCAGGCTCCTTAAAGGGCTGGACTTAAAGTCAGGAAGACTGGTATTCTAACCCTTCCAAGCTAAGTGAGCCCAGACAAGATATATCACTTACCTCTCTCAGACCATGTCATCATTATCTGTAAACTAGGGATGATAGCAGCATCTACCTTGGAGTTGTGAGGTTCAAAGAAAACACTGTACATACTGCACTTTGCAAAACCTTAGAGTGGCATATGTGTATATATATATACATATATAATATGCAAGTTGAGATTCATAGATATAAATGTACAAAACAAATTTAAAACATGCAAGGCAATTTATATATATACATGCATACAGACATATATGTATCACATATATCACATCCAACATGATATATAAAATGTATATATATGTGTGTGTGTGTGTGTATGTATGTGTGTGTATATATATATATATATTACCTTGCATGCTTTTTATATATTTTGCATATATATATATGTATGTATATATATATATATATGATGTCTTCCCCCAGCCAGACTGCAAGCTCCTTGAGGGCAGGGCTTCTTTCATTTTTCATTTTTATTCGATGCTTAATAAATGCTTATTAAGTGATTGATATATGTCAATTATTATTATTTTTCTTCCTGTTCTAAATTCTATGATCTCATGTCAAGCTTTCTAATGTGAATTATACTATTCTATAAAAATTTTTATAACTATTTCATACTGTCTTAGTTGGATAAGAATCAGCAGCTTCTCACCTCCTTTAAATTATGGAAAGTCAGGTTCTACATTTACATAATGAAGAATTTTATCTTTTTTAGTTACCTACCCAATGGAACTTTTCAGTGCATTCTCTGGTTACTCTGCATTCACAGGGTCAAGCTGTGGAAGGGATTGGATGAAACTATAAACTTCTGGAAATAAGTAAGGATATGGACATTGGCGGGACTGGGGGGGGGATGTAGAAACATTAATGGTTTTCAATTGTTTTCTTGACCAAATACAAAAATGATAAAGAATTCTGAGTCACTGGCCAGCATTGTAGGAGAGTAATGAGTGCTCAGGTAAATTGTGAACAGACGCAATTACTCTACTGTAGAAATGTACTCTTCGCTTCCTAACTTAGAAGCTATTATCGAAGTCTGCCCTTTTGCTTTTACCATTTTTAAAGAAAAGAGAAGGGAATTCATTTAGTCAAGAGCAGCATGATGAGAAATAGGCTAGTAAATGCATTCTGTGCCAGTCCTTATCATTGTCTCCTAAGGACAAAGGAGGCCTCTTTTCTGAAGCATTTTACTGGAATCCATTTTTCAGATTTCATGGATTTGGAGCTAGAAGCAATCTTTGCAGCCACTGAGTTTAACTCATTCATTTGACAGATGAAGAAAACAAAGTAAATGACTTGCCTAGGGTCCCAAACCTACTAAGTGCATGAGGCAGGATTTGAACCCCAACTCCCTAACCTCCAACCCCTCACACTATGCTGCCTTTCATTTGGAGGCAAAATTTAAAAGCTAGGAAGGGCCTCATTTTGCAGATGAGCAAACTGAAGTCCAGAGACATGAACTATAGGACTTGGCAAGATCAATTTATTAAGTGGCAGAAGTGCAATTTGCGCCCAAGTCTCCTGATTCCAAATCAAATGTTAGTTATGGAGAGAATAAGCAAGATGCATTGTCTTGGCTTTAATCCCCAAAGCAGTGATTTTTCAGAGCCACACCAACTTCATATTCCATTCAACTGCAGGCACCAGCATTTCTAACTACAATAATAATTTCCTTTGAAAGTTATTAAACTCAGTCCTAGCCTCTCCACACTAATTGTAGAGACCACTCACTACACTGCCTATGCAAATCTACTCTGATCTTAGGCTTGGAAATTAAAACAGCAAATTTATCACACAATATTGAATGGCATTCACAACCATAACAAGTAAGCATTTCATATTCCTGAATTACTTATATAACTCTTGTTATAAAAGGTGAAAATAACAATACAGCAATCAAATTAAAAAAAAAAGTCAAAATGAAAATCTACCACCTTTTGTTCAAATGTACAAAGCTCATGGAATATCACAGAGTTCACAAACATCATAATTCTAAATAAATCTTTCCTCTAGCTAGAAGGTATTTAAAATTGTATTCATAATATATACTTTCTGACTATTAAGGATGCTTTTCCAGGATAAGGAGGGGAATAGGATCATATATTCTTTGAAAAATGTGCTTTTGATTTAAGAACAAACCCCAAATCTCAATTGTAAACAAGCATTTCAAACCTTATAAATGAAAGTCCTTATAATAAAATGTGTCTAAGTTTTCAGCATTTAGTGGAGAGGAAAAGATTGTTGAATAGAAATGCTACATTTTAAGAGAAAATTTTCATAGAAATTTCAGAAACATTAGAGTCTAGGCCTCCACTGAAGAAAAGGAAAGGGAAAATAATTAAAGAGAGAAAGGAATAGGGAGGAGAAAAAGAGGAGGAGGAGGAGAAAGAAGAGAAGAAGAAGGAAGAGGAGAAATAAGAGAAGAACAAGAATAAGGAGAAGAAGAACAACAACAACAACAATAAGAATGAGAAAGAAGAAGAAGAAGGAGGAGGAGGAGGAGGAGGAGGAGGAGAAAATAAAATGGAAAGGGAAACCATTCTGGAGAGCAATCTAGAACCATGCCTAAAGGGCTATAAAATTGTGCATAGCCTTTGATCAAAGCAGTGTCTCTACTGGGCCTGTATTCCAAAGAGATCATAAAAGGGGAAAAGGACCCCCCACATGTGCACAAAAGTTTGTGGCAACCCTTTTTGTACTAATAAGGAACTGGAAACGGACTGGATGCCCTTCAGTCGGGGAATGGCTGAATGTTATGGTATGGGAATGTAATGGAATATTATTGTTCTAAATTAGAAGTATGATTTCAGAAAGGCTTATAGACACTTACATGAACTGATGCTAAGTGAAGTGAGCAGAACCAAGAGAACATTGTACACAGCAACAACAAGACTATGTGACGGTCAAATGTGACAGACTTGGCTCTATGCAACAATGAGATGATTCACACCAATTCCAAAAGACTTGTGATGAAAAGTGCCATCCGCATCCAGAGAGTGAACTACAAAGATGGAATGTGAATCACAACATAGTATTTTCACTTTTTTCATTGTTTTTTTTTCCTCTCATATTTTTTTCCCTTTGGATTTTATTTTTCTTGCACAGAATAAATGTGGAAATATGTTTAAAAGAACTGCACATGTTTAATCTATATTGGTTTACTTGCTATCTAGGGAATGGAGGAGATGGGGAGGGGGGGAGAAAAATTTGGAACACACGGTTTTACAAGGGTCAATGTTGAAAACTATATTTGTATATATTTTGAAAAATCAAAATCTATTATTATAAATAATATAAATAAATTGAAATTAAATAAAAATAAATATAAATTAAAATTAAAATTAAAACAAAACAAAATAAATAAAAATAAACTAAATTAAATAAATAAAAGTATAATATAATAAATAAAAAGGGAAAAGGAAAAAAAAAAAAGAAAGGAAAGTACAATTATGAGGGCAGGTCCAGAGGGGCAGAAGAGCTGACAACTAGCAAATAACTAGGGTTTTAACCAAGAAATTGCCAACCAATCTCAGAAACAATTGGAAAGCTACAAGCTAGTTTCACTAGGTGTTTTTTTAAATGTTTCCAAACAATGGAATTCCCCATGCCCTGGATTTATTTTGATCGAGGTCCAAGGACTCAGATATTGCCACTTACTACCTATGTGACATGGAATGTGGAAACTATAGAAATACAGATTTAAGATCACTGTAAGGAACCCAAAGTGCAAAATAATAAATAAGATATTTGTTAAAAATAGTGGGGCTGCATTAGAAGCAACGTGGTATAGGAGAAAGAATACTCAGTCAATCTGAAGTCAGAGGACTTGGATTTAAATCCTGTCTCTGATGTTTACTATCCATGTGAGTTTGGGTCACACAACCAATGGGTCTCAGTTTCCCTATCTGTGAAATGAGAGGGGTAAATTATATGGCTTCTCAGGTCCTTTCCAACTCTAGAGCTAGGATCCAATTCACAGGTTCCCCCTTTGCTGGAGATCTTCAAAGGCCATCTGACTAATTGTCAGAAATGTCACAGAACAAATTCTGGTTCAGATATGGGTACAACTAAAGGACTTTAGATGTTCTTTCAATTTTCAGATTCTGTGAAGTTACTGGAATGGTCCTCAGTCCCCTCAGGAGTAAAGTGAGGGCATTGTACCTAATGAATTCTAAGTACCTTTCTCAGCTCTAAATTCTTTACTCCTATGACATCTAAAAAAACATCTAACTGCCATGGTACCAGCCTTCCTAATAAGTTTGTCACAATGAAATAGCGGTCAGTTTCCATTATTGTTTTATTATCATTAGTATAATTTGAGGGTGATAAAGAGAATGTCCTCAAATACAATGCCATTTTGGGAAACTAATTAAACCCTGGAAATTAAACTAACAAGAGTACAAAGGTTCGAGGCAGGGGGAAAGAATAAAGTAAAAAAGGTGCACAGCAGAGAACAAAAGAACAATTTACAAGGAAGTAAAGATGGACACTCATGAATATGATTTCTTCATATATTAATAAATATTCTTTCTTGAGCTGGTATTTGTTGTTATATATTTTGAATCCTACTGATGTTCTGCAAGCACATGACAATCTTCTCTTTTGCTTTGTTTCATTTTGGTTAGTATTACTTTTCTGTTTTTCTGTTTTCTTATTCTGTTTCTTTAAATAAAATAAATAAATACAAAGGTTCCATTTATTCTCCTGAAGTCACACACTACAAATATTCAAGGATGGCTATACCAGAGACCATTTATTTGGAATGGAAAGACCCAGAATGGACTAGTATATCTAGGGAGTTTATATATAACTATTGCAAATTATAATGCAAATGTAAAACAAAATTCCTGCTTGTGTTCAAACTTCAAGTAATCAATGAACTGCCTTTATTAAGGGCCCACTGTATACCAGGCACTGGGCTAGGCACTAGGGAGAGAAAGAAACAATTAAACAATTCTTGCTTTTAAGGAGCACAAATGTAATAGGGGAGACAATGTGTACATATGTAATTCTTCAAACATGGAAAAAATACAAAATAAATATAAGATTGTCAAGGGAAGAAGGTCAGCAGTAGTTGGGGGGGATCGGGAAAGGTTTGATGTGGAACAGAAGTTCTTAACCAAGACCAAGAACTTCTGTTCTTGGGGTAATCTGTGAATGTGGATGGGAAAAAAATTACATCTTTATTTGCACTAAGTTCTAACTGAAACTTAGCACAGTCTTCATTTATGAATGTAGGCAACAAGAAACAAGGGCACAAAGAAGGTGAAGAACCCCAGGGCAAGAGATGCTGATTGAGCTGAATTTTGAAGGAAGAGAGGGATCCTATGAGATGGAGGTAGGAAAGAAGAACATTCCAACCTTAGGGAATAGCTGATTCAAAAGCACAGAGACAGGAGATGAATGTTGTATGTGAGGAATACCCAGACAGTTAATATGTCCGGAATGCAGAGTGGAGATAAAGAATGTGGAAGAAGATAGAAAAGACATGAGGGGGGGCCTGGTTTTGAAGAGAAAAGAGGTTTGATATAATGCCATTCACTTAAACAAACATTTTCCAAGTGACAACTGTGCATGGTGATAGGAATATAAAGGCACTGATACTCTAACTGGAGGACAGAAGTAAAGACATGTGGACAAGGCAAAATGTGATAGAGGAGCAAAGAAGTGTTCCAGACAAAGTATTCTGAGAAATGTGATCAAGGGGAGGTCACATTTGGCTGAAGGAATTAGGATAAGATTTGTGAAGAGGTGGATCTGAATTGGGCCCAGAGGAAAGGACTTCAAAAGGCAAAGATGACAGGCCCATGGAAGGGGTATATTCTCAAAGACCAGAATGAGGAATAGTTTATTCAGCTGGCAATGAATAACTACCCTGAACTATCTGATGCTTTTTTTTTTTAATTGATAACTGTGTAGGACATCTCCAAAGTCTTAGTGACTTTTTAGTCTTTAATAAAAAGCTTTTTAAAATCTTTCTGTAAAAGTCTGGGACTTTTTCATTTTTAATAAAATCCTTAACATGCACTAACACTTTTGGGACACATTGTTTTTCAACATAATTGGCTACCATCTTTATCTTACTTATTTTATGCATTTATAAATATTATTCTTAGGAGTCCTTCAATTTTGCCAGATTATACAAGGAGTCTATGACACACACACAAAAGGTTAACAACACTAATGCTAAAGGTTTTTCAGTA
This sequence comes from Sminthopsis crassicaudata, assembly GCF_048593235.1. Classification (NCBI taxonomy): domain Eukaryota; kingdom Metazoa; phylum Chordata; class Mammalia; order Dasyuromorphia; family Dasyuridae; genus Sminthopsis; species Sminthopsis crassicaudata. The sequence continues at coordinate 32,616,317 of NC_133623.1, forward strand.
GAGATGGGTCAGGACCAGGGAGGTCCATTAAACAGCCTTTTGGGGCAGTGTTTGAAGACTGACCAGAAGAAAGAGACTGGAGGCAAGAAGAACAGTCAGGAAGGAGGCTGTTACTCTAATGCTCCACTTAAGGGCTAGGGAACTCATCAGTAGAGCTGTAGCAGTCAGTTTGGAATCAAATCCATATTTGCTAAGTGGAAGGAGGGGAAGAATATCAGGAAATGGTTGGGATAGAAAAGCAAAAGGCAATGAATGAATAAAAAACCAAGAAGGGATGGATAAAGAGTTACTACTGAGGTAGAATCAAGAAGCATTTTGGGAAAAATCACTGAACTGGGAGTCAAGAGTCCAGGGTTCTAACTCTGGCTCTGCTACTAAGTAGAATGGTCCATCTGGGCAAGTAGTAGTAGTAGTAGTAGTAGTAGTAGTAGTAGTAGTAGTAGTAGTAGTAGTAGTAGTAGTAATAATAGCTGACTTTTATATAGCACCTATAAAGTGGATCAGACACTATGCTAAGAGCTTTACAACTATTATCTCATTAGAATCCCCACAACAAACCTGGGAGATGGTGCTTATTATGATCCCTTTCTGACAAATGAGGAAATTGAGGCAAACAGGGATTAAGTGGCTTGCATAGAGTTACACAGGCTGGTAGGTATCTGAAGTAGAATTGGAACTCGGGTTTTCCTAACTCCAAGACTGAGTTCTATCCACTGCACCACCAAGCTGCAAATAAGTGATTTCCCTCTCTGGGCATTAATTCTAAGGCTCCTTATTGCTCCCAAATCCTTTATTTCTAGAACTAGATGGTATTAGGACAGCACATTAGCTAAAGGACAGGAGCCAAAGATAACTCAAGAGGTAAGCCTATGTGGCTGAGAGTGGTGATGTCATGAAGAAAAAATGAAGACCTTAGGCAGAGGAATAGATTTTATGGGAAACATGCTTAATTCTGTTATGGACATCTTGTACCCTAAGAACCAGGCATACACTCAGGTCGATAGAAATACAAAATGAAAGCTCTTAGGAATGGCTGGGGCCAGAGACAGATGCAGGAGCTATTTACATAGAAATCAGAATTGAATCCATCAAAATAGATGAAATCATCAAGAGGGTACTTGAAGAGGGGAAAAAAGGTCCAAAGATAGATTAATGAGAGGAAAGGGGGTGGTAAATAGGTAGAGAACAGAATGTATGCATTATCTACCAAGCATATAAGTAATTGATTAAAAGGAGGTCTCCCCACACACCAAGATATTTATAACGATATTATGTGTGGTAGCAAAGAACTGGAAAAAAGTAGATGCTCATCAGTTGGAGAATGGTTAACAAATTGTGCTCCACTGAGAATTGGAATATTACTATGCTATAAGAAATAAGCATGGGGAATAGAGAGAAAAATGGAAAGGCTTAGATGAATGGATGCAGAATAATTTAAGTAGAGTCAGGAAAAAAATACAACAATGAAAATGAAAAGAACAACCATCACAACAATAACAAAACCAAATTTTGTGGGAACTATAAAGAATTTGGCCCCCCAAAAAACGATATGAGAACTCTTACCCCAAGGATCAGGCTCTACAGGTGTGAAGCATTGCATAGAACCTCACCTTTTTCTAATATGTTGATTGGTTTAACAATTTTTGTTTTCTTCCTCTTTTTTCCTTTCTTAAAAACAAAAAAAAAACAAAAAAACAAAAAAAACTTGTTGCAACATGGGAGCTTTATAGAACTACTAGGGTTCATCTGTAAATCTATTATTTTTTGTACATTTCGTAGAAAATGGAGCATAATTTTACTATTTCAAATGATTACAGAGTTTAATAATTGCTGATTTTATCAGTGTTGAGCATATAGGTGATTTATTTAATGAGCAATCCTTGGTCAGAACCTCTACTCCAAATTCTAACATTTTCAATGGAAAAATACAATCCTTTACCACTACTATGGGACTTGCAGAATAGGGATTTCTCCAGGACTTTCACTTTCATTATAAAATTTAAGATGTAATTTTTACATTGCTTGTGTCTGGAACTGTCAAAAAAAAATCAAATATTTAAAAAGAGTTGGAGAAAAATAGGGCCTGATGTAAAATCTGCATTTGATGATAGATTCAATAAGCTGTATCATAAGCCCTTTCCCTAACACCCTAGAACAAATTCTTGAAATGATCAGGATTTCCATAAGAATATGTTAGCAGAAAAAAAAGATGAAGTCTCTTTCATAGCTAGAATGGAGGAAAAAGTCTTATCTACACAAGAGTTAGAGGCATCACAAAAGACAAAGCAGATAATGTTGATTACAAGAAATCAAAAAGCTTTTATTCAAACAAAATTAACTAGGGGAGGAGAAACTGTAGATTGGGGGGGGATTTGCATTTAATATTTCTGAGAAGGGTTTAGTATTCAAGAGACATGGGGAGCTAATATAAACATATAAGATGAGGGAGCTAGGTGGCACAGTAGAGAGAGCACTGGCCATGAAGTCAAGAGGACCTGAGTTCAACTGTAGCCTCAAACACTTATTATCTGTGTGAGCCTGGAAAAGTCATTGAATCCTGATTGCCTTTCAAATAAATAGATAAATAAATAAGAAATCATTCTTTAATGGATAAATGGTCAAGAGAGATTAACAAACACTCTCAAAAGAATTGTAAGCTATTGCTAACCATTTGAAAACACTGCTCTGAATCACTAATAATGCAAAACAAACAGCTCTTGAGGTCTTACCTCATACCCACCAAACTGACAAAGATGTCTAAAGATCTGAATAGACAATGTCAAAGGAACTCTGCAAAGACAAGTATGCTTATACACTGTTGGTGGAGTTGTAAATTTGGTCCAACCATTATTAGATCCAATTTAGAATTATACTAAGAAAGTGACTATAATGTCCATATATTTTGACCCAGAGATTCCACAGTTATGCATACACCCCCCCCCAATAGGTCACAAATTTTATTCAATTCCAGGAAGGCTATATATTTATAGAAGCAGTTTTGTAGCAACCAAGAACTGGTTATAAAGCAGATGCCCCTCAAACGAAGAATGGCTAAACAAATCGGACCCGAATAAAATGGAATATCGCTGTACTGTCAAAAATGATGAATATGGTAAATACAGAGAAGCATGGGAAGAACTTGCACTGATACAAAGTGAAGTAATCTGGACCAGGAATACAATCTACACAAGAATGTAAATGAAAAGAATAAACAACAAAATAAATGAAACTGAATCTTATAATGATGAAGCTTGCCCTTTCCCCCCAAAATGGAAAAACAACTTCCCTTCTTCACCCTCACTCTTTTGCAGAGGTGGGGGTCCATCTAACTGCATTTAACATCACATTTTTTCATCACGTTGACCAATTTTACAGACTTTTTTCCAGAAAAACTATATCATAAATTCAACATATTACTTTCAAAACTGGAAAAAATACAGGAATATAAATGGTGAGAATAACAGTACTATATGGGCCAAGTGTAGCCCCAAAGAAATAAGAATATGCCTTCCTTCTTTACAGAAAGAGGAAAGAAACTATGGGTGTGGAACACCGTATGTTGAAGTTGGTAGAGATGTTGGTTAATTTTGCTCAAGTGGTTTTTCTTCTCTTTTTTTCTTCTTTGTAACAAGGGAGGGAAGAGCAAAGAAGAAGGAAATAGGGAAAAATATGTGACAAAAAACCCAAAAGACATAATCAATAAGAATTTTGTAAATTTATTTAAAAAATAAACCATCAGGCATGTTTCTTCATATATCATCATTACTGCAAATGAGACAAATAGGGAAGTGAAAGTTGACAAAGAAAGTGCTTATGAACTTAGTGGCGATGCAAATATAAAAATATTTGAAGGCTGCCAACAAATCAAAGAACAGCACAGTTCCTTGCACATAGAAGGCACTTATTAGCAAGCCTTTTTTGTTTAGATGAAGATGATTTTCCTGGGGGCTATGAAGCCATTTGGGAACTGATTGCTTTGGTATTTGATTCAAAAATTCATTTTGTATTCATTATAATCACACAAACACAAGCACACACATACAACCTGGAGGTCTTGTAGTTCATCCTTCATGCCACCTTTATGAAAAGCAGGCAATTAACACCAAAGCAAGCTAATATTATTAATGAGGCTGTTGAGGAGGCAAATTCCAGACTATCTCCTAGGATTCAACTTCTCCACACCTTCCTGTTTCACCCCATCAACACATCATAATTTGCAAGGACATGTTGAGTGTATCACAGTAACCGATGTTCATAATGAGCTGAATTCATCAAGACAAGGTTAAGTTGTGTTCTTGTGAATAGCACACATTTATGTAATACTTGAAGATTTTTCTTCTTCCCAGAAAGGAAGTCCACGCCTAGCCATCAGTTCTATTCATCTCCCACCCACAGAGAAGTTAACTCAGGTACATCATACAAGTGTATTCCATCCATTCACTAACCTCTAGCTCAAAGAAGGCCACAGAATCTGGGAGGATCAAAATTCATAATCGCTATTTTGTACTTCCAAAGCAGGGAAGAGAGTAACATATTTTAGAAAGACTTTTGTTAAAAAAGAAAATTCTTTTTAAGCTTTGGTACCTCACCCATCTGGAAAATTCACTTAACCAAGTGCCAGAAAAAATAAAGCTATGTGATTTCAAAAGATCCACTGGTGTTAGAAGTGTCTCCACTGAAAGTCACAAACCCTTTCCACCTTGAGTTATTCATTTCACTAGGTTTACCAACTTTCTGCCTATGAAACTCTGAACTTAGTTAAGCTGATTATCAGATTAATTAGCAGGCTAATTTGGGCCCCCCAGTGTTTAGAGTCAGGGCTTTTGAGAATCCGGCTACGAGAGGTAATCAAAGGAGAATTTTAGTGAAGTCCTCACGGTATTAATATGGAATTAACCCAGAAGCCTGAAAAAAAGTTACATATCAAATGTTGGTACATATCAAAAGTTACACAGGCCCACATGAAAACAAAATCTAACCAATGGAACTAGAGCTAAGAAAATATGAACATGGTACCCTCTACTTGGTTTCAGGAAAGATACTGGCTCCTGGGCCAAATGGAATACTACACAACCTGTTTTTTGTTTTTTTGTTTTGTTTTGTTCAGAACTTTCCCTTCATGTTCTAGGATTTCCCTTTCTGTGACACTTCTCTTTGAAAATTTTCACTGTCTTCAAATATAAAGAAATGTTAAATAGAGGACAATAAACAGCAGTAAGAAGCAGGACTGAAGAAGGTAAGCTTTTGTTTTGAATGGAAATGGATTAATTTGGTAAGATATAAAAATGTAGCAAACTACTGGAAACATGAAATTCAGTGAATTTTTTTCTGCTTTTACTTCCTATACAGATCAAGGGAAACTGAAGAGAAGTAATATTCTTTTGTAGTTCCTCAGGGGGTTAAAGCTTTGGATTTGTTGGTTCCTCTCCCTTTCCTCCCCCTTCTCCCTTCTTCCCATCCATACCAAATCTCACAGAAGCTGGACCCTTGCTTTTCAACTCCTATACACACACACAGAAAATAATGATATGTCACTTAATTTTCAAAAATATAGATTTAGTAGATATACATTTATTCCCAAACAACTACAGGAGGTATAAAATATTTCTAAATTGCTGCAGTTTCCTAACTGTTAAGAATTTGTATTCCAAATCATAGGATCACAGATCTAGAACTAGATAGGATTTTAATGGTGGTCACACCAAAAGGCCACCCCAGCCTTTTACAGATGAAGACCCTGACATCTAGAAAACTGGAGTGATTTTTGTGCAATGTATCCATGGTCAAAAGAATCAAAGGTGGGATTCTGAACTAAGAGCTCTGTCAATAGTAGAAAAGTGATGTTAGTTCAGTGAGGCAGGATCAGATTTTCTACAGTGGGTAGTGACAATTCATAGTGAATGGCTTATGTTGTGTGCACATGTTTCAACTATGCAGGGCAAAGAGAAGTGGGTACCTCATTTGAATCTTTGGGTGTTTTCGTACCTACCGGGAAACAGAATGTACTCTTTCCATCTCAACTCATCCACAGTTTGCCAGTGGAGTTCAGTATGAATCCGACAGATAACAGGAACCTCTCACTAGGAGGAAAAAAGAAGCAATTTCTTTGGACCATATTAAGTCCTGTGGTTACCCCTGATACAATATCTTGTATTCCATATAATCATAGATTTAGAGCCAGAAGGAACTGAACAGACCATTCAGTCCAATCAACTCATTTCACAGTAGAAGAAACAGAAATACAAATGATTTACCAAAGATCACACAACTGAAAAGTGTTAGAGGTACAATTTGAACTCAGATCTTACTTATTATGAGCCCAGCCCCCATTCATTCCATTATCTAGCTGCCTTTGTTTTATATAATAATGATAATAATAGTTAATATCTTTATCACACTTTAAGGTTTGCAGAGAATTTTACATACATAGGATGTCCTAAAAGCCTTAATTTAATAACTTAAGACTGCACAAAGCCTTTTTGGGAAAGGAAAAATAAGAAAGGTTTCACTTATATGTGTGGAACCCTCGGGCCTAGCACAGTGCCTGACACATACTAGAAGCTTAATAAATGCCCATTGATTAATTAGTTGAGATCCTCTGTCAAAGATTCAAATTTGATTCTGCCTTTGCCATTTGTTCTTAGCTGTAGGATTTAGGCAAAGTCACTTTTATTCATGCATTCAGCATGTGGCAAGCTCTGTCCTTAAGGAGATTACATAGGGATGGGGGAAAGGGAGAAAAATATGAACACAAAATATAATGAGAGTAAATCCAAGGTAATTTAAGGCCTCAAATCAGAAGGCCTCAGTTTCCTCATTTGTTAATTCAAGGAGTTGGACTAGATGGCCTCTAATTCTCTTTAAAATCCCAATCAGGGCAGCGAAGTGGTTAGAGCACCAGCCCTGAATTCAGAAGGACCTGAGTTCAAATCTGTCCTCAGACACTTAACACTTCCTGGCTGTGTGACCCTGGGCAAGTCATTTAACTCCACTTGCTTTCCCCCCCCCCCAAAAAAAAAAAAAAAAAAAAAAAAAGAGCCTATGATCTCACCAGGGGCCTTTCTTTCCATGGTGCAAATCCTAACCCAGTCAGGCCTGCCCATACCAGGTGACTCCTATTCACAAGCCAAGTACCTTTCAGCTCTAAAGCTAGGAGAGTTTAGCGTTGGGTTAAGAAAACTAGGCCACGGCCACGGCCTGCTTGTGGACTCCTAAATCTGTGGCCCAGTACCCAAATCCCCTTCCCTCCTACACTGGGGAATAAGGGACTTGTTGGAGAGAATTTTAATCCAGCTCAGCCATTTTGTAGCTCCTTCCTCGGCCCAGCCACACACAAACGCCACATATACACCACAGACGCACAGGGTACAGGCGCGCGCGCACACACACACACACACACACACACACACACACACACACACACACACGAAGGCACTGACTCAAACGCTGACAGACACACACACACAGACAGACATACAGACGCGCACGCGCACACCCCGGCCGGGCCCGAGGCTCCTCCCCAAGCTCCTCCTCCTGCTCTGAGCGCCCCGCTCGGCCCGGCGGCGCAGTGCTCCCAGCGACTAGCCGTAGCCCTCCCGCCGAGGCTCCGCTCCGGTTTCCTGCGCTCCCCATCCGTAAGCCAGCTACGCTGCCCGCTGCCCTCCTCCGCCCACCCGGCGGGTCGGCGGGGCAGGAGGGGCGGGGCAGGGCAGGGCGTCTCTTCCCTTCCCCCCCCCCTCCCGCCGCGCCTCCCCCTCGCCTCTGCCCGCTCCCTTCCCGCCTCCTCGCCCCCTCCCGCCCCCTTCCTCTCCCTCCGTTAGGTGCGCCCCACCGAGCCCCACAGCCCAACACCCCGCTCCCTGTCGGGCGCGCGCCGCCGCCGCCGCCGTCGCCTCTAGGCCCTTCCATCGTGTTCCTGCCGGCTTCTGGCCCTGCCGGCCGCGCCCCGGGGCCCTCGGAGCTGAAGGCACTACGCCACCAGGCGGCGCGGCGGCGGCGCAGCTTAAGGCCTGAGCGAGCCTCTATTCCTCCCCTCCCTTTTCCCTCCTCCCGCCTCCGGCCCGAGGCCGGGCCTGGGAAAAATGTCTAACTTCATCAAACAGGCTGTCGGGGCCTGATTTAGAACGGGGCCGAGGTCTTCAAATCAAGGGTGATAGGAACAGGCCGATAGAAGACGCACTTCTGTGACGCAAGGCTTTCGGGCCCAGCCGTTTAGAATCCCAGGATTGCGGCAATGACCTTGAACTTGTCATTACTCTCGGGCCCATAGTTTTCTCATCTGTAAAATGAGGGTTTTAGACTAAGTGACAGAGGGGGGAGGGCACTCCCAGCTCCAGATCGATGATCCCTGGGCCCCCCACTGGTGCTGTCAACGTCAACATCCTCCCAGTCTCAGTGCTCAGGGGATAGTGGGGGGGAGAGGGGAGGAAAGAAGCAAGCCAGAAGTGCCCCATCTAACCATGTCTCTCCCAATCAGTTTATGCAGCTTAATCTCAAAGCTCTGAACCCTGCACACACTGGCCAAAATGGAAAATCCTGCCCCTCCCCAGATATGCCTTTGGCTTCTCTGGACTGGTTCTCCAATTCCAATCCTAATGATCATAGACTTCTCTTTCTTCCAAGATGAGTTTCCTGAACTCCTAAATGCCCCCCCACCCCCTTCACCTAGACTGGAACCTCTATGAAGGCTGGGACCAGTCTTATTTATCCTTATATTCCTCCCACTGGACCCAACCTAGAGCAGGATCATATGAGATATGAACTGACTGACTTAATGAATGAGAAGAGCTGGAAAAAAGATCATGTAAAATGATCTTTGTATTGATGTTGATTACCCTTGAGGGAGTATTTGTAGGAAAATGCTTATTTGATCTTAAAGCTCCTGAGAAGTGACAGTTGTCATTCTTCCCATAGTCCCTCATTTTCACCTCGAAGTCCTCATTACCGGTAGCAGAGCATACTCTCCCACGTGTGGTCAGGTTTTGTTTTAATTTTTTAGCACCTATTCCCAGCATTGGCTGAGTGCCTTCTTCAAACAGACCATATAGACGATGCTGAAGTGATTTAAACCTGGCTCCTGCCCTCCCATGGCTCCCAATCCCTGCCAGACAGGGATTGTTCAGTCTATGGTGCTGCCAGGCCTGTTGATGATAATGTCATTCTCCAAATATTTTTTCCTGACCCTTCTCCACTCTTTGACTCTCCCATTTCAGTACTGGGTACTAAGGCCTAGTCTAAGAATTAAGATTTTAGGATTCTCAAAGCCATGAAATTTCCCCCTTTCCCATGATATAACAGTATTTCATGTAGCAAGTGGTAAGAATAGGCTCCGGGAATCCAGCTAAGATAAGAGCAAAGCAAAGAGACAGAGTAGAGCTGTCCTAAAGATGGGCTAACGATTTCAAGAAAACTTCCCCGGAAATACAGGATTCAGAAGATCTGGTTTGAGGGGAGTTCATGTAAAAAAGACAGGAGATCTTAGTTGACCACAAGCCCAACATAAATCTACCCTGAAATCTAGCCCAGACATTCTGCCTATATTGCCCATCTTCTCTACTTAGTTCTAGGGCATTCAAAAGCTGACAGATACAATGTTGACATTGAAAATCAGTATTCCATCCTTTATGCGAAATGTAGAGCTTTCCTATTGTGTTTTTGTCCCATACAACTCATGGTGGTCCCATTTGAAAATACTGGGGTCGTTTGCTGTTGCCTTCTCCCGGTCATTTTACAAATGAGAAAACTGAGGCAAACGGGGTGAAGTGCCTTGGCCAGGATGACACAGCTAGATCTGAGTTTGAACTCAGGAAGGGGAGTTGTCTTCACTTCAGGCCCAGTGCTCTATCCACTGAGCCACCTCATTACCTATTTATTGTCTTTTTAGTATCTAGAGTTAGAAAGACCTCAAAAGGCCTTTTGGTTCAGCTCCATTTTACAGACGAGATTACTGAGGCTTCGGAAGGTTAAAGAACTTGCTGGTTTACATCCTAAATTCTTTACAGAGAGGAACTTCTTTTTTTTTGTAAATTACTTTGTCTAGTGCTTACTAACCAACTGAAGAGTAGTAGTGATGAACATTGACAAGAGAATTGAGGCTTTGGGAGGGTTCATACCTGCAAAAGAAAGCTGAATTGAAAGATGGAATCTAGTTCTGTAAAGGGTCTTGTTTTTCTTTAAAAAAAAACATCCTAAGGTGTTGGGTTTTCAAACCTTAATATTGTGGGCCAGAAAGTATCATTTATTTCTTAAAATGCTGGCAGATATTTAATGTGGTCCTTGACCCTGACAAGGAAGAACAAGACAAGACTCAAAATCAGGGCTGGAAAGAGCCTCCAAGAACATCTTGTCCATTGTGTATCTGGTTAGGAATCCTTTTCTGGCAAATATCGGCTCTTCTGCTACATCTCCTATTGTACTTTTACATAGTTTCCATCACTAGGAAGTTTTAACAGAAATTCTTAAGCTGGCGTCTAATCCAATGGATTTGTTTTTTGTTTTTTTTTTTTTAATACTGTTTAAACTGAATTTCAGTATATATACTGATTACCTTTAATCCCGTATTTTTTTCTTTTTATGCTTTTAAAAATAAAAACTTTCCTGTGAGAAAAGATTCTTGATAGAATTCTTAAGCTGGCAGCCAATGAATTTAGTTATTGTTGTTGTTTAAGCTGAATTTCAGCTGATTACCTTTTTAATCCCATTTTTTTTTTTGTTTTATGCCTTTACAAGTAAAAGCTTTCTTGTGAGAAGCGGTCCCAAGGCCTCACCAAACTTCCAAAGGGTTCCATGACACAAAAACCATTAAGACCCCTTACTAGCTGTTGTCATTCTTAGAACTGACCTTTGGAAAAGGGAAAACAGAAATTGTTTCCCTCTTCCCCAAACATTCTCAGTTCCTTGGACAAATCTCCTCTGGATGCATCATCTCCCGATATTAACTACCTTCTGGATGCCCTCCAGTTGACAGTGACTTTCCTGAAATGCACCCAAAATCGAACGCAGTATTTTAGATGGTATTTGGCCAAGGCAGAAATCAGTGGGACCATCATCTCCCTTAATGGTCTGCCTCTGGTCAGGCAAACTAAGAATGGTTCCCTCAGCTTTTTTTGGCTGTCAGATCACTCAGCTGGCTCATTTTTAGCTGACAAGTCACTGAAGCCCCCAGATCTTTTTCAAATAAGTTGCTTATCCACACCTCCTATGTCCTATTCTTGTGCAGTGGATTCTGACTCTTTTGCTTTCCCAACTTTGGGGCCTTTAACCGGAATTTGCTGCTGAAAGCTAATCCTCTGACTTGGCTCTCAGAAGTGTTGGTTCTCTAAACTTCGTGTTGATTGTGATAAGGATCTCTTTGAGGTACATCATAACTTCAGGATGTCATCAGCTAGCCTTCCCCTGCCTCTCTCTATTTGGAATTGCTTTATATATTTGATTATATAGATTCAATACACATATATGTATATGCATGTGTGTATATACATATATATATGTATATACACACATACACCCATGTACATATATATGTATGTCACACACACACACACACACACACACACACACACTGAGCGATAGTAATTATTTATTTCCATGTTGCAGATAAAATAATTGAGTCAAATGCAGGGAAGTCACTTTCCTTAGGCTTACAGAATTAGAATTATATTTTAGTTCTTCTGTCCTGAAAGTTCTAACTGTCTGTTAAGGAAGAAGGGGGAAGGGCAAAGCATTTACATAATACCTACTATGTACCAGGCACTGTGATGAGGGCTTTTACAATTTCTCTTTTGATTCTCACAACAACAGAGAGAAGATGGGATGCTGTTATTATTCCCATCTTACAGTTGAGGAAAATAACTCAATCAGAGTTAAATAATTTGCTCAGGATCACACAGAGCATAAGTGTCTAAGGCCAGAAAAAAACTGCTGGCAGAAGATTACTTTGGTTCTGCTGTAACTATAGAAAGAAAAAGGATAGGGGTTTCCTAAGTAATTACCTGCATATCATGGGAGTTAGGGATGTGGTGCCCTAAGATCTGGGAAATCCACACAAAATTCTTTGGCCCTTCCTTCATACCAGAGATGAAGTCTGATTTTTTTTTTCTTTTTCTGTTATGACGATGTGTACAGTACCTTATTATAAAATTTGGGTTGCTATTATATACTACTTTATCTATATTTTATGCATTTCTGAGTTTCTCAACTTTTTTCTGTGTCATCTGCTGACCTTCATATGTCATCTATAAGCTTCTGCCTACCTCCCCACAAAAATCTCATTTAATTTCTTATGCCAACCCATGCTATATGTATACCAAAACTCAGATATGGAAGGGATGACTGTAATGAATTATGTAAATAAGAAGATTGTTTAGCCTACTTTAGAGTTAAGGCAAACACTGTACTCAAAATCTCACTTTAGTTGCAGGATTTCCTTTCAAACAATGTATAAACTAATTAGAAGTATTCAATTAGGCACTTAGAATGGATATATGGGTATGTCTATAAAGGTATGTATATATAGAGATGTACAAATATAGGGATAGATTGATTGATTTACTAATTGATTTGATAGAGCCAGTTGGACAGAAGTTATGTAACCCTGAGTATATAATTTAATTTCCATATTCCCCTGATACTTTTCTCCTACAACTTGGTGGTCAGAGTTCATCAGGCTGATCACAGGTCCTTTTGGAATTTCTATTTTCTTAAAGTACGGGTTGGATTCTCTAAAGCATAGTTCTGAGCTCTCAATGTTCTTTTCTCTATCAGCAGAAATAGTATGTAAGAAATGTAAGTAAGAAATGCTATATTTTAAAAATGCTCTATAATTCACCCTTGCTTCACACTTGTACATTTCCCCCATTTACTGTGGGTAAAGTGTTTCTGTTGGTGAGAGTTGTCAGAGAACCAAAGGGGCACTGACTAATGGGCATGGGGGAGGTGACTATGGAGGGTATTTTGTGATGATGGTTCATTTAACCTTTTTTTTTTTTTTTTTTTTTTTTAAATAGGGCAAAAGTCTAATGATAAGTGAATCAGAGCCTTGAGAAAGAGATGAAATTTGGCTGTCTTTCCTTCCGGCAGCCTTATGCTGGGCTGGTCCTAAACGGAGTCAAAACACTAGAGACTCGTTGGCGTCCTTTGCTGGCAAGCCAATGCAGCTGCACCATTGCTATTCATATTGCTCAGAAAGACTGGGAAGATGAATCATGGAGGTATATACTGGTGGAGAGGCTCGGGATGACAAGCACTCAAATTCAGACATTATTGGATGAAGGGGAGAAATTTGGTAGAGGAGTTATTGCTGGTGAGTGACCTTTGACCTTGGGCATATTAGGGGCTTGATAAAGGCTGGTTGGATTGAACAAAATAATGTTGACCTAAAAAATGCCACACATAGACTCTTCCTTCCTTAAAAGATATGTACGTACACACACACACACACACACACACATGCATATATATGAAGCTACCCATCAGTCATTGTGAGCTGGTAGAAACATCATTGACATCCTGGATTCATTTCCTAGTTGTACTCACTAACTCACTGCATGTTTTGGGGCATACCATTTTGACTTCAGTGTTGTGTATTGTTAAATGAGAGAATTGGTGGGGCATACCATTTTGACTTCAGTGTTGTGTACTGTTAAATGAGAGAATTGGACTAGCTGGCCTCTCAGCTCCCTAATTTCCAGTTGATCTTATGAAAAGATTATCTTTATAGTCCCTTTTGGCTTTAATAATTTAGGAAACTTTATAAGCATTTCAGTGTTCCAGTATCTTTGAGGGTTGTGGAATTGATGGTAGTGGTAGTAGACCGGTGGTTTTGTCTGTAAGTGTGTATTTTTTAAAATAAACCGCTACCAGCATACTGCATTTTATAACCCATTTATCCGTTGATGTTATGTTGAGTGGAGATTTCCTTGGAGATCACTGAAACACAGAACAATAGAATGTTTGAGCTAACAGAACTCTTTGAGATCAACTGTTCTGACCCCTTAACTTTACATAAGGGAAAACTGAGGCCTAGAGAGGGAAAAGATCTTGCCCCATGTCACACAGGCAGTTGGTAGCAAATTACAACTCAAACCAGTTCTCCTGATTTCTAGTTCAGGATTATTTGTATTGTGGCCTAATAAAATGCAAGTATTTCCTTTTCTGCCTCATTCCAGTCTGGGTGAAGTCTTCAGCTGTGAATCTCCTGGTTTTTTCTAAGACCTGATATTAGGAGTCTATATTCTGACTTACTGTGTGACATGAGGCAAGTCATCTCCATCTACCAGGTTGAGAATTGGGGGGAGTTACTGCACTAAGCAGCACCAGCCTTTTAAACAACAAATCAAAGGTGGTATTTTTTAATCATCTGGGGGACAAGGATCCCTGGTCTCATATCCATTTGTCCATTCAGATATAGACATCCATATTCAATTTTGTGTCAGCAGCATGATTTTTGATGGTGAACAATGGCAGTATTATTACATAGTTACATATATGCACACACACATATTATATATGTATATTACATATAGGTGGGGGGGGGGCTAGTTTTATAACCCCTCCAAAGACCTAAGAAAGCTTTTATTCTGAACCCTCCCAAAAGAATCATAGCCCTGCATGACAAATATCTGATAAATTACTAGACGTCATTCCAAGTCCAATAAACATTGAAGTTAGGAGAGTAGAGGAGTAATCACTTAGCCATAGCTGTTCTCCTGATTCCTCATATAGGGAGAATTCTACTCTCCCCAAACGCATTGCAGATCTACCTATAAATATCAGTTACATGAAGGCCTCCCAGTGCTATGTGGGGAAAAGGAAAAGGAACAAATATTTATTAAGCACCTACTATGTGCCAGACACTACACTAAAATGCTTTATAAGTATAACCATTTGGTGAAATATCATACCATTTACATTGTACTTTGTCAATAGATGATATCTTCCCTTTCCATAGTTCCTATTGTTAACATAGTAGATATACCTATACATACCCCTCACTGAGACCTTAGTATTCTCAGCATGTGGCCTTTGGCTTTCCAAGGCCATGCCAATGGAGCACCCCCTCTATAGTAATCCAGTGTTCAGTAACCCTGAGAGGATGGTGCCATTTCTGTCCTCTTTTTTCCAATTGTTAAACACTGACTGAGAGACATTAAGTGATTCACAAGACTTCATATAGGTCAGAGTTTCCTAAACTTTTTCCATTCCTGACCCCTTTTTACATAATCCCAAGTTAAGTGTGGATCTACAAATCAAACATTTACTATAATAAATCATGAAGAAATTGATTTCAAGATAATTCTTTGGTATATGTAAACATATACTTTTTAAATAGATAGATAAATATAGATATAGATATACCTGTTTGTTAAAGATGAAAGCAAATTTACATGCTAATAAGTTGAATGTGCTCATTTATATTAATAAAAAATTAAATCTTGGAAGAATATTTGATTCTTTTTACTATTATCAAAAATTTTCCAACCCCTACATTCAGGTACTTGACCCCATATGGGGGTCATGACCCACAGTTTAAGAAGCTATGATTGTTATGGGTCATCTAAGAGAGAAATTGAATAAAAGGATTTTTGACTTCCTGGGTCCAAATTTCACAGACCAAAACCAACAGTAATCTTGGACTCACCTCTCCTTTTTCTCATAAAACTCCAGCAATATGGAGAGGGGGTTAGCCACAATCTCTAATATCTTTCTTTGGGTAAACAGATACTCTTCCTGTTGCTCATTTTTTTAGAGAGCTGTGTTCTTTTAATAACTGAATATTTCATATGTAAAAAGGACAGGCAAACATTCAATCAAGAAAAAATTAAACCCCTTCATGTGCTCTCCTTCCTTCTATCCAGGGGCTCGTGGACATTGGGGAGACACTACAGTGTCCTGGAAATCTGACTCCAGAAAAGTTGGTGAACCTAGAGAACAAAGCTGTGCTGATTGACCTTAAAACAAAAGTACCTGACCACTCTTTCAAATCCAAGGTGGTTTGTTAAAACCAGTGCTCGCTAAAGGTGGCAAGGATATATTTCAAGTTGAGATCCCCAAAGAACTGATCCCCTTTAGAGGAGGGAAATTTTGTCATGGTTTCCCAAGAATGAAGTTGCAGAGAACTGAGCCAAACATCTTTAATGGATATGGTTCCCATATGAGCCAAACTGTAAATTCCTTTTATTATATTGTTACGGGGGGAGGAGAAGAAACCATCATTTCTCAAAACCATATCAGTGGGGATTTGGGCCAATAAATATCATCATGTTACTATTTTTATCCCATTTCAGTTCTCTTCATTTCAAGACTGTGATAATAGACCTTTTTAAAAAAAAAGTTTTTGTTCTATTGGGCATAGTTTTGTGTGCTTTCCCATGTTAACCCTAATAAAAATGTCATTATGTGTTTTAAACAAGGCTAGTGCTTAAATCAGGCTCTCCATCAAAATAGAAATTGCCTGGGAAAGCTTTATTTGAGATCTAAACAATGCCAGAATTGAAACTAATTTTGGTAAAACAGTTATTGGTCCCTCTTTCTTTTGATATCATAGTAGTTTCTTGATATGGCTTCTCTCCCCCTCTCCCTCTCCCACCATGGAATCTTTCCTTGTCATAAAGTAACTGACATGGCTAACATTCTGATAGGGAAAGGAGAAAGGCCTTCAACTAATCCATTTGTGTACCATATACATGTTTCAAAATAACTTTTATTAAAAACAGTTCCCCTCTTTCTCCCCACCCCAGCCATTCTTCAGTTGGTTAAAAGTGGCCATCCTCTGATTTTCCCCCTCTTGTCTAACATTAGAATATGGTACTCTCTAATAGAGTATTCTCACTGTCCACATAGTCTTTAACCACCTTATAATTCATTTTATTTTCTCTAAGGTCACCAATTAACAAAACGATCACAATCCTTGGTTAAGTGGCTTTTCAGTTTTCATGTTGCCTTTCATTGTTACATCACAATTACTGGCAGTTAGGTACACCCTTCCTGTCATAATGTTACCCCCCAGGGAGATTTCCCTTGGGAAAAAAAAAAAAAGAAAAACTATTAGAAAAATCAATCAAGATAGGACATTACTGTCAGCATATGCAGAAATCTGCTTTCATCTCTCCAAGTGGAGAGAGGGACACTTAATGACCTTTTAAAAAGTCTTTTTCCTTCTGGTTTCCTGATTCTGCTCTAAACTCTTGTGTATTTTTTATTCTCTTGCCTCCTAAATGTAGATATCCCGGAGCCTTCTGTCCTCAGCCCCCTTTATAAGTCTGAGCTTTTTCATCTGTTCCTATGACTTCAACTTTAAACACTACTAGCCATATATTTCCCCCTAAACCCCACTAGATTCCCCCCCCCTCCATGTCACTCTCCCTAAGATCCTACCTCCTAGGGCTTAATACCTCTCATTAATGGGTAATGTGAACAACTAGATGGCCTCTCACAGTGAATGAAATGCTGAGCTTGGAGGCAGGAAGATCTGAGTTTAAAATACCACCTTAAACATATACCTGTATGACTCAAGGTAACTTCACTTTGCTCACTAATAAATACTAGCGCCATCTCCCATTGTTAGAGTGAGGATCCTAAATGAAAAGCGCTCTCTGAATGCTAGCTGCCTTGTTGAGGCTTTGTCCTAAGGTCAGTTGAGTTTCTATGTGCCATCTTCCAGGACCCCCTGTTGTGCAAGGCATGGAACCAACCTCCCACTGAGTAGATTTGTTAGATATGTGCTGAAGGGATAAGCAAAATCCCCTTTACATGTTGAATTTTAACTTTTGTTTATATGTTATATGATATATGTTATTTATGTAGGATCCTTTTTATTCAGTATTTTATTTTAGAATTTATTTTAGGAGTAAACAGATACCTTTGCCTCCGGGTGAAGAAACCCTCCCAAGTTCAGCTGGACTGGTCCAGAAAGTGTAAGGTGTTGCGAGCAAAAGCAAAGAAAACACTGGTTAGATTTGTAAATATTTGAATTCATAGATTTTTATTAAAAGCAAAGAAAACGCTGCTTGGATTTTTAAATATTTTAATTCGTAATAGATTTTTATTAAAGACAAAAATAGGGGTCAATTGAATTCATTACAAACTGTAATTTTAGTCGGAAGAGCTCTCGGGACTATTGGGGGTCCCAGGCTTGCCAGCAGACTCGTTGTAGCAGCAGTTGCACATGGGGCAATGCTGAGCTGAAGATGAGACCTGTTCTTCATTATCATTGTCCTCGTTGGGCTCGGGCACCACGCCGGATGTAGAAGCCGCAGCCATGCACATAGCAAACCATGGATTGTAAAAAGACATTAGAGTGGCAATTTGGTTGTTAAGGGACATGAAATCATTATACAGCGCTGGTGTCAGCATTCCCATAAAGGAAGGGTCTGAGGGCATCGCTGCTTCTTGGGATACAAAAGGATTGAAACCGTTGTTGTTTGAGCTCTCCCCTTGGTTAACTTGGGGTACATTTGGTCTGGGATTGTTAGAGGGACCCTCTCCTGGCCATTCAGGGGGTGTGGGATGTGCTTGGCGCTTCTTCTTCTGTGGGTGGCGAGTTTTCTTAGCCTTTTTCTTGCCCTTCTTAGATTTTACACGTCTGCTGCGGTGGGTCTTTCTTGTCTCTCTGAAGGAAAGCTTTCTTTTTGAGACGCGGGCTCGCTTTCTTTTCAGAAGCGGAGATGCTGAACTTGAGGCCCGTCGTCTAATGCCCACTCTTCTCTTCATCCTCTGCAGCAGATGGGGGCAGTCTCTCTTAAAGTTAGTGCTGCGGTAAACCTGCAAAGAACAAAATCAAATTTTAGGCCTTCACAATTAGCCATAAGCCCACAAGGATCTCATTTGGCCATTTCTATGGCGACTATTGAGTTTCCAGGTAAAACTAAACAACCTCTCATCTTACCTTTCATCCTGTGCTATGAGATTAGCCCAATTCTATTGAATAGTGAAAAACCCTATCTGTTTCTACTTTCTGTGTTAAAAACTTTCGTATCATGAAAATGTTTCATTGACAATAAATGACTATGCTTTTGAAATAAACTAGGCTCTTGGTCTTTTGTCATTTTATTATGTTTATATAATATCTAATAAAATATAGAGATATAGTACATAATAACATAATATATACTATAATAATAGAATAATTATACAAAATATAATGATAGAACAGTATATAACAATAATATAACAATTATGTAACATAATATGTAATAATACAATATAATAACAATGTATAATACATAATGTGGTATACATATGGTTATACAATATATGTTTATATATATATATATATATTAGGTAATTGAAAACATCTAGAATGATACTTTATGTAAACTAAGCATTGTCTATAACATTTACTTTTTATGAAAACTTAAATTATTTACCACAAATTATACCAACTAAGCTTTTACTACTTTACCATGATGTTTTCGTTCCCCTGTTCCTGGGTAGAAGGTAAATTCACTCGAATCTTAGAGAATCCATACAGATTAAGTTGGCGAACAAAACTTTTTAGGCTAGCTGTTTCAAAAATCCTTATTAATCCTTTTCTATCCAGTATCTCTTGTTGAAAAAACTCTTCTTTAATGACCACGCTGTCTCCATTGTCATTCCAATAGATAGACTTAAAGTGATCACTATTTACTATTTTCCAAAGCTTTTTTGGAAAAGACAGGCAGAGAAGCTCATTAACCTCTGCCTGATCTGGGGCCTGGCTGGTAGACTCCCTCGCAGGAAGGGTCGGTTCTCGATTCATTGCTTGGGCTGCTTGCCTCTTTCCCTGCTGTCCTGACATTCTTGACCCTCTTTGGTCATTTAAAAGGGGAGTAACCCTTTGAAATGGCTCTTCAGAATTTAATGTATCTACTGAGGGTTCAATTTTAACTCTCACTTTGTCCTCAGTAGAATAATTTGCCATTAAGGTAGGTTGTCCATCAGAACATCTCAACCTGTAATATTCACTGCTCTGTCTAGTCTAAAATGAGCCCAGCAGGGGAGGCCAGCCTTCCTTTATCCTGTTGGCAAAAATCTAGAACCCAACACAAACCTGAAACCATGGTGATATTTCTTGAGGGCAGTGATGCTGTTCATTCCAAGCTCCCTGATTGGCTCCCAGCATAGACAATGGGGGTCAAGCAAATTTTTGAAAAGTAGCTGCCAGTCACTGGAATGTTTTGGTCAGTTTTTATCTCTTTTAAATGAGACTCAGTTAAAGGAGACAAACTGGCCATCCATTTGTATTAGAAAGTAAATGGGGGGGGAGGGGAGGGGGAAGAAACCAAATGTGAGAGGGACATGAAAAATAAAATGTTTTCAATTCCATATGGATTCTGAAAGACACAATATCAAAAATTGCCCTTGACAATTTTTAGAGTATTTTCTCTGGCCTTTTGCCAACACCCCCCCCCACTTCGGTCACAGATAAATAAGTCGATATACACACTTGTACATATGAATAAATAGAGCAAATATTTCTAGATAATTGCTTAAGTCCATAGGACACAGAACCTCAAGGGAAGGGAAGGTGGGGGAGGATAAGGGAACAACACATCAGTTTATTCATCAGCTAGGCCCCTAGAGAGGATTTAGAGGAAGGTACTTCCCCGTTGCTAGATTAGGAAATTTGGGGGAAGGTGGGGCTTCTCCAGGGTTTTGTGAATAAGGGTGGTAGTCTGTAGCAAGCAGGCAGACAGGCAGTTATAACTACGGAATGGGGATGAAGAGGGGGATGGGTAGCAGCAGGGGGTCTCCTGCTTTTGCTATAGGGGGAGTAGAAATGTATTTATACTTGTATTTATAAGCACACTTGTTGTGTGATGAGACATTGCCAAAACCCCGAGTTCTAATTTTTTGGGAGCTTTTGAATGTTTCCTCTTCACCTTGCTCCCTATAAACTCTCCCTCCAGCTAAAGTTCTGAGAGGTTTAATCTAATCAGATCAAATTTCAAAGGGAGAATGTGAATTTACAATTTCCACTAGGTATAAACTGGAGGAAACTTGGCTGGCAGGAGAGTCTAAGCAAACATTCTCCAGATTACTTTTCTGATCCAGTTGGTTACTCTTGAAAAATGTGAAAAATACCTGGAGGTTTTATCAAACTGGGAGAAAGAGGGAAGGGGGAGGGGAAGAGAGAGACAGATAAGCAGACACACACAACACACACACAAATAGAGACAAAGAAAGAGAGATATAGGGACAGAGAGAAAGACCTCAGAGAGAGAGAGAGAGAGAGCAGAAAAAGACCAAGGAAGAGAGGAGGAAGGAGAGAGAAAGACCAGAGGGGGAGAGAGAGACAAGTTCTAGATTTTGAGCTGAGGGAGGCCTTAGAGGTCCCCCTTATTGGTTCAGGCAGTAGTCAGTCTTGTTCCACAAGCAGCCCTGGCCTTTCAGAAGTTTATACTGTATCTACAAACATCTAAATTTTCAGTCACTTCCCGAAGTAATTAAAAGTTGTGGGGGATTTTTGTTTTGGTTTGGTTTTGGGGGGGGGAAGGAGTTGTTTAAGACAATAAATGGTTCATTATTAGAGGGCTAATGATTCCTAAATGGTGTGGGGGGAGGGCAAAGAAAGAGAACGAGGGTGTCGGTGATGTGAGGACTTTTTAAGAGCAAGTAAACACTTGAGCCTGAAAAGCAGGGACCCCATATCACACAGGCTGTCAGTTTAAGGGTGAGAGTCTGCAGGAAAACATGAAAGTCAGGGTAAGAGTGTCCATTTTTGTTGTTTTAGCCAGGATATTTACATCTGTCCCTAATACAAGCTTCTATGCTCTTGGTCAAGGGAAGGGGTAGTTTATTAGTTAAACTCTGTGCCACTGTCATGACTGATTAGCCTAAAAGGAAGGGCTGAGGGGACACTTTGGGATTACCCTGAGAGGAAGGGCTGAGGGGACACTTGGGGATTACCCTGAGAGGAAGGGCTGAGGGGACACCCTGAGAGAAAGGACTGAGGGAGCACTTTGAAATTACTCTGAGAGGAAGGGCTGAGAGGAAACCCTGAGTGGAAGGCCTGAGGGGACACTTTGGGATTACTCTGAGAGGAAGGGCTGAGGGGAGACTTTGGGATTACTCTGAGAGGAAGGGCTGAGGGGACACCCTGAGAGGAAGGCCTGAGGGGACACTTTGGGATTACTCTGAGAGGAAGGGCTGAGGGGAGACTTTGGGATTACTCTGAGAGGAAGGGCTGAGGGGACACCCTGAGAGGAAGGCCTGAGGGGACACTTTGGGATTACTCTGAGAGGAAGGGCTGAGGGGACACCCTGAGAGAAAGGGCTGAGGGGACACTTTAGGATTACCCTGAGAGGAAGGGCTGAGGGGACACTTTGGGATTACTCTGAGAGGAAGGGCTGAGGGAACATTTTGGGATTACCCTGAGAGAAAGGGCTGAGGGGACACCCTGAGAGAAAGGGCTGGAGGACACCCTGTGAGGAAGGGCTGAGGGAACACTAAAATTACTGTGAGAGGAAGGGCAGAGGGAACACCCTGAAGAAGGCCCGAGGGGACACTTGGGGATTACTCTGAGAGGAAGGGCTGAGAGAACATTTTGGGGTTACCCTGAGAGGAAGGGCTGAGGGAACACTTTGAAATTACTGTGAGAAGGAAGGGCAGAGCGAACACTTTGGGATTGCTCTGAGAGGAAGGGCTGAGGGGAATCCCTGAGAAGAAGGCCTAAAGGGACACTTTGGGATTACCCTGAGAGGAAGTGCTGAGGGGAATCCCTGAGAAGAAGGCCTAAAGGGACACTTTGGGATTACCCTGAGAGGAAGGGCTGAGGGAACATTTTGGGATTACCCTGAGAGGAAGGGCTGAGGGGACACCCTGAGAGGAAGGCCTGAGGGGACACTTTGGGATTACTCTGAGAGGAAGGGCTGAGGGGACACCCTGAGAGAAAGGGCTGAGGGGACACTTTAGGATTACCCTGAGAGGAAGGGCTGAGGGGACACTTTGGGATTACTCTGAGAGGAAGGGCTGAGGGAACATTTTGGGATTACCCTGAGAGAAAGGGCTGAGGGGACACCCTGAGAGAAAGGGCTGGAGGACACCCTGTGAGGAAGGGCTGAGGGAACACTAAAATTACTGTGAGAGGAAGGGCAGAGGGAACACCCTGAAGAAGGCCCGAGGGGACACTTGGGGATTACTCTGAGAGGAAGGGCTGAGAGAACATTTTGGGGTTACCCTGAGAGGAAGGGCTGAGGGAACACTTTGAAATTACTGTGAGAAGGAAGGGCAGAGCGAACACTTTGGGATTGCTCTGAGAGGAAGGGCTGAGGGGAATCCCTGAGAAGAAGGCCTAAAGGGACACTTTGGGATTACCCTGAGAGGAAGTGCTGAGGGGAATCCCTGAGAAGAAGGCCTAAAGGGACACTTTGGGATTACCCTGAGAGGAAGGGCTGAGGGAACATTTTGGGATTACCCTGAGAGGAAGGGCTGAGGGAACACTTTGAAATTATTGTGAGAGGAAGGGTTTAGGGGACACTGAAATTACTGTGAGAGAAAGGGCAGAGGGAACATCCTGAGAGGAAGGGCTAAGGGGACACTTTTGGGATTACTCTGAGAAGAAGGGCTGAGGAACCCTTTGGGATTACCCTGAGAGGAAGGGCTGAGGGAACATTTTGGGATTACCCTGAGAGGAAGGGCTGAGGGAACACTAAAATTACTGTGAGAGGAAGGGCAGAGGGAACACCCTGAGAGGAAGGGCTGAGGGGACACCCTGAGAGAAAGGGCTGAGGGAGCACTTTGAAATTACTGTGAGAGGAAGGGCAGAGGGAACACCCTCAGAGGAAGGCCTGAGGGGACACTTGGGGATTACTCTGAGAGGAAGGGCTGAGGGGAAACCCTGAGTGGAAGGGCTGAGGGGACACTTTGGGATTACTCTAAGAAGAAGGGCTGAGGGGACACTTTGGGATTACTCTGAGAGGAAGGGCTGAGGGGAGACTTTGGGATTACTCTGAGAGGAAGGGCTGAGGGGACACCCTGAGAGGAAGGCCTGAGGGGACACTTTGGGATTACTCTGAGAGGAAGGGCTGAGGGGCCACTTTGGGATTACCCTGAGAGGAAGGGCTGAGGGGACACCCTGAGAGGAAGGGCTGAGGGAACACTTTTGGGATTACTCTGAGAGGAAGGGCTGAGGGGACACCCTGAGAGAAAGGGCTGAGGGGACACTTTAGGATTACCCTGAGAGGAAGGGCTGAGGGGATACCCTGAGAGGAAGGGCTGAGGGGACACCCTGAGAGAAAGGGCTGAGGGAGCACTTTGAAATTACTGTGAGAGGAAGGGCAGAGGGAACACCCTCAGAGGAAGGCCTGAGGGGACACTTGGGGATTACTCTGAGAGGAAGGGCTGAGGGGAAACCCTGAGTGGAAGGGCTGAGGGGACACTTTGGGATTACTCTAAGAAGAAGGGCTGAGGGGACACTTTGGGATTACTCTGAGAGGAAGGGCTGAGGGGAGACTTTGGGATTACTCTGAGAGGAAGGGCTGAGGGGACACCCTGAGAGGAAGGCCTGAGGGGACACTTTGGGATTACTCTGAGAGGAAGGGCTGAGGGGCCACTTTGGGATTACCCTGAGAGGAAGGGCTGAGGGGACACCCTGAGAGGAAGGGCTGAGGGAACACTTTTGGGATTACTCTGAGAGGAAGGGCTGAGGGGACACCCTGAGAGAAAGGGCTGAGGGGACACTTTAGGATTACCCTGAGAGGAAGGGCTGAGGGGATACCCTGAGAGGAAGGGCTGAGGGGACACTTTGGGATTACTCTGAGAGGAAGGGCTGAGGGAACATTTTGGGATTACCCTGAGAGAAAGGGCTGAGGGGACACCCTGAGAGAAAGGGCTGGAGGACACCCTGAGAGGAAGGGCTGAGGGAACACTAAAATTACTGTGAGAGGAAGGGCAGAGGGAACACCCTGAGAGGAAGGGCTGAGGGAACACTTTGAAATTACTGTGAGAGGAAGGGCAGAGGGAACACTTTGGGATTGCTCTGAGAGGAAGGGCTGAGGGGACACTTTGGGATTACTCTGAGAGGAAGGGCTGAGGGAACACTTTGGGGTTACCCTGAGAGGAAGGGCTGAGGGAACACTTTGAAATTACTGTGAGAAGGAAGGGCAGAGCGAACACTTTGGGATTGCTCTGAGAGGAAGGGCTGAGGGGACACTTTGGGATTACTCTGAGAGGAAGGGCTGAGGGGAATCCCTGAGAAGAAGGCCTAAAGGGACACTTTGGGATTACCCTGAGAGGAAGGGCTGAGGGAACATTTTGGGATTACCCTGAGAGGAAGGGCTGAGGGAACACTTTGAAATTATTGTGAGAGGAAGGGTTTACGGGACACTGAAATTACTGTGAGAGAAAGGGCAGAGGGAACATCCTGAGAGGAAGGGCTAAGGGGACACTTTTGGGATTACTCTGAGAAGAAGGGCTGAGGAACCCTTTGGGATTACCCTGAGAGGAAGGGCTGAGGGAACATTTTGGGATTACCCTGAGAGGAAGGGCTGAGGGAACACTAAAATTACTGTGAGAGGAAGGGCAGAGGGAACACCCTGAAGAAGGCCCGAGGGGACACTTGGGGATTACTCTGAGAGGAAGGGCTGAGAGAACATTTTGGGATTACCCTGAGAGGAAGGGTTGAGGGAACCCTTTGGAGGTTTGAGAGCTGATGGGTGTGAAATATTGCCTGAGCCGTTAGGCCCCGGAGTGTTTAGCACGAGGAACTTGTTTGTTTGTTTGTTTGTTAAACAGCAAGGCTTGGTTGGTTGGGGGTAGGGCCAGGAATGCTTGGATCAGACTTTAGGAAGGGGGGGAGGGGCAGCACTAGCCAGGTGAGTCTGCCAGTTTACACTTGCTTTGCTGGTGCTATGGTGAAGGGCTTCTAGAATTCCATTGTGAGTTCCTGGATTTTCAGGCCTTGGAATTACTCCTCAATTCAACTAAACGCTGAATAAGTCACCTTAAAAACTCACCCATACCTAAACATCTTCCCCCTCCCTAATTGAGGGCCTTAGCCCTCAATTTTTTTTTGCTAAAAGACCGCAGCAACAAATCACTGAGCAGAGTTTGGGTTTTGGTTTTCATCATTGCTTTGCTTTCCTTACAGTAGGGCCATTTCCTGATCTTTAAGGTCCCCCAAATCCTAGTCTTAAAACGCCTAAAAATCCCCAAACGGTCACGATCATGATTCCCAGAGCACACTCTGGAATTTCATTTTAGCCATTTTCTGCCCAGAGGGAGGACAGGAGATCGCATGTTAAATCCTTGATAAGGGGATGCACCTATAGCCTGAGCCCTCCCCTCCCTCACCCCAGGCCCTGGAGCCCCCCGAAGGCGAGCAGCTGGGAGCCGGGGCGTTTCAGAGCCTGCCTATGCTGAGACCCAAGCCCTTACCTGCCCTCCAGGACAGACTGTTGGCCGACATTAAGTAGGTGCAGGGGAACCGGAGGCTGGACAGAGAACCAGATAGAAATAAGCCACTAGAAACGGCTACCGTTCCATTCTTTACGGCTGTTACTCTTTGTTACAAGGGAAAGTTCTATGAACGTAGGGTGCCCTGGTGGGGAGGGGGTCGCCACTCGTAGCCACCGTGGTGAAGAATCCAAAGGTGTCCCCCAAATCATGAAAACTTTTTTTTAAAAAACTCGGTTTTTCACGCGGGGAGGGAGGAAATCAGCATTTATTAAGGCCCTACTGTGTGTGTCCCAGGGATGGCTTTGTCAGTGTCATGTTATCTGCTCCCCGTATCGCCCCCGAGGGAGGAGTGCTCACGTCTCCCCGATTTTCAGGCGGCAGCGGGGATAGAGCGAGGGCCTTGGCCCTGCGTTCAAACACGACCTCAGTCCCTTACTAGCTGGGTGAGCCTAGGCTAGCCTAGCGGGCCTCCGTTTCTCCGCCTGTAAAAGGAGCTGGATGGAAATGACAAGCCGCTCCGGTGTCCCAGCCCACAAGCCCCCTACGGAAAAAGGAAATTTCCAAAGGAATCGGCCAGAATAGGACTGAAAAGTGAGGTTTGCCAGGGTCACGCAGTACAAGTACGGAAGGTAGGATTCGAACTCGGTTCGACCCACTCAGCTGCCTTTGGAGAATAACGTAAGGCCAGTGAGGGCCAAGCTTGGCCGTTTGCGGGTGGGGGCATAGTGAAGAAAGCCGCCGCCCCCCCCCCGCAGCCCGAGGGCTGGGCCGGCGGGAGGGAGGGGCCGGATGCCGCCCTTTGGCTGCCCCCGGCCCCTCCTCGGCCAGCCCGGACTAAGAAAATCGGAAATAAAGAACAATGTCTGGAGGAAACACACCTTCTTCCTCTCCTCGAGAGAGGGAGAGGCGAGGCCCCGGGGGTTCACACCGCCCGCGCGCGCGACAATGGGGACAGCGTTTCTTTGTTCCTCAATGGGGGGAGGGGCTGGGGTGACGGGGCGGGACACGATCCCGGAAAGGGACTTTTTCAAAAGGGATCAAGATTTTCAAAAAGCATGGGGGGCCGGGGCCCTCTAACAGGCCGTTTCCCTAAGTTTCCTCCCGCAGGCCAATGGAGAAGAATCTCGGAGCCGTTCGCGGGGCGCTGGGCTCGCCCTGAAAGTTCGCTTTTGACAACATCTCTCCTCCCGGTTTGAAAAGGCCTCTTTACAACTCCCAGTCGCTTTCCATTGGATTTCCCACCACCCCCCGGGAACTCCCGGGGAATGTTAACACAGGGACTCGGGCCCTGACAAGTCCGGGCTCGGCCCCACCCCCTGCTGGGGCCGCAGTCGCTCTTTCCAAAGAATCCTAATTCTCTGGGCCCGTTTTTTTCCTCCGGAATTGTAGGCTGTGTATGCTATTCCCCGCCACTACGGGATCCCCTCCAGGATCCCTGATGCCCTGAAGGGTGGGGGGTCTCCCTCTTGGGCCCCCCGACCCCCCGGAGTGACCTCGGCCAGTCTTTGCTTCAGAGTCCCTTTTACAACTCTTCTTTCTTAAAAGGCCACTTGTGTTTAACGATCTCACTCAATTACGTGGCGAAGTAATTGGGAAAGTTTGGCTAACTAACTCCCCCCCCCCCATCTAGATCCAGAGCCAGGACAACATGCAAATGCTGTTGTCCTGACGTTCTGCAGATATCTGCTCATGAAACATCTGGAAAACATCAGATCGTAACCAGTGAGGCAAATAGCTTCTTTTCTCACTGTCCTGACGAATCATCTCGAGGAACTGACACCTTCCCAAGTCCTGTCCAGCCCCCGGGACTTGTGGGCCCTTCCCTCCCGCAGGGTGGAGAGCGTGGGGGGGGGGGAGGGAAATCCTTTTATTTGAGGAGGTCCCCCGGGGCTTGTGACTGTCATGTGCCACCCAGCTGCTGTCCTGGACTTCACGATCTCCAGGAGCTCGTCTCCGTGTAGGAGAAAAGCAGTCACCGCTGACGTCTCCTGCTCCTTGCCCTCCCTCAATCCCTCCATAACATCTGTCCTCAAATGTAGATCTGCTTCCAGCTGCGCTGCAGTGCTGGGGAGGGTCGTGTCCGGGAGAGAGAGGGACTGCCGGCATCCCCGCCTCCAAGCCAAAGACATCACCCCGGGGGCACAGAGAAAGGATTCAAGCCTTCTCCCCAGGAAACACCCGCAGACTACAAAGTGACTTTGCAGCCCCCAGCAAGGTAGCTCAGTCCTAGCCTTCTCTTTGATATTCTGGTCACGCCCTCAACCTGTGGCCTGAGCTTGAAAACCCAGAGAGAAAAACTCTTCACTTTCTAGGGGCTCTCTTCTTTTTCCAGGACATTGAAGTCATAATTCTTAGCATTCTCCTTCCCGGCTAAGTCCCTTATCATCCCCTCCATCTTTGTCTTGCAAATTCCGAGTTGTTCCTACTGGTTTCTGTAAGCTAGGTACACTCCCATTCCAGAGTTCTAATTAGAAAAGCACTTAAGCAGCATATTAAGAAAAGGATCCATTGCATATTCATTGTTTCAGCTAAAGATCACAGGGCATCTGGTGACCTGACAGAACATGAAATCACTTTGTTCTAAAAATCCTTAATATTCAGCTCCCAAACTCATGAATACCAGAAAAGCGAATTCTCGTCATTTTAGAGAAGCTAAACTACAGATCTGGCTGGAATTGTTGGATCTTAGACTTTGTTTCTTCCAGCATATTTGTATTTGGGCCCTCTTCGAACAGGGGCTTTTTAAAAATAACACTAGGCCTTTCTGGATTTGGATCCATTTTCTTTTTCCAACCACTTCTTTTTTTCTCAGTGTGACGTGGGAGGCCTTTTGACTATATCCAAAAACACCTGCTCTGAACTGCTAAGCTTATTCATAATGACATTTGACAGGAATCGGCCTCTCTATTAGAGCACACACAAGGCAGATATCCCATGGGAGTTTATTAAAAGAAAAGGTCAGCATAAATAAAGAAAAGGGTTCGCTTCATGGACTTTAATCTCGGAACTAACAAAATGATCCCCAAAGCAGAAACAACGGGGACAGAATGAACGGGGAGCAGGTTGTCTCCCATTCTCTGTACAACAGAAAAGCCTCAGATAATGACGGGATTGAAACAAATCTCAGGGGGTTTTAATCTTCTGATCTGTAAAATGGGGATACTATTACAATAAGGCAGAATGCTGGCTGTGAGGTTAAGTAAATCTCGAAATGACTAGGGGAAACGTGTCACTGTGTTCTTTCTCCCACAGCCCTGCTCAACACATCAGCATTTGGTTTTTATTTCCTCCAGGCATTTTCAAAGCCCACTGTTTACTAACAACTAGACACCAGGGCTCAAAGGATCCTAAATATATGGTAAGCAGTGTACTAGGCCTGAATGTTATTAATTCTTTGCACACACACACACCTCTCTACATATCTGGCCCCCCAC
Source organism: Sminthopsis crassicaudata (assembly GCF_048593235.1). Taxonomy (NCBI): domain Eukaryota; kingdom Metazoa; phylum Chordata; class Mammalia; order Dasyuromorphia; family Dasyuridae; genus Sminthopsis; species Sminthopsis crassicaudata. The sequence continues at coordinate 32,646,124 of NC_133623.1, forward strand.
ATCTCTTCAGGGATTTCCCTGCCCACACTCTCTTCCTACCTGTATCTAACCCCATTTTTCTGCCCACAATTTCTACCCCCACATCTCTTCCCTGATTTCTCTGCCCACAATCTCTATGACCTCCATCTCTTTTCCCCCATTTCCCTGCCCACAATCTCTACCCTTCGCATTTCTTCGGTTATTTTCCTCCCCTCATATCTCTACTCCCCAATTCACTTCCCCCATTTTCTGCCTATGATCTCTACCTCCCACATCTCTCCCCCCATTTCTCTGCCCACAATCTCTACCCTTCACATTTCTTCCGTTATTTTCCTCCTCTCATATCTCTACTCCACAAATCTTTTGCCGCATTTCCCTCACCACACTCTCTTACTGCCGGTCTCTACCCCCATTTTCTGCCAACAATCTCTCCCCCCACATCTCTTCCCCCATTTTCCTCTCCTCACATCTCTCCCCCCACATCTCTTCCCCCATTTCCTTGCCTGTAATCTCTCCCTCCCTGGTATCTTGCGACATTTCTCTGCCCACAATCTCTGCCCTCACATCTCTTCCCCCTTTCTCTGCCCTCAATCTCTAGGACCTCCATCACTTTTCCCGCATTTCCCTGTCCACAATCTCTCCCTCCCAAATCTTTTCCACCATTTTTCTCCCCACACAACTCTACCCCCGACATCTCTTCCTTCATTTCCCTGCCCACAATCTCTACCCCCCACATCTCTTCCCCTATTTTCCTCTCCTCACTTCTCTACCCCCCCACATCTCTTCCCCCATTTTCTGGCAAGAGTCTCTACTTGGCACATCTCTTCCAGGATTTCCCTGCCCACAATCTCTACCCCCTACATCTCTTCTCCATTTTCTGCCCACAATCTCTACCCCCCACATCTCTTCCTTCATGTCCTCCCTTCGCATCTCTAGATCCCATATCTCTTCCCCCATTTCCTTGCCTGTCATCCCTCCCTTCCTCAGATCTTCTGCCATTTCCAGGCCCATAATCTCTAACAGGCACATCTCTTCCCCATTTTCTGCCTAGAATTTCTACCCCCTATAGATTCACTCATTTCCCTGTCCACAATCTCTACCCCCCACATCTCTTCCCTGATTTCTCTGCCCACAATCTCTAACCCCCAATCTCTTCTCACATTTCCCTGCCCATACACTCTTCCTACCTGTCTCTAACCCCATTTCTCTGCCCACAATCTCTATGACCTCCATCTCTTTTCCCCCATTTCCCTGTCCATAATCTCTCCCTCCTAAATCTTTTCCACCATTTTCCTCCTCACACAACTCTACCCCCCACATCTCTTCCCCCATTTTCTGGCAAGAGTCTCTACTTAGCACATCTCTTTGCGGATTTCCCTGCCCACAATCTCTACCCCCTACATCTCTTCCCACATTTCTCTGCCCACAATCTCTAACCCCCCAATCTCTTCTCACATTTCCCTGCCCACACTCTCTTCCTACCTGTCTCTAACCCCATTTCTCTGCCCACAATCTCTATGACCTCCATCTCTTTTCCCCCATTTCCCTGTCCATAATCCCTCCCTCCCAAATCTTTTCCACCATTTTCCTCCCCACACAACTCTACCCCCGACATCTCTTCCTTTATTTCCCTGCCCAAAATCTCTCCCTCCCACATATATTCCCCCATTTCCCTGCATACAGTCTCTACCCCCCACATCTCTTCCCTCATTTTTAGCAAGAATCTCTACTGGGCACATCTCTTTGCGGATTTCCCTGCCCACATTCTCTACCCCCTACATCTCTTCTCCATTTTCTTCCCACAATCTCTACCCCCCACATCTCTTCCTTCATTTCCTCCCCTCACATCTCTAGATCCCATATCTCTTCCCCCATTTCCTTGCCTGTCATCCCTCCCTTCCTCGGATCTTCTGCCATTTCCAGGCCCATAATCTCTAACAGGCACATCTCTTCCCCATGTTCTGCCTAGAATTGCTACCCCCTATATATTCACCCATTTCCCTGTCCACAATTTCTACCCCCCACATCTCTTCCCTGATTTCTCTGCCCTCAATCTCTACCCCCCACATCTCTTCCCTGATTTCTCTGCCCTCAATCTCTAACCCCTAAATCTCTTCCTGCAGTTCCCCCACACTCTCTTCCTACCTGTCTCTAACCCCATTTCTCTGCCACCAATCTCTACCCTTCACATTTCTTCCATTATTTTCCTCCCCTCATATCTCTACTCCCAGATTCTCTTCCCCCATTTCTCTGCCTATAATCTCTACTCCCACATCTCTTCCCCAATTTTCTGCCCCCAATCTTCTCTACCCCTGACATCACTCCCCCCATTTCTCTGCCCACAATCTCTACCTTTCAAATGTTTTATATTATTTTCCTCCTGTCATATCTCTACTCCACAAATCTTTTGCCGCATTTCCCTGACCACACTCTCTTACTGCCGGTCTCTAACCCCATTTTCTGCCAACAATCTCTCCCCCCACATCTCTTCCCCCCACATCTCTTCCCCCATTTTCTTCTCCTCACATCTCTTCCCCCCACATCTCTTCCCCCATTTTCCTCTCCTCACATCTCTCCCCCCACATCTCTTCCCCCATTTTCCTCTCCTCCCCCATTTTCCTCTCCTTACTTCTCTACCCCCCACATCTCTTCCCCCATTTCCTTGCCAGTAATCTCTCCCTCCCTGGTATCTTTTGACATTTCTCTGCCCATAATCTCTAACCCCCCCCCCACATCTCTTCCCCAATTTTTAGCAAGAATCTCTACTCGGCACATCTCTTCCCGGATTTCCCTGCCCACAATCTTTAACCCCCAAATCTCTTCCCCCATTTCCATGCCCACACTTTCTTCCTGTCTCTAACCCCTTTTCTCTGCCCACAATCTCTGCCCTCACATCTCTTCCCCCTTTCTCTGCCCTCAATCTCTAGGACCTCCATCACTTTTCCCGCATTTCCCTGTCCACAATCTCTCCCTCCCAAATCTTTTCCACCATTTTCCTCCCCACACAACTCTACCCCCGACATCTCTTCCTTTATTTCCCTGCCCAAAATCTCTCCCTCCCATATATATTCCCCCATTTCCCTGCCCACAATCTCTACCCCTCACATCTTTTCCCCTATTTTCCTCTCCTCACTTCTCTACCCCCCCCACATCTCTTCCCCCATTTCCTTGCCTGTAATCTCTCCCTCCCTGGTATCTTTTGACATTTCTCTAACCATAAATCTCTACCCACCACATCTCTTCCCCAATTTTTAGCAAGAGTCTCTACTCAGCACATTTCTTCCCGGATTTCTCTGGCCACAATCTCTACCTCCTACATCTCTTCTCCATTTTCTTCCCACATTCTCTACCCCCCACATCTCTTCCTTCATTTCCTCCCCTCACATCTCTAAATCCCACATCTCTCCCCCCATTTCCCTGCTTAAAATCTCTGCCCCCACATCTCTCCCCCCATTTCCCTGCTTACAATCTCTGCCCCCACATCTCTCCCCCCATTTCCCTGCTTAAAATCTCTGCCCCCACATCTCTCCCCCCATTTTCTTCTCCTCACATCTCTACCCCCCACATCTCTTCCCCCATTTTTAGCAAGAATCTCTACTCGGCACATCTTTTTGCGGATTTCCCTGCCCACAATCTCTACCCCCTACATCTCTTCTCCATTTTCTTCCCACAATCTCTACCCCCCACATCTCTTCCTTCATTTCCTCCCCTCGCATCTCTTCCCCCATTTCCTTGCCTGTCATCTCTCCCTTCCTCGGATCTTCTGCCATTTCCATGCCCATAATCTCTACCAGGCACATCTCTTCCCCATCCTCTGCCCAGAATTTCTACTCCCTATATATTCACCCATTTTCCTGTCCACAATTTCTCCCTCCCATGTCTCTTCCCCCATTTTCTGCCCACAATCTTTACCCCCCACATCTCTTCCCCCATTTGTCTTCCCACAATATCTACCCACCACATCTATAACCTCATTTCCCTGCCCACAATCTCTACCCCCCCATGTATCTCGCCCATTTCTCCGCCCCTAATCTATCTCTCTTTTTTTTTCTTTTTTTAGGCTGGGGTTAAGTGACTTGCCCAGGGTCACACAGCTAGGACGTGTGAAGTGTCTGAGATCAAATTTGAACTCGGGTCCTCCTGAATTCAGGACTGGTGCTCTATCCACTGCGCCACCTACCTGCCCCTCTGCCCCTAATCTCTACCCCCACATCTCTTCCCCTATTTTCTGCCCACAATCTCTACTCCACAATCTCTTCCTTAATTTCACTGCTAACAAACTCTACCCCCCCTCAACTATTCCTCCATTCCCCTGCTTACAATCTCTACCACCCACGTCTCTTCCCCCCTTTCTTTATCCACAACCTCTACCCCCCACATTTCTTCCCCCATTTCTCTGCCCCTAATCCCTACCCCCATATCTCTTCCCTTATTTCCCTGACCACAATCTCTACCCCTCACTCCTCTTCCTCCATTTCCCGGCTTATAATCCCTCCCCCCCATATCGCTTCCCACATTTCCTTGCCCACAATCTCTCCTACCCAAGTTTTTACCCCATTTTCTGTGTATATGCTCTACCCCCACATCTCTTCCCTTATTTGCCTGCCCCAAATCTCTACCCTTCACACCTCTTCCTCCATTTCCCTGCTTGCAATCTCTACCCACCACATCTATTCCTGCATTTTCTGCACACAATCTCTATCCCCCCATCTCTTCCCCCATTTCCTTGCCTGTAATCTCTCTCTCCCTTGTATCTTCTGCCATTTTCATGCCCACAATCTCTACCCCCCATATCTCTTCCCCCATTTTCTGTCTACAATCTGTAACCCTCACACCTCTTCCCCCATTCCCTTGCCCACAATCTCTCCCTCCTATGTCTCTTCCCCCAATTTCTGCCTGCAATCTTTACTCCCCACATCTCTTCCACCATTTGTTTTCCCACAATATCTACCCACCACATCTATACCCTTATTTCCCTGCCCACAATCTCTACTCCCTACATCTCTTACCTTTTTCTACCCTCTCTCCTTCCCATTCTCTTCCCCCATTTCTCTGCCCCGATCTCAACCCCCACATGTCTTCCCTTATTTCCCTGCTCACAATCTGTGGCCCTCTATATCTTCCCCCATTTTCTGCCTACAATCTCTACCCTCCACATCTCTGCCCCCATTTCCTTGTCCACAATCTCTCCCCTCCATGTCTCTTACCCTATTTTATGCAAAAAAACTCAACCCCCACATATCTTCCCCTTTTTGTCTTCTTACAAATTCTGCCCCCCATATCTCTTCCCCCATTCCTCTGGAAACAATCTCTACCCCCGACATCTCTTCCCACATTTTCTGCCAACAATCTCTGCCCCCCACATCTCTCCCCCCATTTCCTTACCCACAATCTCTACCACCCACGTATCGCGACCATTCTCCTGCCCCTAATCTCTCTCTTTCTTTTTTTTTTTAGGCTGGGGTTAAGTGACTTGCCCAGGGTCACACAGCTAAGAAGTGTCTGACACCAGGTTTGAACTCGGTCCTCCTGAATTCAAGGCTGATGCTCTATCCACTGCGCCACCTAGCTGCCCCTCTGCCCCTAATCTCTACCCCCACATCTCCTCCCCTATTTTCTGCCCACAATCTCTTCCTTAATTTCACTGCTAACAATCTCTACCCCACCTCACCTCTTCATCAATTTCCTACTCACAATGTCTACCCCCCACATCTCTTGCCACATTTCCTTGCCCACAATCACTCCTTCCAAAGTTTCTTGCCCCATTTTCTGTGTACATTCTAGACCCCTACATCTCTTCCCCCATTTAATGCTTATAATCTCTACCCCCCAAATCTCTTACCTCATTTCCTTGCCCATCATCTCTACCCCCCACATCTCTTCCCCCTTTTCTTTACCCACAATCTCTACCCCCAACGTTTCTTCCCCCATTTCTCTGCCCCTAATCCGTACCCCCCATATCTCTTCCCCCATTTTATGCCCATCTCTACCCCCACAACTCTTCCCCTATTTCCTTGCCCACAATTTCTCCATCCCAGTCTCTTCCCCTCTTTTCTGCCCACAATCTCTCCTCCCCACGTCTTGCCCCATTTGTCTTCTGACAATATCAACCCACCACATCTATTCCCTTAAATTTCCTGCCCACAATTTCTATCCCCTAAATCTCTTACCCCATTTCCTTGCCCACAATCTCTCCCTCCCATGTCTTTTCCCCAATTTGTCTTTTCACAATCTCTACACCCCACATCACTTCCCCCATTTCCTTACCCATAATCTCTACCCCCAACATCTCTTCCCTTATTTGCCTGCCCACAATCTCTACCTCCCCATATCAATTCCACCATTTTCCTGCTTACAATGTATACCTGCTACATCTCTTCCCCCATTTAATGCCTACAATCTCTACCCCTCACACCTCTTTCCCCATTTTCTTGCCCACAATCTCTCCCTCCCACATCTCTCCCCTTATTTTCTACCCACAATCTCTACCACCCCTATATTTACCCCTTTCCCTGCCCATAATCTCTATCCCCGACATCTCTTCCCACATTTCCTTGCCCACAATCTTTCCCTCCCAAGTTTCTTCTCCCATCTTCTGAGTGCATTCTGTACCCCCACATCTCTTCCCTTAATTGGCTGCCCACAATCTCTACCCCCATATCTCTTCCACCATTTTACTGCTTACAATCTCTACCCCACTCATCTCTTCCCCTATTTTCTGCCCACAATCTCTACCCTCCACACCTTTTCCTCCATTTCCCTGCTTATACTCTCTACCCCCCACATCTCTTCCCCCATTTCCCTACATGTAATCTCTCTCTCCATTGTATCTTCTACCATTTTCATGCCCACAATCTCTACCTCCCACATCTCTTCCCCTATTTTCTGCCCACAATCTCTACCCCCCTCATCTCTTTCCCCATTTTCTTTCCCACAATCTCTACCACCATCTATTTACCCCTTTCCCTGACCATAATCTCTATCCCCGACATCTCTTCCCACATTTCCTTGCCCACAATCTCTCTGTCCCATATCTCTTGCCCCATTTTCTGCATAGAAACACCTCACATGTCTTCCCCCATTTGTCTTTTCACAATTCTCTATACCCCACATCTCTTCTCTCATTTCCTTGCCCACAATCTCTACCCCCCACATCTCTTCTCGCATTTTCTGTCCTCAATCTCTGCCCCCACATCGTTTCCTTTATTTCCCTGCTAACAATCTCTACCCCCACACCTCTTCTTCCATTTCCCTGCTTACAATCTCCACCCCCACATCTCTTCCCACATTTACTTGCCCACAATCTCTCCCTCCCAAGTTTCTTCCCCCATTTTCTGTGAACCTTTTCGACCCCCACATCTCTTCCCCCATTCAATACCTACCTACAATGACTACCCCCTACAACTCTTCCCCTATTTTCTGCCCATAATTTCTCTCACCCATTTATTCACCCCTATCCAAGCCCACAATCTCAACCCCCACATCTCTTCCTGCATTTTGTGTCCAAAATCTCTACCCCCCCACATCTCTTCCCCTATTTTTTTACCCACAATATCTTGCTCCCACACTTCTTCCACCATCACCCTGCTTACAATCATTACCCCCCACATCTCTTCCCCCATTTCCTTACCCACAATCTTTACCCCCCATATCTCTTCCACCATTTTCCTGCTTACAATTTCTACCCCCCATCTCTTTCCCTATTTTTTGCCCACAATCTCTACGACCCATGTATTCACCCCTTTCTCTGTCCACAATCTCTACCCCCCACACCCCTTCCTTCATTTCTTTGACCACAATCTCTACTCCCGACATCTCTTCCCACATTTTCTTGCTCACAATCCCTCACTCCCAAATTTCTTCCCCTATTTTCTGTGTACATTCTGTACACCTGACATTTTTCCTTCATTTCCCTGACCACAATCTGCACCCCTCCACATCCCTTCCCCCATTTTCTGCCCACAATCTCTATCCCCCACATCTTTTCCCTCATTTCCTTGTTCCTAATCTCTACCCCCCACATCTCTTCCCACATTTCCTTACCCACAATCTCTACCCCCCACATCTCTTCCCTATTTTTTGTCCACAATCTCTACTCCCCACAATTCTTCCCCCATTTTCTGCCCATAGTATCTATCCCCACATCTCTTCCCACATTTTCTTACCCACAATCTCTCACTCCCAAATTTCTTCCCCTATTTTCTGTGTACACCTGACATCTGTTCCTTCATTTCCCTGACCACAATCTATACCCCCCACATCTCTTCCCCCATTTCTGCCCACAATCTCTATCCCCCACATCTTTTCCCTCATTTCCTTGCCCACAATCTCTATCCCAGACATTTCTTCCTTTATTTCCTTGACCACAAGCTCTGCAACCCACATCTCTTCCTGAATTTTCTGCCCTCTATCTCTACCCCCCATATCTCTTTCCCCAGTTTTTGCCGCCTATCACTACCACCCATGTATTCACCCCTTTCCCTGTCCTCAATCTCTACCCCCACATCTCTTCTCACATTTCCTTGTCCACAATCTCTCCCTCCCAAATTTCCTCCCCCATTTTCTGTGTACATTCTCTACTGCCACATCTCTTCCCTTATTTGCCTGCCCACAATCTCTACCCCCATACGTCTTCCACCATTTTCCTGCTTACAATCTCTACCCTCACATCTCTTCCCACATTTTCTACCTAGAACCTCTACCCCACAATCTCTTCTTCCATTTCCTTGCCCACAATCTCTACCCCCCCAAATGTCTTCCTCCATTTCCCTGCTTACAAGCTCTACCCCCCCACATCTCTTCTCACATTTCCTTGCCCCCAATCTCTCCCTCCCAAATTTCCTCCCCCATTTTCTGTGTACAATCTCTACCCCCTACATCTCTTCCCTTATTTTTTGGCCCACAATCTCTGCCCCCCCACATCTCTTCCCCTATTTCCTTGCCCACAATCTCTCTTTCCCAAATTTCTTCCCCTATTTTCTGTGTACATTCTCTACCCCCACATCTCTTCCTTCATTTCCCATCTTACAATCTCTACCCCAACATGACTTCCCCGATATTCTGCCTAAAATCTGTACCCCCCACATTTCTTCCTCCATTTAATACCTACAATCACTACCCCCCATATCTTTTCCACCATTTTCCTTAGTACAATCTCTATCACCCACAACTCTCCCCCCATGTCCTTGCCCACAATTTGTCCATCCCACATCTCTTCCCCGATTTACTGCCTACAATTTCTACCCCCCACAACTCTTCCCCTATTTTCTGCCCACAATCTCTACCACCCATATATTCATCCCTTTCTGTGCTCACAATCTCTACCCCCTATAACTTTTTCTCCATTTCCCTACTTATAATCTCTACACCCCACATCTCTTCCTTCATTTCCTTGGCCATAATCTCTCCCTCCTAAATTTCTTTCCTTATTTTCTTTGTACATTCTGTACACCCCACATATATTCCCCCATTTTCTGCCCATAATCCCTACCCCCACATATCTTCCCTTATTTCCCTGCCCACAGTCTCTGCCCCCCATATCTCTTCCCCTATTTTTTGCTCAAAATCTCTACCCCCCACACCTTTTCCTCCATTTCCCTGCTTACAATCTTTACCTGCCCACGTCTTTTCACATTTCTTTGCCCAAAATCTCTGCTTCCCAAGTTTCTCCCCCCATTTTCTGTGTGCATGCTCTACCCAAATCTCTTTCCTTATTTGCCTGCCCACAATATTTCCCTCCAGAATTTCTTCCCCTATTTTCTGTGAATTCTCTACACCCCACATCCCCTCCTTCATTTCCCTGTTTAAAATTTCCACCCCCCACATCACTTTCTTCATTTAGCTGCCTACAATCTGTACCCCCCACATTTCTTCCCCTATTTTTTGACCACAATCTCTATTCCACAAATCTATATCTCTATTTTCTGCTCAAAACTTCTACCCCCCACATTTCATTCCCCATTTTCTGACGACAATCTCAACCCCCACATCTCTTCCTCCATTTACTTGCTTGCAATATCTACCCCCCACATCTCTTCATTTCCTTGCCCACAATAACAACCCCCACTTTTCTTCCCCTATTACTTTAAGCAGAATCTGTACCCCCCCACATCTCTTCCCCTATTTTCTTCTCACAACCCCGCACAACTCTTCCTTCATTTTGCTGCTGACAATCCCTACCCCACACGCATCTTTTCCCCTATTTTCTGCCCACATTCTCTATCCCCCACACCTCTTCCTCCATTTCCCTGCTTACAATCTGTATCTCTCATTTCTCCTCCCGCATTTTCTGCCCTCAATCTCTAACCCCCACATCTCCTTCCACATTTTCTGTCCACAATTTTTACCCGACACATCTCTTCTTACATTTCCTTGCCCACGATCTCTCCCTCCCAAATTTCTTTCCGTATTTTCTGTGTACATTCTATACATCTAAAATGTCTTCCTTCATTTCCTTGACCACAATCTCTACCCCCCAAATATCTTCCCCAATTTTTGCCCATAATCTCTGCCCCCAAGACCTTTTCTTCCATTTCCCTTCTTACACTCTCTACCACCCACATCTTTTGCGCTATTTTTTACCCACAATCTCTTTTGCTCCATTTCCCTGCTTATAATCTCTAGCCCCCACATGTCTTCCTGCATTTTCTGTCCACAATCTCTAGCCCCACATCTCTTCCCCTATTTTTTGCCTACAGTTTCTACCCCCCACATGTCCTTCCCCATTTTCTGTCCACAATCTTTACCCGCCACATCCCTTCCCACATTTCCTTGCCCACAATCTCTACCCCACACACTTATTCCTCTATTTCCCTGCCCACAGTCTCTTCCACCCTAAATATCTTCCCCAATTTTTGCCCACAATCTCTACCCCCAACATCATCTCCTCCATTTCCCTTTTTATACTCTCTATCCCCCACACCTTTTACCCTACCTTTTGCCCATAATCTCTTTTGCTCTATTTCCCTGCTTACAATCTCTACCACCCACATCTCTTTCTTCATTTTCTTGACCACAATCTCTACCCCCAAAATCTCTTCCCCCATTTTCTCCCTACAATCTCTACCCCCCACATCTCTTCCACCATTTTCCTTAGTACAATCTCTACTCCCCACATCTCTTCCCACATTTCCTTGCACACAATCTCTCCCTCCCACGTTTCTTCCCCTATTTTCTGTGTACTTGCTGTACCCCCACATACCTTCCCTTATTTCCCTTCCCACAATCTCTACTCCCCACAATTCTTCCCCCATTTTCTGCCCATAGTATCTATCCCCACATCTCTTCCCACATTTCCTTGCCCACAATCTCTCCCTCCCAAATACCTTTCCCTAATTTCTGTGTACATCCTGTACACCCGACATTTTTCCTTCATTTCCTTGACCACCATATCTACCCCCCACATCTCTTCCCCTATTTTTTGCCCACAATCTCTACCTCCCAAATATCTTCTCCAATTTTTGCCCACAATCTCTGCCCCCAACAACTTCTCCTCCATTTCCTTTCTTGCATTCTCTACCCCCCATCTTTTAACTTATTTTTTGCCCACAATCTGTTTTGCTCGATTTCCCTGCTTACAATCTCTACCACCCACATCTCTTTCTTCATTTCCTTGACCACAGTCTCTACCCTCAACATCTCTTTCTGCATTTTCTGCCCATAATCTCTACCACCCACATCTCTTCCCCTATTTTTGTCCACAGTCTCTACCCCCCATATCTCTTTTACCATTTTCCTTAGTACAATCTCTACCCCCCACAACTCTTCCCACATTTCCTTGCCCACAATCTCTCCCTCCCAAATACCTTTCCCTAATTTCTGTGTGCATTCTGTACACCCAACATTTTTCCTACATTTCCCTGCCCAGTCTCTACCCCCCAAATATCTTCCCCAATTTTTGCCTGCAGTCTCTGCCCCCAACACCTTCTCCTCCAATTCCCTTCTTACATATTCTACACCCCATCTTTTACCCTATTTTCTGCCCACAATCTCTCTTGCCCCATTTCTAATCTCTGCCACCCACATCTCGTTCTTCATTTCCTTGACCACAATCTCTACCCTCCATGTCTTTCCCCCCATTTCTCTGCCCACAATCTTTATATCCACATAGCTTCCTTTATTTCCCTTCCTACAATCTCTACCCCTCATATCTCTTCCCCTATTTCTTGTCCACAGTCTCTACCCCCTATATCGCTTTTACCATTTTCCTTAGTACAATCTAACCCCCACAACTCTTCCCACATTTCCTTGCACACAATCTCTTCCTCCCAAGTTTCTTCCACCATTTTCTGTGTACTTGCTCTACTCTCACATCTCTTCTCTTATTTTCCTGCCCAGGATCTCTACCCCCCCCCATATCTCTTCCAACATTTTCCTTAGTACAATCTCTACACCCCACATCTCTTCCCACATTTCCTTGGCCACAATCTCTCCCTCCCAAGTTTCTTCCCACATTTTCTGTGTACTTGCTGTACCCCCACATAGCTTCCCTTATTTTCCTTCCCACAATCTCTGCCACACACATCTCTTTCCCGATTTTTTCCCTACAATCTTTACCCCTCAATCTCTTCCCCTATTTTTTTCCTACAACTTCTACCCCCCACATCTCCTTCCCCATTTTCTGTTCACAATCTTTACCCGCCCATCTCTTCCCACATTTCCTTGTCCACAATCTCTCCCTCCCAAATACCTTTCCCTAATTTTTGTGTGCATTCTGTACACCCGACATTTTTCCTTCATTTCCTTGACCACAATCTCTACCCCCCACATCTCTTCCCCCATTTTCTCACTACCATCTTTACCCCTCACATCTCTTTCCTCTTTGCCCACATTCTCTACCCCCCACATCTCTTCCCCCATTTTCTGCCTACAGTCTCTACCCTCACATCTCTTCCCCTATTTTCTTACCCACAATCTCTAACCCCTCACTTCTCTTTCCTATTTACTTGTTGACAATCACTACCCCCTACATCGCTTCCCCAATTTTTTGCCCATAGTCTCTACCCCCCACATCTCCTTCTCCATTTTCTATCCACAATCTTTACCTGCCACATCTCTTCCCACATTTCCTTGCCCACAATCTCTCCCTCCCAAATACCTTTCCCTAATTTCTGTGTACATCCTGTACACCCGACATTTTTCCTTTATTTCCTTGACCACAATTTCTACCGCCACATCTCTTTCCCCATTTTCTTCCAACAATCTCAACCACTCACATCTCTTCGCCTATTTTTTGCCCACAATCTCTACCCCCAAATATCTTCCCCAATTTTTGCACAAAATCTTAGCCCAAACACCACCTCCATTTTCCTTCTTACATTCTCTACCCCCCACATATTTTACCCCATTTTTGCCCACAATCTCTTTTGCTCGATTTCCCTGCTTACAATCTCTACCCCCAACATCTCTTTCATTTCCTTTACCACAATCTCTAGCCCCCACATCTCTTTCTTCATTTCCTTTACCACAATCTCTACCCCCCACATCTCTTCCCCTATGTTTTGCTCACAATCTCTACCCCCCCATTTCTCTTTCACCATTTTCCTTAGTAAAATCTCTATCCCCACAACTCTTCTGACATTTCCTTGCACACAATCTCTTCCTGTCAAGTTTCTTGCACCATTTTCTGTGTACTTGTTGTATGCCCACATATCTTCCCTTTTCCCTACCCTCAGTCTCTACCCCCCCACATCTCTTTCCTATTTATTTGCCCACAATCTCTACCACGACAACTTTTCCCACATTTGCTTGCCCACAATCTCTCCCTACCATGTTTCTTCTCCCATTTCCTGTGTACTTGCTGTACCCACACATATCTTCCCTTTTCCCTACCCACAATCTCTACCCCCCACATCTTTTCCCCCATTTTCTCCCTACAATCTATACCCCTCACATCTCTGTCCTATTTACTTCCTGACAATCACTATCCCCTACAATTCTTCGCCTATTTTTTGCCCACAATCTGTACCCCCCCACAACTCTTCCCACATTTCCTTGCACACAATCTCTTCCTCCCAAGTTTCTTCCACCATTTTCTGTGTACTTGCTCTACCCTCCCATCTCTTCTCTTATTTTCCTGCCCACAATCTCTACCACCCACACGTCTTCCCACATTTCTTTGCCCACAATCTCTCCCTACCATGTTTCTTCCCCCATTTTCTGTGTACTTGCTATACCCGCACATATCTTCCCTTTTCCCTTCCCACATTCTCTACCCCCCACATCTCTTCCCCCATTTTATGCATACAGTTTCTACCCCTTACATCTCTTCCCCTATTTTCTTACCCACAATCTCTACCCCTCACATCTCTTTCTTTTATTTGCCTACAATCTCTACCCCCCAAACCTCTTGCCCCATTTTCTGCTACACTTTCTATCCCCCACATCTCTTCCCCCATTTTCTCCCTACATTCTCTACCCCTCACATCTCTTCCCCTATTTATTTACAGTTTCTAAACCCCACATCTCCTTCCCCATTTTCTGTCCACAATCTTTACCTGCCAATTCTCTTCCCACATTTCCTTGACCACAATCTCTACCCCGCACATCTCTTCCCCTATTTTCTTTCCCACAATCTCTACCCGGCACATCTCTTCCCCTATTTTCTTTCCCACAATCTCTATCCCCCACAACACTTACCCCCCACATCGCTGCCACCATTTTCTCCCTACAAGCTGTACCTCTCACATCTCTTCTCCTATTTTCTTACAATCTCTACCCCTCACATCTCTTTCCTAATTACTTGCCGAAAATCGCTCCCCCCTACATCTCTTCCCTTATTTTTGCCCACACTCTGTTCCCCCCACATCTCGTTTCCCATTTTCTATCCACCATCTTTACCCACCACAATTCTTCCCACATTTCCTTGCCCACAATCTCTCCCTCCCAAATATCTTTAACTAATCTCCGTGTACATTCTGTACACCTGACATTTTTCCTTCATTTCCTTGACCACAATCTCAACCACCCACATCTCTTCCCGTATTTTTTGCCCACAATCTCTACACCCCGCACCTATTCCTCCATTTCCCTGCCCACAGTCTCTTCCCCCCTAAATATCTTCCCCAATTTTTTCCCACAATCTCTGCCCCCAACATCATCTCCTCCATTTCCCTTCTTATACTCTCTAACCCCCACACCTTTTACCCTACCTTTTGCCCATAATCTCTTTTGTTCTATTTCCCTGCTCAAAATCTCTACCACCCACAGCTCTTTCTTCATTTTCTTGACCACAATCTCTACCCCAAAATCTCTTCCCCCATATTCTCCCTACAATCTCTACCCCCACATCTCTTCCCCCATTTTCTCCCTACAATCTTTACCCCCAACATCTCTTCCCCACATCTCTTCCCCATTTTCTCTCTACAATCTCTACCCCCCACATCTCTTCCCCATTTTCTCCCTAAAATCTCTATCCTCCAACTCTTTTCCCTATTTTCTCCCTACAATCTCTACCCCCCACATCCCTGTCACATTTTCTCCCTAAAATCTCTACCCGCAACTCTCTTCCCCCATTTTCTCCCTACAATCTCTACTCCCCACATCTCTTCCCCATTTTCTCCCTACAGTCTCTACCCCCAACATCTCTTCCCCCATTTTCTCCCTACACTCTCTACACCCCACATGTCTTCCCCATTTTCTCCCTAAAATCTCTATCCCCCAACTCTTTTCCCCATTTTCTCCCTACATTCTCTACCCCCACATCTCTTCCCCATTTTCTCCCTAAAATATCTATCCCCCAACTCTTTTCCCCATTTTCTCCCTACAATATCTACCCCCCACATCTCTACCCCATTTTCTCCCTACAATCTCTACCCCTCACATCTCTTTGCTATTTACTTGCCAACAATGGCTATCCCCTACATCTCTTCCCCTAATTTTTTCCGACAGACTCTACCCCCCACATTTCTTCCCCCATTTTCTCCCTACAATCTCTACCCCCCACATCTCTTCCCCCATTTTCTCCCTACAATCTCTACCCCCCAAATCTCTTCCCCCATTTTCTCCCTACAATCACTACTCCTCAACTCACTTCCCCCATTTTCTCCCTACATTCTCTAACCCTCACATCTCTATCCTATTTACTTGCTGAACAATTGCTGTCCCCTACATCTCTTCCCTCATTTTCTGCCCACAATATCTACCCCTCACATCTCTATCCTATTTACTTGCCGATAATCGCTATCCCCTACATCTCTTCCAAAACTTTTTGCCCACAGTCTCTACCCCTCACATCTCTGCCCCCATTTTCTCCCTACACTCTCAACCACCCAACTCTCTTCCCCCATTTTCTCCCTACAATTGCTACCCCCACATCTCTTCCCCATTTTCTCCCTAAAATCTATATCCCCCAACTCTTTTCCCATTTTCTCCCTACATTCTCTACCCCCACATCTCGTCCCCATTTTCTCCCTAAAATCTTTATCCCCCAACTTTTTCCCCATTTTCTCCCTACAATCTCTACCCCCAACATGTCTTCCCCCATTTTCTCCCTACTATCTCTACCCCCACACTCTCTTCCCCCATTTTCTCCCTACAATCTCTACCTCCAACATTTCTTCCCCCATTTTCTCCCTATAACCGCTGTCCCCCATATCTCTTCCCCCATTTTCTCCCTACAATCTCTAAACCCCAACTCTTTTCCCCATTTTCTCCCTACAATCTCTACCCTCTCATCTCTATCCTATTTACTTGCCGACAATCGCTGTCCCCTACATCTCTTCCCTCATTTTCTGCCCA
The DNA here is from genome assembly GCF_048593235.1 of Sminthopsis crassicaudata. Classification (NCBI taxonomy): domain Eukaryota; kingdom Metazoa; phylum Chordata; class Mammalia; order Dasyuromorphia; family Dasyuridae; genus Sminthopsis; species Sminthopsis crassicaudata. The sequence goes on from NC_133623.1 coordinate 32,662,840, forward strand.
CAATCTGTACCCCCACATCTCTTCCCCATTTTCTCCCTACAATCTCTACCCCCAAGATGTCTTCCCCCCTTTTCTCCCTACATTCTCTACCCCTCACTTCTCTATCCTATTTACTTGCCGACAATCGCTATCCCCTACAGCTTTTCCCCTACTTTTTGCCCACAGTCTCTACCTCCCACAACTCTTCCCCAATTTATCTCTACAATCTCTACCCCCCAAATCTCTTCCCCCTTTTTCTCCCTACAATCTCTACCCCCCACATCTCTGTCCCATTTTCCCCCTAAAATCTATATCCCCAAACTCTTTTCCACATTTTTACCCTAAAATCTCTCCCCCGCCACTCCCTTCCCCCATTTTCACCCTAAAATCTCTACCCACAACATCTCTTCCTCCATTTTCTGCTTACACTCTCTACCCCTCACATCTCTTCCCCCATTTTCTCCCTACAATCTCTACCCCCCAAATCTCTTCCCCCATTTTCTCCCTACAATCACTACTCCTCAACTCTCTTCCCCCATTTTCTCCCTACTATCTCTACCCCCACACTCTCTTTCCCCATTTTCTCCCTAAAATTTCTACCCCCCACATCTCTTCCCCATTTTCTCCCTACAATCGCTACCCCCAACTCTTTTCCCCATTTTCTCCCTACAATCTCTACCCCCAACATCTCTTCCCCCATGTTTTCCCTGCAATCTCTACCCCCCACATTTCTTCCCCCATTTTCTCCTGGAATCTCTACCCCCCAAATCTCTTCCCCTATTTTCTCCCTACATTCGCTACACCCGAAATCTATTTCCCCATTTTCTCCCTACAATCGCTACACCCGACATCCCTTCCCCCATTTTCTCCCTACAATGTCTACCCCTCAACTCTTTTCCCCCATTTTCTCCCTACTATCTCCACCCCCACTCTCTCTTCCACCATTTTCTCCCTACAATCTCTAAAACCCACATCTCTGTCCCATTTTGTCCCTAAAAACTATATCCCCCAACTCTTTCCCCATTTTCGCCCTACAATTTCTACACCCACACACTCTTCCCCCATTTATTGCCTACAATCCCTACCCCCCACATCTCTTCCTCCATTTTCTGCCTACAATCTCTACCCCCCACACTCTCTTCCCCATTTTGTCCCTACAATCTCTACCCCCACATTTCTGTGCCATTTTCTTCCTAAAAGCTCCATCGCCCAACTCTTTTCCCCATTTTCTCCCTGCAACCTCTACCCCTCAACCCTTTTCCCCATTTTCTCCCTACAATCTCTACAGCCACACTCTTTCCCCGATTTTCTCCCTACAATCTCTATCCCCAACATCTCTTCCCCCATTTTCTCCCTACAAACTCTACACCCACACTCTTTCCCCCATTTTCTCCCTACAATCTCTATCCCCTATATCTCTTCCCATACTTTTTGCCCACAGTCTCTACCCCCCACATCTCTTCCCCCATTTTCTCACTACAATCTCTACCTCCCACACTCTATTCCCCATTTTCTCCCTACAATCTCTACCCCCACATCTCTGTCCCATTTTCTCCCTAAAATCTATATCCCCTAACTCTTTTCCACATTTCCTCCCTACATTCTCTCCCCCGCCACTCTCTTCCCCCATTTTCACCCTAAAATCTCTACCCCCCACTCTCTTCCCCATTTTCTCCCTACAATCTCTACCCCCCACATCTCTGTCCCATTTTCTCCCTACATTGTCTACCCCCCACATCTCTTCCCCCATTTTCTCCCTACAATCTATAATCCCATATGTCTGTCCAATTTTCTCCCTAAAATCTATACCCCCAACATCTCTTCCGCCAATTTCTGCCTATAATCTCTACCCCCTACATCTCTTCCCCCTTTTTCTCCATACAATCTCTACACCCACACTCTCTTCCCCCATTTTCTCCCTACAATCTCTACCCACCACATCTCTTCCCCCATTTTCTCCCTACAATCTATAATCCCATATGTCTGTCCCATTTTCTCCCTAAAATCTCTACCCCCCAACTTTCTTCCCCCATTTTCTCCCTACATTTTCTACCCCGCCACTCTCTTCCCCCATTTTCTCCCTAAAAATCTCTACCCCCAACATGTAATCCTCCATTTTCTGCCTAGAATCTTTACCCCCCACATCTCTGTCTTATTTTCTCCCTAAAATCGCTACCCCCAACATCTCTTCCCCCTTTTTCTCCCTACAATCTCTACACACACTCTCTTCCCCCATTTTCTACCTACAATCTATATTCCCCAACTCTTTCCCCATTTTCCCCCTACAATCTCTACCCCCACATCTCTTCCCCCATTTTCTGCCTACAATCTCTACCCCCACATCTCTTCCCCCCTTTTCTCCCTGCATTCTCTACCCCCACATATGTTCCCCATTTTCTCCCTACTATCTCCACCCCGGCCACTCTCTTCCCCCATTTTCACCCTAAAATCTCTACCCCGCCACTCTCTTCCCCCATTGTCACCCTAAAAGCTCTACCACCAACATCTCTGCCTCCATTTTCTGCTTACACTCTCTACCCCCCACATCTCTTACCCCATTTTCTCCCTACATTGTCTACCCCCCACATCTCTTCCCCCATTTTCTCACGACAATCTCTACCCCCCATATCTCTGTCCCATTTTCTCCCTAAAATCTCTACTCCCCAACTTTCTTCCTCAATTTTCTCCCTACATTCTCTACCCCTCACATATCTTCCCCATTTTCTCCCTACAATCTCTACCCCCACATCTCTGTCCGATTTTCTCCCTAAAATCTATATCCCCCAACTCTTTACCCATTCACCCTACAATCTCTACCCCAACATCTCTTCCCCCATTTTCTCCCTGCAATCTCTACCAACCACATCTTTTCCCCATTTTCTCCCTATATTCTCTACCACCCACATCGCTTCCCCATTTTCTCCGTACAATCGCTACACCGACACCTCTTCCCCAAATTTCTACCTACAAGCTCCATCCCCCAAATATCTTTCCTGATTTTCTCCCTCAAATCTCTACCCCCCATATCTCTGTCCCATTTTCTCCGTACAATTTCTACACTCACAGTCTCTTCCCTCATTTTCTCCCTACAATCTCTACCCCCACATCTCTTCCCCCTTTTTCTGCCTACAATCTCTACCCCGCACATCAGTGCCCCATTTTCTCCCTAAAATCTTTACACCCACACTCTCTTCCCCATTTACTCCCTACATTTTCTACACCCCACATCTCTGTCCCATTTTTTCCCTAAAATCTCTACACCCAACATCTATTCCCCCTTTTTCTCCCTACAATCTCTACACCCACAGTTTCTTCCCCCATTTTCTCCCTACAATCTCTACCCACCACATCTCTTCCCCCATTTTCTCCCTACAATCTCTACCCACCACATCTCTTCCCCCATTTTCTCCCTACATTCTCTACCCCCACGTCTCTTCCCCCATTTTCTCCCTACAATCTATAACCCCATATGTCTGTCCCATTTTCTCCCTAAAATCTCTACCCCCCACATCTCTTCCCCCATTTTCTCCCTACAATCTATAACCCCATATGCCTGTCCCATTTTCTCCCTAAAATCTCTACCCCCACAACTTTCTTCCCCCATTTTCTCCCTACATTTTCTACCCCGCCACTCTCTTCCCCCATTTTCTCCCTAAAAATCTCTACCCCCAACATGTAACCCTCCATTTTCTGCCTAGAATCTCTACCCCCCACATGTCTGTCTTATTTTCTCCCTAAAATCTCTACCCCCAACATCTCTTCCCCCTTTTTCTCCCTACAATCTCTACACCCACACTCTCTTCCCCCATTTTCTACCTACAATCTCTAACCCCAAAATCTCTTCTCCTCAAATCTCTTACGCCATTTTCTCCCTACAAGCTGTACCCCGCTCATCTCTTCCCCATTTTCTCCCTACAATCTCTACCCCCCACATCCCTGTCACATTTTCTCCCTAAAATCTATATCCCCCAACTCTTTTCCCCATTTTCTCCCTACATTCTCTACCCCCCACATCTCTTCCCCCATTTTCTCCCTACAATCTTTACACCCACACTCTCTTCCCCATTTTCTCGCTACAGTCTCTACCGCCCACATCTCTGTCCAATTTTTTCCCTAAAATGTCTACCCCCCACATCTCTTCCCCCTTTTTCTCCCTACACTCTCTACACCCACACTCTCTTCCCCCATTTTCTCCCTACAATCTGTACCCCCAACATCTCTTCCGCCCATTTCTGCCTATAATTTCTACCCCCTACATCTCTTCCCCCTTTTTCTCCATACAATCTCTACACCCAAAGTCTCTTCCCCCATTTTCTCCCTACAATCTCTACCCACCACATCTCTTCCCCCATTTTCTCCCTGCATTCTCTACCCACCACATCTCTTCCCCCATTTTCTCCCTACAATCTATAACCCCATATGTCTGTCCCATTTTCTCCCTAAAATCTCTACCCCCCCAACTTTCTTCCCCCATTTTCTCCCTACATTTTCTACCCCGCCACTCTCTTCCCCCATTTTCTCCCTAAAAATCTCTACCCCCAACATGTAATCCTCCATTTTCTGCCTAGAATCTCTACCCCCCACATCTCTGTCTTATTTTCTCTCTAAAATCTCTACCCCCAACATCTCTTCCCCCTTTTTCTCCCTACAATCTCTACACCCACACTCTCTTCCCCCATTTTCTACCTACAATCTCTAACCCCAAAATCTCTTCCCCAAAATCTCTTACCCCATTTTCTCCCTACAAGCTGTACCCCCCACATCTCTTCCCCCATTTTCTACCTACAAGCTGTACCCCCCACATGTCTCTCCCTTTTTCTCCCTACATTCTCTACCCCCCACATCTCTTTCCCCATTTTCTCCCTACATTCTCTACCCCCCACATCTCTTCCCCATTTTCTCCCTCCAATCTCTACCCCCACATCTCTTCCCCCATTTTCTGCCTACAATCTCTACCCCCACATCTCTTCCCCCATTTTCAACCTACAATCTCTACCCCCCACATCTCTTCCCCCATTTTCTCCCTACATTCTCTACCCCCCACATCTCTTCCCAATTTTCTCCCTACAATCTGTACCCCCTACATCTCTGTCACATTTTCTCCCTAAAATCTATATCGCCCAACTCTTTCCCCATTTTCACCCTACAATCTCTACCCCATCATCTCTTCCCCCATTTTCTCCCTGCAATCTCTACCCACCACATCTTTTCCCCATTTTCTCCCGACATTCTCTACCACCCACATCGCTTACCCCATTTTCTCCCTACATTCTCTACCCCCCACATCTCTTACCCCATTTTCTCCCTACAATCTATAACCCCATATGTCTCTCCCATTTTCTCCCTAAAATCTCTACCCCCCCAACTTTCTTCCCCCATCTTCTCCCTACATTTTCTACCCCGCCACTCTCTTCCCCCATTTTCTCACTAAAAATCTCTACCCCCAACATGTAATCCTCCATTTTCTGCCAAAATCTCTACCCCCACATCTCTGTCTTATTTGCTCCCTAAAATCTCTACCCCCAACATCTCTTCCCCCTTTTTCTCCCTACAATCTCTACACCCACACTTTCTTCCCCCATTTTCTACCTACAATCTCTAGCCCCAAAATCTCTTCCCCCCAAATCTCTTCCGCCATTTTCTACCTACAATGTCTTCCCACTACATCTCTTCCCCCATTTTCTCCCTACATTGTCTAACCCACACATCTCTTCCCCATTTTCCCCCTACAATCTCTACCCCCACATCTCTTCCCCCATTTTCTGCCTACAATCTCTACCCCCACATCTCTTCCCCCATTTTTTCCCTACATTCTCTACCCCCCACATCTCTTCCCCCATTTTCTGCCTACAATCTCTACCCCCACATCTCTTCCCCCATTTTCTCCCTACATTCTCTACCCCCACATCTCTTCCCCATTTTCTCCCTACAATCTCTACCCCCCACATCCCTGTCACATTTTCTCCCTAAAATCTATATCCCCCAACTCTTTTCCCCATTTTCTCCCTACATTCTCTACCCCCCACATCTCTGTCCCCATTTTCTCCCTACACTCTCTACCCCCACATCTCTTCCCCCATTTTCTCCTTACATTCTCTACCCCCGACATCTCTGTCCCATTTTCTCCCTAAAATCTCTACCACCAACTCTTTTCCTCATTTTCTCCCTACAAAATCTACCCCCCACATCTCTTCCCTGATTTTCTCCCTAATATCTCTACCCCCCATATCTCTTGCCCCATTTTCTCCCTACAACTGCTACACCCGACATCCCTTCCCCCATTTTCTCCCTGCAATGTCTACCTCCCAACTCTTTTCCCCCATTTTCTCCCTACATTCTCTACCCCCCCACTCTCTTCCTCATTTTCTCCCTACAATCAATACCCCCCACATCTCTACCCCCGTTTTCTCCCTGCATTCTCTACGCCCCACATATGTTCCCCATTTTCTCCCTACTATCTCCACCCCCCACTCTCTCTTCCCCCATTTTCTCCCTACAATCTCCACCCCCACACCTCTTCCCCTATTTTGTCCCTACATTCTCTACCCCCCAAATCGCTTCCCCCATTTTCAGCCTAAAATCTCTACCCCGCCACTATCTTCCCCCATTGTCACCCTAAAAGCTCTACCCCCAACATCTCTTCCTTCATTTTCTGCTTACACTCTCTACCCCCCACATCTCTTCCCCCATTTCTCCCTACATTGTCTATCCCCCACATCTCTTCCCCCATTTTCTCCCTACAATCTCTACCCCCCATATCTCTTTCCCATTTTCTCCCTAAAATCTCTACCCCCCAACTTTCATCCCCCATTTTCTCCCTAAATTCTCTACTCCGCCACTCTCTTCCCCCATTTTCTCGCTAAAATCTCTACCCCGAACATCTCTTCCCCCATGTTCTGCCTACAATCTCAACCCCTCACATCTCTGTCACATTTTTCCCTAAAATCTATATCCCCCAACTCTTTTCCCCATTTTCTCCCTACATTCTCTACCCCCCACGTATCTCTTCCCCCATTTTCTCCCTACAATCTTTACACCCACTCTCTTCCCCATTTTCTCCCTACCATCTCTACTCCACACATCTCTGTCCAATTTTTTCCCTAAAATCTCTACCCCAACTTTCTTCCCCCATTTTCTCCCTACAATCTCTACCCCCCAACTTTCTTCCCCCATTTTCTCCCTACATTCTCTACCCCTCCACTCCTTTCCCCCATTTTCTCCCTAAAATCTCTACCCCCAACATCTCTTCCTCTATTTTCTCCCTACAATCTCTACCCCCCACATCTCTTCCCCCTTTTTCTCCCTACAATCTCTACACCCACTCTCTCTTCCCCCATTTTCTCCCTAAAATCTCTACCCATCACATCTCTTACCCCATTTTCTCCCTACAATCTCTACCCCCCACATCTCTTCCCCCTTTTTCTCCCTAAAATCTCTACACCCACTCTCTCTTCCCCCATTTTCTCCCTAAAATCTCTACCCTCAACATCTCTTCCCCCATTTTCTGCCTATAATCTCTACCCCCAACATCTAATCCTCCATTTTCTCCCTAGAATCTCTACCCCCCACATCTCTTCCCCCATTTTCTCCCTACAATCTCCAAAACCCACATATCTGTCCCATTTTCTCCCTAAAATCTATATCCCCCAACTCTTTCCCCATTTTCTCCCTACAATTTCTACACCCACACTCTCTTCCCCCATTTCCTGTCTACAATCTCTAGCCCCACATCTCTTCCTCCATTTTCTGCCTACAATCTCTCCCCCCCACATCTCTTCCCCCATTTTCTCCCTACAATCTCTACAGCCACACTCTCTTCCCCATTTTCTCCCTACAATCTCTACCCCCACATCTCTGTCCCATTTTCTTCCTAAAATCTCCATACCCCTACTCTTTTCCCCATTTTCTCCCTGCAATCTCTACCCACCACATCTTTTCCCCATTTTCTCCCTACAATTGCTATCCCCTCCATCTCTTCCCCTACTTTTTGCCCACAGTCTCTACCCACCGAATGTCTTCCCCATTTTCTCCCTACAATCTCTACCTCCCACACTCTCTTCCCCATTTTCTACCTACAATCTCTAACCCCAAAATCTCTTCCCCAAAATCTCTTACCCCATTTTCTCCCTACAAGCTGTACCCCCCACATCTCTTCCCCCATTTTCTACCTACAAGCTGTACCCCCCACATGTCTCTCCCTTTTTCTCCCTACATTCTCTACCCCCCACATCTCTTTCCCCATTTTCTCCCTACATTCTCTACCCCCCACATCTCTTCCCCATTTTCTCCCTCCAATCTCTACCCCCACATCTCTTCCCCCATTTTCTGCCTACAATCTCTACCCCCACATCTCTTCCCCCATTTTCAACCTACAATCTCTACCCCCCACATCTCTTCCCCCATTTTCTCCCTACATTCTCTACCCCCCACATCTCTTCCCCATTTTCTGCCTACAATCTCTACCCCGCACATCTCTTCCCCATTTTCTCCCTACAATCTGTACCCCCTACATCTCTGTCACATTTTCTCCCTAAAATCTATATCGCCCAACTCTTTCCCCATTTTCACCCTACAATCTCTACCCCCACATCTCTGTCTTATTTGCTCCCTAAAATCTCTACCCCCAACATCTCTTCCCCCTTTTTCTCCCTACAATCTCTACACCCACACTTTCTTCCCCCATTTTCTACCTACAATCTCTAGCCCCAAAATCTCTTCCCCCCAAATCTCTTCCGCCATTTTCTACCTACAATGTCTACCCACTACATCTCTTCCCCCATTTTCTCCCTACATTGTCTAACCCACACATCTCTTCCCCATTTTCCCCCTACAATCTCTACCCCCACATCTCTTCCCCCATTTTCTGCCTACAATCTCTACCCCCACATCTCTTCCCCCATTTTTTCCCTACATTCTCTACCCCCCACATCTCTTCCCCCATTTTCTGCCTACAATCTCTACCCCCACATCTCTTCCCCCATTTTCTCCCTACATTCTCTACCCCCACATCTCTTCCCCATTTTCTCCCTACAATCTCTACCCCCCACATCCCTGTCACATTTTCTCCCTAAAATCTATATCCCCCAACTCTTTTCCCCATTTTCTCCCTACATTCTCTACCCCCCACATCTCTGTCCCCATTTTCTCCCTACACTCTCTACCCCCACATCTCTTCCCCCATTTTCTCCTTACATTCTCTACCCCCGACATCTCTGTCCCATTTTCTCCCTAAAATCTCTACCACCAACTCTTTTCCTCATTTTCTCCCTACAAAATCTACCCCCCACATCTCTTCCCTGATTTTCTCCCTAATATCTCTACCCCCCATATCTCTTGCCCCATTTTCTCCCTACAACTGCTACACCCGACATCCCTTCCCCCATTTTCTCCCTGCAATGTCTACCTCCCAACTCTTTTCCCCCATTTTCTCCCTACATTCTCTACCCCCCCACTCTCTTCCTCATTTTCTTCCTACAATCAATACCCCCCACATCTCTACCCCCGTTTTCTCCCTGCATTCTCTACCCCCCACATATGTTCCCCATTTTCTCCCTAAAATCTCTACCCCCCAACTTTCATCCCCCATTTTCTCCCTAAATTCTCTACCCCGCCACTCTCTTCCCCCATTTTCTCCCTAAAATCTCTACCCCGAACATCTCTTCCCCCATGTTCTGCCTACAATCTCAACCCCTCACATCTCTGTCACATTTTTCCCTAAAATCTATATCACCCAACTCTTTTCCCCATTTTCTCCCTACATTCTCTACCCCCCACGTATCTCTTCCCCCATTTTCTCCCTACAATCTTTACACCCACTCTCTTCCCCATTTTCTCCCTACCATCTCTACTCCACACATCTCTGTCCAATTTTTTCCCTAAAATCTCTACCCCAACTTTCTTCCCCCATTTTCTCCCTACAATCTCTACCCCCCAACTTTCTTCCCCCATTTTCTCCCTACATTCTCTACCCCTCCACTCCTTTCCCCCATTTTCTCCCTAAAATCTCTACCCCCAACATCTCTTCCTCTATTTTCTCCCTACAATCTCTACCCCCCACATCTCTTCCCCCTTTTTCTCCCTACAATCTCTACACCCACTCTCTCTTCCCCCATTTTCTCCCTAAAATCTCTACCCATCACATCTCTTACCCCATTTTCTCCCTACAATCTCTACCCCCCACATCTCTTCCCCCTTTTTCTCCCTAAAATCTCTACACCCACTCTCTCTTCCCCCATTTTCTCCCTAAAATCTCTACCCTCAACATCTCTTCCCCCATTTTCTGCCTATAATCTCTAACCCCAACATCTAATCCTCCATTTTCTCCCTAGCATCTCTACCCCCCACATCTCTTCCCCCATTTTCTCCCTACAATCTCCAAAACCCACATATCTGTCCCATTTTCTCCCTAAAATCTATATCCCCCAACTCTTTCCCCATTTTCTCCCTACAATTTCTACACCCACACTCTCTTCCCCCATTTCCTGTCTACAATCTCTAGCCCCACATCTCTTCCTCCATTTTCTGCCTACAATCTCTCCCCCCCACATCTCTTCCCCCATTTTCTCCCTACAATCTCTACAGCCACACTCTCTTCCCCATTTTCTCCCTACAATCTCTACCCCCACATCTCTGTCCCATTTTCTTCCTAAAATCTCTACCCCCCACATCTCTGTCCCATTTTCTTCCTAAAATCTCCATACCCCTACTCTTTTCCCCATTTTCTCCCTGCAATCTCTACCCACCACATCTTTTCCCCATTTTCTCCCTACAATTGCTATCCCCTCCATCTCTTCCCCTACTTTTTGCCCACAGTCTCTACCCACCGAATGTCTTCCCCATTTTCTCCCTACAATCTCTACCTCCCACACTCTCTTCCCCATTTTCTCCCTACAATCTCTACCCACCACATCTCTTCCCCCATTTTCTGCCTATAATCTCTACCCCCAACATCTAATCCTCCATTTTCTCCCTAGAATCTCTACCCCCCACATCTCTTCCCCCATTTTCTCCCTACAATCTCCAAAACCCACATATCTGTCCCATTTTCTCCCTAAAATCTATATCCCCCAACTCTTTCCCCATTTTCTCCCTACAATTTCTACACCCACACTCTCTTCCCCCATTTCCTGTCTACAATCTCTAGCCCCACATCTCTTCCTCCATTTTCTGCCTACAATCTCTCCCCCCCACATCTCTTCCCCCATTTTCTCCCTACAATCTCTACAGCCACACTCTCTTCCCCATTTTCTCCCTACAATCTCTACCCCCACATCTCTGTCCCATTTTCTTCCTAAAATCTCTACCCCCCACATCTCTGTCCCATTTTCTTCCTAAAATCTCCATACCCCTACTCTTTTCCCCATTTTCTCCCTACAATTGCTTTCCCCTCCATCTCTTCCCCTACTTTTTGCCCACAGTCTGTATCCACCGAATGTCTTCCCCATTTTCTCCCTACAATCTCTACCTCCCACACTCTCTTCCCCATTTTCTCCCTACAATCTCTACCCCCCACATCTCTGTCCCATTTTCCCCCTAAAATCTATATCCCCCAACTCTTTTCAACATTTTTACCCTAAAATCTCTCCCCCGCCACTGCCTTCCCCCATTTTCACCCTAAAATCTCTACCCCCAACATCTCTTCCTCCATTTTCTGCTTACACTCTCTACCCTCCACATCTCTTCCCCATTTTCTCCCTACAATCTCTACCCCCAACTCTTTTCCCCATTTTCTCCCTACAATCTCTACCCCCAACATTTCTTCCCCCATATTTTCCCTGCAATCTCTACCCCCCACATCTCTTCCCCATTTTCTCCCTACAATCTCTACGCCCAATATCTCTTCTCCCATTTTTTCCCTACAATCTCTACACCCCACATCTCTTCCCCCTTTTTCTCCCTACAATCTCAACAAGCACAATCTCTTCGCCCATTTTCTCCCTACAATCTCTGCCCACCACATCTCTTCCCCCATTTTCTCCCTACATTCTCTACCCACCACATCTTTTCCCCATTTTCTCCCTACAATCTCTACACCACATTCCCTTCCCCATTTTCTCCCTACATTCTCTACCCCCCAAATCGTTTCCCCCATTTTCTTCCTACAATCTCTACACCACACATCTCTTCCCACATATTCTCCCTACAATATCTTCCCCCCCAAATCTCTTCCCCCATTTTCTCCCTGCAATGTCTACCCCTCAACTCTTTTCCCCATTTTCTCCCTACAATCTCTATCCACTACATCTCTTCCCCTACTTTTTGCCCACAGTCTCTACTCCCCACATCTCTTCCCCCATTTTTTCCCTACAATCTCTACCCCCCACATCTCTTCCCCCTTTTTCTCCCTACAATCTCTACCCACCACATCTCTTCCCCCATTTTCTCCCTACATTCTCTACCCACCACATCTTTTCCCCATTTTCTCCCTACAATCTCTACACCACATTCCCTTCCCCATTTTCTCCCTACATTCTCTACCCCCCGAATCGTTTCCCCCATTTTCTTCCTACAATCTCTACACCAAAAATCTATTCCCACATTTTCTCCCTACAATTGCTACACCCGACATCCCTTCCCCCATTTTCTCCCTACAATGTCTAGCCCTCAACTCTTTTCCCCCATTTTCTCCCTACAATCTCTATGGCCCACTCTCTCTCCCATTTTCTCCCTACATTATCTACTGCCCACATCTCTTCCCCCATTTTCTCCCTACATTCTCTACCCCCACATCTCTTCCCCCATTTTCTCCCTACATTCTCTACCCCGCCACTCTCTTCCCCCATTTTCTCCCTACAATCTCTACCCCCAACATCTCCTCCCCATTTTCTCCCTACAATCTCTAACCCCAACAATTCTTCCCCAATTTTCTGCCTACAATCTCTACCCCCAACATCTCTTCCACCATTTTCTGCCTACAATCTCTACCCCCCACATATCTTCCCCCATTTTCTCCCTAAAATGTCTACCCACCACATCTTTTCCCCATTTTCTCCCTACATTCTCTACCCCCCACATCGCTTCCCCCCTTTTCTGCCTACACTCTCTACCCCCCACATCTCATCGCCCATTTTGTCCCTACATTCTCTACCTCCCACATTTCTTCCCCCATTTTATACCTACAAGCTGTACTCCCCACATGTCTGTCCCATTTTCTCCCTAAAATCTTTATCCCCCAACTCTTTCCCCATTTTCCCCCTACAATCTCTACCCCCACATGTCTTCCCCCATTTTCTGCCTACAATCTCTACCCCCAAATCTCTTCCCCATTTTCTCCCTACAATCTCTACACCCACACTCTCTTCCCCCATTTTCTCCCTACAATCTCTACACCCACACTCTCTTCCCCCATTTTCTCCCTACAATAACTACACCTGAAATCTCTTCCCCATTTTCTCCCTACAATGTCTACCCCTCAACTCTTTTCCCCCATTTTCTCCCTACATTCTCTACCCCACCACTCTCTTCCCCATTTTCTCCCTACAATCAATAGCCCCCACATCTCTACCCCCCTTTTCTCCCTGCATTCTCTACCCCCACATATATTCCCCATTTTCTCCCTACTATCTCCACCCCCAACACTCTCTTCCCCCATTTTCTCCCTATACTCTCTACCCCCCACACCTCTTCCCCGATTTTGTCCCTACATTCTCTACCCCGCCACTCTCTTCCCCCATTGTCACCCTAAAAGCTCTACCGCCAACGTCTCTTCCTCCATTTTCTGCTTACACTCTCTACCCTCACATCTCTTCCCCCATTTTCTCCCTACATTGTCTACCAACCACATCTCTTCCCCCATTTTCTCCCTACAATCTCTACCCCCCATATCTCTGTCCCATTTTCTCCCTAAAATCTCTACCCCCCAACTTTCATCCCCCATTTTCTCCCTAAAATCTCTCCCCCGAACATCTCTTCTCCCATTTTCTGCCTACAATCTCTACCCCCCTCATCTCTTCCCCATTTTCTCCCTACAATCTCTACCCCCCACATCCCTGTCACATTTTCTCCCTAAAATCTATATCCCCCAACTCTTTTCCCCATTTTCTCCCTACATTCTCTATCCCCCACATCTCTATCCCCATTTTCTCCCTACAATCTTTACACCCACACTCTCCCCCATTTTCTCCCTACAATCTCTACCCCCCATATCTCTGTCCCATTTTTTCCCTAAAATCTCTACCCCCCAACTTTCTTCCCCCATTTTCTCCATACATTCTCTACCACGCCACTCTCTTCCCCCATTTTCTCCCTAAAATCTCTACCCCCAAAATCTAATTCTCCATTTTCTGCCTAGAATCTCTACCCCCAACTTTCTTCCCCCATTTTCTCCCTACATACTCTACCTCCCACATCTCTTCCCCCATTTTCTACCTACCGGCTGTACCCCCCACATCTCTGTCCCATTTTCTCCCTAAAATCTATATCCGCGAACTCTTTCCCCATTTTCACCCTACAATCTCAACCCCCACATATCTTCCCCCATTTTCTCCCTACCATCTCTAACCCCCACATCTCTTTCCCCATTTTCTCCCTACAATCTCTACTCCCACATCTCTGTCTCATTTTCTTCCTAAAATCTCTACCCCCCACATCTCTTCCCCATTTTCTCCCTACAATCTATAACCCCACATCTCTGTCCCATTTTCTCCCTAAAATCTATATCCCCCAACTCTTTCCCCATTTTCTCCCTACAATCTTTACACCCACACTCTCTTCCCCATTTTCTCCCTACATTCTCTACCCCCCACATCTCTGTCACTTTATCTCCCTAAAATCTGTACCCCCAATATCTCTTCCCCTATTTTCTCACTACAATCTCTACCCCCCAAATCTGCTCCCCCCAATACTCTTCCCCGATTTTCACCCTACAAGCTGTACCCCCCACTTCTCTTCCCCCATTTTCTAACTACAAACTCTACCCCCCACATTTCTGTCCCATTTTCTCCCTGGAATCTCTACCCCCCAAATGTCTTCCCCTTTTTCTCCCTACAATCGCTACACCCGAAATCCCTTCCCCCATTTTCTCCCTACAAGCTCTACCCCCCACATCTCTTCCCTGATTTTATCCCTAATATCTTTACCCCCCATATCTCTTTCCCCATTTTCTCCCTACAATCGCTACACCCGACATCCCTTCCCCCATTTTCTCCCTACATTCTCGACCCCTCAACTATTTTTACCCATTTTCTCGCTATAATCTCTACCCCCCCACTCTGTTCCAAATTTTCTCCCTACAATCTCTACCCCCCAACTTTCTTCCCCGATTTTCTCCCTACATTCTCTACCCTCCACATATCTTCCCCATTTTCTCCCTACAATCTCTATCCCCCACACTCTCTTCCCCCTTTTTCTCCCTACAAACACCACCCCCCACATCTCTTCCCCCATTTTCTACCTACAAACTCGAACCCCCCACATCTCTGTCGGATTTTCTCCCTAAAATCTATATCCCCCAACTCTTTCCCCATTTTCACCCTACAATCTCTACACCAACATCTCTTCCCCCATTTTCTCCCTGCAATCTCTACCAACCACATCATTTCCCCATTTTCTCCCTACATTCTCTACCACCCACATCTATTCCCCCATTTTCTCCCTACAATCTCTACCCCCCACATCTCTGTCCCATTTTCTCCCTAAAATCCCTACCCCCAACTCTTTTTCCCATTTTCTCCCTACAGTCTCTACCCCCCACATCTCTTCCCCATTTTCTCCTTAAAATCTCTACCCCGCCACTCTCTTCCCCCATTTTCTCCCTAAAATCTCTACTCCCAACACCTCTTCCCCCATTTTCTCCCTACAATGTCTACCCCCAACATCTAATTCTCCATTTTCTGCCTAGAATCTCTACCCTCAACATGTAATCCTCCATTTTCTACCTAGAATCTCTACCCCCCACATCTCTTCCCCCATTTTCTGCCTATAATCTCTACCGCCACAATTTTTCCCCCATTTTCTCCCTACAATCTCTACCCCAACATCTCTTCCCCCATTTTCTCCCTGCAATCTCTACCAACCACATCTTTTCTCCATTTTCTGCCTAGAATCTCTACCCTCAACATGTAATCCTCCATTTTCTACCTAGAATCTCTACCCCCCACATCTCTTCCCCCATTTTCTGCCTATAATCTCTACCGCCACAATTTTTCCCCCATTTTCTCCCTACAATCTCTACCCCAACATCTCTTCCCCCATTTTCTCCCTGCAATCTCTACCAACCACATCTTTTCCCCATTTTCTCCCTACATTCTCTACCACCCACATCTATTCCCCCATTTTCTCGCTACAATCTCTACCCCCCACATCTCTCCCATTTTCTCCCTAAAATCCCCACCCCCAACTCTTTTTCCCATTTTCACCCTACAGTCTCTACCCCCCACATATCTTCCCCATTTTCTGCCTATAATCTCTACCCCCACAATTTTCCCCCCATTTTCTCCCTACAATCTCTACACCCGAAAACGCTTTCCCCATTTTCTCCCTACATTCTCTACCCCCCCACTCTCTTCCCCATTTTCTTCCTACAATTAATACCTCCCACATCTCTACCCCCCTTTTCTCCCTGCATTCTCTACCCCCACATATGTTCCCCATTTTCTCCCTACTATCGCCACCCCCACACTCTCTTCCCCCATTTTCTCCCTATAATCTCCACGCCCCACACCTCTTCCCCCATTTTCTCCCTACATTCTCTACCCCGCCACTCTCTTCCCCCATTTTCACCCTAAAATCTCTACCCTGCCACTCTCTTCCCCAATTGTCACCCTAAAAGCTCTACCCCCAACATCTATTCCTCCATTTTCTGCTTACACTCTCTACCCCCCACATCTCTTCCCCCATTTTCTCCCTACATTGTCTACCCCCCACATCTCTTCCCCCATTTTCTCCCTACAATCTCTACCCACCACATCTCTTCCCCCATTTTCTCCCTACAATCTCTACCCCCCACATCTCTTGCCCCTTTTTCTCCCTACAATCTCTGCACCCACACTCTTCCCCCATTTTCTCCTTACATTCCCTACGCCCCACATCTCTTCCCCCTTTTTCTACCTACAATCTCTACCCTCCACATCTATTCCCCCATTTTCTCCCTACAATCTCTACCCCAACATCTCTTCCCCCATTTTCTCCCTGCAATCTCTACCAACCACATCTTTTCCCCATTTTTTCCCTACATTCTCTACCACCCACAACTATTCCCCCATTTTCTCCCTACAATCTCTACCCCCCACATCTCTGTCCCATTTTCTCCCTAAAATCCCTACCCCCAACTCTTTTTCCCATTTTCTCCCTACAGTCTCTACCCCCCACATCTCTTCCCCATTTTATCCTTAAAATCTATACTCCCAACATCTCTTCCCCCATTTTCTCCCTACAATGTCTACCCCCAACGTCTCTTCCCCCATTTTCTCCCTACAATCTCTACCCCCCACATCTCTTCCCCTTTTTTCTCCCTACAATCTCAACACCCACACTTTCTTCCCCCATTTTCTCCCTACAATCTCTACCCCCCACATATCTGTCCCATTTTCTCCCTAAAATCTCTACCGCCCAACTTTCTTCCCCCCTTTTCTCCCTAAAATCTCTACCCCGCCATTCTCTTCCCCCATTTTCTCCCTAAAATCTCTACCCCCAACTCTTTTCCCCATTTTCTCCCTACAGTCTCTACCCCCCACATCTGTTCCCCCATTTTCTCCCTACATCTCTATCCCCCACATCTCTGTCCCATTTTCTCCCTAAAATCTATATCCCCCAACTCTTTCCCCATTTTCCCCCTACATTCTCTACCCCCACATCTCTTCCCCATTTTCACCCTAAAATCTCTACCCCGCCACTCTCTTCCCCAATTGTCACCCTAAAAGCTCTATTCCCAACATCTATTCCTCCATTTTCTGCTTACACTCTCTACCCCCCACATCTCTTCCCCATGTTCTCCCTAAAATTTCTACCCCCCACATCTCTTCCCCCTTTTTCTCCCTACAATCTCAACACCCACACTTTCTTCCCCCATTTTCTCCCTACAATCTCTACCCACCACATATCTTCCCCCATTTTCTCCCTACAATCTCTACCCCCAACATCTCTTGCCCCTTTTTCTCCCTACAATCTCTGCACCCACACTCTTCCCCCATTTTCTCCTTACATTCCCTACCCCCCACATCTCTTCCCCCTTTTTCTACGTACAATCTCTACCCTCCACATCTATTCCCCCATTTTCTCCCTACAATCTCTACCCCCAACATCTCTTCCCCCATTTTCTCCCTACAATCTCTACCCCCCACATCTCTTCCCCTTTTTTCTCCCTACAATCTCAACACCCACACTTTCTTCCCCCATTTTCTCCCTACAATCTCTACCCCCCACATATCTGTCCCATTTTCTCCCTAAAATCTCTACCACCAAACTTTCTTCCCCCCTTTTCTCCCTAAAATCTCTACCCCGCCATTCTCTTTCCCCATTTTCCCCCTACATTCTCTACCCCCACATCTCTTCCCCATTTTCTGCCTATAATCTCTACCCCCACAATTTTTCCCCCATTTTCTCCCTACAATCTCTACCCCAACATCTCTTCCCCCATTTTCTCCCTGCAATCTCTACCAACCACATCTTTTCCCCATTTTCTCCCTACATTCTCTACCCCCCACATCGCTTCCCCCATTTTCTCCGTACAATCACTACACCCGACATCTCTTCCCCCATTTTCTACCTACAAGCTCCACCCCCCAACTATCTTCCCTGATTTTCTTCCTAAAATCATTACCCCCCATATCTCTGTCCGATTTTCTCCGTACAATTTCTACACCCACAGTCTCTTCCCCCATTTTCTCCCTACAATCTCTACCCCCACATCTCTTCCCCCATTTTTACCCTAAAATCTCTACCTGCCACTCTTTTCCCCCATTTTCACCCTAAAATCTCTACCCCCAACATCTCTGGCCCCCTTTTCTGCTTACACTCTCTACCCCCCACATCTCTTCCCCATTTTCTCCCTACAATCTCTACCCCCCACATCTCTTCCCCCATTTTCTCCCTACATTCTCTACCCCCCACTTCTC
Source organism: Sminthopsis crassicaudata (assembly GCF_048593235.1). Taxonomy (NCBI): domain Eukaryota; kingdom Metazoa; phylum Chordata; class Mammalia; order Dasyuromorphia; family Dasyuridae; genus Sminthopsis; species Sminthopsis crassicaudata. The sequence continues at coordinate 32,681,871 of NC_133623.1, forward strand.
TTCTCCCTTTTTCTCCCTACAATCTCTATCCACCACATCTCTTCCCCCATTTTCTCCCTTCATTCTCTACCCACCACATCTATTTCCCCATTTTCTCCCTGCAGTCTCTACCCTCTACATCTCTGTCCCATTTTCTCCCTAAAATCTCTACCCCCAACTCTTTTCCCCATTTTTTCCCTACAGTCTCGACCCCCCACATCTCTTCCCCATTTTCTCCTTACAATCTCTACCCCCCAACTCTCTTCCTCCATTTTCTCCCTAAAATCTCTACTCCCAACATCTCTTCCCCATTTTCTCCCTACAATCTCTACCCCCCACATCTCTTCCCCCATTTTCTCCCTACATTCTCTACCCCCCACTTCTCTTCTCCCTTTTTCTCCCTACAATCTCTACCCACCACATCTCTTCCCCCATTTTCTCCCTACATCTCTATCCCCCACATCTCTGACCCATTTTGTCTCTAAAATCTATATCCCCCAACTCTTTTCCCCATTTTCTCCCTACATTCTCTACCCCCCACATCTCTTCCCCCATTTTCTCCCTACAATCTTTACACCCAAACTCTCTTCCCCATTTTCTCCCTACAGTCTCTACCACCCACATCTCTGTCCTATTTTTTCCCTAAAATCTCTACCCCCCACATCTCTTCCGCCATTTTCTCCCTACAATCTCTACCCCCCACATCTTACCCCATTTTCTCCTTATAATGTGTACCCCCAACATCTCTTCCCCCAATTTCTGCCTACAATCTCTACCCCCCACATCTATTCCACCTTTTTCTCCATACAATCTCTACACCCACACTCTCTTCCCCCATTTTCTCCCTACAATCTCTACCCCCCACATCTCTTCCCCCATTTTCTCCCTACAATCTCTAACCCCATATGTCTGTCCAATTTTCTCCCTAAAATCTATACCCCCCACATCTCTTCCCCCTTTTTCTCCCTACATTCTCTAACCCGCCACTCTCTTCCCGCATTTTCTCCCTAAAAATCTCTACCCCCAACATCTAATCCTCCATTTTCTGCCTACAATCTCCACCCGCAACATGTAATCCTCCATTTTCTGCCTAGAATCTTTACCCCCCACATTTCTGTCCCATTTTCTCCCTAAAATCTCTACCCCCAACATCTCTTCCCCCATTTTCTACCTACCATCTCTACGCCCAAAATCTCTTCCCCCCAAATCTCTTCCCCCATTTTCTCCCTACAAGCTGTATCCCCCACATCTCTTCCCCCATTTTCTCCCTACATTTTCTACCCCGCCACTCTCTTCCCTCATTTTCTCCCTAAAAATCTCTACCCCCAACATGTAATCCTCCATTTTCTGCCTAGAATCTCTACCCCCCACATCTCTGTCTTATTTTCTCCCTAAAATCTCTACCCCCAACATCTCTTCCCCCTTTTTCTCCCTACAATCTCTACACCCACACTCTCTTCCCCCATTTTCTACCTACAATCTCTAACCCCAAAATCTCTTCCCCCAAATCTCTTCCCCCATTTTCTCCCTACAAGCTGTGCCCCCAACCTGTCTGTCCCATTTTCTCCCTAAAATCTATATCCCCCAACTTTTTCCCCATTTTCCCCCTACAATCTCTACCCCCACATCTCTTCCCCCATTTTCTGCCTACATTCCCTACCCCCCACATCTCTTCCCCCATTTTCTCCCTACATTCTCTACCCCCCACATCTCTTCCCCATTTTCTGCCTACAATCTCTACACCCAAACTCTCTTCCCCCATTTTCTCCCTCCAATCTCTACCCCACATCTCTTCCCCCATTTTCTGCCTACAATCTCTACCCCCACATCTCTTCCCCCATTTTCTCCCTACATTCTCTACCCCCCACATCTCTTCCCCATTTTCTGCCTACAATCTCTACCCCGCACATCTCTTCCCCATTTTCTCCCTACAATCTCTACCCCCCACATCTCTTTCACATTTTCTCCCTAAAATCTATATCCCCCAACTCCTTTCCCCATTTTCTCCCTACATTCTCTACCCCCCACATCTCTTCCACAATTTTCTCCCTACAATCTCTACCCCCCAAATCTCTTCCCCCATTTTCTCCCTACAATCTCTACCCCCCACATCTCTGTCCATTTTCTCCCTAAAATCTATATCCCCCAACTCTTTTTCCCATTTTCTCCATACATTCTCTACCTCCCACATCTCTTCCACCATTTTCTCCCTACAATCTCTACCCCCCAAATCTCTACCCCCATTTTCTCCCTACAAGCTCTACCCCCCACATCTCTTCCCTGATTTTCTCCCTAATATCTCTACCCCCCATATCTCTTGACCCATTTTCTCCCTACAATCGCTACACCCGACATCCCTTCCCCCATTTTCTCCCTACAATCTCTACCCCCACTTCTCTACCCAACTTTTCTCCCTACATTCTCTACCCCCCACATCTCTTCCCCCATTTTCTCCCTACAACCTCTACCCCCTATATCTCTGTCCCATTTTCTCCCTAAAATCTCTACCCCCCAACTTTCTTCCCCTATTTTCTCCCTACATTCTCTACCCCGCCACTCTCTTCCCCATTTTCTCCCTACAATCTCTACTACCCACATCTCTGCCTCATTTTTTCCCTACAATGTCTACCCCCAACATCTCTTCCCTTTTTTTCTCCCTAAAATGTCTACACCCACACTCTCTTCCCCCATTTTCTCCCTACAATCTCTACCCCCCACATCTCTGTCCCATTTTCTTCGTAAAATCTCTATCCCCCAACTCTTTTCCCCATTTTCTCCCTGCAATCTCTATCCCCTACAAATCTTCCCCTACTTTTTGCCCACAGTCTCTACCCCCCACATCTCTTCCCCATTTTCTCCCTACAATCTCTACCCCCACATCTCTGTCCTATTTTCTCCCTAAAATCTATATCCCACAACTCTTTCCCCATTTTCTCCCTACAATCTTTACAACCACACTCTCTTGCCCCATTTTCTCCCTACAATCTCTGTCCCCCACATCTCTTCCCCCATTTTCTCCCTACATTCTCTACCTCCCACATCTCTGTTCCATTTTCTCCCTAAAATCTCTACCCCCAACTCTGTTCCCCATTTTCTCCCTACAATATCTACCCCCAACATCTCTTCCCCCATTTTCTCCCTTCAAACTCTAACCCCCCCATCTCTTCCCCCATTTTCTCCCTGGAATCTCTACCCCCCAAATGTCTTCCCCCTTTTCTCCCTACAATTGCTACACCCGAAATCCCTTCCCCCATTTTCTCCCTACAAGCTCTACACCCCACATCTCTTCCCTGATTTTCTCCCTAATATCTCTACCCCCCATATCTCTTTCCCCATTTTCTCCCTACAATCGCTACACCTGACATCTCTTCCCCTATTTTCTCCCTACAGTCTCTACCCCGAACATCTCTTCCCCCATGTTCTCCCTACAATCTCTACCCCCCACATCTCTTCCCCCATTTTCTCCCTACAATCTCTATCCCCTATATCTCTTCCCATACTTTTTGCCCACAGTCTCTACCCCCCACATCACTTCCCCATTTTCTCCCTACAATCTTTACAACCCCACTCTCTTGCCCCATTTTCTCCCTACAATCTCTACCCCCCACATCTCTTCCCCCATTTTCTCCCTACATTCTCTACCCCCCACATCTCTGTTCCATTTTCTCCCTAAAATCTCTACCCCCAACTCTGTTCCCCATTTTCTCCCTACAATATCTACCCCCAACATCTCTTCCCCCATTTTCTCCCTACAATCTCTATCCCCTATATCTCTTCCCATACTTTTTGCCCACAGTCTCTACCCCCCACATCACTTCCCCATTTTCTCCCTACAATCTTTACAACCCCACTCTCTTGCCCCATTTTCTCCCTACAATCTCTACCCCCCACATCTCTTCCCCCATTTTCTCCCTACATTCTCTACCCCCCACATCTCTGTTCCATTTTCTCCCTAAAATCTCTACCCCCAACTCTGTTCCCCATTTTCTCCCTACAATATCTACCCCCAACATCTCTTCCCCCATTTTCTCCCTGGAATCTCTACCCCCCAAATGTCTTCCCCCTTTTCTCCCTACAATTGCTACACCCGAAATCCCTTCCCCCATTTTCTCCCTACAAGCTCTACACCCCACATCTCTTCCCTGATTTTCTCCCTAATATCTCTACCCCCCATATCTCTTTCCCCATTTTCTCCCTACAATCGCTACACCCGACATCTCTTCCCCTATTTTCTCCCTACAGTCTCTACCCCGAACATCTCTTCCCCCATGTACTCCCTACAATCTCTACCCCCCACATCTCTTCCCCCATTTTCTCCCTACAATCTCTATCCCCTATATCTCTTCCCATACTTTTTGCCCACAGTCTCTACCCACCAGATCTCTTCCCCCATTTTCTCCCTACAATCTCTACCCCCCACATATCTGTCCCATTTTCTCCCTAAAATCTCTACCGCCCAACTTTCTTCCCCCATTTTCTCCCTAAAATCTCTACCCCCAACTCTTTTCCCCATTTTCTCCCTACAGTCTCTACCCCCCACATCTCTTCCCCATTTTCTCCCTACATTCTTTACCCCGCCACTCTCTTCCCCCATTTTCTCCCTACATCTCTATCCCCCACATCTCTGTCCCATTTTTCCCTAAAATCTATATCCCCCATATCTCTTCCCCCTTTTTCTCTCTACAATCTCTTCACCCACACTCTCTTCCCCCATTTTAACCCTACAATCTCTACGCCCTCATCTCTTCCCCAATTTTCTCCCTACATTCTCTACTCCGCCACTCTCTTCCCCCATTTTCTGCCTACAATCTCTACCCCCTACATCTCTTCCACCATTTTCTGCCTACAATCTCTACCCCCAACATCTCTTCCACCATTTTCTGCCTACAGTCTCTACCCACCACATCTTTTCCCCATTTTCTCCCTACATTCTCTACCCCCCACATCTCTTCCCCCATTTTCTCCGTACAATCGCTACACCTGACATCTCTTCCCCCATTTTCTACCTACAAGCTCCATCCCCCAACTATCTTCCCTGATTTTCTCCCTAAAATCATTACCCCCCATATCTCTGTCCGATTTTCTCTGTACAATTTCTACACCCACAGTCTCTTCCCCCATTTTCACCCTAAAATCTCTACCCCGACACTCTCTTCCCCCATTTTCACCCTAAAATCTCTACCCCCAACATCTCAGCCCCCCTTTTCTGCTTACACTCTCTACCCCCCACATCTCTTCCCCATTTTCTCCCTACAATCTCTACCCCCCACATCTCTTACCCCATTTTCTCCCTACAATCTCTACCCACCACATCTCTTCCCCCATTTTCTCCCTTCATTCTCTACCCACCACATCTATTCCCCCATTTTCTCCCTGCAGTCTCTACCCCCTACATCTCTGTCCCATTTTCTCCCTAAAATCTCTACCCCCAACTCTTTTCCCCATTTTTTCCCTACACTCTCGACCCCCCACATCTCTTCCCCATTTTCTCCTTACAATCTCTACCCCCCAACTCTCTTCCTCCATTTTCTCCCTAAAATCTCTACTCCCAACATCTCTTCCCCCATTTTCACCCTACAATCTCTACCCCCAACATCTAATTCTCCATTTTCTGATTAAAATCTCTACTCCCCACATCTCTTCCTACATTTTCTCCCTACATCTCTATCCCCCACATCTCTGTCCCATTTTTTCCCTAAAATCTATATCCCCCAACTCTTTTCCCCATTTTCTCCCTACATTCTCTACCCCCCACATCTCTTCCCCCATTTTCTCCCTACAATCTTTACACCCAAACTCTCTTCCCCATTTTCTCCCTACAGTCTCTACCGCCCACATCTCTGTCCCATTTTTTCCCTAAAATCTCTACCCCCCACATTTCTTCCCCCTTTTTCTCCCTACATTCTCTACCCCCCACATCTCTTTCCCCAATTTCTGCCTACAATCTCTACCCCCCACATCTATTCCACCTTTTTCTCCATACAATCTCTACACCCACACTCTCTTCCCCCATTTTCTCCCTACAATCTCTACCCCCCACATCTCTTCCCCCTTTTTCTCCCTACAAGCTGTATCCCCCACATCTCTTCCCCCATTTTCTACCTACAATCTCTACCCCCCACATCTCTTCCCCATTTTCTCCTTACAATCTCTACCCCCCACATCTCTTCCCCATTTTCTCCTTACAATCTCTACCCCCCAACTTTCTTCCCCCATTTTCTCCCTACATTTTCTACCCTGCCACTCTCTTCCCCCATTTTCTCCCTACAATCTCTACCCCCAACATCTCTTCCCCCATTTTCTCCCTACAATCTCTATCCCCCACATCTCTTCCCCTTTTTTCTCCCTACAATCTCAACACCCACACTTTCTTCCACCATTTTCTCCCTACAATTTTTCCCCCCCACATATCTGTCCCATATTCTCCCTAAAATCTCTACCGCCAAACTTTCTTCCCCCCTTTTCTCCCTAAAATCTCTACCCCGCCATTCTCTTCCCCCATTTTCTCCCTAAAATCTCTACCCCCAACTCTTTTCCCCATTTTCTCCCTACAGTCTCTACCCCCCACATCTGTTCCCCCATTTTCTCCCTACATCTCTATCCCCCACATCTCTGTCCCATTTTCTCCCTAAAATTTATATCCCCCAACTCTTTCCCCATTTTCCCCCTACATTCTCTACCCCCACATCTCTTCCCCATTTTAACCCTAAAATCTCTACCCCGCCACTCTCTTCCCCAATTGTCACCCTAAAAGCTCTATTCCCAACATCTATTCCTCCATTTTCTGCTTACACTCTCTACCCCACACATCTCTTCCCCATGTTCTCCCTAAAATCTCTACCCCCCACATCTCTTCCCCCTTTTTCTCCCTACAATCTCAACACCCACACTTTCTTCCCCCATTTTCTCCCTACAATCTCTACCCACCACATCTCTTCCCCCATTTTCTCCGTACAATCTCTACCCCCAACATCTCTTGCCCCTTTTTCTCCCTACAATCTCTGCACCCACACTCTTCCCCCATTTTCTCCTTACATTCCCTACCCCCCACATCTCTTCCCCCTTTTTCTACGTACAATCTCTACCCTCCACATCTATTCCCCCATTTTCTCCCTACAATCTCTACCCCCAACATCTCTTCCCCCATTTTCTCCCTACAATCTCTACCCCCAACATCTCTTCCCCCATTTTCTCCCTACAATCTCTATCCCCCACATCTCTTCCCCTTTTTTCTCCCTACAATCTCAACACCCACACTTTCTTCCCCCATTTTCTCCCTACAATCTCTACCCCCCACATATCTGTCCCATTTTCTCCCTAAAATCTCTACCACCAAACTTTCTTCCCCCCTTTTCTCCCTAAAATCTCTACCCCGCCATTCTCTTCCCCCATTTTCTCCCTAAAATCTCTACCCCCAACTCTTTTCCCCATTTTCTCCCTACATTCTCTACCCCCCACATCGCTTCCCCCATTTTCTCCGTACAATCACTACACCCGACATCTCTTCCCCCATTTTCTACCTACAAGCTCCACCCCCCAACTATCTTCCCTGATTTTCTTCCTAAAATCATTACCCCCCATATCTCTGTCCGATTTTCTCTGTACAATTTCTACACCCACAGTCTCTTCCCCCATTTTTACCCTAAAATCTCTACCTGCCACTCTCTTCCCCCATTTTCACCCTAAAATCTCTACCCCCAACATCTCTGGCCCCCTTTTCTTCTTACACTCTCTACCCCCCACATCTCTTCCCCATTTTCTCCCTACAATCTCTACCCCCCACATCTCTTCCCCCATTTTCTCCCTACATTCTCTACCCCCCACTTCTCTTCTCCCTTTTTCTCCCTACAATCTCTACCCACCACATCTCTTCCCCCATTTTCTCCCTTCATTCTCTACCCACCACATCTATTCCCCCATTTTCTCCCTGCAGTCTCTACCCCCTACATCTCTGTCCCATTTTCTCCCTAAAATCTCTACCCCCAACTCTTTTCCCCATTTTTTCCCTACAGTCTCGACCCCCCACATCTCTTCCCCATTTTCCCCCTACAATCTCTACCCCCACATCTCTTCCCCCATTTTCTGCCTACATTGCCTACCCCCCACATCTCTTCCCCCATTTTCTCCCTACATTCTCTACCCCCCACATCTCTTCCCCATTTTCTGCCTACAATCTCTACCCCCCACATCTCTGTCACATTTTCTCTCTAAAATCTATATCCCCCAACTCTTTTCCCCATTTTCTCCCTATATTCTCTACCCCCCACATCTCTTGCCCCATTTTCTCCCTACAATCGCTACACCCGACATCCCTTCCCCCATTTTCTCCCTACAATGTCTACCTCCCAACTCTTTTCCCCCATTTTCTCCCTATATTCTCTACCCCCCACATGTCTTCCACCATTTTCTCCTTACATGCTCTACCCCCGACATCTCTGTCCCGTTTTCTCCCTAAAATCTCTACCCCCAACTCTTTTCCTCATTTTCTCCCTACAATCTCTACCCCCAACATCTCTTCCCCCATGTTTTCCCTACAATCTCTACCCCCCAAATCTCTTCCCCCATTTTCTCCCTACAAGCTCTACCCCCCACATCTCTTCCCTGATTTTCTCCCTAATATCTCTACCCCCCATATCTCTTGCCCCATTTTCTCCCTACAATCGCTACACCCGACATCCCTTCCCCCATTTTCTCCCTACAATGTCTACCTCCCAACACTTTTCCCCCATTTTCTCCCTACATTCTCTACCCCCACATCTCTTCCCCCCTTTTTCTCCTTACATTCTCTACCCCGACATCTCTGTCCCATTTTCTCCCTAAAATCTCTACCCCCAACTCTTTTCCTCATTTTCTCCCTAGAATCTCTACCCCCAACATCTCTTCCCCCATGTTTTCCCTACAATCTCTACCCCCCAAATCTCTTCCCCCATTTTCTCCCTACAAGCTCTACCCCCCACACATCTTCCCTGATTTTCTCCCTAATATCTCTACCCCCCATATCTCTTGCCCCATTTTCTCCCTACAATCTCTGCCCCCTATATCTCTGTCCCATTTTCTCCCTAAAATCTCTACCCCCCAACTTTCTTCCCCCATTTTCTCCCTAAAATCTCTACCCCCAAAATCTAATTCTCCATTTTCTTCCTAGAATCTCTACCCCCCACATTTCTTCCCCCATTTTCTCCCTACAATCTCTAACCCCATATGTCTGTCCCATTTTCTCCCTAAAATCTCTACCCCCCAATTTTCTTCCCCCATTTTCTCCCTACATTCTCTACCCCGCCACTCTCTTCCCCCATTTTCTCCCTAAAAATCTCTATCCCCAACATGTAATCCTCCATTTTCTGCCTAGAATCTCTACCCCCCACATCTCTTCCCCCATTTTCTCCCTACAATCTCTACACCCACACTCTCTTTCCCCCTTTTCTCCCTAGAATCTCCACCCCCCACATCTCTGTCCCATTTGCTCCCTACAATCTCCACCCCCAACATCTCTTCCCCCACATTCTCCCTCCAATCTATACCACACATATCTCTACTCCCCTTTTCTCCCTGCATTCTCTACCCCCCACATATGTTTCCCATTGTCTACCTACTATCTCCACCCCCCACACCTCTTCCCCCATTTTCTCCCTACATTCTCTACCCCGCCACTCTCTTCCCCCATTTTCACCCTAAAAGCTCTACCCCCAACATCTCTTCCTCCATTTTCTGCTTACACTGTCTATCCCCCCACATCTCTTCCTTCATTTTCTCCCTAAAATCTCTACCCCCCACATCCCTTCCCCCTTTTTCTCCCTACAATCTCCACACCCAAACTCTCTTCCCCCATTTTCTCCCTACAATCTCAACCCCCTAAACCTCCTCCCCCCAAATCTCTTCCCCCATTTTCGCCCTACAAGCTGTACCCCCCACAGCTCCTCCCCCATTTTCTCCCTACATTCTCTACCCCCCACATCTCTGTCCCATTTTCTCCCTAAAATCTCTACCTCCAACTCTTTTCCCCATTTTCTCCCTACAATCTCTACCCCCAACATCTCTTCCCCCATTTTGTGCCTACAATCTCTACCCCCAACATCTCTTCCACCATTTTCTGCCTACAATCTCTACCCCCCACATCTCTGTCCCATTTTCTTCCTAAAATCTCTATACCCCAACTCTTTTCCCCATTTTCTCCCTACATTCTCTACCCCCCACATCGCTTCCCCCATTTTCTACCTACAAGCTCCATCCCCCAAATATTTTCCCTACTTTTCTCTTTTAAATCTCTACCCCCATATCTCTTTCCCCATTTTCACCCTACAATCGCTACACCCGACATCTCTTCCCCTATTTTCTCCCTACAAGCTCTACCCTCACATCTCTTCCCTGATTTTCTCCCTAAAATCTCTACCCCCCATATCTCTGTCCCATTTTCTCTATACAATTTCTACACCCACAGTCTCTTCCCCCATTTTCTCCCTACAATCTCTTCCCCCACATCTCTTCCCCAATTTTCACCCTAAAATCTCTACACCGCCACTCTCTTCCCCCATTTTCACCCTAAAATCTCTACCCCCAACATCTCTTGCTCCATTTTCTGCTTACACTCTCTACCCCTCACATCTCTTCCTTCATTTTATCCTTACAATCTCTACCCCCCACATCTCTTCCCCCTTTTTCTTCTACAATCTCTACACCCACACTCTCTTCCCCCATTTTCTCCCTACATTCTCTACCCCCCCACATCTCTTCCCCCTTTTTCTCCCTACAATCTCTTCCCACCACATCTCTTCCCGCATTTTCTCCCTACATTCTCTGCCCCCACATCTATTCCCCCATTTTCTCCCTACAATCTCTACCCCCCACATCTCTGTCCCATTTTCTGCCTAAAATCTCTACCCCCAACTCTTTTCCCCATTTTCTCCCTACAGTCTCTACCCCACACATCTCTTCCCCATTTACTCCCTACAATCTCTACCCCCCAACTTTCTTCCCCCATTTTCTTCCTACATTCTCTACCCCGCCACTCTCTTCCCCAATTTTCTCCCTACAATCTCTACACGCAACTTTCTTCCCCCATTTTCTCCCTACATTCTCTACCCCCCACATCTCTTCCCCCATTTTCTCCCTAAAATCTCTACGCCCAACATCTCTTCCTACATTTTCTCCCTACATTCTCTACCCCCCACATCTCTGTCCCATTTTCTCCCTACAATCTCTAACCCCCAACTTTCTTCCCCCATTTTCTCCCTACATTCTCTACCCCCCACATCTCTTCCACATTTTCTCCCTACAATCTCTACCCCCACATCTCTGTCCCATTTTCTCCCTAAAATCTACATCCCCCAACTCTTTTCCCCATTTTCTCCCTACAATCTCTACCCCCAACATCTCTTCCCCATTTTCTCCCTACAATCTCTACCCCCCACATCTATTCCCCCATTTTCTGCCTACAATCTATACCCCCAACATCTAATCCTACATTTTCTGCCTAGAATCTCTACCCCCCACATCTCTTCCCCCATTTTCTCCCTACATCTCTATCCCCCACATCTCTGTCCCATTCTCTCCCTACAATCTCTACGCCCAACATCTCTTCCCCCTTTTTCTCCCTACATTCTCTACCCCCCACACTCTATTTCCCCATTTTCTCCCTACAATCTCTACGCCCCACTTCTCTGTCCCATTTTCTCCCTAAAATCTCTATCCCCCAACTCTTTTCCCCATTTTCTCCCTGCAATCTCTACCCCCACATCTCTTTCCCCATTTTCTCCCTACATTCTCTACCCCGCCACTCTCTTCCCCCATTTTCTCCCTGCAATCTCTACCCCCACATCTCTTCCCCCATTTTCTCCCTACATTCTCTATCCCCCACATCTCTTCCCCATTTTCTCCCTAAAATCAATATCCCCCAACTCTTTTCCCCATTTTCTCCCTACAATCTCTATGCCCAACATCTCTTCCCCCATTTTCACCCTACAATCTCTACCCCCAACTTTCTTGCACCATTTTCTCCCTACATTCTCTACCCCCACATCTCTTCCCCCATTTTCTCCCTAAAATCCCTACCCCCCCACATCTCTGTCCCATTTTCTCCCTAAAATCTCTACACCCCACATCTCTGTCCCATTTTCTCACTAAAATCTCTATCCCCCAACTCTTTTCCCCATTTTCTCCCTGCAATCTCTATCCCCAAAATCTCTTCCCCTATTTTTGCCCACAGTCTCTTCCCCGCTTTCTCCCTACAATCTCTACCGCCCAAATCTCTTCCCCTATATTCTCCCTACAATCGCTACATCCGACATCTCTTCCCCCTTTTCTCCGTACAAGCTGTACCCCCACATCTTTTCCCTGATTTTCTCCCTACATTCTCTACCCACCACTCTCTATCCCCATTTTCTCCTTAAAATCTCTACCCCCAACATCTCTTCCCCCATTTTCTCCCTGCAAGCTGTACCCCCACATCTCTTCCCCCATTTTCTCTCTACATTCTCTACCCTGCCACTGTCTTCCCTCATTTTCTCCCTAAAATCTCTACCCCCAACATCTCATCCTCCATTTTTGCCTAAAATTTCTACCCCCAAACTTTCTTTCCCCATTTTCTCCCTACAATCACTACACCCGACATCTCTTCCCCCTCTTCTCCCTACAAGCTGTACCCCGCACATCTCTTCCTCCATTTTCTCCCTACATTCTCTACCCCGCCACTGTCTATCCCCATTTTCTCCTAAAATCTCTACCCCCAACATCTCTTCCCCCATATTCTCCCTCCAATCTCTACCACACACATCTCTACCCCCCTTTTCTCCCTGCATTCTCTACCCCCCATATATGTTCCCCATTTTCTCCCTACTATCTCCACCCCCCACACCTCTTCCCCCATTTTCTCCCTACATTCTCTACCCCGCCACATTCTTCCCCCATTTTCACCCTAAAAGCTCTACCCCCCACATCTCTTCCCCCATTTTCTCCCTAAAATCTCTACCCCCCACATCTCTTCCCCCTTTTTCTCCCTACAATCTCAACACCCACACTGTCTTCCCCCATTTTCTCCCTACAATCTCTACCCCCCAAATCTCTTCCCCCCAAATCTCTTACCCCATTTTCTCCCTACAAGCTATACCTCCCACTTCTCCTCCCCCATTTTTTACCTAAAAACTCTACCCCCCACATCTCTGTCTCATTTTCTCCCTAAAATCTCTATTCCCCAACTCTTTTCCCCATTTTCTCCCTGCAATCTCTATCCCCAACATCTCTTCCCCTCTTTTGACCCACAGTCTCTTCCCCCCTTTCTCCCTACAATCTCTACCGCCCAAATCTCTTCCCCCATTTTCTCCCTACAATGCTACACCCGACATCTCTTCCCCCTTTTCTCCCTACAAGCTGTACCCCCCACATCTTTTCCCTGATTTTCTCCCTACATTCTCTACCCGCCAACTTTCTTCCCCCATTTTCTCCCTACAATCTCTACCCCCCACATCTCTGTCCCATTTTCTCCCTAAAATCTATATCCCACAACTCTTTTCCCCATTTTCTACCTTCAATTTCTACAGCCACACTCTCTTCCCCATTTTCTCCCTATAATCTCTACCCCCCAACTTTCTTCCCCCATTTTCTCCCTACATTCTCTATCCCCCACATCTCTTCCCCATTTTCTCCCTACATTCTCTATCCCCCACATCTCTTCCCCATTTTCTCCCTACAATCTCTACCCCCACATCTCTGTCCCATTTTCTCCCTAAAATCTATATCCCCCAACTCTTTTCCCCATTTTCTCCCTACAATCTCTACGCCCAACATCTCTTCCCCCTTTTTCTCCCTACATTCTCTACCCCCACACTCTCTTCCCCTATTTCTCCCTACAATCTCTACGCCCCACTTCTCTGTCCCATTTTCTCCCTAAAATCTCTATCCCCCAACTCTTTTCCCCATTTTCTCCCTGCAATCTCTACCCCCACATCTTTTTCCCCATTTTCTCCCTACAATCTCTACGCCCAACATCTCTTCCCCCTTTTTCTCCCTACAATCTGTACCCCCCACATCTCTTCCCCTATTTTTTGCCCACAATTTCTTCCCTCACATCTATTCCCTTATTTCCCTGCTTACAATCTCTACTCCCCATATCTCTTCCCCCTGCCCCTACCCACAATCTCTCATGCCCACGTCTCTTCACCTATTTCCTTCCAAACAATCTGTACCACCACATCTCTTCCTCAAGTTCTCTGCCCACAATCTCTCACTCCAATGTCTCTTCCCCCATTTTCTATCTACAATCTCTGTCCCCAACATCTCTTCTTCCATTTCCTTGCCCACAATCTCTACCCCCACATCTCTTCCCTTATTTCCATGCCCACAATGTTTACTTCCCACATCTCTACCCCCATTTCCCTGTCCACAATCTCTACCCCCACACCTCTTCCTACATTTCTCTGCTTACAACTTCTGCCCCCAACATCTCTTCCCCCATTTCCTTGCCCACAGTCTCTCCCTCCCACATCTTTTCCCCCATTTTCTATCTACAATCTCCACCTTCCATGTCTCTTCACCCGTTTCCTTCCCAACAATCTCTACCCCCCACATCTCTTTCTCAAGTTCTCTGTCCAAAATTTCTCCCTCCCACATCTCTTCCCCCATTTTCTCCCTACAATCTCTACATCCACACTCTCTTCCCCCATTTTCTCCCTAAAATCTCTACCCCCCACATCTCTGTCCCATTTTCTCCCTAAAATCTCTATCCCCCAACTCTTTTCCCCATTTTCTCCCTGCAATCTCTATCCCCAACATCTCTTCCCCTCTTTTGGCCCACAGTCTCTTCCCCCCTTTCTCCCTACAATCTCTACCGCCCAAATCTCTTCCCCCATTTTCTCCCTACAATTGCTACACCCGACATCTCTTCCCCCTTTTCTCCCTACAAGCTGTACCCCCCACATCTTTTCCCTGATTTTCTCCCTACATTCTCTACCCGCCACTCTCTATCCCCATTTTCTCCCTAAAATCTCTACCCCCCAACTTTCTTCCCCCATTTTCTCCCTACAATCTCTACCCCCCACATCTCTGTCCCATTTACTCCCTAAAATCTATATCCCACAACTCTTTTCCCCATTTTCTCCCTACAATTTCTTTAGCCACACTCTCTTCCCCCATTTTCTCCCTACATTCTCTACCCCCCACATCTCTTCCCCCATTTTCTCCCATAAATCTCTATCCCCCAACTCTTTTCCCCATTTTCTCCCTGCAATCTCTACCCCCCACATCTCTGCCCCATTTTTCCCTAAAATCTCTATCTCCCAACTTTTCCCCATTTTCTCCCTACAATCACTACAAACGACATCTCTTCCCCCATTTTCTCCCTGCAAGCTGTACCCCCCACATCTCTTCCCCCATTTTCTCCCTAAAATCTCTACCCCCAACATATCTTCCTACATTTTCTCCTTACAATCTCTACACCCACACTGTCTTCCCCATTTTCTCCCTACATTCTCTACCCCCCACATCTCTTCCCCATTTGCTCCCTACAATCTCTATCCCCTACATCTCTTCCCCTACTTTTTGCCCACATTCTCTACCCCCCACATCTCTTCCCCATTTTCTCCCTGCAATCTCTACCCCCCACATCTCTTCCCCATTTTCACCCTACAATCTCTAACCCCCACATCTCTGTCCCATTTTCTCCCTACAATCTCTAATCCCCCACATCTCTTCCCCTACTTTTTGCCCACATTCTCTACCCCCCACATCTCTTCCCCATTTTCTCCCTGCAATCTCTACCCCCCACATCTCTTCCCCCAACATTCTGTACCCCGCCACTCTCTTCCCCCAATTTCTCCCTAAAATCTCTACCCCCAACATCTCTTCCCCCATTTTCACCCTACAATCTCTAACCCCCACATCTCTGTCCCATTTTCTCCCTACAATCTCTAATCCCCCACATCTCTTCCCCTACTTTTTGCCCACAGTCTCTACCCCCCTCATCTCTGTCCCATTTTCTCCCTAAAATCTATATCCCACAACTCTTTTCCCCATTTTCTACCTTCAATTTCTACACCCACACTCTCTTCTGCCATTTTCTCCCTACAATCTCTACCCCCCACAGCTCTTCCCCATTTCCTCCCTACTATCTCTACCCCCCACATCTCTTCCCCCATTTTCTGCCTACAGTCTCTAACCCCCCCACATCTCTTTCCCCATTTTCTCCCTACAATCACTACACCCGACATATCTTCCCTGATTTTCTCCCTACATTCTCTACCCACCACATCTCTTCCCCCATTTTCTCCCTACATTCTCTACCCCGCCACTCTCTATCCCCATTTTCTCCCTAAAATCTCTACCCCCAACATCTCTTCCACCATTTTCTCCCTACATTCTCTACCCCGCCACTCTCTATCCCCATTTTCTCCCTAAAATCTCTACCCCCAACATCTCTTCCCCCATTTTCTCCCTACCATCTCTGCCCCCCACATCTCTTCCCCCATTTTCTCCCTACCATCTCTGCCCCCCACATCTCTCCCCCTATTTCTCTGCCTGTAATCTCTCCCTCCCAAGCCTGTTACCCCATTTCCCTGCCCACAATCTCTGCCCCCCACATGTCTTCCCCCATTTTCTCACTACAATCTCTACCCCCCACATCTCTTCCCCCATTTTCTCACTACAATCTCTACCCCTCACATCTCTTTCCTATTTACTTGCCGCCAATTGCTGTCCCCTACATCTCTTCCCCTACTTTTTGCCCCCAATCTCTGTTGTTCTATTTCCATGCTCACAATCTCTACCACCCACATCACTTTCTTCATTTCCTTGACCACAATAACTACCCCCACATCTCTTCCCCCGTTTTTTCCCTACAATCTCTACACCCACACTCTCTTCCCCCATTTTCTCCCTACAATCTCTACCCCCCACTTCTCTGTCCCATTTTCTCCCTAAAATCTCTATCCCCCAACTCTTTTCCCCATTTTCTCCCTGCAATCTCTACCTGCAACATCTCTTCCACCATTTTCTCCCTACATTCTCTTCCCCCTCACTCTCTTCCCCAATTTTCTCCCTAAAATCTCTACCTGCAACATCTCTTCCCCCATTTTCTTCCTACAATCTCTACCCCCCACTTTCTCCTCCCCCTTTTTCTCCCTACAGTCTCTACCCCTCACATCTCTTTCCTATTTACTTGCCGCCAATTGCTGTCCCCTACATCTCTTCCCCTACTTTTTGCCCCCAATCTCTGTTGTTCTATTTCTGTGCTCACAATCTCTACCACCCACATCACTTTCTTCATTTCCTTGACCACAATAACTACCCCCACATCTCTTCCCCCATTTTCTCCCTACAATCTGTAACCCCCACATCTCTTCCCTTAATTTTACCCACAATCTGTACCCCCCACAACTTTTCCTGAATTTCCCTGCTTACAATCTCTACTCCCCACATATCTTCCCTCATTTCCGTGACCACAATCTCTACCCCCCCACATGTATTCCTCTATTTCCTTGCTTACAATCTCTACCCCCTACAACTCTTGCCCTATTTTCTACCCACAATCTCTACCACCTATAAATTCACCCCTTTCCCTGCCCATAAATTCTACCTTTCAAAGCTCTTCCTCCATTTCCCTGCTTACAATCTCTACCCCCCACAACTCTTCCCCCATTTCCTTGACCACAATCTGTCCCTCCCACATCTCTTCCCCCATTTTCTGCCCACAATCTCTACCCCCCACATCTCTTCGCACATTTCCTTGACCACTATCTCTACAGCCCACATTTCTTCCCCTATTTTTAGCCCACAAACTCTACCCCCCACACCTCTTCCTTCATTTCCCTGCCCATAATCTCTACTGCCCACATCTCTTTTCACATTTCCTTGATCACCCATGTATCCTCCTGTCTCTTCCCCATTTAATGCTTACAATCTCTACTCCCTACTTCTCTTCCCTTATTTGCCTGCCCACAATTTCTACCCCCCATATATGTCTTTCCCCATTTTCTGCTGACAATCTCTACCGCTCGCATCTCTTCCATCATTGCCTTACCCTCTGTCTGTACGTCACATGTCTTTTCCCCCCTTTCTCTGCCCCTAATCTCTTCCCCCACATCTCTTCCCTTATTTGCCTGCCCACAGTCTCTATCCCCCATATCTCTTCCACCATTTTCCTGCTTACAATCTCTACCATCCACAACTCTTCCCCCATTTAATGCCTACAATCTCTACCTGCCATATCTCTTCCCCTATTTTCTGTCCACAATCTCTACCCCCCACATCCCTTCCCACATTTCCTTGCCCACAATCTTTACGCCCAATGTCTCTTCCCCCATTTAAAGCCTACAATCTCTACCCCGACTTCTCTTCCCTTATTTGCCTGCCTACAATTTTTACCCCCCACATCTCTTCTCCCATTTTCTAACCACAATCTCTACCCCCTATATCTTTTCCCCCATTTCACTGCTTACATTCTCTATCCCCCACATCTCTTCCCACATTTTCAGCCTTCAATCTCTTCCCCCCAACATCCCTTTCCCCAATTTGTGCCGACAATCTGTACCCCCCACATCTCTTCCCCTATTTTTTGCCCACAATTTCTTCCCTCACATCTATTCCCTTATTTCCCTGCTTACAATCTCTACTCCCCATATCTCTTCCCCCTGCCCCTACCCACAATCTCTCATGCCCACGTCTCTTCACCTATTTCCTTCCAAACAATCTGTACCACCACATCTCTTCCTCAAGTTCTCTGCCCACAATCTCTCACTCCAATGTCTCTTCCCCCATTTTCTATCTACAATCTCTGCCCCCCAACATCTCTTCTTCCATTTCCTTGCCCACAATCTCTACCCCCACATCTCTTCCCTTATTTCCATGCCCACAATGTTTACTTCCCACATCTCTACCCCCATTTCCCTGTCCACAATCTCTACCCCCACACCTCTTCCTACATTTCTCTGCTTACAACTTCTGCCCCCAACATCTCTTCCCCCATTTCCTTGCCCACAGTCTCTCCCTTCCACATCTTTTCCCCCATTTTCTATCTACAATCTCCACCTTCCATGTCTCTTCACCCGTTTCCTTCCCAACAATCTCTACCCCCCCACATCTCTTTCTCAAGTTCTCTGTCCAAAATTTCTCCCTCCCACATCTCTTCCCCCATTTTCTCCCTACAATTTCTACCCCCCACATCTCTTCCCCCATTTGTCTTTTCACAATTTCTACCCCCAACATATCTTTCCCCATTTCTCTGGCAACAATCTCTACTCCCCACATCCCTTTCCTCATTTTCTGCCCAGGATCTCTATACCTGCCATGTATTCACCCATTTCCTTGACCACAATCTCTACTCCACACATCTCTTCCCCCATTTCTCGGCTTAAATTCTCTGCCCCCAACATGTCTTCACCCATGTTCTACTCACATTCTCTACATGCCCATATATTCCACCATTTCCTTAACCACAATCTCTACCCCCATCCCTTCCCCCATTTTCCTCTCCTCTCATCTCTGCTCCCAATATCTCTTCCCCTATTTCCCTGTCCACAATTTCTCCCTACTACATCTCTTCCCCTATTTTCCTCCCCTCACATCTCTAGCCCCCACAAATCTTGCCCCATTTTCCGGCCTGTAATTTCCCCTTCCTCGTATCTTCTGCCATTTCCATGCTCACAATTTCTACCCCCCCATCTCTTCTCCCATTTCCTTGCCCACAATCTATACCCCCCACACCTCTTCCCACATTTCACTGGTTACATTCTCTACCCCCCACATCTCTTTCCCCATTTGTCATCTCACAATCTCTACCCCCCACATCTCTTCCCCCATTTCCTTGCCTACAATCTCTCCCTCCCATATTTCTTCCCTCATTTTCTTCCTACAATCTCTACCCCCACATGTCTTCCCCTATTATCTGCCCACAATCTCTACCCCCCACATCTCCTCCCACATTTCCTTGCCTATAATCTTTCCCTCCCATATCTCTTACCCTATTTTCTGCCTAAAACTCAAGCGCCATATCTTCCCCCATTTGTCTTCTCATAATCTCTACCATCACATCTCTTCCCCCATTTCTCTGCCCAAAATGTATACCTCCAACATATCTTCCCCCATTTCCCTTCCCATAATCTCTACCCCCTATATCTTTTACCCCATTTTCTGCCCACAAACTCTCCCTCCCATGTTACTTCCACCTTTTTCTGGCCATAATCTCTATTCCCAACATATCTTCCCCTACTTCCCTGCCAACAATCTCTATCTCCCATGCCTCTTCCCCCATTTCATTACCCACAATCTCTACACTCCACATCTCTTCCTGCATTTTTTGCCAAAAATCTCTACCCACCACATCTCTTTCCCCATTTTCTGCCCCCAATCTCTATCCCCTACATCTCTTCTCCCATTTCCTTACCCACAATCTCTAGCCCAATATGTCTTCCACCATTTTCCTGCTTACAATCTCTACCCCCCACATCTCTTCCCTCATTTCCTTGCCCACAATCTCTCCCTCCAAAGTCTCTTCCCCCATATCCTTGCCCACAATCTCTCCCTCCCACATTTTTCCCCCATTTCCTTGCCCATAATCTCTCCCTCCCATGTCTCTTCCCTCATTTGTCTTTTCACAATCTCTACCCTCAACATATCTTCCCCCATTTCTCTGGCAACAATCTCTACCCCCCACATCCCTTTCCTCATTTTGTGCCCAGCATGTCTACTCCTCCTTATGTATTCACCCATTTCCTTGCCCACAATAACTATCCCCCACATCTCTTCCTTCATTTCCCTGCTTACAATCTCTATCTGCCACATCTCTTCCTGCATTTTCTGCCCAAAATCTCTACTACCCATATATTCACCCATTTCCCTGCCCACAATATCTATGCCCCAGAACCCTTCCTCCATGGAATATTATTGTTCTGTGAGAAATGACCAGCAGGATGAATACAGAGAGGCTTGGACAGACTTACATGAACTGATGCTGAGTGAAATGAGCAGAACCAGAAGATCACTATACACTTCAACAACAATACTGTATGAGGATGTATTCTGATGGAAGTGGAAATCTTCAACATAAAGAAGATCCAACTCACTTCCAGTTGATCAATGATGGACAGAGGTAGCTACACCCAGAGAAGAAACACTGGGAAGTGAATGTAAATTGTTAGCACTAATATCTGTCTGCCCAGGTTGCATGTACCTTCGGATTCTAATGTTTATTGTGCAACAAGAAAATGATATTCACACACATGTATTGTACCTAGACTATATTGTAACACATGTAAAATGTATGGGATTGCCTGTCATCTAGGGGAGGGAGTAGAGGGAGGGAGGGGAAAATTTGGAAAAGTGAATACAAGGGATAATGTTGTAAAAAAAATTACCCATGTATATGCACTGTCAAAAATTTATAATTATAAAATTAATAAATTTTTAAAAAAATTTAAAAAATGAAACAAAAAAAAGCAAAACTCTTCCTCCATTTCCCTGCTTACAATGTCTACCCTCACATCTCTTCCTGCATTTTCTGCCCACAATCTCTGCCCCCCACATCTCTCCCTCCCCCCATTTCCCTGCCTGTAATGTCTCCCTCCCAAGCCTGTTCCCGCATTTCCCTGCTTACAATCTCTGCCCCCACATCTCTCCCCCCATTTCCCTGCTTACAATCTCTGCCCCCACATCTCTCCCCCCATTTCCCTGCCTGTAATCTCTCCCTCCCAAGCCTGTTCCCGCATTTCCCTGCCCACAATCTCTGCCCCCACATCTCTCCCCCCATTTCCCTGGCCACAATCTCTGCCCCCACATCTCTCCCCCCATTTCCCTGGCCACAATCTCTGCCCCCACATCTCTCCCCCCATTTCCTGCCTGTAATCTCTCCCTCCCAAGCCTGTTCCCGCATTTCCCTGCCCACAATCTCTGCCCCCACATCTCTCCCCCCATTTCCCTGGCCACAATCTCTGCCCCCACATCTCTCCCCCCATTTCCCTGGCCACAATCTCTGCCCCCACATCTCTCCCCCCATTTCCCTGGCCACAATCTCTGCCCCCACATCTCTCCCCCCATTTCCCTGGCCACAATCTCTGCCCCCACATCTCTCCCCTCATTTCCCTGCTTACAATCTCTGCCCCCACATCTCTCCCCTCATTTCCCTGCTTACAATCTCTGCCCCCACATCTCTCCCCCCATTTCCCTGCTTACAATCTCTGCCCCCACATCTCTCCCCCCATTTCCCTGCTTACAATCTCTGCCCCCACATCTCTCCCCCCATTTCCCTGGCCACAATCTCTGCCCCCACATCTCTCCCCCCATTTCCCTGCCTGTAATCTCTCCCTGCCAAGCCTGTTTCCGCATTTCCCTGGCCACAATCTCTGCTCACCCTCTCTGCCCCCACTTCCTTCCCCTCCAGTCGCCGCCGGCGGAGTTAACGGAGAGAAAGACGAAAAACCCGACTGGAAGCAATAAATTTTATTGTTCACACCGATGCTTATCGCCGGGCCTCTGGAAAAGAAGGGCGCCGCGGCGGGGGTGGGGCGGCCCGGGAATCAGTTGCGCCGGGGATCCCAGTCGGGGGGCGGGCCGCCGCGCGAGTTGCAGGTGCAGCCGGGGCAGTGCTGGTACTGCGGCGGGCGGGGCTCGGCCGGCACGGACACGGACACGGCCGACGTGGTGGTCACCATGGGCATGGAGTAGCACGGGCCCCAGAAGGGCAGCACGCCGGCCACGTGCGCCTGGAAGGCGGTCACCTCGGAATACATGGCCGGGTACATCACGGGCCGCAGGGAGCCGTTCTGGAGGGCGTGGAACAGGGAGGCTTGGGCGGCCAGCCCCTCGCGGTGCAGGGGAGGGGGGCCCATCATGGGGGGCAGGTGGAAGGGGCCGAAGTGGCTGAACCTGACGGGCGCCGGGGGGGCCCCGCTCAGGAACGGGCCGGCCGAGAAGCCCCCGCGCGCCAGCGCCGCGCCGCTCCCCGGAGCGGCCTTCTTTCCGCCGCCCGGCTTCCCCTCCACGCTTCTGGGCTCCGGCTCTCTGGAAGTAGAAGCCACGGCGGGAGCAAGACAAGAGGCGGGAGCGGTGGCAGAAGAAGTGGAGACGGAGGTGGAGGCGGAGGCGGAGGCGGAGGCGGAGGTAGAAGTGGAGGCAGAAGTGGAGGCAGAAGTGGAGGCCCAGGTAGAAGCGGAGGCCGAGGTAGAGGCAGAGGCGGAGTCAGAAGGAGAGGCACAGGAACCAGAGGTGGAGGCTGCGGCGGCCGAGAGGCTGCGCTTCCTCGCAGACTTGCCAGTGGGGACACATTTCTGGTCTTCCGGCTCAGGCTGAGGCTCTTGGACGGAGCTCTCGCCGGGACTCTGGTTGGGCAAGGAAGGCTGGCCGCTCGTGGTTTTCACCCCCACTCTGCGCTTCATTTTTGAGAGCAACTGAGGGCAGCCTCTTTTAAAACACGGATTGCTGTACAGCTGCAACTGCAAAAGCAAAAGAACAAAACAGCACTTTAAATCCCACACAGCCCAGGAAAAGTTGCTAGCAACCCAAATCCGGCTGGCGCTCCTCCGGGACAGCCCCGCATTGGGGGGAGCTAGCGACCCCCTTGGTCTCCCGACCCTTCGCCTCTGGCTGCCTCCTTCATTTCACTCTCTAGGGCAGGGGTCCTCCAAAGGGTGGTCCGGAGAGTCGGGGGGGGGGGCTGGGGAGGGGCTGAAACTCTTTGGAAGGCTCCCTAAAAGTCGTTTTTATTTCGAACGTGGTCAAAAGCTATATGGAGAACCCACAGAAAGAACATGGCTTTTTAATACTGGGAAGATCCTGAGTCGGAAAGCTTGAGAACCCCATGCCCTAGAGGCATCTCCCTAAAACTTCCCAGGTTAGCAGATTTAGGCTCAACGCGTGGACATTGCTTTTCAAAACTCTTGGTCAAAAAACTAACTAACTAACTAATAAAGAAATAAATGATGAAGGAAGGAAGGAATAAATAAATCAATAAAAAAGTGTTGGTCAAGGCAGGGTAGACTTAAAACAAGATCACAGAAGAGTCCCTAATTCACCAGTGGGAAAGCCTTGGGGCAAACCCTGCAAAACTCTGCGGATTAGTGGCCAGCAAGTTGGAATGCTTCTTAATTATGCACTATTTCAATGTGCTATCACTCTCCAGTGCCCAGAATTCAAAGTGCCATGTTATTGCACTGAAATACTTGCTCCGAGCCCAACTTCAGCACTCTACCAAGATTAATGGGCTGATTCTAATGAAAATTATCACCCACAGCATTCATGCTAACCGTCAGTATATAATGTGATATTATAATAGTAATAGTATTATATGTTGTTATTAGTTGAGTTAATTAGTATTCGCTAACTATTATATATAACATCATATCATATTATATATATATATATATATATATATATATATATGTTTATATAATAAACAGAATCAACTCACACTTAAAATACTTTCTAGAAAGGCATTTCTCAAAAGGCAAGCGAGTTTCAGAGCAATGGATTGAGCCAAAGCAGAGAGAGCCACCGTAGGCCTCATGCTATAGAAATCAGAATTTGCCCACTTCAGATTACAGGGTCAATCTCTCCTGCTCAAAATAAACTTCCTTTTTGCATTGGAAACACAAGAGAGCAAAAGTAAGCTCCTTCCTGAAATCAGTGACATGAAATGAATCAGTTGAATTAATCAGTCCCATCACAGCTTATTGAAGTTACCTTGTTTAATGGATAAGCTGCTCTTTCTTCCACCAAAAATTCCTGCAGGGAGGCAGACCTCTCCACGTCTTGCCGGACTTTGCTGAAGCCGTAGAGATTCAGCTGGCGAACGAAACTCTTCATGCAATCTGTTTCAAAGATCCTGATGGCGCTCTTCTTCTCTAAAATCTCTATCTTAAACTGCTCCTCATCTATTACTATGCAGGTCCCATCTT
This sequence comes from Sminthopsis crassicaudata, assembly GCF_048593235.1. Lineage (NCBI taxonomy): Eukaryota > Metazoa > Chordata > Mammalia > Dasyuromorphia > Dasyuridae > Sminthopsis > Sminthopsis crassicaudata. The sequence goes on from NC_133623.1 coordinate 32,706,719, forward strand.
CATTCCAATAAATTGACTGAAAGCGATCGCTTTCAACTATTTTCCAAAGCTTTCTCGGAAAGGTAAGGGAGAAAAACTCACTTTCTTCCATGGCCAGACTTTCAGTGGAAAATGAAAAGCATGTTCTTTTTGCCAAAGGTCCTTCGGTCAGAGCCTGAAAAGCATTTTCTTCAACCAGAGCCCGCAGGTCAGCATCCATAATTGGTATCTCACCTTCCTCTGGAGGTGCAGAAGAAAAAGTAGAATTGCTGCTCTGCTCTGTGTCAAGGGGTTCACCTCCAGGGAAATTTTCTTCGGATTCAGATGTGTCCGAATCCATGTTTAATCTTTCACTCTTCGCTGTTTTTACACTGCTCCGGTCATCAAATGTGCTCAGGCTTTTCAGCAAGTAAGCAGGCTAAAAGACAGTTTACAAGAAACTTAAAGTAAGCCTAGGACATCATAATGGTGTCTCCAGTTTCCTAGCCCTGACATCACGGGATGATTTTGGTTTCCTAGTGAGCACCACAGTAATGATTAGGCTAAATACGTTTCTGAGACGAGCACTCCTTAAAGCCACCTGTCAGCTCTGAAAATCCCATTCATAATGTTCTGCTCAGTGCTGTGAAAAGCCCAAGTGGACATATGAGCATAATTTCATACAATGAACGAACAGAGTTCTAATGGATAGTAACATTGTTAGGGAGTTCTTATCTCCAGAGTTGGCTCCCTGTCAGCAGGACGGGCACAGGAGGGAAACGAACTGACCTTTTGCCTTCGCACTGAGCTATAGATATACAAAGCATCATCCTGTTCCCTAAAGCTAGTAGTCTTTACATTGCTCAACAGGAGGGATTGCATGTGACATCACAGGATAATTTTGGTTTCCTCACCAGCGCCACAATAATGATTAGTCTAAATAAGTTACTTAGATGAGGGCTCCTTAAAGCCACCTGTCAGCTCTGAGAATTCCATTCCCAAGGGTCTCCTCACCACTGGGAAAAAGGGAACTTTTGACATAAGCATAATTTCATATACTTAACGGAGAGACTTCTAATGGACATTAATATAGCCACTAATTTCTCATCTCTAGATTTGGCTCCTTGTCAACCTGACTAGGACAGAAGGGAAAGCTTATTTACTCTTTGCCCTCTCACTGAACTATATATTCTGAGCATTTTATTTCCTAAAGCCAGGAGTCTCTCTATATTACTCACCAAAAGAAATTTCACGCTCAAAAATCCTTTACGGAGCGATCCGAGTTCTTACGCAGGGCACAGTTGGGGGTACGCGCTTCTTTAAAAAGGAAAAAAAAAATTGCAAATCGGTCCACTAACAGCCACATGCGATAAAGGTCAGGCAACAGTCATAGGACCACAGCTGGAAAGGAGCTTAGATGCCATCCAGTCCAACTGTCTCCCTTTATAGATGAAGAAACTTGAGGCCTGAGACAGAGTGACTTGTCTAAGGTCACAAAAATAAGTGGAAGAGCTAGGATTTGGACTAGGGTCCCCTGAAGCCCAATTCAAGACACCTTCCACTGTCATTTGCTTCACTCGTTTAACTTGCCTTGCTCAGAAACCACATGGGATCACGGGGCTGGTGGGTTTAAACAAAATGAATCAATTCATTTTTAAAAAGAAAACACCAAGGCACATAAGCAGTAACAAAACAGGGCATCAGGTTCCTGTGTTCTGTCCAAATGGAAGGGAAAGGAAACTGCCCACGTCCCTTCAGGGAATAGTGTCAACAAATTTTTCCCAGCAACATTCACCAAAAGTCCTGATTTCTTCCTCTAAACCCATCACAAAGTAACTTATCTTGGTTTGCACCACAGGACTGGAAGATCTTGATCCTTTTTATTTGGGGTTGTCGTTTGTCCCTCACTCTCAAAGAGGCCCGTGCCATCGGGGAGGCGATGCCAGGACGAGCGGGTAAGTTGGACTGAAATGAGGGAGGCCTGGGCAAGGACATCTGCCTCACTTTCCCCATCAGAGCTATCAGGGGCCAGATTGATTTTTTTTATTCTTTTTTTTTGGGGGGGGGATTAGGTAAAAGAGGCCAAGGAAAAGAGGTGTTAGGATAGAGAATATATAAGCAATAAATTTCATGGTACTAAATGACATTTTTAAAAAAAGGTAAAAGAGGCCATTCTCCACTCCATTTCTTATCTAGCCTTCTTCATCAGTGATTGGGAATTACCTCAGTCAAGCTGAGACCTGTTAGACTTAAGCTTGAAAAAGACCAAGGTCTCCCATTGCATCCGGATCCATCTCCAGTTGTCCTGATCTGTATCTTTTATGTGGGGTAGTACCAGAAGAACAAGCAACAATAATCAGCATAAATTACAAGAGCTGCCTTCCCCATTGTAAATAGTATTACGATAAGACATGAACATTTTGCTACTGATTTTGGGTGGAAAACAAAATGTTCTTCAGAAAGTAACATCCCTGGGGCCTACCCACTCAGCTCCTGCCTAGCCCCGTCTGCCTGCTGCTCCCTTGTGGAAAGTTGCCCAACATCCTGCTCACAGCTATACCAGGGGTTGGCAAGACCACTCTGGACCACCATTTACCCCAGTTAACTGCTAAAAAAAAAAGCAGATTTGAGAAAAGAGGTAAAAATCTTGAATACTTGACACCCCAAATCCCCTTGCCTCGAGAACAGGGCCGACGTACCTTAATGTGGTCGATTTAGCCCAAGAAGGACAGTTATATGATGGCTTTGATGAAGACCACGAATGTCTCAGTTAGCTGCTAAGTTCGAAAATAAAACTAAAGAAGATGGAGTTATTGTTGATCACCGTGGTCATGATTTCCTCCCTGAATGATGGTTTCATATAATTTTTGGGCTTCAAACAGACAATTCTGTATTATACGCTAGTTTTGAAAAGAGGGATTACAATGTAAGGAAACCACAAAACAATGTTCAGTATGAAATTTTCCAAATTCTTTATGAAGTTATGGGCTCCTACAAGCATGAAATAGTACACTGGCTGCCCAGCAATGTACCAGAAGAACTAGAGTAATTTAGATCAGATCATGAAATGCATTGAGTTTGGATAAAAGCTAATAATTGAATTGTGAGGCTTATCATATGAGGCTGAGAGATTTTCTGGATTTCTCCCTCCCCATGCAATAGAAATTTAGACAACATACACCAAAACTTACCACCCAGGACTGTACTGTAGAAGCCAAGGAAGTAGACAATGCATAAGACTGGGTTGTGTCTAAATTAATTTTTTTTTTTCTCCATGAGAAAACTGGAACCTCCCCAAATTCAATGAATAAAGTACTTTAAAATTTTAGGAATATTCAGCATTCTCATATATTTCCTTTAACTGCTAAAGAACAAGCAAATTTGAGGTATAAATCTTTAATACTTGACACACACACAAATGAAGACTAGGAAGAACACTACAAATAAAAGAGCCTAAGGATAAAGATATTATTTTTCTTTACATATATAATATCATTATATAAAGATATAATCATTTATCAATTAATTTACTGATTAAACATTCACAGCAACAACAACGACAACAAAAAACAACAGCAGTCTGCCACCTCACCTGCCCAAAGGAAACAGAACTGCTCAATTTTAGGGATTTCCTTTTGACTGAAATATGACCACACTAAAGCTCACATTTAGAGTTGGAAGGGGCATTAAAAGCTACCAAATGCAACTCTTTCATTTTATAGCTGAGGAACCTAGGGCCCAGGAGATGGGGACTTTCTCAGGATCACACAATTAGGAAGTATCTTAATCAGAATTGGACTTACCTCTTCTGTGACTTTCTGTCCCCGATGTCTTACTCAAGTCTTTCACTTAAGAGCCTAAAAAGTTGGGATTTTTTTTTACTTCCTAGAGAAAATTTACTTAAATATCCCAATTAACTTAGTGGGAATGTGTCTTCCTTTTGATTTGTGAAAAGGGCTTAATGATCCCTCCCCCTGGGAGAGTGCAACTCATTTCTATGTGGTAATAATTAATCTTAGTTGACCCCAGACTCAGTGCGTTTAAGTCAAAGCTTCATAAACTGGGTTTTGACCTCATGTAACTCAATGTAGGGGTCGAGAAATGATGGTTTATTATTAATAGGTGTTTGTTTTGTATCTTTTATATTTCATATAGCTACATATCAGAGATCATATTAAAAGGGGTCATGAGAGGGAAAAGTTGAAGAAGCTCTGCTTAAAGTGATGTGGGTACAGTGATCCAAAGCAATCCTAATAGACTTTGGACAAAAAATGCCTTTTGTATCCAGAAAAAGAATTAAGGAGACTGAATGTCAATCAACACAAGTTATGTTCACTTTCTTTTTCTATCTTTTTTTTTTTTTTTTTCTCCCCTGGTTTTACACTCTTGCTCGGCTTTTCCTCTCCACTTCACATGCTTCATAAAGCAATGTCTATTAAAACTAAATTAAGATTTGGGTAACCTCACGAGTGTTTCCAAGGCAGGACTGAAATGAAGTTTTGCTAATTTCAAGGGCAGCCCTCTAACCAAAACATCACGGTGCTTTTAAGAGAACTCTCACTTAATGAATTTCTTCCTGTGGGGTTTTGAATAGCTAGAATAAGACCAAGTCTGGTTATTTTACTCATTGTGGCTAGCTTTGTCATGTCATGGGCCTCATTTCTGGGTAATTGCAGCACTTGAGCGGATTCCACAAATCCAAGGTACAAACCCAATTAGCAAACTACTACAGGTATTTTATTGAAGGATATAAGGAAATGTTTGTTGATGTCCAGAAATCTCAAGTGCTGATAAAGCAATTCTTTGACAAGAGGGGGAAAAAATACATCGAGTGTCATTGAGCTGGAATCTCAGGGGGAGGGCTTACACTAATTTGTTAATTCCTCCTTTTTCATGTGTAGCTCCTTCACCAGTCAGTTCAATCAGTTGACAGAAGGTTGTTGGTTTTTTATTTACACTTCTATTTAACTCCAGAGGGAATTAAGAACAAGATCTGGAGTTTTAAGGAGCAGATTTCTGTAGTGGGGCTGCGAGACAGCAAGGCTTGTTGAGATCAGCCGGGCAGATCTGGATTCAGATTTTACCTCAGACCCTACCGGCTGAGTGACCTTGAGCAAGTCATGCATTTCTAAGCCTCAAGTCTGCTCATCTGTAAAACGAGAATCACCATAGCACCAACCTCACAACATAAGCTAAACCTTAGGGTTCCATAGAAATGGCAGCTGTTAGGTAAGGTAAAACTTTCTAACAACTGGAGCTCACTCACAATGGAATGGGATCTCTAGATAAACAGAGGTTAACTACAGACTGAACTGATTAGGATGCCGGAGCTTCATGGGTCTGTATGACTTAGAACCAAATCATGTAGGAATGATTTCACAGCAGGTTCTCCACCAGCGTATGCTGGAGGATGAGGGAGAGGTGGGCCGCTTTCCCGACAGCCCTCCAGCTTCTGAGATGGACTGAAATGGGCCAGGGGATTGTATGCAGCACTAGTCACCCAATTAATTATTTGAGCCCAACTAAGGTCCTACTACACTTGGGGAGGATGTTGACTCAGAGGTCAGGGATAACCCTTCACAAGAAAGAGCTTCTCCTCAGGGACTCCTCCCCATCCTCTTGTACTGAATGGGTTTATTATGGCAACAGCACATTGGGAGGGTAAAACTAATGGAGTTTATGACCATCACACAAAACAAGTTAGACAATGTGCACATGAAAAATGAGGAACCAGTTTATTGAACAGCTATGTAGAGGGGAAAAAATAGTGAATTTTTGCTCAGGTTTTTACACACAAAACTGGAAAAACGACATTCCCGCCCCCCCACCCTCTACTTCCCAAGCTCCCAACAGACCATAGCTGTCCCTAGGCCAGTGCAAAGGTTTTAGTTATTTACATAATTTACATTAAACAGAATTCAAATAAAAAAAAAGTTGCCTATATTGTCAAATCAAACAAACACCTTCAGATCTATCCTGAGGAAAAGTTATCAAATGGTTCTTTTCATTTGTAGTCAGTCACAAGGGTGTTATGCTGGAGGAATCTGATTTCTTCTCGACACAGGGATAATATTAACAAATCACTTTTCAATTCATTTGTTGAAAGCAGCTGAACTGGTGTAGCATTACTTATCGCCACGAAGTCATTTTGGACCATTCAGGACAATCCTGATCTATGTTTAATCCTCGCAATTCCCACCTCAGTCACCTCTCTGTATTCCAATGATAATTACTGCTTTCTTTTATCAGTAAACTGTGATCTCAAGCCTTTTGGAAATGGAAGTGCCATTTATTTCTAATTGTCAGTGTTCTAAGAGCAAATCTGCTGCACAAGTGGGGAAAACAGTGGTAAATTGCTGTCTGTACTGCATCAAGTATTGCATGGTATTGCATCAAGACGACAGGAATGTCATAGGTAAGTAAAAGCTACAACCGTCTGTTTCCAAATGGAATTAGTACCTAATCTGAGAATGTGATGTAACAAGCTTTGAAATTGTCTCCACTGACTGTTTAGTATAGACCTAAATATATATATATAAAAAACCAACCACCTGAATTTCAAATCAACACAACTTTCAGTTTCTGTGGTCATGTCAACTACCTTTTTAATAAGTTCCCACACCCAACAGACACACATTAATATTTTTAAAAGACTTGAAAGGATTTCTTTTGTAATAGAACATATATCTTCATATATAGGCTTTTAAAAATATTTTAACATAATATAATTATATGTACAGACTAGAATTTTAACAGAATATATTACACATTGCTAAAACGTTCATATAAATACTATACAGGCATGGAGTAACTCCATTAAAAAGGTTCACCAGTTAGACCGTTAAAGATGGCTAAGAGCATGCCCAAAGAAAATCTTAACAGGAGGAACACTAAAAATAATGCATATGATGCTTTGAAACAAGTTGTGGAATAGAGAAATATTTATGCTGGTTGTAGATTATGTTTCACCACTGAGACTAGGACTACTTTTGAAAGGTATGGTAGCATTTAAAGAAAAGCTAGGCGGGTACCCCATCGTTCACTCTTAAGAAATCCATTTAGCTTGCAGATAGAAACTTTTTAAGTGTCAGACTCACACACAAACATATATTAAAATAACTATCAATATCTATATATTACATACTGATGGTTTACTAGTGGCTGTGATATTTATTTAAAGCATGAGATGAAAAGATTTGACTCTTATTTCCAGTTCCAGTTTAGAATGTAGGTAAAGTAATGTAGAAGACATTTGTCTTGTGTATCTTTTATGCCACATACTGTCCATCCGATTCCTGAATTTCAATTTAATCTGGCATGTCTATGTTTAATTTTGGAGGCGGAAGGACATATTTTCCAGGACTCTGTGTAATAACTACTCTAGTCTTCTTTCGAAACATAGGAGCAATTTTTGGAGGTTCGGGAACTGGTGTCTCTTCAGTTTCTTCACTGTCTTCATGATGTAGATCGTATGAAATATTTCCATATTCTCTTAGAAAAGGGAAGATTTCAAGCAGAAACTGACAGAAATCTTTACGAATTCCAAACCACCCTGAAAAGAAGAGTTCAATTTTAAAAATTAGATCAAGGAAAATTCATTTTGTTTAAACAAGTTTATAGTGATGTAGAGTCTACTAAAATGGTATTTATGCATTTTTTGATTTTCTAATAGAAAATTAGGAATGTGATCACAAAGATTAATAAAGAATTTATTTTATCTTCAGGTATGTAGAAATGTCTTTTTTCTAAGATTCCTTCTAATTATTTTTCCAGAATGAGAATAAGATGCATTATTTCTTTCAAATGAATCAAAAGGTTTCTATTAGAAAGTAGCTCCCAATTGTATTAAAAAAAAAAAAAAAAACCCAAAACTTTTCCATTCAGTTGTGACACAATAGGTCCAGCCTCACCCCCCAGAGTACAGTCCCTGAAAAAATTAAGCAGAAACACCTCTCACAGAGTCTGAGATGGATGCTGAGCATGCTACTTCCCACTTTGAAGTTTCCTCATCTGTTAAATTCCAAGTCACAAGACACACAAGCATTTCTCTAATGTGTCTTATTTCACACCTGACCATACAAGGCATTTAAATATCCAAGACACGAAGTTAAAACTCTTCTTGTGTATCAGGGGCTTAGCCTTTTGGGTGTTAGGAGACTCTCCAGGAAGTTTGGAAAAGCCTATGCACCCCTTTATTGGAATCCTATTTTGAAATGAATAAAATAAATAAAATAATATAAATAAACATAAATAAAAAATAAAATAAAATAGAGTTACAGAGTAAATCAATTATGTTGAAATTCAGTTATCAAAACATTTAGGAGAAAATAAATTCATGGATTCCAGAGCAAGAACTTCTGCCCTAAATAAACAACTTTAAACCTATTTAAAAGAAAAAAAAAAGGATCCAGAGCTACTTGAAGGAAGTTCTGGAATCTCCAGAACAGTGAATCCCTGTCAGTTCCATCTTGCTCTTAGGTAGCTTCTAGTATGATACCTGTGTCTGGCTCAGGCAATGATGCTCCCTGGGATATGGGACTGTATATATGATCTTGGAGATCTCAGTCATATACAGTTCCCAAAGTAGCATGCAAAAAAATAAAGTTAAAAGTCTTTTTTTTTTGTTTTTTAAAGTTTCCTGGCTTAACAAAACATTTTTCCAATTCCCATCCACCAATAAGAACTTGTCTTGTCCTTTATTCGTGAAATCTCCATTTTTTTCCTCACAAGGTTATAGCCCATTTAAATATGAATAGAGAAAAAAAATTTGTAATTTCATTGGTGGAGGAAACTTCAAGGTGAGGCTATTTCCTCTACCAGTGCAGACGAGCACCTTCTAGATCAGTGGTGTCAAATTCAAATAGAAGTGGGGACCACTAGTCCCTATATGAGGTTTCCTGGGGCCTACATCCTGACTTTTTTTTGGAAATAAAATGCTATCTATATTTTTGTACTTATTTTGTTCAATTTGTTCCTAATTATAATTTAATTTGGTTCCACTGCCGGATGGATCTGGGAGTGTTGGTGGGTTCTGAGCCTGCTCAATGTCATTCAGCCAATACGTGTTAAAGGTGGGACTTGAACTTTAAGGTTGACTCTCTCTACTATGTCAAGCTGCCTCTCTTCTTAAATAGAACAGTTAAAAGTTGTCGTATAAAACAGCTGGTCAAAATTAAAATCCTTAAGTATTTTCCATGATATTGACTTACAGTGATTGCCTCCTTTCTGTCCAAATGTTGTTGCCATTAGAGTTATTAATGAAAGCCAAAGTGGGACAAATATAGGCACACATGAGAATGTATTATGGCCATCCAGTTTATGAACTAGCAGAATCTAAAAGAAAAAGTTTTCAACATAATCTGTTCAGAAACATTTAAAAATGGCAGATGAAGTCAGAAGCAAGAGATCTATTAAGCAATGTTGAGTCTAGCATTATTAATAGAGTGTGACAGGGAAGGGGACATTCAATTCTACCTTTCAGAAAAATCCACCTTTTTGACTTTTCTATTTCTGGGCTGCCTACACAAAGCTAAAACCACTATTTTTTTTTTTTTATTTCAAGAACCTGGTGTGATCAAAGCACACATACATTTAGTCCACTGATGGAGATCCAGAGTCGCCATAATGGATTAGGTTGTCATGAGTCGCTATGATTCAAATACATTCATCACCTGTTAGCCAACCATTTGGTGATGAGGCTTTCTGCACTCAGCTAGGTTGGTCCTCAGATAAAAGACAGACAATCTGCACTTGGGTCAGTACTTAAAGCCTTTCCAGATTGGTAGAAGCTGCCAGAGCTTAACACTTCACTGAGCTAGTTTCTGAGACTTCAGGATCATCCTTCATACTATGGTCTGGCGTGAGAGGAGCACTTCAGCAGAAGTTGCCAAATTTTAAGTTTTAATTTTTAGCATTTCCCACAGGAATGTAGCTTTCTTATTCCCATAAGTGAATGATGCCTTTGCATTAAAGCAAGAAAAAAGCACAATGCTTTCCCAGTTGTATAGGCTGACATCAGAAAACAGGACATCTGACTTTCTGGATCACAACAGCTGGCTAAAAAACCGCTGGAATAAACTACCTCAAATGTAAGCAGTGGCACAACAATCGTCATCCAGCTGATGGCCATGGTTATGTGTGTTCTTCTTTGTTCTGCAATCACATCCATAGAGCGCAAGAATAAGACAGACCAAACTATGTAATACAGCACGACTAGGCACAAAAAGGACATCAATATCCACAGAGGCACACAAACAACCTGGAGAAAAAAAGAAGGAAAGAGCTCTTTATCGGTTAGGCATTTTGTGGCAGGCCTTGGGAAAAAGCCCAAGTTATCAGCAGGGTTAAAGACCTGGCAACTTGCACTTGGAACACAAATTTTACTCATTCGTAGTGTTCCTATATGGATCATTATGAAAACCTTGTCAGTTGGGTAGATGATCTCCTGAATGTATATAATGAAGACTTCATCATGATCTAATTCAAACCTGCTCTTTTCTAAGCAATATCCCTGCAGGCCTCATATTCTCCAGCCTTTGTGCATGAAATTATACTTCAGAATCTCTGCTGGTTGCAGGGCTTCTCAACCTGAAGTTTCAAAAATATTCTGATGCTGGTATTTCAATCTAATTGGTTCTTTTGTAATCTACTTGTATTTTACTTTATGCATTGAAAAATATTATTGTGAGGCATCTAGGTGGTTAAATGGGTAGCACACCAGCCCTGAAGTCAGGAGGACCTGAGTTCAAATGTGGTCTCAGACACTTACTTCCTAGCTGTGTGACTCTGGGCAAATCACTTAACCCCAATTGCCCCAGCAAACAACAACAACAACAACAACAACAAAAACAAAAAAAACCACAACAAAAAAAACAAACAAACAAACAAAAAAAACACAAAAAAAACAAAAAATACACATGCATATTATTGTGTCCATGAAACACAAACAAAAAAAGATTAAAACCCTTCTTGCTTTAAACGAACTTTCTGAAAAGATATGAGAATGGACATATTACTCCTTATGATGAATTCAGGATGAGGTGAGTCTGGTTTTAGACTGTGTTAAATGTACCTTACTAACAAATATTTAACCAGCCCAAGGCATGAAGCGACACAGCAGGGGTCCAGTAAAGGACTACCATTTGCCTTCACTGATTCTTTCCCTGCTCTTTTAAAAAAATATATGTATTTATTTAAAACTTAAATGCAAAAAAGAAACAAAACACAAGATAGAAGAAAAAAGACACAAAAAGAAAAAGAAATATTGTCACGTGCACAGCAGAACATAAGGAAAGATTCAAAATATGTAATAATAAATTTCCATTTTAAGAAAGCCTATATAATAATTGAAGACATTGTTTTGAGAACTGTCCATCTTTTCTTTGCTTCCTTATAGATTTTCTTTTGTTTTCTGCTGTGTACTTATTCTTCTGTTCTCTTTTCTTTCCTTAACTCCCTCAAGCAGGCATATTTATGTATATATTTATGTAAATGAAATTTACATATTTATGTATATAAAATACACACACACACACACACACACACACACACTATCCTCTATTCTTTCTTTTCTTTTCTTTTTTTTTTGCTGAGGCAATTGGGGTTAAGTGATTTGCCCAGGGTCACAGAGCCAGGAAGTGTTAAGTGTCTAAGACCACATTTGAACTCAGATCCTCCTGACTTCAGGGCTGGTGCTCTATCCACTGCGTCAACTAGCTGCCCCTGTCCTCTATTCTTGAGAGTTAATTGTTGCGCAGTTTTGGTACTGCCTTATCCAGACATGTCACTGATTCCTTTCTTGTGTGGGTTGTTAATAGACATGATTACTATTTCCCTCTTACTTGCTCTTTCCTATGATCACAGCAAGAGAACTGGAAGGGACCTTAGAAATCATCTTGCCTAGTCTGCCCCTGCTTCTTTTACAGATGAAGAAACTGAGACCTGGGGAACTTAAAGTGACTTGCTTAAGATCAAACTGATAGTAATCATAAATCAACACAATTTTTACGTGCTTACTTAGTACCCAGCATTATGGTAAGCAATGGAGATACAAAGAAAGGCAAAAACATGGTCCCTGCCCCCAAGTTTACAAACAAATGGGTGAGACAGCATGTGATATAAGATATACCCAGAGTAGAAGGAAGAGAATATAACCAGGATAGAGATGTGAATTCTCCTTTGACTGTTGTAATTTTACCTAGGCATATCGTATAGCATTGTTTCAGATGCTGAGGTATACAAATGCTCAAGAACTGATTATCCAACCACTTCTAGCTGCACCATATGTTAGAGCTTTGCCTCTTATTACAAATATAAATAAATACAGAAAAGTATCTTCTCCTCTCTGGGCCTCAGTTTCCTCAACTGTAAAATGAGGTTAAAATAAATAATTAAGGTCCCTTCCAGCTCTAATAAGTCCATGATCACAGACTAAAGAATAAACTGGATTTATAAGAATACAAGTCATTCCTCAGTTGATAAATGGTCAAAGGATATGAAGAGACAATTAAAAACCACTCTGAGGTACCATCTCACACTTCTTAGATTGGCCAAGATGACAGGAAAAGATAATGATAAACGTTGGAGGGGATGTGGAAAACTGGGACATTAATACATTGTTGGTGGACCTGTGAAATAATCCAACCATTCTAGAGAGCAATTTGTAACTACGCCCAAAGGGCTGTCAAACTGTGCATATAGCCTTTGAGCTAGCAGTGCTCCTACTGGGTCTATACTCCAAAGAGATCATAAAAAGGGGGAAAGGACCTGTATGCAAAAATGTTTGTAGCAGTTCTTTAGGTGTGGTAGAGATTTGGAAAATGAGGAGATAGATGCCGATCAAGTGGGGAATGTCTGAACAAGTTGTGGTATATGAAGGTAACAGAATATTACTGTTCTATAAAAAAATGAACAAGCAGAGTTTAGAAAGGCCTGGAAAGATTTACACACACTGATGTTGAAACAAACAGAAGGAGGGAATACACTATACACAGCAACAGCAAGATTGTGCAATGATCAACTAGGACACACTTGGTTCTTCTCAACGATTTAGTGATCTAAGGCAATCCCAATAATGGATGGAAAATGCCATCTGCATCCAGAGATAAAACTATGGAGATTGAATGTAAATCAACACAAGCTATGCTCATTTCTTTTTTTTTCCCTCATAATTTTTTCCTTTTGTTCTGATTTTTCTCTTCCAATAATATTCATAAGAAAATATGGGGAAAAAAATGAATGTACATGGGTAACTGCTCAAAAATATTGTTTTTACATATAACTGGTAAAAATTAAAATTAAAAAAAGAAAAAATGAGGAAGAAATTGAAAATTTGATGCTTCACACAAATAATTCTGAATCACTAGTCACTTTTGTTTGAGACTAGGGTCTATGTTATCATGGTTTCTGTATCATTCATGACCTGACAGGTCCTAAACCTTAATATTTGCTTTCACACAAAGAGCATCTAGATGTGGCTGCAGATATAAAGTGGTCCTCAGTAATGGCTTCCAATAAGAGATTCAACACCAAAGAATTTAAATGAAGCCTGTAAAAACTCACCTTTACTCATGCTGGTTGTGACTCATTTTTCCTCTTTGGCTTCCTTCCCTTTGACTAACCAAATAGGAATTTATAAGTAAACTGTTATATCCATTAAGAGTTTAAAAAGCAATTACCAAAGAGAGAGAAAGACAAGGTACATACTAGCCAGGGCCAATGGATGATCTTGTCCAGTCTTAAGAGCGATGAATATAAACTGAAGAATGTTGACGGAGCACAGGATCTCTAAACTAAGAAATGGAGAAGAAAAATAGTAATTTACAACAAGGCTGGAAAACACTGCTGTTTTTAAGTTAGCATACTACCAAATCAAGATGGCAAACTGTAGTGACATATTACCCAAAGGGGTTCATCAATTCCGAGCAAGAGTTAAGTCCTGATTATCAGAGTTAATGGAGAGCCAGGATAGAGGGCAATAAGATGGGTAGAATTATCACTTGCTCCTGCTTACTCATTCACTCGCTCTCTCGGACACTGTCATTCTCCTTATCACCTTACTTGGAAGCCGAGAGGTGGCACAGTGCTATTGTATCTCCATTTGACACACAATTCTATACTGCAAATTACCCCCATTGCTTGGAATATATGTTTCAGAATATATCTTATTCCCTGGGCTGGGAGCTATAGACCGTATGAATACACCATATCACTTAATTTAGTTGAAGAGAGGAAATTGAGGGAATGCATTTTCAGTAGGTGGTCTGAGATCAATGTTCTCTGGGATAAAATGGGCAGGAGGTGAAGTCAGAACCTAGGCCATGAGGATACTCTGTCTAGAAAATCCAAGTCATGATAACTATCAATCTTCTCTTCTATGTCTCCTCGGACATGATGCTACAGTGAAGAAAACCCGGCTCCAGAAATTTCATGACTGCTCATGCAACAGCTATAGGATAAAGATGTACACATATGTGCATGAGTCTGTGTGGAGATCCCAGGATGAGAGGTTGAGAAGTACTCACTAGAGCATATTTTTCAAGTTTTGCTCTAATTGTATTTTTCTTTAAAAAGACACAATGAAAGTGGTACAGCCGCTACCTTCCATAACACGCAGGACAGGAGAAAGAGGGTGATATTTCACATGACAAAGTATAATGTATATAATATGGGCAGCTTAAGAACATCACGTCTAATGTTTGGCGATTTAGAGAAAGGCTTTCAGTAGTGTGCACGCCCTCAATATGTAAATCTTCAGTTTAGGGGGCAGCTAGTTACTGCAGTAGGTAGAGCACTAGTCCTGAAGTCAGAAGGACTTCAAAACTGGTCTCAGACACTTAACACTTCCTAGCTGTGTGATCCTGGGCAAGTCACTTAACCCCAATTGCCTCAAACAAAAAAAGAAAGAAAAACCTTCAATTTAAAAGGTGATATGCACAAAAAATGAAAAAGAAGAGGCATGGACGGGCTGTACTCTCCACCACACAGGGAGTATCCAAATTGATGAGGATTACAATCTAGTGAAATATTTATCTAGACAATCAAAAACTGAGGAGCTTCAAGTACAGTTTGCATTTTGAAAAGGTTCATATAATGAAAGAGAAGCAAGATCATATGATAGCTTAGAGGGCTAGCCTTCAAGCAGGAAGCTCTAAGTCCAAGTCCTACCTCTGATTCATACTAGGTGACCTCTTAGTGCCCTAGGCAACTCTCCCAATAGCAGCCAATTATCCTGCATGACTGGAAGGAATCTCCTTCACCCCTCCCTCACTGCCATGAAATCTCAAGTGCAGAAATCTCCTCGTCCCTAACCCCCAAACAACCAAAAGCATAAACCTAAAGCATCTAGAAACTTAAAAAAAAAAAAAAAGTACAATCAGTGATATTGCACATTCTCATACAAATATTTGGCAGTACTTTAAAAAGATAAATTTAGCGAATCATGCTAACAGACTACATAGACTCTAAGCTACATTATTATAGAGATAAAATGGCTGGTCATATATTTAGAATCTCAACTGTCTTTCATGTTTTTCTTTTTTCTAGCCTAGCCATTCTCAACAAATCAAAAGGCATTTATGAAATACCTATTATGTGAAAGGCTCTGTAACTTAGAAAAAAAAAGTCAAACAACCCCTATTTGCAATGAACTTACATTTTAAAGAGGGAGATAGCAAATAAATATATGGAAGTAAAGAAAGCTTAACTATAAAGTGAACAAATACATTAAGTATAAGGTAGGTTTGGAGGGAGGGTACAAGTAGATTAGGAAAAGCTCCATGCAGATGATACCTAAGTTTTGTTGTGAAGGAAAAGGAACTCTATGAGGTGGATGCAAAAAGGCATTCAGTATGAAGGCACAATCATGGAAGAAAGTATATATCATGTGTGAAAAACTAGACAGGAGTCAGTTTGGCTGGAGGGAGGGGGAAGTATAATGTTCAATGAGGCTGCAAAGGTATAGTGGAACCAGGTTATATAGGCCTTTAAAAGCCAAAGAGAGGCCTTCACCTTTCATCCTAAAGACAATAGGAAACCAGTGGAATGGAATGAATAGGTCAGATCTGTGCTTAAGGAACATAACTTTGGCAACAGTGTATATAGGATGGACTGCAGTGAAGAAAGTTGGGATAAGGAGACCAATAAGGTGGTTAATGTAGTAGTTCAGATGAAGGATGATGAATGTCTGAATTAAGTTAGAGTGGAGAGAAGGCATTTGCTGAGACTTGAGAGATGCTGAGAAAGATGTTAAAATTTGATTGGACATGAGGGAGAGCGAGAAATCCGGGAACTTGGACACTGAAAGGATTGTGGTCCCTTCCCTTAGGCAGAGGGGAGGGCTTGGGGGAAAGATAATGAGTTCAGTTTTAGATGTGCTGAATTTAAGATATCCTTGGGACATCCAGTTTCAAATGTCAAAAGGTAAACTGGCAAGGTAGAACTGTGCAAAGCGAAAGGGGTTTGAGGAGGAAGGAGAATAACTTTGGACTACCTCCTGTTGGGAGTAAGACAGAGAATCAATTATGTAGGACTGAAAAGGGCTGCCTTGAGGAGCGATGAGGAGGATGGATAACATGAGCTGATAACAGACCAAATCAGAATGGTTGTTAAGGCATTCTGATTAGAATGCAGAAAGTTTAACCGAAGGCTTTTGTCTCTAAATCTTCTATGACAAAACTCAAGAAAGACTTTAATGTACAAAGAAGTGAAGGTATAAACCTTGCATTGCTAATGGTACAGTGTTTAGTTTCTTGTATCTTGTTAGGTTTATACATTAGGAAAAGAAGTTCATATGTTGTTTGTTTGCTTGTTTTTGGAGGGAGATGATTAATCCAGAATATACCATGAAGAAAATGAATGCTGCCATTCCAAATAAAGGAGTCCTTAGCATGTGCTTCTCTAGTTTGGTGAGAGTTCTGGCCACCAGGCAGAACAGTTGCTAGTACAATCAACTATCAGAAGATGAAACATGATAAAATGGTGATAAAGGAACTTTACAAGCACCTGGTCTTCTCTATGTCTAGCTAACAAGCCACTCTCTCAGAACACACAGTGATGCTTTTTTTATGAAAGCCTCATTCTAATATTACAAATAATATGATAGGCAGGAATAAGGCAAACACATGAGCTAAGAGGTAGGCAGGTTTGGCCATGTTTTCCCTTCTAGTAGATAGGGCTGCCAAGACAGTGGCTCTGAAAAGGTTTTTCTTTAACTCTATAGTTAGGAATAATTGTTCAATGTGCAACTCAGCTAGCATTTGTTTGATTACTTTATTTTCTCAAAAATTTTCATTTCAGGGACAGCTAGGTGGCGCAGTGAATAGAGAGCACCAGCCCTGAAGTCAGGAGGACCTGAGTTCAAATTCTCCCTCAGACACTTAATACTTCCTAGCTGTATGACCCTGAGCAAGTCACTTAACCCCAACTGCCTCAGCAAAAAAAAAAAAAAAAAAAAAAAAAAAAAATTCATTTCAAGTCTGCAGACCATAGGCCAATGAGCTTGACTTCAATTTTTGGCTAAACTCTAAAACATATTATTCAAAAGGATGCTTAGGCAACAGTTTCTCAAAAAGGAAACAGTGATCACAAAGAGCCAGAAGGGTTTCAACGAGAATAGGTCATTCTAGGATACCCTAATTTGCTCCTCAGACAGCATTATTAGACCAGTGAATGATTGGGGAATGCTGTTGTTACAGTTTACTCAAAAACAAGCAAAGCATTTGACAAAGACTCGAGCTTTTCTTGTGGACAAGATGAGGAAATGTGGGCTAAAGACAGCTTATGTTTGGTGGCTCTGGTGACTGGCCAAATGGCAAGAATGGTCATTAATGGTTTATCATCAACTTGGCCCAGGGATCTGTGCTCAGCCCTATTTATCATTTTTATCAATGACTTGGATAAAGATTTATCTGCAGATTAAAAAAATATGCTACCTAACACAAAGTTAGCCAGTTAGTTAACATATTGGATGACAGCATCAAGATCCAAAAAGATCTGAGCATGTTAAAATATTTTGGCTACATCTAGTAAGTTGACATTAATTAAAGACAAATATGAAGTGTCATACTTGGCTTAAAAAATAACCCGACAAAATAAGAGAATTGTAGAAAGGTTTCTCTCTAGCTTTGAAAAAAGGGGAAGGAAGAACGATGGTCTAAAAGCTCAAAGCGTTGATGTGATATGGGGAGGGGGAAAGCTCCTGTAATCTTAGAAGGCACTAAGAAAGACACAGCTGCAAAAAAATATGGAAGTGAAATTTATGCTATACTTTGCCTCGTCCAGACCACAGCTAAAGTACTTTGTTCGGTTTAGAGCACCACATTTTAGAAAAAGACAGATATAAGCTTGAGAGCACCCAGAAAATGCAAGCGGGATAGTGAAAAGCCTTTATAAAGACCCTACCAACAAAGGACTGGATGAAGAGAATGAGGAAGTTTAACCTAGAGAAAAGGAGATGGGGGGGGGGTAGGCCAAGGTATGACAGCTGTTTCTAAGTACCTGAAGAACTGGTACACCCAAGAGTTATACTTTCTCGGCTTCAGAATGAGGAGCAATGTGGAACCAAGGGGAAGAGAAAGATTTAGAAAAAAATTTCCTAACAATCAGAGTTATCTAAAAGTGGAATAGACTGCCTTATATGGTTATCAGAAGGTAGTGGGTTTCTCCTCATCAGAGGCCTTCAAGCAGAGGCTAAAGAAACACTTGTCTGATAGGTAGTAGCAGGGCTTTCTATCACTGTGGGGGTGCTAGGCTCATGTGAAAGTTTTTCTCCACTGCTTATTCTTTCCATAGTCAAGAAAGAAGTTCAGAAGGACTAATAGAAACTTAGTCAATTTGATGATTATAAAATATTTTAAAATGTTAGAGGTAAGATCACATAAACAACTTTTAGATATGAAAATCTGCATAATTTCCTATTGGATCATTTTATTACTTTATACTTTTTTTAAATGGTAAGAAAAGGATACTATTATTGCCATTTTCTTGTGTTCTCTCTCTCTCTCTCTCTCTCTCTCTCTCTCTCTCTCTCTCTCTCTCTCTCTCTCTCAAAAATACACTAAAATGATTGGAAGGAAATTCATGATAAAATGTCACCAAAAGTTTTACTGTAAAATGTCTACTTTCAGTTCATGAAATTTTACCTCAAGTGACCTGTCATGTCGGAATCCCCACACACAGGCTGCAACAGATACTGGGGAGACAAAGAACAGCGGCATGAAGACCAGAAGCCAGAAATGGCTTCCCCTCTCAATCCTGTCACAGACCAGAACCTCAAACATCAACAGGAGCAGGTGGATGCCCACGGCAATTAACATGGCTTTAAACTCCACACAGGTTTCTCCTTCTGCTCTAAAAACGATCATGAGGGGAAGAAAAAAGAAAACACCAAATATCTAAGTTCAAATTTCAGTTAGAAATAAGTATTCTGAGCAATTTAGAATGCTTTGAGACTTATTTGCAAAACAGTACCAAACATTGTATCGATATGAAGGAAAGTATAAAAGATGTAAATAAACTAAGTTTCTTCAACAGAATGTGAAAAATGTAAAGGAACCACCCCCCACATGTAATCAAATGATAGCTCACACAAACCAACTAGGCTGTGGCCCCTTGGAACTTCGCTCGTTATACGATTTGTAATTTTTTTTTTTTTTGGGGGGGGGGGTGTCTAGGGTTGTGATTTCACAGGGGAGAACATAAGAATATTAGTAAGTAAAGTGCCACCATTTGCTTCACTGTCCTGGGAATCTCGTGCTAGCAACAGCTCCAGAAGATGAAAGGTGATAATCCTGACCAGGTTTAAATGCTGCCATCAATATTTCTGCATAGGACTTGAAATTCAAGTGTCTAACTTTCTTTCCCCTGGAAATTCATTCATTCATTTATTTACTTACTTATTATTAATTTTCTTTGTATTTATTTAGTTAGTTATTACCACAGCCTCATACCCTTTTTGGTACCTCAGAATCAGAGTTTTAGAGCTGGAAGGACCTTAGAAGCCCAATTACCACAAGTGGTAGAGGGAGAAACTGAGGCCTGGAGAGGTCAAGTGATTTGCTCAGTTAGACAGGTGGCAGCAGTTGTTGGCAGAGTTGCGATGGGAACTTGGATTCCCTGACTTGAAATCCGGCAGTCTTTTCACTGTGCCACAGTGCATTTATCAATAAATGAGAAACTCTGCAAATGACAATCTATTCTAATACAATTTAAAAGGCTCTAATTTCTCTAGAAAAATTGAGCAAGTACCAGGGAGGGGGTGGAGAGAAGGGAAAAGTAGGTAATTTACAAAGGCTGCTCTCTCCTGAGTTGAGAACTGCTTAGAAAGTATTATTTCTAAAACCTTTGTGAAGTTAATAAGCAAGTAGAATGAATCACTCTCACTTTACCAAAAAAATAAACAAGAAAACAGCAGAGGCAGTTCAGTGTAGTGGAACAGCACTGGACTGAGAGGCAAGAGGCCCGGGTTCTAGCCCTGGCTCAGCCATTTCATCCCTCTAGGCCTCAGTTTTCTCACCTGCAAGATGGGAGGATTTAACTAGAAGATGTCTAAGATCCATTTCAGCCGCAACATTCTATTACTCTATGATTCAAAAAATAGAAAAAAAAAACACAACACTCCAGGTTTATGCTCAGATGACTCTCCCGTTTTTCCCCTCTATAAGTCACATGCTCTGTATCAGAAAAAGTATTTTTAAAAATGCAGCTTGCTATCTTATGTGAAGAAAGAAGAACTCACATGATATACTTTTACAGCACAACCTTATCAGCACCCATTATATTTACATATATAAAAAGGATTTCTTACTAAATTGAAAAATCATTCACGTATCTATGACATGCATTTATCTCTGCTAAACTTGATCGAAATCTAATCATACACTCTCTCTGATAAAGCAATCTTACCGATACTGGGGGTTACGTGCCCAGACTCCGGTTCCAACTGAGGCGCCAACGATGACCATTAATTTCCACAGCCATATTGGAGCAAAGACAGCCCAATAACTCCACTGAATAATACCATCTAGCCGAAGGGCCAGCAGCACGGAAAACAGCAGCAGGCAAGCATAGATGAGGAACTTACTAATAAAAATAAAAAATAAAAATAAAAAAGGGGCAGGGGAAGAGAGAACAATTGAAAAGAATTCTTTTATATCAAAATCTATAGCAAAAAGCAAAGCATGATTAATTAACATCATAAGAGACAAAAACTTAGGTTCCTTGAAACATAAAAATATTCTTACCCGGGGCTGTGGAGATTGGTTTTGCTTAAGTTTCTTTTCTTTGTTAAAAGGGAAGATTCACTGGGAGTGGAAGGGGGTCATGGGCACAGTCACAAATGACCAGGATGTAAAAACAAAAGGCATCAATTAAACTCTGCTTAAAACTTTTGCAAAAGAAAAATACTAAGCAAAAGCCATGTTCATAAACTAACATTAAACATGTATGTACATAATACTCAAAACTCACATAAAGTAATTAAAATATGCCCCTCTTGATGTCTTGAAAATATTTACATACAATTTTAATGAGGTATTTGAAGGGACATATAATAAGACTACAAATAAATCCCCCCATCAGAATCTTAAGAGTTTCATTTAATCATCCTGACTTTAATTATTTGTAATAGAAATTTTTCACAACAGAAGTAATAACAAAGACTTAGCAAAAAGAATCATATAATACTTTAATTCTAAAAAGAGGTCTCAACAAGTCCTGGACCTATAAGGTATAGTCATTATAAGGGATTTTCTCCAAGCACAAAAAATTCCTGCAGAATCAGATTCAGTCAGAAGCTATGACATTTCCTATGACTTTTAAATCTAAGGCTTGCCAATAAAATTGCAAAAAGGGCTTTAATTTCACCCCCAAACTAAAAAACAATCTACATTCCCCATCATCCCCAGGCGGTAATAGTATTAAACTTTGGGCTCAGGTCCTGGATTCGAATCCTAGATGTGATGCCTACTGTGTATTTATGTAATTGGGATAAATCCATTCACCTTTCTGAGTTTCAGCTTCCTGCTGTATAAAATGGAGCTAACTTACTCTTTGAGCTGATGTGGAGAAAGTGATCTGTAAAGCTATCTAATCATCATTATAAGGCTTCTGCTTGGCAGAAACATAGATGGAGCTCTCTCCTCAGGTCTTTACTTCTTGGCTCTTTCTTTTCATAAGTGAATAGACTGAAAAGATAAAAAGAGCCAGAGGAAGAAACAGCCCGTAATCAATATGTTTTAGGAAGCCAACAGAACCTTGGTCAAACTATAAAAGCTCTTCCACCTGTTCTCAAGACCTCTTCCAGGAAAGAGTAGTCTTCTTTCCGCGACTCCTATCTCAAGCAGAATTCGGGGGGTAGGGGGAGAGAGGGGAAAGAACACAACAAATACTTCTCTTTCCCCTTGCATTTTTAAAACCAATACATTTTGTTTTAATACAGTCAACAGACATAGACAAACCAGCATACTTACTATGTACAACCTGTGTCCCTCTGCCATACTCTGCCCCGATCAGACTTCCTTGATGCTAGAAGAGAGCTGGGAGAAGGGAGGGAGGGGGCTTCCCATCTCTCTCTTGACACATCCTGGCTGTGTGACTCTGGGGAAATCTCGGCACCAATTTCTTGGTGTTTCAGCCAACTCTCTAAAGCTCTGAGGGGCAGAGAAGGTACTGCCCAGCATTGGGAGAGAAGTTCCTTGACCTAGGAGTTCCATCTACCAATGAAATCCCAGGTCCAGTTCCTAACCCTATCCCTACTGTTTTGTGTAACCTGATCCTTTGTTAAAAACACAGGGGGCACTGCTTTTGTCGTGCTGAATCTAATTTGGAGGCCCCCGAACCCAGCTTACTTTCCTTTACTTACTTGTAGTTGGTACATAGATACTATTTACTTGCTTCACTCTACACTTCTGCCTGTAGTTTTCCTTCGTATTTTTAAATATTCTTTGTTCCTTGTGAGGATTTGAGAATTTGCATGCAACAATAAACTTATACATTACCTCTAGATACTAAGATTCTTCTTAGGAACTTCCTAGGCTTGATAATACATTTTCTACAATAAATTGTCTTATTTAGGACATTTCTATTCTTGACACCAAGCAGAGCTTTGTGAACAGTAAACAAAGTCTTTGAATAGAAATTTCAACTAGTTTAATTCCAGATGCAAAAGTGTATTACATACTATATAGTAATATGTATTACTGCACTAATGAGGAAGAATATCAAATCACTGGTGTTAAATGCAAATATAAAAGGATCCGTGTAGGAGACATACTGATGTAGAAAACCACAAATTAACATCATCTCTGTTGTCAGTGCATTTTTTTATTTACTTCTATAAACCTTTCCCAATGATACTTTTTTCTAGTTCAGCAGGTTCTTAGTGAGGATGACAACTCGGAATTAAACTATAGCATAAAAACAAAATTCATGTGGTTCATGATATGACTAGACCATGAGAGTTGATAGAATAAAAAGACAATCTGTAGAACTGAATTAAATATTAAGAAACAAACACAATGACTGACATTTATTAACAAAATGGAAATATTTTTATCAGTACTCTGAGCAGAGTAACAAACAAATGGCCCAGATTAAGGAGCACATACTCTGAATTACCATTTGGAGCAAAGGTGGTTCTGGAATTTAATTCAGGGTTTTGATTTGATCTGTTGAATATTTCTTAAGTCCCAATGTCACATATATTGCTGCTCTTCCCGTGTCCATTTATGGCAAATGAAAATGCCAAGCTTTTAGACTAGGAAAGCTACTTCAGGGAATTTAGAGACATCTTTGCCCCTGCTACCTGTACACTCACTTTTTAAGAGTTCAGGTATGCTTACATTTGAGAAAAGTAAAACTACTCTGCTTAGGCTGCCTTTACGGTTTCCTACCCAGGCTCGGGGTTATTTCCAAAGAAGATTTTCAAAAAGGTTTTGAGCAGTGCCAGCATCACTGAATTAAGTGTATACCCAGTGTCCCAGGGGGACTTCTTTAAAGGCCAACAGTCATTTGGATTTATGTACTTTCATCTGTGTGTGGTTTTTTGCCTGCAGAGTCTAGGCTCCAATCAAAGCACCTCCTAAAATGAAAGTTCCTTATGACATAATGTGGTTACTTGCTTCTGAATTAATTTCTAGAAGCGATCAGGTTGACAGCAGTGAAATATCACTAAGGTTGTTATAAGGAAGACTTGGCTTTTTATAGACGGCTTGGGACGAGAGAGAGAGAGGAAAAAAACACCACATGCAAGAGTAAGGAAGGAGTGATCCCTCAACCAAATGAACAGCTGGCTAAGAAGATGGTATCTGAAAACAGGATTTGGATTTCTGAATCACAGCTTAAAATATAGCAAGAATGGGCTCCCGGCCAGGGAGATTTTGTGGCTGGTAAGAATCTCCTTGCCTTGAATCTTGCAAATCTAATTAGAAGAATTTCAAATTGAAAGGGGGCCGGAGAAAATTACCTCCCTATCTTTACCAAACTAGATACCATAAGGGTAGCTGTGATGTGGGAAGGATAGCAATCCAGAAGACGAAATCCAATGAAATCACCAGCAAGAGAAAAACTATGGCCCAGAATGCCTGCACATAAATGCATAGAGCAAGCCAAACTACCCAGCTGAATGCAATGAGGCAAATGAGCAATCACTACAATGTGGCTCTGGAAGGATATACCTTCATCAAAAGAAACCACCACTGACCCTGGGTTTGATCTCTGAGGCCAAGCACAAAAAGCCCCATCTCTTTTTCACATGACAGCTCCTCAGATATTTGCAAAACATTGCAAAAGTTTCTGAATACTTCAAATACTCAGATTTCAATGGTAGATATTTGTTGTTATTCAGTAGTCTTTCAGTCACATCTGCCTCTTTGTGACCCCATTTGGGATTTTCCTGGCAGAGATGCTGGAGCGGTTTGCCATTTTACAGATGAGAAAACTGAGGCAAATAACATGAAGTGACTTGCCAGGGTCGCATGGCTAGTTAATATCTGAGGCCAGATCTTTAAAGGAATCTTCCTAACTCTAGCCACTGCACCATCTAGCTTCCTCCACTCCTCACACTCTCCCCCTGACCCACCCCCATATCCAATCTGTTGCCCAAACCTGTCAATTCCATGTCTTCTAACAAGGCTGCCCTCCGGAGCAGGCCTCTATTCAGTCACTAAAGTGATTTAGGTTCCTAAAGCACAACACCCAAACCAAAATTATTGCCTCCAAGAGCAAATACAAAATCCTCTAACAGTTCAAAGTCCTTCATAACCTAGGCTCCCCCTACCTTATTATACCTTATACCTTACTTTGCTCCAGTGATACCATTCTCCTGGCTGTTCCTTGCCACTTCATCTCTCAGCTCCCACCATTGTTCTCCAGCCTCACCTTCACCTACTTCCTTCCCTGGCTTTCTTCAAGTAACAATTAAAATCCCAGCTTCTCCATGAAGTCTTTTCCAACCTCCATCAATTCTAGTGCCTTCCTGCTGTTAATTATTTCCAATTTATCCTGTCTACCGCTTGTTGGTACCTATTGGTTTACTTGTTATCTCCCTCATTAAAAGGGCAGGGACTACCTTTTGTATCCCCAGAGTCGGGTTCATAGTAGGTGCTGATGTTTACAGCAGTAGATGCTCAATAAGTAGATGACAGAGGCCCATTTATTCAATAAGCTTTATATTACAATTCCTCCAAATTAATTTTACTGAGCGACTCAGCCACTGCTTACCCACACAGATTCAACATGTAATTAAAACTTACAAAATGTAGAGCACGAAACCTCCTTGGGTTTCCTCTAGATTCTTCCATTCTGATCCACTCCTAATGTTAGGGATAGGGAAGGGAAGGGGGCAGGTTTGGCAGTGGGCTGCAATGACAAGAAAGTCGAATTTCATAATCCAGCTGTGTCACTTACCACCTCAGGGACCTTGGGCAATTAACTCCATTTTTATGTCCATTAACTTTTGGACAGGTTGAGTTTAAGATGTCTATTTGCCATCCTCAGTAGCAAAATGTGGAGGGATAGAAGAGATCTAATGATTTGTAACTCAATCCTCTCAAAAATCTTTTTACAACCAGTCATGGAAAAAATGATGACATTTATAGCAATTTAATTCTAGCTACACCATTTAAAAAACATCACCCATTAGAAATATAAATATTTTGATGACACCTATTAACGTTCAACTGTCATCCCGCTGCTATTCATTTATACTGCCATGGCTTTATTGATGTGGCTTTAAAAGATGTAACATACTGAATTTTTAAAAGGACTAGCTGATGAGTCCTGTCCTCTCCTTTCCTCTCTTCTTTCCTAGGCCCCTTCCCCTTCAACTTCTTTTAACAATCCATGCCAGAAAGATGCTGACCCTGAACTCTTAAAAAAAAAAAAAAAAAAAAAAAAAAAAGGATGCCAAGATCTTGATTCTACCTTAGAGTCTGAAGCTTCACAAGTCCCAAAGATGGCTCTTAGGCCACAGATATTGGGTAGCCTTTTTTTATCCCCTTGCAGTATCTCTGAAGCAGTTCGGAATCTCCAGCTTCCATAATTCTAGTTAAGGGCAAAAGTAGTTACACTGACACCATGGATAAAAGGAAAGCAGCAGCGACTCTGAACTGAAGTTTAGAAATCCTATGACTAAGGTGCCCCAGTCATCAGAAAGCCTCACTCAAGCAGGTAATGACTGTTGATGAAGCCAACATATCTGATTCAGCAGGTCTTAACTTGCTACGAGTAATTGTGAAAAGAATTTCATGATGCTAGAAATAGGCTCACAGCTGTTACCTGGTAACTCAGCCTGCCCATTTGAGTGCTGGGAAATCACTATCAGGCCTAACCTGAAAAAACATCCTGGTCACTTCTACTACTACAGCATGGGAGGGTGGGGGAAAGAGAGAACACTATTCCAGTCAGAAGGCTGAGACGATTTGGGTCTCCTGTTGAGTTTAGGAACCTGTCTCAGCTTTGGGCCTCTCCTGTGCAATATAATGACAATTTGTTTCTGATAGAGAGGAATGGGTGTGGGATACCCATGTTTCAGGACTTCATGGAACTAGCAGTAAAAATAACAGCAGGGGGTTTCCCCTAAAGGCTCCTAGATTGTAGGATTCTGTGTGGAGCATGATACTACTACGTGTCTTAGTATCCTGGAGCCATGAGGGGTTTTATTGATCATCTTATTCGCAGGTTCTTAACCTTTTTGGGAGTCATGGATCCCTTGGGACATCAGTCTGGAGAAACCTATAGACCTCTTCTCCAAATGTAAAATCAAATCAAATGCCTGGATTTACAAAGGAAACCAACCATACAGAAATACTGCTATCTTTTTTTTTTTAAGTACATGGAATCCTGGTTAAGAATCCCTGATCTAAGCAAATGCTGTTGTTTTACAATCACATTCCAAAGGGTGACTCAATTATCATCAATGGCAAATTAAAAAAAAAAAAAAACAGAATGAAATATTCTCCTTTTTATGTAATGAGTATGTTATTTTTTCCAATTACATGTAAAGACAATTTTAACACCCCCATGTTTTCTAAAATTTTGAGATCTAAATTGTTTCCTCTCCCCAAGACAGCAAACAATCTGATATCCCCATATTCTTTTGATTACATGTAGAGTGCCTTTTAAAAACGGAGCAAAATAAGGCAGGGACCCCAGGCTTTACAGCACAAGCTTTCTCCCTAATTCAGCATTATAAAGTAAGTTACCTGTGGGAAAACGCAAGGTATGTGTGTGGTTTTTCATCTTTCTATACCTAGAACAATGCCTGACATATCCTTACCCACCAGCTGGGAACTACTGAATCATAGAATGGGTTCCTGAGGAATTGTCTGAGGTTAAGTAACTTGTCACTGTGCTACTATATCTTGATGGCAGTTTACTGAAGTCTTCCTTATTTAAGGCCCAGAACTCTTTTCACTACACCTGAAACATAGTTGGGGCCAACTATGTTTGGGGCCTAATGTTTGTTGAAAAGCACCTAGTATGTGTCCGAAGGACCCTTCATAGCACAACAAGGAGGAAAGGATGTTTAAAAGGCAAGTCTATTGCCCAAACTCTTTTGATCATGCTGATTACAACCTTTCTATACCTTTTAATCCCACTAAACTGATTTGTTAACATTACCAATCAACTGTCTTATGTTTCAAAAGGAAAAAAATAATGGACTCTCTATAACACAGTTCATTCTTAATGAATTCAAAGTATGCTAATACAAAAATATAATATGAAAGTTAAGACTATGCCACAACAGTTAAAGTTTTCAAGAATCTATAGCTGGTAGTAGAATTAAAATAATTACTAAGTGTACGATTGGCATATCTGTATTTGGAGATATGAAATTTTCTTATACTGATTTCAAAAAAAGTCAACATACCCAAAATGTTTCAAATAAAAAACAAACCCTCCAACTAATATTTCTGTAGCTGCAGCAGCAAAGTTCTCCTTGTCAATCCCTTTAGTCAGAAGATCATAGATTGGAAGGTAGAAGGGACCTTGGAGATCATGTAGATCCCAGGTCACACAGAGGCAAGGATCTGAACCCAGGGTCATCTGACTTCCCAATCCAGTGTTATGCCATAGATAATTACTTCCAATTCCTTTTGAATTCTCAATTGGTGGATTATTGTCCAGTGAATTTGGAACACTTTTTGACAAGGAAGTGCTATACAATCACAGTCACATTTCTGGTGAGAGATCCACCTCCCAATACTGATAGATAAGACAAACAGAGGAGTGGCCCCAGGCCCAAAGCAGGTTCCTAAGCTCTACAGCAGAATGCTAGGTTCCCTGCTGCACCCCCACCCCCCACCTACCAGGAGTTTATCAGTTCCAAGTCCCTCATTTTACTGATAGGGAAGGAAACCTGGGTCTGGGGAGAGATTAAGTGATTTGTTCAAGATAACAGAGGATCTGAATTTAGATCCTCCACTCCAGAACTAGTGTTCTGTCCAATGTACCAGGAGCTCAGTTTTTAATTAGTGTTCTCATCTCTACTAAAGAAACTCATTACTTTTTGGCCTTCCTTTCTAATTGTACATCTTCAATCAATTCTTTATATTACCAAAATTCTTTTATTTGTCTCCATACATCTTATCACACCACTCCTCAAACATCCTGAGTGGATTTTTAAAAAGTGCTTATCAAATCAGAGTCAAATTCCTTTTTTTTTCTAGCATTCATTGGCCCCCACAATCCTATCATAACTTCATTTTACTTTTCTTTAGGCATCATATGCAGTTTTCCACCTCATCTCCACCTCAGTTCACAGAATTCCTTAAATCTGGAGAGCCACTCCCTCCGCCCTTTCTTATCTTACATTTCTAACTTTATCCTTTAAAGCCCAACTTAAACATCACCTTCTCCAAGAGGTCCTCCCTAATCCCTTTTATTGTTTTGAAATTCTCTAATGCACTTAGCGTGTAATGTATACCAGTTCCACCACCCCCCACAGAACACTTTGGTAGATCCACTTAGACAGAAACCTATGTTTTATTTAGACTTTGGGTGATCTTCCCCTCTCCTTTAGTACCATGTTCTGCAAACATCAGGCACTTAACGAATTTGGTAAATGAATGAATGAATGGGGATCAACCCCAGCTCTTAGCTGCTTTCCTAGTAGTGCAAAAGTCGTTTCTGAAGCTTTGAAAAAGTCCTGTGATCCTCGTATGACCTACCTAGGAGGCTAACGATGATGCAGCCCATTTCTATAACACACACACATAGCATATATACATTCTCTCTTCTCACAATCTACTACAAAGCAAGCCATCTATCTCTGTGTAACAAAACTTCCAATGGCCTTTTGCTTGCAACAGGACTTTTGTCTAGATTATGGAGAGCAGCTTCCACAGAGGCACTGCTGTATAAAGGAAGTTTGGTTCATTACTAATGTGATGAGGAAAATTATGACTTCTCTGTCTCAGTTATCTAAAATGAGGAACCTAGTTCTTACTTCAGTCAGTCAAGAAACATTTATTAAGCCCATGCTATGTGTCAAGTTAAGCTCTGGGGTCCAACAAGAGGCAAAATTAGTCTCCTCTCAAAAGGCAAACAATTTAATGAGGGGGACAAGATTCAAACAAATGTATACATACGTTTTACACACATACACAATCACACAGACAGTGTAAATGGGAAGTAATCAGAGGGAAGGCTCTAGCAACCCCTACCAAACAGCATATTGAAGTAAGAAGGTGGAAAATTCTAAGTTTCTCATTAAAAGATGCTATGTAAGGCAAGTACCAGTGTATCTTGCCATCAATTCCAGGCTGGCTTCCAGATACAAATGCAGCAAGATAAAGAAAGCAAAGAAAAATGAAGGGAGATCAAAGGATAGGGTTGAAAAATCAAGAGGTGAAAGAGCAGGGTGGTAACACAAGGGTGAGAGAAATGAAAGAGGTTTGATGCCGAGCCCTGGAGGGCAGAGGGGGTGAGAGAAGGAAAGAACAAGACAACGAGAAGGAAGTGGTGAAAACAATGAAGGGGGGGTGGGGGGAAAGGCGTGGAAGCGATCTGTTGGCAGTGTGTGTCTGTATGTCCGTGTGTATAAACTGACAAACAAGTTGAAAGCAGACATTCAACGTTTGGCCTATGAGGGTCAGGGGAATTGATGGTATTGTCAGGGGAGGAGAAAATGAAGGGGAATAGGGGTCGTTTCCAGGGAAGGACCTTTAAATAGGGGAAGCGAAAGCAGAGGGGCCCACAGATCGAGCCCCGGGATCTCGTTCCCGGTTCCCCCCAAAGCCGTTCTCGCCGCTTCCCCCCATCTCCAGCTTCTTCCCTCCCGGTGTCCCTGGCCCTTTACTTCCCGGGGGGCGCTGCGCGGCCTCACCTTGGGTTAAAGTCCTGAAAGAGGCCCCTCAGGTTCATGGCGAAGAACTTCGCTGCTCACTCCTCTCCTTCTTCCCCGACACCGCTCCAGTCGGGCGTCACAACGGATTCATGGTGCTACCCGTCCCGCCGTTGCTCCGGGTCCGTGTCTTTCCTCCTATGCCTCAGCCTCCTCCTCCTCCTCCCCCTTCTCCTCCTCCCGAGGCTCGAGAGGCCGCCTCCTCTTCCCCCCCCACCCTCGGCTCCTCCCTAGCCGGCTTCCGTAAAGGGACTGAGCATGCGCATCGAACCCTGACGAAACCTTCGGGTTCTGAGACTCCAGCCGAAGGGAGGGGGGATGTTCAGAATCGGGTGGGGCGGCCGTTGGAGCCCACTGAGCATGCGCTCACGGCGGAGCGTCTCGAGGCGGAGGTAGTCCCCGAGTAGTGTGCAGAGGGAAAGTTCATTCTACTTTCCTCAGCGTGGGAGGCGACTTGGCCTGAGAGAAAGGCGATGGCCTGCTGGGGAGTGGAGCAGCTGGGGAAGGAGAGGAAGGGAAGGGGAGAGCGGTCGTCTCCCTCTAGCCTTTTTCTTCAGGGGGTTAAAAAAAGTTGCCATTTGAGTTGGGGAGGCAGAGATCATCCAGATTGAGGGAAGACAGTGGGGGGGGGGGAGGAGGAAAGAGGGAAGAAGGCTTCCAACCTCCTCTGGACAGCATGCCTCGATTGCCTCACAGCGATTTTACCCGCCCTCTCATACCCCCGCTGGGAAAATCTGTTTCTCAAGACCTTTCCCCCCCACACTTGTCCTCCCACACCAAATTGCCTTTTTTTTTTTTTCTTCCCCCCAGTCCCTTCTTACTAGCCCCTGCCAGACTGGGAAGGAGACAGATAAGGCTCTGGGCGAGCTCCCACGGGGAAGGACGAGCCTCTTAGACGTCGGAGCTCCCCGAAGGGGCCGACACGGGACTTGGCCAGCCGGCCCTCGCGGAACTGGCCCTCAGGCCTCGAGGACAGACCTTTTTGGCCTTTTTGGTGGAAGGAAGGGGTAGAGCACGGGCCGCCGGTGCAGGAGAATGTGAGTGTCCCTTGCCCCATTTCCCCACACCTCCGACCTGCTACTCATGTTTTTAAACTTGAAGCCCTACTATCTCTTAGTACACTTAGTCAACTAGTGGAGGACACTTTTTCAGCGAGAGGGGTGGAGTGCGCCATTGGGCGGCCCATTTAGAACGGCAGAATTAGGACAGAGAATGGGGTTCCGGCTCGACGTTAGGCTAGAAGGAGACGCAAAGCTGTATGTGCTGCCTATGCCCAATGTGCTGCCTAGGAGAGGGCAATTCTTTTCTCGCTGGAGGTCTTTGAGTAAGGGCATGTTTTTGTTTTTTAGGTGGATGCCAACTTTCCCTTTTTGTTTGTTTTTTATTTGTTTTACAAAATTGCAACAGCAGTAACTTCTTAGAAGAGGATTTAGACGCTTTTGTCTTGATTGCAGAATGCAGATCTAAGAACTCAGAGACTTGAATTTGATAGAAAGAAATAAGCTGAAAGAAGAAAGAGCCACATAGGGAATAGGCTGCCTTCAAAAGGAGTGAGTTCTATTTCAGATTGTTTCCTGTATTGGAGAGGGAGGGGAAAAAATTTGCAATTCTCCCTCAAAAATTTTAGTTATTTCATAAAAAGCTATTTATTTATTTTTGAGTGTGATATCATACTCTAATTTTTTTTTTGTTTTGTTTCCTAAAATACTGTTTATTTTTTGAGCACAAAGTCTTGCAAAAATGAATGTTGAAAACTATCTTTACATATTTTGGGAAAAATGAAATACTATTGAAAATTAAAAAATAAAAAAATTTTAAAAAGTGGTATGTTAGTCCACAGCAGGGGGGCTTCCAGCAAATGCATATGGTGATGTCCGCTTTGTGTGATGTGGTGGAATCTGGTAAGAGCTAGATGGGGGAGATGCTGCCTAGGGGCAATATGGATATGAAGGGACCCCATTTTATAAGTGTATGATGGTTTATCAATTAGGTGGAAGGTAAATAATAGAATGGATTCCTAGAAAGCCAAGGGACTTGTTCAAGCTAGATATCCTCCAGGCCATTTTGGTGAAGAACCTAATTAGGTCTGTTGATTTTTCTTCAGCGAGTTAACTCTAAAGCATTTCATTCTCATAACATGAAGACCATCCTGGAGATCTAAATTATAAACTTAATTTAATAGTCTAACCAAGAGTAAGTGAGGAAAAGAAAATTTTGAATAGTTTTTCTTTCTTCTTTAAATGTTTGGCCAGTCAGTGATAAGAAGTTAACAGCTCAAATGAAGATCTGTGGCCAGCTATAGTGTTTCAGGCATTAACTCTCTCTTCTCAATAGTATCATTCCTAATCATTATTATTTAATTTTGCAAGGGATCTTTAGTCCTTAGGAGTCCCAAATTCAAAATTTAAAATTCCAAAGTTCAGAATGATATTTAAGTTCACTGTTATGGGGGGGAGGGGGGAATTGGGGAATCTAGATGGACTAGTACAGCAGCAATCCTGAAGTCAGGAGGAACTGAATTCAAATAGGACCTCCGTAACACTTGCTAGCTGTGAGATCCGGAACAAATCACTTAATCCCAATTGCCTTGCCCCTCCCCCCCAAAAATAAATGCTGTTCAGCATTTGGAGAAGATCTATATCATCATCACAGCCACAGTTTATGTACTTGACATCCTTACTCTGCTTTTATGAGCATAGAGGTGTCTATCCAGTTATGCTTCAGTTTCTGGGTTCTCTCCTCCCTCCTCATCCCCTCCTTCTTCTGTCCCCTACTACTCCTCTTCCTGATGCTTGATAAAAGCTAAAAAGGAAACCAAAGAATAACCACAAATAGTCTGTGGTCACCTCTATAGAATTGTCAACTGAGTGTCTAAGAAAATGAAAATTTCAGTGCTATCGTTGGTTTGTTATATGTAATTCAGTGACTTCCACTAGATTTTTCTCTATGTTGCTAGCTATCACCACACTGGACTCCAGACTTTGAACACTTCACAACTATTGATCATCTCCTCGATGGCTAAGTTACCTGCTGCTGCTGTTTTTCCTCAGCTAGGCTATATGAATTCCGATGGTGTTATTTGCTAATTCTACTGAAAGGGAAAGAGTCTGAGTTCATTTGTTTAACTAGCATTTATTAAGTACCTGCTGTATGTAAGATACTTTGCTCTATGTAGTATCCAAAGCTGTTTTCCTGGAAATGAGGGCCCTGGTCCCTAAAGCTCTGGTCCTTGAGGTGAGGGTCTGGTGTCTGAGCCTTTGGGCATGAAGAGGAGGGATGTAAGGCTCTGATTTTGTAGATAAACCTGACGGCGGAGGTTCAATACCCACAGATTAGTGGCTTGGTTCTGAGGTTCTGATCCAGGCAGTATCAAGTTGGTATAAGTTGTTCTTAGACTGAGTTCTGGAAGTGATAAATCTGATGTCTGAGCTTCTGGTTCTGGGAAGTCATAGAGGCCTAGTATAAAGGCCTACATCTGGACCCCTAGGCACAGCTCTCTTGATAACAGATCAGGCACTTGAGTCTATTATTCCTAGAAAGTCCTAGAAGTAAGGAACCTTAGGGATACAGTTTTGGGCCTGGATGCAAATGGTCTGATTTGTTCTTCAAATATTTTTGAAGCACTTATTTTTGTGCCAGGCATGATAGTAGGACTTGAGGGTACAAAAGACACTCATTCCACTGGGGGTAAGGGAGACGTGCAACATGTACCAAACTAAATAGAAAGTAGTTTAGGGGTTAGGTGGGGAACACATTAACAATTGAGAGTATCAAGAAAGACCTAGGGCTCTTCCCTAAATGAAGCTATAGACAAGTGGGTACAACTCTTGCAAGAACATGGAGGAATGAGGTAGAATGTTATATATAAGGAATATCATGGCAGTTAGTAAACATTGACTAAAGGCTTTACTCTATGTCAGGCACTGTGATAAATGTTGACGATACAAAGTATATTTGAACTCACAATCTAATTTTTGGACAATATACAAATAATTATGTACAAGCTAGCCTTATACTAGATATATCAGGAGGGTGGGTATCCCATATCTTCTCATATCCCCCATCCACCCAAAAAAAGGTATTTCACACCATGCTTTATAAAGTGAAAGATACTATTTCTCACTGATGTGGTGTATAGTTGGTAGGTAACATTTGGCACATCCTTAGGTGTTGACAATAGGAACTTGTCTGATGACAGGGAATAGAATTCTGTGGGGGACAGTGTTTACTCAGGATCTGGGCTTCTAGAAGAACTGAAGGTCAGTTAGTTATTCATTGAAGAGAAAAAACATATACTTATTTCCTCTGATTAACTAGCCACCACACCAAACTCTTGAGCTCATAATTTACTTTAGACAGTTGCTTTCTGTCTCCTTCACTGACCTATTTTCCTGTACCCCAAAAAGATCACAGATGGGGTCATGGAGCTTGATTTTTCTGGTTCTATCTGTTAAGCATGATTACAGGGTCAGTACTCACAAGTGCTGCTGCCTTTTTGGGAAGAGCACAGGAAAGTGCAGCACTGGGAAGAAAGTGAGAGTTGGAGAAAATACATAAATGTATTCTTTTTAGACAAGTTCCAGAAGAGCTTGTGCAGTGAGTAGCACCTAGGTATGGAGGGCTTAACTGCTGTTTGTGGTACCATCAAATTCAGTCATCATTTTGATCTTTTTTTTTTAAATCTTTAAAATTTATTTAAAACAAATACAAAATAAGAAAAAAAAATAGAAATCAACCATTGTCATGCTGAGCAGAACATCATGGAGTATTTAAAATATGTAACAATAAATTTTCATTCCAAGAAAACATATATTAGAAGGCTTATTTGTGATTATCCCTCTTTATTTCCTTATAAGTTTTGTTTTGTTCTCTGTTGTATACTTTTTACTTTTTTTTCCCCTTTCATCCTTACCCCCCACCATCCCCAAGCAGGTGCACTTAAGCATGGATGTATTTGTGTGTGTTTACACACATACACACACACCTGCACATACTCTCCCATACCTATATCTATATACATGCATACATACACCTATAAACATATATACACACATTTCCATATATACGTACATAGACATGCATCTAAAACAATATTAATATGGCTGACATAATGTAGATTTCTTCTTTAATCAATAGTATTTTTCCAGTTATATGTATTCATTTTTGTAAGATTTCAAATTTCAATTTTTTCTCCTTCCCTCCCTAAGACAGCAAATAATCTGATACACATATACAATCATCTAAGTTTTTCTCTTGATTGAATCATTTCAGTTTAACTTTGAGATCAACAATGACTACCCCTGTCTTTTTTTTCCCTGATCATTGTGTTTGTGTATAGCTCTTATTTCTTCTCCCTGCTAACTCTTCTACTTTAGTTGTACTCTAACCTCCTCCCCCCATGGATCCCTCCCTTATCTTCTCCCCTACCTTTTCTCCCCCACTTTATCCCATTCCCATTAATCTGCACATATTATTCCACTCCTGTTAATCTAAAAATACTCTTTTACCCAATCTTATCCAATGCCACCCTTTATAAAACACTTTCCCATTCATCTATACACCTTGTCCCACACCCTTCTATATTCCACCTTATGATATTCCCTCTCTCCTTATTTGCTTTTTTTGAAGGGTGTCATATATTTGTATATTTATATGTATGTATGTATTTTTTTATTTAACCCATTTCTGATGTGAGTAGGTTTTTTTAAAAATTTATTTATTTATTTATTTATTTTTTTGTATTCATTTTTCCAAATTACCCCCCCTCCCTCCCCCCGATGACAGGCAATCCCATACATTTTACATGTGTTACAATATAGTCTAGGTACAATGCATGTGTGTGAATACCATTTTCTTGTTGCACAATAAACATTAGAATCAGAAGGTACATGCAACCTGGGCAGACAGATATTAGTGCTAACAATTTACATTCACTTCCCAGTGTTTCTTCTCTGGGTGTAGCTACCTCTGTCCATCATTGATCAACTGGAAGTGAGTTGGATCTTCTTTATGTTGAAGATTTCCACTTCCATCAGAATACATCCTCATACAGTATTGTTGAAGTGTACAGTGATCTTCTGGTTCTGCTCATTTCACTCAGCATCAGTTGATTTAAGTCTCTCCAGGCCTCTCTGTATTCCTCCTGCTGGTCATTTCTTACAGAGCAATAATATTCCATAACCTTCATATACCACAATTTACCCAACCATTCTCCAACTGATGGACATCCATTCATCTTCCAGTTTCTAGCTACAACAAAAAGAGCTGCCACAAACATTTTGGCACATATATGACTCTTTCCGCTCTTTAGTATTTCTTTGGGATATAATCCCAGTAGTAGCGCTGCTGGGTCAAAGGGTATGCACAGTTTGATAACTTTTTGGGCATAATTCCAGATTGCTCTCCAGAATGGCTGGATTCTTTCGCAACTCCACCAGCAATGTATTAGTGTCCCAATTTCCCCGATGTGAGTAGGTTTTCAGAACTCCTAGCCTCCCTCCCCCATCTACTTCTCTTGTGTCAACTTTACACTGAATTCTCATAGCATCATTACTAATATCAATCTTACATATATGGTATATATTTCCATGTTTAAAACGAAATTTATTCTTGAGTCCCTTGAAGATAGTCATTGATGTTGGTTCTTATATATTAGATTTTCTATTGAGTTCAGATTTGTTTGAAACAAAGTCCTGAAATTCTGTCCTCTCTTTTTTTGGGGGGGGGGTTAGTTTTTGTTCAAATTAATTTGGATATGATAGTTTCACCTATAGGCCTTGTTTTTTTTTTTTTTTTTTTTTTTTTTGATTGTTGATATGTCATATTCCAGGACCTACAGTCTTTTATTGTGGCTGCTGATAAGTCCTATACAATTCTAATTGTGATTTCAGAATATTTAAATTTAAATTGGCTTTTTCTTGTAAAATTTTCTCTTCAGTCTAGGGGTTTTGAAATTTAGCATTAATGCTCCTATATTGGTGATCAGTGGATTTTTTTCTATCTCCACTTTTCCTTCTTCTATCACTTCAGGACAATTTTCTTTGATTATTGTACTATTGTATCAGGGTTCTTTTTTTTGGTCACAGCTTTCAGATAATCTTATTCTTATGTTTTTTCTTTGTGATCTGTCTCCAGATCTATTGTATTTCTTATTAGATGTTTCATATTCTTTTCTATTTTTTCATTCTATATATTCTATTTTGTTATTTCTAAGTCTCTTATAGCCTCATTGGCTTCCCCTTGCCCAATTCTAATTTTCAAAGAATCATTTTTTTTTTGAGTCTGGATCTCTTTTTCTAGTTGATTCCTTTTATAATCTTCTTTTTTTTTGGATGGTTCATTTTTTTAATTTTTATTTTTTCTTCAATCTCTCTCATTTGATTCTTAAGGTCCTCTTTTATTGATGCTTTTTATTTTCAAAACATACACATGAATAATTTTTCAACATATTAACCCTTGCAAAACTTTGTGTTCTGTTTTTTTCCCTTCTTTCCCCACACCCTCCCCTACTTGGTAATTCAATAGCTGTTAAATATGATAAAAATATATGTTAAATGCAACATATGGATACATATTTATACAATTATCTTGCTGCACAAGAAAAATCAAAAGGGAAAAAATTAGAAAGAAAATAAAATGCAAGCAAACAACAACAAAAAGAGTGAAAATGCTATGTTGTGAACCACACTCAGTTCCCACAGTCCTCTCTCTGGGTGTAAATGGCTCTCTTCATTATAAGATCTTTGGAACTGGCCTGAATCATCTCATTGTTGGAAAGAACCGCATTAAGGTCCTTTTTGAGGACTTTGCAGGAGGATGGGGAAAGGTATTTGTGTTGTTTTGTTTTATACTTTCTTCTTTTTTATTATAATAATTTTTTAGTTTTTGAAATACTTACAAAGATAGTTTTCAACATTCACCCTTATAAAACTTTGTGTTCCATATCTTTTTCCTTTTTTCTCTCCTCCCCTCTTCCCATAGACCACAAATAATCCAGTATAGGTTAAACATGTGCAATTTTTGTAAACCGAATTCCACATTTATCATGCTGTGGAAGAAAAATCAGATGAGAAAGGAAAATGAGAGAAAAAAACATGTGAGCAAACAACAACAAAGGTGAAAATGCTATGTTGTATTCCATACTCAGTTCCCACAGCCCTCTCTCTGTGTGTAGATGGCTTTCTCCATCACAAGTCTATTGGAATTGACCTGAATTACCTCATTGATGAAAAGAACCAAGTCCATCACAGTTGATTATCGCATTACTATGTACAGTACTCTCCTGGATCTGCTCATTTCACTCAGCATCAGTTCATGTAAGTCTCTCCAGGACTTTCTGAAATAAGCCTGCTGGTCGTTTCTTATAGAACAATAATCCATAACATTCATATTTGATAACTTATTCAGCCATTCTCCAACTGATGGGCATCCACTCAATTTCCAGTTCCTTGCCACTACAAAAAGGGCTGCCACAAACATTTTTGCACATGTAGGTCAAAGGACTCTTTTGTACAATCTCTTTGGCATATAATCCCAGTAGAAACACTGCTGGATCAAAGGGTATGCACAGTGTGATTGTCCTTTGGGCATAGTTTTAAATTGCTCTCCAGAATGGTAAAGTCAGTTCACAGCTCCACTAGCAATGTCTTCCTGTCCCAGTTTTCCAAATCCTTTCCAGAATTTATCATCATCTTTTTTTGGAAATACTTTCACTGAAAGTTGCAACCTCAACTTTTACTACTCTGTTAGTGTATTCTCCCTCTTGTGAAGTTAAGCTCTGTTTATCACCCTTATGTATATTCCTTTTCATTTTTAACTCTGGTAAATATGGTTTACTTTTGCAAGTTGTTCAAGTTAAGTACTTCACATAATGAGTTATTCTCTTTTGATAAACAAGAATTTGCATGTTTTTCTTTGTTCAATCATGTTTCAAGTGTGATCAGTGCTTAGTGTATTTATATTTGTGAATTCAAAAAGAGACTTGTTGGATACAAATTTGCCAAGAAGACTATTGTCAAAGTTAAAAGATTTGAGTCATGAAACTCTTGGAATATATGTACAGAAAGTACCCATCAATTCATTTTCATTAACCCTAGTGGTAATTGAAGAGAATATATAAGCAGAAGTAATGTAGTCATGCATATTTATTTTCAGTTCCCATAGATACAATTGTATATTCATAATCTTGGCTAAATTTTACCCAGTTTGTCAGTGTCTTGATGTCTTGCCTATGTACATTTGGAAAGAATTGCAAATTCTAGATTTAGATTTAGAATGTTTATTGCAGTCTTAAAACTGCAAAGGGATCAGTTCTGAGAACTGATTTTTCTGAGAAGAGAACGAACTAAATAGAGTATAAAAACTTTAAAAGTAAACTTTAGGAATTCCAGTTTGAAAGATAAGTTTTAACCTGAAGAACTTCATGGGAGAGTAGAGAAGGCCTTCCTTATCTCTGACAGTGTAATCTTGGAATCTTGTAGTTTTTTTCTTTGCTAATAAGTACGAAAACCAGACTTAAAAGTAAAAATGAATAATATTGTCTTGCAAGATTATTGGATTCTGGGTCAGAGACATTGAATCCTGTCTCTGATAATAGCTTTGTTGACATAATCAGTTGTCTTTCTAGCACCTCAGTTTTCTCATCGGTAAAGCTAAGATCCTACTGTTTATAATCTGATTTAAGTCACTTCTTCTTTCACTTTTCTAACTCAGATACTGTAAGAGGAGACCAGCAGCTTTGAAAATATCACATTCCCCTAGAAGAACCAACAAGATTACGTGGTGATCAACTGTGATGAATTTGGCTCTTTTCAATAATGAAATGATTCAAGGTAATTCCATTAGATTGGGGATGGGAAGTGGCCATCCATATCCAGAGAGAAACATGGAGACTGAATGTGGATCACAGCATAGTATTTTCACTTTTTTGTTGCTGTAGCTTGTTTGCTTGTTTTTTGCCCTTTCTTTTTATTCCCTTTTGATCTGATTTTTTTTTTGCACAATATGACAAATATGGAAATATGTTTAGAAGAATTGCACATATTTAACCTATAATGGATTGCTTGCTATCTTAGGGAAGGGGATAAGAAAGGAAGAAAAATTTGGAACACAAAATTTTTCAAAGATGTATGATGAAAACTATCTTTGCATGTATTTGGAAAAATATACTACTATTAATTTTTTTTAAAAGAAAGAAAATATCACATTCCCTTTTATCCTGGCAGACAGTCCTTGGAGTGATGTATGGAAGACCATCTCCTCATCTCCTGTGACTTGGCAGGACAGGAAATTTAGTCCATTGAGGAGTTTTATTTGTTGAAAAATTAGCTTCTTAATTATATTTGCCCCTTCCATCCCTTTACACCCAGAGGTAGAGGGTCTTATACTTAGATGGAATGAGGTTTTGAAGGATTACATTGTCTAGTATCCTCTACTATTTTGATAGAGGATATGACCTACAAAGAGTTTTTTTCAGGTGAAAAATTAGTTTCTTTGTTGTTTTAGCCTCCTATATACCTTTTCATCTAGAAACAGGACCTTCAAGCAAATAGAATGAGTTGAAGACACTCCTGGCCTTCAGTGTCTTGGAATATAAT
The DNA here is from genome assembly GCF_048593235.1 of Sminthopsis crassicaudata. Lineage (NCBI taxonomy): Eukaryota > Metazoa > Chordata > Mammalia > Dasyuromorphia > Dasyuridae > Sminthopsis > Sminthopsis crassicaudata. The sequence goes on from NC_133623.1 coordinate 32,748,113, forward strand.
CAACTGAAGTTTTATCAATTGAAAAATTAGCCTCTTCATTATTTCAGCATGTTTAGCTGACAACATGACTTAGTGAATGAGGAAAGGGACAAGTTAAAAAATGGACATGATGACACATTCCTTCCTGCTTCCTCAAGGAGAACCATAATTTTGATATTACCTTTGAAATCACTAGTTATACTTGGGAAGTAATAGAGCAATAGAACTTGAGGTTCTAGATAGCAGACTGAGACTCCCATGGTCAGCTTTCTGCTTAGGTCCAGGATGGAGAACCCACTGCTAGAGTTGATTGCTTCCTACAGAGAATGAATAGGGTTGGTCTTACTGACCAAGAATCTGCATCATGGGAGAAATCAAACTTTGATGATGAGAAACAAATTCTACAAACATGTGAATCTATATTATTTGGCTGATAGGAAGAAATTCTCCAAAACACCCTCTTGGAGAGTGCTGCCACTTGTGATTTTTTGAATTGACTTAGAAAAACTAATAGGGCATTTGGGTAGCAGTCCTGAAAATCCTTACCCTAACTTCATTCATCAGGGTTGTATATTTTGGCCTATGTTGTGCAGTACAACTAGAGAGCGGAAGATTCAGGTTTCTTATTTGGCCATTTGATATTCTCCAGAATAACTCATCCTGCCCAAACTGCTCCCAAGTGACACAGTGGGCTGTCCAAAGGCTTTATTAAGCAGTTTGAGCACAGCTGCTGCTGCTGCTGCTGGTAGCGGGATATTGGAAGTATTGTGACTGACTTGGATATGCTCTCCCAAATGGAGTAGGGAAAGATTATAAATGTCTTGCTTGTGAAAAACCAGTAGATTTTCAACAAAATGCTAGCTGAGATAGTATTGGGAGTAAAAAAGAGCAAAGAGATGATAAATTGTAATGATGGAGTCAAATAATATAGTGAAGTGCCTCTCAAAAACTGTACTGTGACCCTATTTAAGTAACAGTCACAACAAACAAATGACCTTACTCTAGAATTTCCCCAAGCACTCCACCAAGACCCACTTGTCTGATATCCAGGAAAAGACTGGTACTAGACTTGTTTTAATGGGCCTCTTCGGTGTTTTCTAACTCTTCCTCTGGATGGAGGGCCCTGCCTACTATCATCTCCCCCATTGGAAGTATTGATTGGTGATGAACATTGCCATGTAGACATTATCTTCAGGGAAATGGCACTCATCATTGTGGTGAAAATCAGTCCTCAGTATCCTGATACCTACCCCTAAAGTAGTACAGGGGTTTAAGATATGTTCCCACAACTGCGGGGGGGGGGGGGGAGGAGGCAGTAGATATGTTCCCACAAATGGAGATAGGAAAAAATGTGTGTAATACTCATGAATCAGAAATAGCTATAATCAGAAATAGTTTATGTATCTTTGGACAGAAAAGTACAAAAAGACTGAAGGACAGGAAACTAAAAGGTCCTCCTTCAATGATAAAGTGGGATATTTCCTTTAGCCAGCAGTAAGACTGAAGATTATGATTTGAGAACAGTGATAATAGATTAAGCAGTACCTTTGAGCTTTTGTCTCTAGCGCCAGTTCCTTTAATACACAAAAGAAACTGATTACAAGTACCAGAATATCTTCTGTCCCTTTTATAGGATTTTATTAAGCAATTTTATGTTTGTATAATTTTATGCTTATTTGTGAAGTTGGGTGAGAAGTGAGGTGGATAGATTGTTGTGGTCTGGATTAAATATTTTAAGTCATGGAGAGACCCATCTATTGGCATCCATGTCTGGACAAGAAACAGTGACTTATTGAAATGATGAATGATATTCATTCTTCTGCATCCTGTTTTGTAGATTCTGTGTCTTCTTATGTATATGTAAATCCTGTTTTGTAATGAGCCTGTATATATAACGCAAAGATATATTGAGATATATTCTCCTTGGAATGTCAGGCAGGGGGAAGGGGAAGAGTGTAGGTCCCTTGCCTTATTTTATTTGGTACTTTTTCTTGGAAACAGTAGGGATGCATTTTAAGTTTATTTTCACAGATCCAGGATCAATATGTATACTTGAGAAAGACAGTCTGAACATTGAATTGGAAGTCTACTTCATCATCTGCCTGAGGTTGGAAAATGCATCACATCCTTCAGAGAAAGAAACTTACCTTTTGAGGAGGCTAGTAACAATTTTCTCTGAAATTGGGCCCGAGTACTGCCTTCCATTTTCTCAACGAGTCAACATTTTTCTCCCCACCCCTAACAATATTCCCAAGTAATGTATTCCTCATCTGGTCCTAAGACCATGTTATTTACAATCTGACTAACTCACCTTCACCCTGGGAATGTCAGGAACCCCCATCCCAATCATAGTATGTTTCCCAAGAGAGCATTGTTCACCTTTCTTGATCTAGGGGATCTAGGATGTAGAGGTATTGTGCAAAGGCTTTAAAATGTTTTTTCTCTGCTCTTCAGTTTGAGGTAAGGTCCCAAGAATACTTACTCTGTAATAAAGTCTGTCAATTTTTGTGGAAGAAAAAAAAGGTATTGGATCACTAAATACCAAATGTGTTTTTCTGAGGTGCTTGATTAGGACACTTTCTAATAAATTTTGTTTATGTTGGCATCTTAGGTTTGATCAGTTTAAATTTGATTAGATTTGCTACATTAAATGAGAATTCACTTCATTTGTAATGAACTGGGGATAGATAATAATTGGCAAATGTTGGTACCATATCTTTGTAGCAGATTCATGAGACGTGACATTCCTGATGCTCTTTAGAAACTTGATAGGGGAGAATCAGTTTGTGAGACCAAAATGAAAAGGTAAGAAAATATAGCTGTACATATGACAAAATCTTTATTTCCTCTTTGTCCTTGTTTACCATTTTCAGGCTGTTATCTCCATACTACTAGTGAGATGGATGACCACCATTGACTGCTTGAGGCTCATGCTGCTTGCTGTGGCTGTTTTAGCTGTGGCCTAAGTTGGGCACAGTGGAAGATGAACTGGGGCAGAACTTACATAACTGCAGTGACATGGAACAATGTGGAGCCAGCAGAATGGGACACAGACTGTTACTATTGTGAGAGAATCGTTTGGCTGGGACTGGATAGGAATGGTAGTTCCTATGAAAGTTGAGCTGCTGTGAGATTGTGCCAAGAAGACCGATCCCAAACCTCAGTGCTTTTTCCCTCTTTCCTCTGGTTGGTTGTTCACAAAGTTGATATCAGCAAGTTCCAGAGACAGTTCTTTCCTTTATTCTTTGCCTTGTCTATAAGTTGGGAGGAGGTTTGGGGGAAGACTCAAGGGAAGCAGTTTCTTTACAACTTTGCTAAGTGATAACTTCTTTACTGTGTTTTAATAAACCATGTGGCTGCTGAAAAGCAAGTTGTCTTGAGTGTTATGAGGTTAGTTGACTGCTGATTTCCCACATATGGGATCAAGGTGGAACCACTGAGAGCCTAGGGAATATTTCCATACTTTAATTTTTCTGTACAATATTTATCTTCTTTTCTTCTAGATTATAATTTGTCGTCAGTGCCTACTGAGGACAGCTAAATCTGCCCAGCTATAATGGTGAGGTGGGGAGGGAAAGGAGTGTAGAAGAGAGTCTGAGAGGTATAGGTGAATAGCATTTGGGGAGCATTGGATCTATTGAAACTGCCTGGAAAGCATGCACATGCGTGTTGCACATGCCTTGATGAAAACGTTTGGCTGGTAGCTTGAGCATATCTCCACCTAGTGAAAAAAGGGTCTATTACACTCCCTCTTAATTAATTGACAGTCTGCTTTTTTTGTAGGTTGAAAAAAGCATGTATTCCAGCTAAGTGTGAGCTGCTTTTGATATTGCCAGATATAGGACATATGTCAGCTATCTATTTTGCACCCAGTCACATCTATTTTGTTTTAATGATTTCTTTGGATTATTTTATTTTCCTGTACATTTCTAGGCTATATAGCAATAAATAGTTAGTATTGTTTTAGGAAATTTTATAAGATTGTGCTGTTAGTGGTGGAGAAAGGATTTTAATAGTATTGGTAAGGCCCAGCATATTACTGTGAGGGGGGCATCCTCTTTGAGGATCAAGGTACCATGAGTGCTTTACTGATTGGAAATGTTAAATAGTCACACTTAATGCATTAGCTTGTAAGCCTATTTTGTTCTTGGTTCTATACATTTGACAGTATACTTCTATTTTAGCAGCCATAATAAATTGAGAAACCAGGCTGCGTGTTAGACATTATTAATGTGGCAGGCATGTTGTTGAATTGGCAACCTACCAAGGGAAGATGGGCCATAGGTTCCTTATTGAGTGCTTATGGACTTTAGTCTATGGTGGCCTTGAAAGTACATTCTGACTGCTGAATTGGTTCTGAGTAGATATTTAGAAGCAGTGATAAGGATTCAGGAAGTAGTCTCATAAAGCTCTTGGCTTCACTTTTCTAAAGATACTTACTGTTTTCATTTTCTTGAAAGTGGCAGCCCCCATGCAGGGGAAGGTATAAATAGCATATTGGATATAAAATATCTGCATATATAAATTTAAATAACTCCTAGATCCAGGTTTGGATCCTAACCTGTCACTGCTTTTAAAGGGGAAGGGAGAACAGAAAAAAATCTTGCCTGTAGTGCCTTAAGAGCAATCTTTGAAAGAAAAAAGAAATCACTAGAGATTATTTTGTAAATGGAAAGAACAAAAAAATGCTTTTTGGCTAACAGGGCATTGCATGAAATTGGCAGTTCTGAATCCAAATTTAACCAGTATCAAAATAAGAATGAAAGAAACTATCTAGCAAAACTTTGTGATGTCAGTCTAGTTGTTTACCCTGTAGGTAGAACACAATGTCATCGCTTTGTCATGGCTTTGACCTGTTAGCTGATTATGTGGTAAAAGATTAGTAAGGCAAAGATGAGATGACAGTCATCTAAGTAATGATTTAACCATTATTTTAGTCAATATCCTGAAGTCAAAAACTAATATCCCTCTTGAAATTTCTGTAGTAGCATTAAATCTGGCAATAAAATGGGATTCTCTACACTTAGGGAGATTCTCAAATAACCATAGAATGAAAAGCCACTCCTTTATTTCACCTTGCCTATATATTAAATAAGCCTGATCTTATAGCCCAGATGAGTATCACTGTGAAATGTCAATACCCTATGAGGGAGAAATTTTACTGAAGCAAAGGGATGATGCCTTGCTTGACTGAGATTTTAAACAAAATAAGCAACCATAGCCGCATGTTATTTGGAGGGAAATGGTAAGGGCAGGATCTCAGTATCCATGATGGATACTCCTCCATAATTTAGAGCCAGGTGTGCATTCATCATAAGGGGAGAATAACCTGACAGGAAAGTTGGGATAGGGTCATTGGCAGTTGAATAATTACTCTTATGGTTTCTCCCTATGTAAGAGATATTTAAATTTACAGCTGGCTGGCCCCATGTATCTCTTAAGCATTTTATTTTTTCTTAAAGTTTTGGTGATACCTTTTGATTTCGCCATTTCATTGATTTCTGATACATCTTCTCTCCCCCATTTAGTGAGGTTTTCCTGTAAGACAGATTGAGCAATTTTTAAAGCAAAACCAACCCATTAGCTGTATCTGACAGAATGTACAAATTTTCATATCCATAGTATGCCACATAAGCATCAAAAATAAGAAGACATTTTCTTGTTCATTTGGTGCCTAGCTTGCTCAATATAATTACACAACAGTCAGTTTTGTCATATTCTTTACATGTGTTATAATCATGTATGTTGTTTTCTTGGTTCTATTTACCTTGTATCAGTTCATAAAGAAGTCTTCCCATGTTTATTTAAATTGTTCATTATCACCTTTTTATGGTGCAATAGTATTTCATTCCATTTGTGTACTATACTTTATTGATCCATTCCCCAGTTGATGGGTACCTTCTTTATTGCTAGTTTTTTGCTGCCACAAAAGTGCCACTGTTAATATTTTTGTCTATTTAAGATCTTTCTTTTTGACTTCTTTGGGATAGTATATATGTAGCAATAGGATCTCTAGGTCCAAGAGTATAGGGCATTTAAATCACTTTTTGTTGTTGTTGCATAACTCTGAATCATTCTCCAAAATGTTTGAACTAATTTACAGTTCTAGTATTTTTCACAGCATTTCTAATATTAAGTAATTCCATCTTTTGCTACCTTTGCAAATTTGCTGGGTGTGAGGTGAAACCCAAATGTATTCACTTGCATTTTTCTTTATAACAATTTCAAGTAATCTTTCTCATTCTTTTAAGAACTTGTTTGTTCATATTCTTTGATTTTTTTTTTCTGTTGGAGAATGATTTCTCTTTCTTACATTTGTGTCAATTTCTTATACATTTTGGATATCAAACTTAAATCTGAGATATATTTAACTCAAAACAATTTTCCCCAGTCAGGAATTTTCATTCTTATCCTCACTGCATTTTGTTGATGCAAAAAACATTTCAATTTCACATAGTAGAAATTGCCTAATACATTGTAAAGATCACTGATTCTGGATATAGAGGATGCCAGTTCCCATCCCTTCTCTTCTCTCTATGATTTTGGATAAGTCACTTAGCCTCCCTAGACTTCGTTTTAAAAAAAATAATGAGTTTTTTTCTATTTTTCAAAATACATTCAAAGATAGTTTTCAATATTCACTCCTGGAAAACTTTGTGTTCCAAATTTTTCCCTCTCCTTCTCCCTTTCCCTTCCCCCTCTCCTAGACAGTAAATAATCCAATATAGGTTAAATATGTGTAATTCTTCCTAGACCTCTTTTTCACCTTTAAAATGAAGAAGCTGAACCGAATGGCTTTTGAGGTCCCTGTTGGTTCTAGATTTATGATCCAATGTTCTTTTATAATCACATTTGTCCCTTTGGTTTAACATTCTCCTTTTAGTCATAATTGTGAATGGTAGTTTCACTTTTGTCCAATTTTTAGAAATATTTTCTTTTATATTTAGGGTGCTTTACATTTTATATCTTATGGGTTGGACTGCCCCAATGTGGGTGGGGCCAAGGGTTCAGTATTCTTATTTATGTTACCACCCAAAGAGGAATAAGAATGGATAACTGGCCACCAATTGGACCTTTTTTGAAGAAGGTGATATTATATATATTTTTTCTCCCTAGATAATATCACCACTTGCCTATAATGTAGAATAATTCTTCCAGCCAGTGGCTGAAACTAATTATTATGACCAAGGAAATAGGACATCATTGATTCACGTATAGCCTGGACGACTTAAATTTGGTGGGCATCTTCCCTAGATAAATCAAAGACAGTGATTCTCCTAAAGCCTCAAGCATGTTATTCTATGTCTATGGTATGGATTTCATTAGGAGCTCCTATGGTAGCATAATTTTAATTTTATTATTTGTTGCTGTAGGTAGGTAGATTAAGTAGTAATGCAGTAAATTTGGGAGGGCTTTAGTCGATGTATAGCAAGAATCAAAGGATAAAATAATGCATTCTGGCCAGATGGAGCATCGTGCCCTATAGGGAAGAGGGGACAGTTAGAGTGATCAATAGATTCATTCCTGCAGTGCCTGCAATGTTGAAAGAAATTCTACCAATCCCTATGTGCCTCCTTATCTAGTTTACTCATGACTGATATGTTCAAAAGGCACTTGGACTTTGTTTTTTACCCTAGGTTGGTGCATTTGAAAAAGGCTCCAGCTCCCTTTTGTCACTCTTGAGTATAAAATAGTGCTGCCTCTGATAGTTGGACACTGAGACCCAGCCTGTAGTTCTGCACAGGGCTGTTTTTCCTGGAACATACTACTTAATATGCTGCTTTGCTTCTCAGGGACCAGCATGGACATCCAAGAAATTGGATGGCCATTGGAGCTGATTGACACATAATATCCTTGTATCCTTTTGGTGCATATTACTACTAGTTTGTATATTATCATCAATAAACCCCATAACCTTATATTTTACATAACCTAACCTTATATTTAAAGAGTATGACTTCATTTCTCTACTTTTGAGATGTAAAACTGGAATAACTTAATAGGCTTTTGAGTTTGATTGTTCTCCCAGGGACTGACTCAATTCCTGCTCTTTCTTTTGTTCTGTACAACTCTTTTCTCTCTAGTTCTCTTTCTCTTTGAATTGTTCTTATGTTCTGAAATCCTTGCCTTTTATCCTCAAGATTTGTGGACTTGGCTGACCTAGTCTATTTGTGGATACCTTCTCAACATCTGTTTGATAACTTCATGGCCTGATAACACCTTCTGAGTCATTCGGAGACTGAGTTATTTGGTTTTTTTTAATGCTTGTTGCAGAGACCCTATGGAGATTGAGCATATGGCATAGAGAGGCTCCCCACTACTTGCATCAGAGCTACAAGAGGTTAGTAAGAAAGTTTTCAAAGTGATTTTATTGTCCTTTCAAGTCTTCTGGATTTTCAGTTCTTTTTCCGGGGAAACCATGGGTGGGAAAATAGGCTCTATGGAGTTACTTCCCTCTCTGTTTTCATTTGTCATTACAAAAATTCATGCCATTTTAGGGTAGCCATTTTGTCTTTTAAACCATACCTTGGTGCTCTCTTTCTTATTCCTAACTTAAATAATTAAAGATGCTGCTTCTTAATTCAGGTGGTCTTAAAAAAAAAAACTGCTAAAAGAGATCAATAGAGCCTTTTCTCAGCCTCTTTTGCTATCTTTCCCTTTCTCTGGCTAGCAGAACATTTGAAAGGCTGTGATTGCTAAGTATGTTAAGAGGCAAAGTCTGCCTTTTCCATTGATTTTATGCAATAAGTAGCTGCTTTAATTTTTTTCCCCAGATAATGAAGCTCTCGTCAATTTTCATCTTTAAGGCATTCACAACACATTATGATTTAGAATGGAAAGTTATGATGGGAAAAGTTTCTGACACACCTTGTTCTGTTTGGTCTATATATTAATTTGATGAAACAGCTAATCAATGCTTGAGTTTATAATTAGTAAGTGATAAAAATAACTTCTGTAAGATAAGGGTTAGAGATTTTTATTAACAGACACAACACAGATTTAGGTGGAAATCAGCCACCCAGTGGTCCATTCCCTTTCTTAAAAAAGTTTTACTTTTTGTTTTGTATAGCACAGATATTATATGAAGTCTAAAATATAGAACCACGAGATAGTGATAACCAGCAATCATAGAATCATAGACTTAGAGGGGAATCACAAGTCATTTAGTTTTTGTCATTTTACAAATGAGGAAACTCATTCTTAGGTACCTAAGATCACCTTCTAAGTAATAGTAACATCTGTAATTCAAGCCATAGTTCCTTGAGTCCCGCGTTTGATTCACTATCATACAGCAGTCCTGTTGCCAAAGTGACATCACTATTCTGCATAACTGTCCCAGAGCCTTAGCTTCCTACACTATGGGCCCACCTTATGTAAAATATGTGGAAATTTGCAGGACACTGCTTCAGCATTTACTATACCTCTCATTATGGAAGACACTGTTATATTCTGAAGTAGAGGCTTTGAACACATGGCCTGCAAGCCTCATGTGATCCTTAATATTCCTGAGTGTGGCATGAGCCTGGTTAAAATATAATTAAAAATAATTAACAAAGTAATGAATAATTAAGAAATAAAGTAAAACTTATAATTGTGGTTTTCTAAGTCAATAGGTGACCTTCAGTTATCCTTATGTTTGGATCAATGGTCTGGATGCAAAATTATTGCCAATTTCCTCATGTTTCTTTCTAAGCCTTGTTCAAAGGCCCTTAAAGGGAAACAAGGAACAAGTAGAAATTTGTAATTTCTCCTGAGAGTAGTTAAGAATAGATGGTTTAGGGCAGTGGTCCTCAAACTTTTTAAATAGGGGCCAGTTCAGTGTCCCTCAGACTGTGGGAGGGCCGGACTATAGTAAAAACAAAAACTCACACTCTGTCTCTGCCCCTCAGTCCATTTGCCATAACCCGGTAGGCCGCATAAACGTCTTCAAGCGGGCTGCATCTGGCCCGTGGGCTGTTGTTTGAGAACCCCTGGTTTAGGGGTTCTGGATTCAGGTCTCCAAAATGAATGCATGGATTAGTAATGTTTTACACCTAGAAATAGGATCAATAGATAGAAATTTCACTGAGGCAGATTTCAGCTCATTAAGGAAAGAATGCTACAAAATTAAAGCTTTCCAAAAGTGAGATGGAGTTTCTTGCCTTTGGAGGCTTTAAAATAGTAGCTGAGTCCTTTGTAAAGATCATATATTCTATGTGTGGTTTGTCCTAAATAACCTTTAAGATCCCTTCGAAGTCCAAAATTCTTTTTAAACAATGAAATTTATGAAATTTGGAAACGATGTTGGTTGGTTTAAATCTGAATTGCATTATATTCTTTTCTAGCCTTGGTAAATCAGCTTAGTATCTGTTGGCGTTACTTTAAAATACCAATGAATAATTCTTAGTCCTGTTATCAAAGTGTTGTTTTTTCTTCTCTTTAAAGTCATACATATATATTGTTGGACTAAATGGTTTCTGAGATCCCTTCTAAGTCTGTGATTCTCTGAAATGTGGCCAAGAACCATGCATTCTGACTCACAGAATCCTGAGGGAAAGTGATTTGCAAATAGTAAGTACTGTAGGAATACGAGTTAAGCATACCTAGAAAATCTTAATATATTTACACATGTATATTTTAAAAAATAAACACACACAATTTAATAATCCCCTGGATCCCTTATTGAGGCCTGTAACAAAATTTGAATCTACATATTTTTTTCAGTTTCACTTTTCAATTTTAGTGTAAAATACTAAAGATTAGATACATTACTCTTTTTTTTTATTTATTTTTTATTAAAGCTTTTTATTTGCAAAAACGTATGCATGGGTAATTTTTCAACATTGACACTTGCAAAACTTTCTGTTTCAAATTTTTCCCTCCTCCCCCCCCCAATTCCTCCCCTAATTGGCAGGTAGTCCGATACATGTTAGACATGTTAAAATATATGTTAAATCCAATATAAGTATATATATATTTATACAGTTATCTTGCTGCATGAGAAAAATTGGATCTAGGGAAAAAAACCTGAGAAGGAAAACAAAATGCAAGCAAACATCAACAGAAAGCATGAAAGTGCTATGTTGTGGTCCACACTCAGTTCCCATGGTTCCAATTAGAACTGGTTTGAATCATCTCATTGTTGAAAAGAACCACATCCATTAGAATTGATCATCATATAATCTTTTTTATTTTAATCACTTTATTGACAGTACCATTTCTTACAACATTATCCCTTGCACTCACTTCTGCTCCGACTTTTTCCTTCCCTCCCTCCACGCCCTCCCCTAGATAGCAGGCAGTCTTCATACATTTTATATATGTTATAGTCTTTCCTAGATACACTATATGTGTGCAGAACCGAACAGTTCTCTTGTTGCACAGGGAGAATTGGATGCGTTTCCAGCAACCATCTTTAGTATGAAGCCTTTCTTATTCTTATTCTGCTTTGTATCCTCTCTCCCAAACAACCTTGAATTCAACTACTTTGTATATATTTATATTTATTAACTTTGACTGTATATATTTTTTATAAATGCTTGTTGTCTCCTCTATTAAAATATAACTTTTTTGCAAGTAGGAGATGTTTGATTCTTTATTTTTGTATTTCTAGTGCTTAGGACATAGTTGGTGCTTAAGAAATATTTATCTTGATTTGATTTAAAAAAGTGAGTGATCTAAACTGTCAATCTTTTATGAAGTGTTTTGTGAAAGAAGATTTTAATTTGTTCTGCTGGATCCCAGAAGGGAAAACTAAGGAAGTGGAAGTTTGAGTGGATAAGTTTTGGTTGAATGTAAACAGGAAAGACTTCCTGTGACAGCTCTTCAAAATTGGAATTGGATTATTCTCAGCTGTATTGAATTCTGCATCACCTGAAGTCTTCAGGCTAAGACTGAATAGTCTCTTCTGGGAGATGATGTGTGTGCATGTATGATTTAACTTAGCCATGGGTTTTCATAAAATCACATAAGAGTTTGATTATGCTCTAATTAGAGCTACTTTAAGAGAAGCATTATGACAAGCAGAAACACTGGACTAGGAGACATTTCTTATTGTGTCTAATAAGCTATAGATGATCTTTACATTGCTAGTTTTAGAATTTTATTTGTAAAAGTAATAACTGGTGTTTGTTATTCCTTCAGAAAATTTCCCCTCTGCTTCCTATTAGGCCCCCAGTATATCTTCAGGTATGGAAATCATCCAACAGGAAGATCTTCAGGTACTTTCAAGTCACGTCAGCCAGTTTATAATGAGTGCCTGCCATTGGAAAGGGAGCAGGATACTGAAAAGGACTGGTTTTGTCATCATAAGACCACTTTCAAACAGACTTCTGCTTTAACTTCTCTAGATTTCACTTTTCTGCTTTGTAAAATGAAGGGCCTGGACTAGAAGAATTCTAAATTCTTTTACAGTTTTAAATTTATGATCTATCAAGATAACTATTTCTGTATGAGTCAACCTGGGTGTGCTAAAAGTCCAGAAGATCTGTGTTCAAGTCCCATCTTCCATAATCAAAAAGTAGGTGATGATGGCCAAATCATTTTGTTTCTATACCTTAGGCAGATTCCTTGGCACTTAACCTTCTAAATCACAAGAGGGATTTTACAGATCTTGTGATACAGTGCTGGTTATTTGAGGATACCTTGAACAAAGGAGTAAGTTTGATAAGATTTCAGGGTGAAAGAAGCTCTCATTTTATAGAAGGAGCACATTTGTGCTGGAATGGCCCAAAATACAAACATACTAAATGGCAGTGTATAGGATCTAACTCTACTTCTTTGAGCCAGCATTCTTTCTTCTGTAGCTCGCTGCTTGCTTCTTACCAATGTCCTACTATTAGGAAGGAGGAGCAGACACCATACAGTTCAGTTCCCTCTTGTTCAGAGAAGTCTCCAAAGTCCATATGGATCCCGAAAATGAATTTGGCTCCTCTAACTCTAAATACAGTTCTTTTCCTGCTATACCAACCATCTTCTAATCATTGTTCTAAATGTGGCTATTTAATTTTTTCATTTATATAAAAACAGATGAAAATCCCAAATTGTGTAGGGAACATGTGATGATGAATGATCACAAAGTGATCCCAAAGACAGAAATTCACAGCAGAGGGCCTCAAGAGGTCTTTTCTTTGAGGGAGTATAAACAGCTTTCTTAGTAGACTGCATAAAGTTATTTGAAGGCAAATTTCATCACATCATCTAGGTATCCCAGTTATTCCTCTAAAGTACTTTACTTAAAAGTGTCCTTTCTCCAGTTTGCCAATTTCTTTCCTGTAGGTAGATTAGATTTAAAATCCTGTTCCTTCTAGGAAGTCTTCCTTAATTACTTGGAAGAAAAGTAATGGTTTTTTTAGCCTTCTTATCTCTTTTTCCCTCACCCTTCCCAGGAAATGGTTATCATATATTTTAAGAAAACCTAATACACACAGTGTTCCCTGATAGAATGTAAGCTTCTTGAAGGCAAGGACTGTTCTATTTTTGTCTTTGTATCCCCTCTACCTAGCTCAGTGCCTGGTGTATGTTGGGTCCTTAATAAATGTTTATAATTTGACCATAGTAGCCTGATTCATACTCTCTGTAAAAAGAACTGGTGTGTATGTGGAGCTTACAGATATGCAATGAAATCCATCCATCCATTCGTGTGTGTGTGTGTGTGTGTGTGTGTTTTAGAAAGAGAATCTCATTTGTGTTATAATGACTTTGGGAGGCAGATACTAAAGCATTTTATCCTCCTTTAACTTATGAAGAAACTAAATCCAGGAAAGGTTGCTTTGTATTTTAAATCCTTTATTCTATTTATACTTACTCCATATTTGTTTTATATATGTACTTCTTGCCTCGCCTCTTATTGTATACCTCTTGAAAATAGGAATTATTTAATTCTTTGTATATCTGGGGCCTAATCCAGTCCCTGGAACATAGTAGTTACTTAATAAATGTTTACTGATTGAGTCACTTTCCTATAATCACTCAGCTGGCAAATGACAAAGTCAGTTTTTGAACTCAGGTCTTCCTCACTCTAAGATCTTTTCTCTGTTAACTTTGCTGTTCTGCCTCTCAATTTTTTTTTAGACAAGCAAAAAGAAGTTTATCGGCACTGAGAAGTCAGCTTTTGCTAGGAGGCTGACTTCCTCAGTGCCAAGGTCCTGACAGAGAAGTAAAGGACTAGCAGCAAAATCCTGGCAGAAAGAGAGAGATAAAGAGGGGTTAATGCTGAGAAGAGAATATCTTCTCAGTACATCAGAGTAATAACCCTGTTCATAGTCTCTTTCATCATTTGCTAAATTTTTTTGTACTCCAAACCCCCAAGTGTGAGAGGGGTGGTTTTTTATTTTTGAAACCCAGGTATGGTAGGCTGATGTATAACTTTTGTTTTTTTCTTTATACATATCTTATGGCTTCATAAGGGTTTCATATACCAAAATAAAATTGGAACATTAGGGATTCTCAGTGGCTAAGTGACTGACTTTGAAATCAGAAGACCTTGAGTTCAGGTCCTGCCTTTGACCGGATCTTAATTGTGACTCAAGACAAGTCATGGAAGCCACTCAGTACCCCTAACTGTTCTCTAATCTTTAGTTACAGAGGGAAAATTGTTTATCTGTGCTGGTGGAGGGTGTTTCCACATGGACCCTCTAATGGATCCCATTATTATTATAAGAGGAAGGTTGGACTCTGACCTAGTACCACACACATCTGTACCCTCTTACCTACTGCCAGGAGCTGATGCCTTGAGAGAAGGGAGGAGTCAGCAATTAGGTTTAAAGGAGCCCAGGCCCAGAGTGAGCTATCCATCCAGATAGTAAAATACGGGGATCAGGACATTTCAAGAAATTTGATCCCAAAGTTCTCTGACATTGTGCCTCTGTAATAGCTCTCATTTTGTCCTACTTCCTCTTAGATTAGATTGGTTGGTGTTACCTCTTCAAACCGTCAGTGGCTCGTGTGGCTAGCTAGTATGCTGGGTTCTGAATCAAGAAAGCTTGAGTTTGAATGCCAACTCACAAGCTTGCTAATAAATGCGAATGTGGGTAAGATCTTTGAGCCTCCATTACTCATCAAAATAATGGGATGAGTATACTGGCACCTGCCTCACAGGATTGTTTTGAGGCTCAAATTAGGGTGTGTATAAATTAGTAGCTTCCTGTGTGATACTTGCTCTTCTGCTGTTCCATTTCAGCAACCATAAAATTAGGATGATCCAGATCTTCCTCATACGATTGTTTTAGGTGTGAAATAAAATAATGTTTCTAAAGCACTGTAAAAATGTCAGGTCTCATTATCAACTTTAAAAATTTTCTCCTCTCTTCCTTTTCAAGTGTAATGGTAGAAATGACTGGACCCAGAGTGAGTGCCTCCTCCCAGTAAGGATCTCCATTCTGTAACCATGGAGAAAATCACTTAAAGCTTGGATTTGTGTCATGTCTATGGTCTCCTTAAAAGGGATTAGGAAGGTGCTCATGGTATAGTGCAGATCAGGTGTAAAAGAACAAAGTATGGCCAATCAGCATACATCGACAAAGATCTATAATATGTCTCTATCCATGACTATGATTGTACTCTTCTGGGAGGTTGTTATTTAGGGTATTTCAAACATGAAACACTTGCTATGACTGCCAAATAGCCATTTCATCTTAAGCTTCACTCTGTCTTTTCTTAATATCTTCTGACAACTCAGGGCCTGGCATCCTCCTGGCAGTGGTCATCTTCTCTGAGAAGGGTACAATTGCATTAAAAATTTCTGTTACTGATACCTACTGAGTTTTCCAGGTATTCTCCAACTCTGAGGTAGCCAGTCCCAAACAGGTGTGTACTTAAGCAGCGAAAGAAGAGGCCTGAGTTCCAGACTTGGATTTTTCTAGGCAGAATACCTAATTTACTTATATGTATGAACAACTTCCATTGCTGCCAAAGAGGAGGAAAAGAATTCCCTACCCCAACAAGAAGTTTGACGGGGATGGGGGGAGGGTGTTCAGGCTAGCAGAGGGCTTATTAAATAGACACAGGAAGAGAATGTGTTAGAGGGCAGAATCATCCCTTTTAAAATCTACCTAGTTGGCTATTCTTTTTTTTTTTTTTTTCCTGAGGCTGGGGTTAAGTGACTTGCCCAGGGTCACACAGCTAGGAAGTATTAAGTGTCTTCAGACCAGATTTGAACTCGGGTCCTCCTGAATTCAAGGTTGCCACCTAGCAGTAAATTACTAATCAACTTGCTTTTTGGTAGCTAGTTTCTTTTCTTTTTTTTTTTTTGCTCAGTTTTATGTGTCTCAGTCTCCCCAATCCGTCCCCAGAATTATATAACTCAGTTTACAGATCTTGTGTTATATTGTTTCCTAAACTTATTTAACCGTAGTCCACTTTGTAGCTTGAAAAATATCAGGAGAACCCAGAAATTACAACTCGCTTTTCTAGGTGTAGTCCTTTTCCAGTAATACTGTGAGGTAGGAATTGCAAAATTATCTTTTTTTATTTTATAGATGAGGAAAATGAGACTCAGATTGTCTTGCAGTAAAGTCATTCCACTTAATTAAGGTTTGATACAGTATTCAAATTTAGGTCTCCTAATTCCAAGTTTAGAACTGTAATCTACTTTGTGACACTGCCTCTTGTGCAGGGCCAGGATGGAATTGGTTCTGTGCTATGAAATGTCTTGTAGAGAAAAGGGAGTAGAAGAAGGAAAGTTTGAGTGATACTTTGGTGTTCATCCATTTAAAGATGGAGGGATCCTAAAGGTGGTCCAGTTCAACCCCATTGATTTATAGAGTAGAAAACAGACCCATTGGAAAGGAAGATAGAATTCTCCTAGATCCTGCAGATACTTGGCATACTGTAGTGGACAGTGTATCCATATAGATGGTCTTCCCTTTGCTCAACAGTAAATTCCATAACCTAAATGTTCCCTAATGATAGTGCAGCTAATGTGTTTATAGTGAGGGAACAAAAGTTTGTGGGGACAGATTGAAATGTAAAGTTCTGCTAAATGAGAGATCCTTTCTTCCGTCATAGGAATGTCAGGCACGACAATGTCTGTGGATTCCACAATTTTCTTAGCCAGGAATACCTTTTGCAGTTCTGAAGTTGAAAGTATCTCCATCACCTAAATGGTTAGTAGTTAGGATCTTTTTCATCAGGGAAAGCATTTTTAACCACAGAAACTGGATCTTCAGCTCAGATAGGCATGTGAGACAGGCAATGGAGTTGGTACAGTGAGATGTTCATCTTTGGGACAAAGGCATCTGTCTTGTTGCTGCTGCTGGTGAGATTGTGCTACAAGCATGAAGTTAGCATAAAGAACGTGATTAGGTGGGTCATTTGTGTGAGAGCTAGAGGAGACTAAGCCAGAGAACTGTGTATATATTAAGGGTATGCAGCACAGATGTGGCATTTTAAAAAAGCTTGAAGTAGAAATTTGATTGGTGCAAGAGAAGTTGGAAGGGGAAACTTCAGTTTAGAGAATGACATGAGTAAGCATTTACTTGTTGGTATTTTCCTTATCTGAGCTCTTGCTTCTTGGAGGACAAATCTGCCTTCCTGCCTTCGATTAGATCTTTCACAAAATTCATCATTAAGGGAGAGTAGAGACAGAGGTGGATAATGGAAAGAAGGCTTAATTGACATCTGGGGACCTGCATTTAAATCCTGGTGGTGTCATTTAAGACCTGTGTGACCTTAAGCAAGTCATTCAACCTCTCTGGGTGGTCTGTTCCTTATCTGGAAAATGGAGGAATTGAACTGTATGACTTTGGAGACCCCTTTATTCTAAATCTATGATCCAGTTATCATAGGAATCTGATTCTTTGAAGCTTTGAGATTGTGAGTCAGTCACTTAGCTTTTCTGAGCCTCAATGACCTCTTCTGAATAATGGGAGTAATAATAGCTGCCTCTAAGGGTTGATGTTAGGATCAAATGAAATATTTTGTATAATGTACTTTGCTGACTTTAACAAGATATATAAACTTTAGCTATTATTATTTCTACTACTAATTATAATGGAAGGGATTTTAGAGACAGTGTAATCTCAACCCCTTTTTGGACTAACCAATCTCTCAAATCAATTTTTTGGTACTTTAAAATTTTTAATTATTTTTAAAAAATTTTATGGGTGCCTTTCATTTTTACTTCAATCAATTCCAAATCTAGCCCTCCTCAGCCACTACCAAGTGAGTCCTTTGTACCAAAGAGAAACATTTACTCTTTTAAGCAGTTATGCTGACATGTGACTGTGGGACAGAGGGAACATGGTTCAAGCACCACATTCCATTCCTATAGTACTCACATATACTAAAAGAAGAGAGGTACTTCTTCAATGACCCAGACTTCAATTGTGTAGATTAGCCAGTTCCTCCAATATCCCAGCCTATCCATTAAAGTACTTCAGATGTAGAAGCTTCTTTCACTGAGGTATGCTGTCTGTCATAGATCTACTGAAGCCACCAAAACATGTTGTGCTCTAGAACTCTAGAACCATCAATACTTCAACCTGTCCCTCAAACTTCATGTTAGTTATAAAAGGAAGAGGAAAACTGAGATAATTAGGCCAAATGCTGCTGCATTTGTAATCCATTATGGGTTCGACTTGGATTCTAAAAGATCCAAGTCCAAGTTCTCCTGTCACATACTAGCTTTGATCACAGGCAAGTTATTTAACTTGAAGACCAAAAATAAGAGATGAGTTGCTGATCTTCCTTTGTGGACTGATGAAATCACAGATCTGAATCAGAACAAAAGCAAAGATTACAATCTGCAAGCTCTTAGAACAAATTATTTCTTTTTTAAAAAATATATTTCACAAATGCTGTGATAACTGCATTTTCTTTTCTGCTTTTTTAGTAACTGTGAATTAATTTTTGTGAGACCATTTTTTTCTGACTATTTAAACATGGAGTATTTTCTAGTCTTTTCATAAGGCTCTCAAATGATACTGCAGTATCTAGAGAATCACTTCTGAGTAGAATGAACTCTTATCTATTACTTTGACTTTTATGAACAATTAAAAAATAGCTCACAGATTTTTAGAACACTATAATATGATTTAATATGAGGTACCTCTCATCTTATTGTTTTCGAGAGGGAAGGAAGATAAGAAATCTTAGGGGTAAGATTCTCTCACCCTCAAGAATTATACAGTCTAAAGTAAGTAACTATTTAGTCTTTCAAAATACAAGGCCATTTGTGAGAGAGTGAGTGTGTGTATGTGTGTCTATTTTAAACTGTGTTAGAAAGGTCTTTTTGTAACAGCACACCAGTGAGAGTGAGGGACTTGGCATGCCAGCTGCCTGGAGAACTATCCTGAAACATGAACTTGGAAAGGATTTCTAACCAAGGACATGCCTCTGATTTTCTTCATCAGAATGAGTCTTAGAAGTCCCCTAAACAGGCTTTCTTACACAAAGGCTTGGGGATAGTTTGCAATTGGGAACAGCTGGAGGGTCTTGGGAAATTCCTGTTCCCTGTGTCCCAACATAAGATGTAAGATACTCCTTTGCTGAATACTTCAGTCACCTGTCTCCTGATCCTGGCTCAAAAACTTGGGGCTGTATTGGTGTTTCTCTTTCCCTTATACCCCTCATCTGAACAATTGACAGGTAAGTGCTATGGATTTAGAGTCATGGAAGAGAATGGAGGGCTGGAATGGAATCCCACTTCTGCTACTTATTATTGGGGTAACCATGGGCAAATCACTTAGCCTCTGTGAGCCTGTTTCTTCATCTGTAAAATGTGGGTCATAATTATGATGGTCATTGGAAGATATTATCATCCTACTTTCAGTGTCTATTCCTTTTCCTTCCATTGCTATTGCCAGAACTCAAAACTCTGATTCAGATTATTAACAGCATAAGTCACCATAGTCTTGTTACACCTTTAACCATTGTAGAACTAGTTTTTAGTTTTGTTTACCATTTCTAGGGTTTTGGGGGTTTTATTTTATATTTTTTTCCTCTACTTCTAAATATTTTCTCTTAGGCTTATTTTAGGTTTGCTTTTGTTAACTTACTAATTTAAAAAAATGTATATCAGACAATCAATTCTCTCTTTTGTTAATATATATTTAAAGGATATGATTTTCTCCCAAGGACTACTTTAACTGCATCCCAGAAATTTTGGTATATTGTTAAATCATTTTCATTTTCTTTTACATAGTTTTAATTATTTTTCTATGATTTGTTCTTTTATCTACTCATTATTTCATCGTTAAGCCCCATTTAGGTCTTTGTCTTTTGTAAGTGAACAATGAATGGCTTAATATTTTTATTATAGTCTGTAAAGAATATGATTACCATTTCTTAAATATTTATTTGTAACACTTCTGTATTTACTTAGTTTCTTTCAAAGTTCCTTGTGGTGCTGAGAAATACGTGTATTCTTTAGCAGTCCTATTTAGAAGACAACCGTAAATATCTTAGGTCTAATTTCTCCAGAAATTTATTTACTGTTCCCTATGTTCCGTTTATTTTTCTGTTAGACTTATCCAAAACTGGGAAAGGGAAATTGGAATCTTCTGCCACTATTGTTTTTCTGTGTCTTCTTGTAATTAATTTAATTTTTCTTTTCTCACTTTGGATGAGAAGGCATTTGGAGAACATAAATTTAATATTGATATTGGTGATAGTTTTTTTTCAACATAATCTAGTTTTTTGTTTGTCCTTTTTTATGTTGTTAAAGAATTTGTTTTGGCTTTGTCTCATAGGAAGAATGCAACTCCTGCTGTTTTTGATGCACAATAAAATTTTTAGCTCCTAATTTTTATTCTCTGTATATATTTGTTTTTAAAATCTATTTCTTGTAAGAAATAGATTATGGAGTTTTGTTTTCTTGTCCAATTTATTACTCCTTTTCATTTTATTGGATTGACATTTAAAGTTGAAAGGTAGGCTTATATTTTCCCACATTTTATCTCTTAACATTTTCCCCCTAATTAAAATTTTACCCCCTTCTTCAGCAAACACAATATTATCTTCCTTCAGTTACTTTACCTTAAGACAACTATCCCACTGACCCTTTCCTTCTCTCTGAAAACCTTCTTCTTCCCAAATTGTTACCTCTTTCCTTGATTTTGGATTTTTCCCTTTTAGTCCCTTTTTTTTTCACTTGCTTTTATGTAGTTATTTCTTTTCCTTTTCCCATTTTCCTAACTGCAGTGTGTTATTGAACTGCATTTTGCCCTCCATTTGGCCACTTCACCCCCACGCCCCATTTGCCTTTCCATTTCTTCCCTGGGTCCATTCCTTCCTACTCTCCTATCTACAGGATCTCTGATTCTCTTTCTCCTGAGTCAGGATAAATGGTATGTGTACATACTAAATCCCTGTAGATAAACCCCATTGTGAGGTCCTCATCTCTTATAGATTTTCTCCTCGCCCACAGGAACAGTGGTACCCTTTCCCACTAGTGAAAGAAGATATTCCCCTTTTCCTTTTTTCTCCACTGTCTTTCTTTGGCTCTACTCCCATTCTTCCATAGGTTGCCTTTTTTTTCCCCTGAGAGACTGTAAGGGTTATTTTCCCTTCATTGTTAGCCTTTGACTTGAGTAAGCTACTTCACAATATCCAGCTTTCCCTTTGTTATCTCCTCTTCCTTTTTGTGTTACCTCTCATTCAGCAATTAAATAATAATTTAAAGAAAACTGCTTTTGTTGTGTTGTGAAGTGTACTTCATGATGTTTCAGGCTTGTTCCTTTACATATCACTTCTCTTTTGGCTTCTCCTTTCAGTCATGTCTTTTTGTTTTGTTTTTCTAAATGAAGAAATCTATTAATGATCTCTTGTTATTTTCTTGTCCTTGGTTACTGTTTTTGTTACCCTCTGTTTCCTTAAAAGGAAATAATCTCTTAGATCTGGTTTTCTTTTTAGGAATGATTTGAATACCTCTTTTTTTTTTTTTTTTTAATTGAATGTATGTCTTTATGTTTTGGCTCAGATTAGCAGAATAGGCCATGTCACTTTGTTGCATCTTGAACTCCTTTGCTCTTCAAAACACATTCCATTTCCTTTTGTAGTTTCTGGTAGGTGCAGAATAATCTTGTGATAGTTGAATTTACTCTCTTTTATATGATCTTTTTTTCTTCTTTGCTTTCAGAATTAGTTGTTTGTTAATGAAATTCTCTAATTTAGCTCCTGCATATCCTACAAAATGTAGCATAAAATTCTGGATCTAGTCAGAGAGACTCAAGTTTAGTCTGGCCTCACACACTTATTAATTCTGTGATTTTTGGGCAAGTCACTTGATGCTTTTCTGCCCCAATTTACTCATCTGAAAAAGGAAATAGTAATAGCACATGCATCCCAGGATTTTGAGGAGAAAAAGAGTTGATATTTGTAAAATACTTTGCAGTGCTAATTATTGTTATTTTCTGGAGACAATTTGTAGATTCTTTTCAATTGGAACTTTATTTTTATAGTTAGATGTTTTTTCTAGATGTTCAATTTTTTTTTAACTTGTGTTTTTCTAGGAGAATTATTTCTATGGATCCTGTCCTTGAGATCAATGTTTTGCTTGTGTGGACATCGTGATTTCTTTTAATGTTATGTTATTTGTCTCTTTACTTTTTTATATTTGTATTTTTTGTATATTTGTATTCCTAATCAATAATTTGCTTTTTTTTTCTTTGGTGAGGATTTCCACTGTGGTTTTAAGCTTTTCTTTACCACTTATTTCAGTTGTCTAGGCCATAAATACTGCTTTGCCATTGAGGAACATCTTGCTCTGATTTCATGCTTTCTTTAGAATCCACAGCATCCTCTGCTCAGGTGTTGATTCATCTTTCTTTGTCTTGCAATATTTATTGAACTATCCAATCTGGAGGCCCTCCTGTCATTAATAGCTTCCCTGTTGGTTTATCTGCTTGTGCTTTCTCACCCTCCAGTCTCTCCATGACAGGTAGAGGGGAATAGACCTTGTGCTTGGAGTGTAAGCCACAGGGAATACTGAGTAGATGTGAGTTTAAGCATTCATTTTGATTTTGTAGAAGTTAAAGTTTTTGGAGACAGAAAATCAGCCAGGTGGGAAATGATGAAATATCTCTCCAGTATACTCTCTTTTAATAGAAGAACTAGGAAATGCTGTTTGATCTCTACCTTCTTCAATAAGAGGGGAAGGAGGGAAGGGCTCAGGACCATGGGGTAGGAAGTATTAAGGAGGTTTGAGTTTCAGAGTTGATTTTATCTTGTAGGAAGATGAGTTCCTGGAGATAGTGAATAACAACCAAGTCTAAGTAAATACATCTGAAACTCTCCCCTTAGTAATTTCTTAAAGCACAGAAGTATTCTATCACATTTATGTACTGTAAATTGTTCAGCTTACTCCTTAGTTGCTGTTCATCCACTCATATTCCCATCAAAGGTTGCTTCAAAAGAAAGCTATAAATATTTTTGTATATCATTAAGTGTTTATTTTTTGTTTATAAGTAATTAATCTCTTAATTTACCATTCTCCTCCTAATTCCCCTTTTTCCTTTGTTGAATGAAATGTACTCAACCAGCTCAATCTAAATAATGACAATTAGCAAGTTTTTTTTCTGGCATTAAGACTAAATTTGCCTCTTTGAAACATCCACACTTACTATTAGTTTGTCCTTGGAAGTCAAAAAGAAAATTTCTCTTTGACTTTAAAGGTGGTCAAAGATACGAAGAAACTTCTAATACTCGTTTGAGCCAAGGTAAATATCCAGATTTTTTTGGTCTGCTGCTACTTTAGAAATATTTGAACTATTTCACTATTTTGGCCAACCTTTTCTAAATGTCAGCTGCTTTTTTTTACAATAATTTAAACAAGCACAATTTTTTTTTTAAAGAAACAAAATATTAAATTAAAATAGTAAAATTAAAGCACAAAGAGATTGAGATGGTTTTTATTGGTAATAAATGAGAAATCTAGAATGAGAAAAGAGACCATCATATTCCAAACTCAGTGCGTTCCTTTGCTACCACGTTGCCTAGATGTTATTTCTGATGAATTCATCTTAAATGAGGAACGTCTACGGCTTCTGACATGCTGAGTTTATTTGCCCAAGTTGGTTATTCACTAGAACAGAACTAGAGAGTTCTGTCATTTAGCATATCTTTGGTGTTAGGATCACTTTATGAAGGTCACCTCTGGTAGCAGGCTATATGTGGGTATAGAACTTATTAAATATTCACCTCCCTTCCTATGTCTTTAATAAATTCTCTTTCCCCCAAAGTGTGTTGCTCTCTCATGCTCATCCCATATAATTTCTGAAAGGAGGGCATTCCCTCTCTCAAATGATGTGTTTAACAGATCACTGGTAGAGAAAATTGAACAGTCTCATCAGCGCTTCATGAGGCAGATATAGGTCCAGTGAGAAGAAGATCTCATTGCAACCTGTCTAATAACTATAAAGTCATCTAAACTCTTGCAGTGGGGGGCCCCTAATAAGACAGGTGAGATTCTCAAAAATAAATGCTACAGGAGGAGTTCCTCTACTAGTAGAGAGAATTAACTAGGAGCTGCTCTATATTTTCTAATTTCTGTCTTTTAATCATATTTGTAGTCAATGAGAAACTCAGACTGTTTACATAAAAAGTCCTTTGGGATGACTTTTCTTATATGACTGCTTCTTGTAAATTAGGATTTTTTTCCCCTGCAAAGAGTGAGATTCCTTTCAGTGCACATGCAAAAGTTGTGAAAGAAATTTTGCCCCATTCCGAAGTGTCACATGACAGAAGTATTTGTCCCTAGCAAATTTAGGATAAATGTGAAATTTGTTCCCTTGTTCCTCTGTCCTTGACTTCTTGCTTGTAAAGCTCTCTGCATTCCTACATTTCTTGCTTTGTCACATGGTGGCTTTAGATGACTTCTAAGGTCCTTACCAGATCAATCTGAATTTCTAGTTCCACTTATACCTTACCATGAGGTTTGTAGATGCCCCCTATTTTTACAAAGACTGAGTCAGAAGAGGGAAAACTGTCATCTTCTGCAAGCTAGAGAAACTAGTTAGATTGATTAGTGGTGGTATGGACAGCTGTCATGCTAGGACAACCTGGCAAGGACATCCGTATGTTGGCCACAAGGTGGTGCTCTTTTTAGCTTTAGCAGTTCCAGAGCCAATTCTACCTAGAAAATGGTTGTAATTGGCTGTACTAGCCAGTGTCACATAAGTCAGAACATTTTGGGGGTATTGCAAAAATGAGGGAGAAAGAACCAAAGTGGTGAATAAGATTTGACTGTCTACAGTCTGAAACCTGTGGGAAGTAGGTTTCTTAGGATGGAAGATTAAGCACAAGGATCCTAGAGGAAGGAAGATTTTTGACTAAACCTACTGTATCCTTGGGCAGTTAGGTGTCATAGTGGATAGAATGTCTGACCTTGAGTCAGGAAGATTCAACTCCCTGAGTTCAAGTCTGATCTCAGACACTTATTAGCTGTGTGACAACTCTCTGCCTCAGTTTCCTCATGAGCTAGAGAAGGAAATTGTAAACCACTCTAGTGTCATTGCCAAGAAAATCCCAAAATGATTTGGGTCACAAAGAGTTGGAAACGACTGAACAACTGTATCCTAATCTGGTATTGATGCTGGAGACCTTGGAACCAAAAGGGTTCCCTTGTTCCCTTGTTCCACAACAAGGGACAACCCTTGTTCTTGACGTCTGAGTGAAATTAGCTGAGACCAGAGGTTGCTGGATCATATCATATCATAAATGATCATCAGGGCACTTTGTTTAATTTTATGTTGGTTTTTTTTTTTTTTTTGCTGCTGGGTGACTTGCCCAGGGATACACAGCTAGGAAGTGTTAAGTGTCTTGAAATCAGATTTGAATTCAGGTCCTCCTGACTTCAGGGCTGGTGCGCTACACATTGGGCTACATAGCTGCCCCATGTTGTATTTTTAATATAGAAAGGAATTCTGTAAACTCAACATGAAAAAAAACAACAGAATAGGCCAGCACATGACTTTCAAGCTGTACAGACACTTGATTGTGATGGTGATGGAGCATTGGCTACCTATTAGGAAGAGCCAGATAGATGAGAAGCCACCTCTGTCATGGATCACCCAGTGTCTGATGGTAAGCAAGTTAGACTATGCAGATTATCTGGGCAAGAGTCACAAAATTGCCAGGACTATAGAGATCATCTGAGACAAACCCCTCATTTGATAAAAGGAGAAACCAAGGCTCAGAGAGTTTTTGTGACCTATTCAAAGACTTATAGATAGACTGTGTGACACATTTGACTTAGCATATATATAGTAAGATGCAAGTATTCCTGGTTAAGTTAAACTTTAATTTCTCAATGCTGTGGGGATAATTAGGCAAATAAGTATGCATTGAGTTTGTGAAGTTAGGATATTTTGTTAACTAATATGAGAACTGCCTGTTCCGTGTCAAGGAAAGGGATAGAAATCTTGTAGAAAATGTAACATACTTTTAAGGAGTCTGTTCATTTGTCGAATGGTTTTATTGTAAATAAATTCATTGCTAACTTCTTACTTTAAATTGTTACTCACTATATTTATGTATCCTTCCCAGAAACTTTTATTAACTTAAGATAAATCTGGCAACTTTAGATGAATTTGTTTTTGTATTGGAATACAATATATAATATAATATTGGCTTCTGATTTTTGTTTGTAGATAGGTGGTTTTGGTGATGGATGTAGGTGATAATTAAAATTGTGAATTCCCTGATTTGAATTCCAAATTTGAAATGTTATGAGATTTGAGTTAATTTTCATTATCTTGCCTGTTTATTGGCAAAGTAAATTGGAAGTTTGTTTAAGATAAATTTTGTAGGAAATTTCTACAAGTGACTGGAGAAGAATGGACAAGAGGTACAGGAAGGCATTAGCTGGGGAGGAAGGGAGACATCTACTTTTCCCCTTTATCTGTAAGGTTTACTTATCAAAGGGGATTGCCCCCTTTGATTTTTGTCAAGGGTCATCCATTTTTCTTTCACATTGTCTCCCCTCATAAGTCCCAAGAAACCCATGATGAAGTGTTTGTCTTCAGGCTACAAGGGATGGCCAAATGACCATCCAATTCTGTTCTTCCCCTACACTAACATATTCTATACTCACTTGATTTTTCTTCATCTCTCCACTATACTTTAGATTGTGCGTTATTTTTTCTCCAGGCGAAGATTGGTCTTTATTATCTCTCAATCTGAAACTTTATTTTAGTGTTCTTTTTATTGGCATTACTGTAGCTTTTTTACATCATCCTCCTGTTCCTGTTTGCTTCATTGTGTATCATTTTGGACTTTTGTGTTCCTGTGTTTATCTCAAGTATTTATTTTTTGACAGTTTTAAAACTGTTTTATTATTTTCAGCTTTTAAAATAGACTATTCTTTGGAGATCCTAGAGGTGCCTTTCTTACATGCAATTTTTAAAAAGAATTTTTAGCCAATCATTAGTCTCTCATAAAGAGACTCCCTGTAACTCCTGAAGGTGGTCTACTCTTTGATGATTCACAGTCACACCATGTGGTTAGCATTACTTAAGAGTCATTGCTGTACTACTTTTCCTTTTTAAGAAAAGTTTAACTATTAGTTGGTTAATGAGTATTTTACATTTCATATTTGAATTATTCATTTCTTCCTTTGATCTCCTAGGTAATTTTTATAAGGGCTTATTAACTACTTGGTGATTCTCCTTTGGGGCCTGAAAACTTTTTTCCACTTGACTGTGCCTCTTCTGGACTTCTAATTCTGTAATATAACTGCTGCCTTGTCATTCAGGTCTTGCCTTTCAAAGAAAGATGCCTCTTGATGTTGTTGAAAGCTGTCTTCCTTTAAACTCATCGACTATCCTGCTTCGTCCTTATTTCTCCCATGCTGAGTTTATTTATCTTAGATATTCCTTGAGTAGCATCTGCTTGAAAAGTTAATCTTTGAAATTGGTCTGTTTTGATTAACCAATTAAATCAGATGTTTCATTTCAGGAAGAATGCCTTAAATTTCTTTAAAACTGAGATTTTAAAAATTTTTACTTATTTCAAAGTGGCTTGTTAACCTAACTATATACATTTCAGAGGTCACCACCAGATTTCCCCTAGGTGGGGAGGGAGAGAACGAAATGATTAAGAAATTTTTCTCTTTAGTAAGTTTTACCTTTTTAAAAATCACATTCATTTTTGGATCTCTTCTTTTCTCTTCAACTCCCTTTTGCCCCTCATTCTTTTATAACAAAGAAACAAAAAAAACACCCTCTCTTTGTAATATAATGAGCGTAAATGAGAGTAAACATGGTGTCTCTCTGTCCAGAGCATGTAGGTATGTTGTTACTATGTGTTGTTATCTGTTCACCTTCCTCGTTCCATTTTTCAAGTAGTTGTTTGAAAACGGAAAAAGGCCAAGATCTGCTAAATGAGACAGTCTGCCCCATGGAGCACGTGTAGCTTACTGTCCTGCCTTGTCCTGATATGTCCTGACATGTCCTGACATGTCCTGTCCTATCCTGTCCTGTCTTGTCCTGTCTTGATCTGTCCTGACATGTCCTGACATGTCCTGACCTGTCTTGATCTGTCTTGTCCTGTCCTGTCCTGTCTTTATCTGTCCTGACATGTCCCGTCCTATCCTGTCCTGTCTTGTCCTGTCGTGTCCTGTCTTGATCTGTCCTGACATGTCCTGTCGTGTCCTGTCCTATCCTGTCCTGACCTGACCTGTCCTGTCCTGATCTGTCCTGACATGTCCTGTCCTATCCTGTCCTGTCTTGATCTGTCCTGACCTGTCCTGTCCTGTCCTGATCTGTCCTGACCTGTCCTGTCCTGTCTTGATCTGTCCTGACATGTCCTGTCCTATCCTGTCCTGTCCTGATCTGTCCTGACCTGTCCTGTCCTGTCCTGACATGTCCTGACATGTCCTGTCCTGTCTTGATCTGTCTTGTCCTGTCCTGTCCTGTTTTGATCTGGCCTGACATGTCCTGTCCTAATCTGTCCTGACATGTCCTGTCCTGTCTTATCCTGTCCTGTCTTGTCCTGATCTGTCCTGTCTTGTCCTGACCTTTCCTGTCCTGTCCTGATCTGTCCTGACATGTCCTGTCTTGTCCTGTCGTGTCCTGTCTTGATCTGTCCTGACATGTCCTGACATGTCCTGTCCTGTCCTGTCTTGATCTGTCCTGACATGTCCTGTCCTATCCTGTCCTGTCCTGATCTGTCCTGACCTGTCCTGTCCTGTCCTGACATGTCCTGACATGTCCTGTCCTGTCTTGATCTGTCCTGACATGTCCTGTCTTATCCTGTCCTGTCTTGATCTGGCCTGACATGTCCTGACCTGTCCTGACATGTCCTGACATGTCCTGTCCTGTCTTGACCTGTCCTGACCTGTCCTGTCCTGTCCTGATCTGTCCTGACCTATCTTGTCCTATCCTGTCCTGTCTTTTCCTGATCTGTCCTGATCTGTCCTGTCCTGTCCTGTCCTGACATGTCCTGATCTGTCCTGACCTGTCTCCTCACCTGTTCCTGTTCCCTTCCTCCCTTCCCTTCAAGATAAAAGACAAAAATGAAATCGAACACTCCTGATTTACTCTTATTCTGTGAAAATAAGTGAAGGCATTTTATTTAGCTCTAGTTAAACCCTAATTTCCCTATTGGTAAATTCAGGGGTTGAACATGATGGTCCCTTCTAGATTTTAGAGATCCTCTAAGGTGACTTTCAGTCACACATTGAGACCCAAGCTTGTTCTGGAAAAGGACTTGGCATGAGGGGTATTGGAGCTCTCGCCCTTTTCCCTATTTTGCCATTGACTAAAGACAGATTCTTCTGTCTTTTCCTGTCCTTTCCTTTCCAGTCCTGTCGTGTCCTGTCCCTTCACTTTTGTTTTCCTCATCTCCTCTTCCTTGAAAGATCAACTCCGGTTCCTATAAGAAACCTTCCAAGATGTCCACCACAACTTGGTGATATTGCATCCACCAAGAGAATGTCCTCCAAATTCCTTGAGGGCAGAAGCTGTTATTTCCTTTTAATCTTCATCTCTCCTAGTCTACCACAGAGTACCTTAATCCACGAGTTAAATGGATATGAACAAATAAACTAAGGTAAAAACTCAGAACAAAGCAAAAGGACTATGAAGAAGCCATCTTTGGGTCTACAGAGCTCTTAATTATCATTAATTACCCATAAATTTGTGTTTGAGGTTATGGCTGATCCTGAAACTATTCAGGTAACCATTTGTAGACAGTGGTCCAAAATGAAGTACACTGTTTTGTGCACAACCCCAAATGCTTTTCTTCCAAACAGTTATTTTGATGATCAACTTGATCTGTTATATAAATATAACATATTTCTGCATTGTGAAAAGATTTGACAGTACAGGAAACCAAGAAATCATTACAGAACTGTACTTCCTCCCCAAATTAAAAACACTCTTTTGTCATTGCACAACCACAAATGCTTTTCCTCCAGTTATTCTGTTCTACACCCAGTCCATAGTGTTCAAATCCTGAGTTCCTATGATCTCATTACATGGAAAGTGTCCTTGCTTCATGGCTACCCCTCTCCTTACCCTTCGTTCTGACTCAATCTGATCACTGAGACTGATCTCAGCTAAGTATTGATTGGATGAAAGCCATCAGCTCTTAAAATGATAACAAATCTTAACCCTCTGAGGGTAACAGCTTCCTCAGAGACAAACTTGGCACTAGAGATGTTCTCAAAGTATAGTCTGGGAACCCTTTTCAGATGTTCTATGAGATCAAAACTCATTTTAACTTATTTTATAGTTATTTATAGTCATTTTAACTTATTTTAATTTCTAATATAGTAAATACTTTAAATAAAATTTAACAGGCAGTATCGTGTCTGTGACATGACATAAAGAAAAGCTCCTTGGGTGTGTTCTTAAAGGAAGGGGCATAGTGTTACAGGGCCTGGAATCAAGAAGACTCCTTCCTCTTTCTGAGAACAAATAAAGCCTCCGACACTTACTAGCTGTGTGACCCTGGGTAAGGCACCTCATCCTGTTTGCCTCAGTTTCTTCATTTGTAAAATAAACTGGAGAAGGGAATTGAAAAACACTCCAGTATCTCTTCCAAGAAAACCCCAAATGCAGTCGTGAAGAGTTGGACACAACTGAATAATATAGACAGGAGACCTTAATCAAGGGCTCATATTCTTCTAGATTTTAACCTCACAGGTTAGAGGAGGCAAGTTACTTGATAAAGGTGATAAAAGGACATGACAAAAGAAGAATTAGTGCCCAGGTCTTCCGCCTTCCAGCTTAGAGTTATTATAGGGAAAGCATATACTTCATTATTTTGAGAAAATGCCTGTACATTGTGCTGGGGTGGAGAAAACTTAAAAGAAAATTATTTGCCTGTAATTAATTATTTGGTTAATGTGATCAGCATTGCTGATGAGGTCGGGGAATTTTGAAAGTTATTTTTTTAATTCAATGTCATTACAACAATCAATAATTAGGGAACAATAGTTTTTCAGAAGTCATGTTTTTCTTCAAGTTACTATTCATCATATAAAATATGAGAATAAGCAAAAGTGAACTAATTTCTACTCAGAAAATATTCATCATTCATTCCTTTTTCTGGTTCTGCTTAATATGTGGCACCACGTCATAATTTCCTATTCATGTTTGATTATTTTAATTTGATTTGTTAGGAGGAACTTCAGGAATGCCAGTGTGATTGTACCATTGAAGGGAGGAAGGGAATTATTATTATACATATAATGATTATTACACATATTAAACATAAACAGGTAGTTTATATTTATAGAATTTATATTTAATCTTAAGGTCAGTAGAGAACTGTTGGAGTTTAGGAAGGAAGAAGAGGAGAAACATAGGTTTAATTAAGTTGTTTTGGTACGAGTGTATCTGAACTAGACTGATAGCTATATGAGTAGAGAGGAGGGAATCTATGGGAGATAATATTGTAGAGAAAGAAATTATAAGATTTGACACCTGATTTATATACATGGAGTAAGGGAGAGTGATTTGAGAGGGATGTGGTAAGGGTTGAGTGTTTGCCAATTTGAAATAATAGCAGAAGGATTAGATTTGTTCTGCTCAACTCCAGAGGGCAGAACTAACTCTAATGCATGTAAGTTGTGAAGAAGCAAAGTTTGGTTCTGTGGGAGGAAAAACTACTTAAGAGAATTGTCCAAAACAACAACAACAACAACAACAACAACAAAACCAAAAACCCTCAATTAGAGCTCTCCCAAAATGGAAAAGGCTATTTCAGGAAGTAATGTTTTCCTACACAAAGATCTATTTTGGGAGTTGTGGGATGAGAGAGGATCATTCAACAAGAAGCCACAGCCTACTGATGGATGCTCTGTTGTTATTCAATCGTTTTCAGGCCCGTCTCACTCTGTGACCCCTTTTGGAATTTTCTTGGCAAATACACTGGAGTGGTTTACTATTTCCTTCTCTAGCTCATTTTACAGTGAGGAAATTAAGGCAAACAGGGTGAAGTGACTTGGCCCAGAGTACCCAGGTAGGTAGTATCTGAGGCCAGATTTAAATTCAGAAAGATAAGTCATCCTTTCTCTGGATCTGTCATTGTATCCACTATACCACCTACCTGTTCCTGTTGAAATATGGTCCACCATAATTCTCATTTTGGCCTTTATGACCTCATGTTGGGAATTATTATAAAACAAGACTTTAGTTAGAGAATCTGTTTACTCCTGTAGGTGAGGGCTTTTTTGGATGTGTATGTGTCCCAAAAGTCTCATAAACTTGACATATTCACCTTTGGCTATAAGGTCAAAATATGTATGTACACGCACCCCACATTGGGAAAATTCTGGTCCAAAGGTCAGTATGCAAATCTCATTAATCAGAATGGGGATTAGCTCTATCAGATAGCTGTTATGCTGTGAGAACTTCCCTTGAACAACTTCTAATAGTAATTTACTGGCACACAATGAACTGGGGCACAAAAAGTACATGCATATAAGGGAGATAAATGGGACTAAATTCTGTGAGAGAGGGAGAGAGAAGACATGCATACAAAACACTGGTGCAGAAATAGAGGCAGCAACTTGCCAGGAAGGTTCCTTTGGGAAGACAGAATAGAACACTAAAGATCCTTTTTACTCGAGTCCCACTGAATCATTTTTTAAACTGTGTGAAGCACCTCTTTTGGCAAAAAAGAATGGAAGAATTTTGTAGTTTCTCTTAGCCTTCCGAAAGAATGAGAAAACTCTTCTTGCTAGATAAACTTTGAAAATAGGAACCCCTCCTAATCCACCTGTAAAATGTCAAGTGGCTTCTTTTTCTAGTCTCAAATAACAACTACCTTTCTCCACTTCCTTACCCTAGCAAAATAAAAATAATTTAAAAAAACCCTAACTCTGAGAGAGAACTACTTCCACTGCTTGGGATTTTTTGGTTTTGTTTCGTTTTGTTTTGTTTTTATCAAACTACGAAATTGTTGTCCTTGGTACTCTGCTTTCCCATACCAAGAATATATTAAAAGTATTTTTTATTCTATCTTATCTCTTTCTGTTTCTCTTTGGCCTTGTAGTATTTGTTTCTTTCTTACATTTGCAAGTTAGCCAACTGCAGAAAAGATCATTGCAAACCAGATAGGTTATCTTTGTCAGGAACCAGAAGCAGTTACTGTGCAAGGCAGAGAGTGGGATAGGCAATAGGGATGTAGACTTGGTTTGTCAAATTTTGGTGTGGGAATTACAGGCAGAACTTGCATAGTTTTTGTTGGGCCTAATTGCTTTTTATTATGTTTTGATCTTAGGCATAATTTAGGTCCAAAATTGCTAATTTATCTTCTTACAAGGAAAGGTATAAAATACTCAAGCCTGTGGGGTCAGTTGGATGAAGGAGGACAAACAGGTAAGTCTTCAGAAAAAGTCTTATCCCTTTCCAGAGGCTACTTCAGTTGTTCCTTGACAGCAGCTTGGTACAGATATTCAGTGTCAAATGCGCCACTGTATATCATTACTATGGCTGCAGAAAGTCTTAGTACTTCAGTAGACAGCAGGCCATGTATTGTAGTTGCTTTCTATAAGTTTGTTCTTTCTCTACTCTTTCCTCTTGTAATACATGCTGTATGTTTCTGCTCATATAATATTCCTAAAATGCTGCATTGAACATGTCACTCCTTTGTAAGAGAACTTAAAAGGTTAGCATTTTTTTTTACCTTGTCCAAAAAATAGGTCTCTTTATATAGTCTGTTGCCTCTCCGTCAGGCTATCGATAGCATGTTTTACCACTGATACTCTGAAATTGAATCCTTATTAAATTGATCACTGAGTTGATCCTTCAGAGTTGTCTCTACAATGTTGTTGGTTTTATATAAATCATTCTTCTGGTTCTGCTAATTTACTCTGCAACTGAGCCATTTCACCAAACTAATAATATCTTTCTAATTACATAGGTCTGTTTTTATTTCCATAAAGCTTTTAAATAATATTTTCATTGCAATTTTTGGACTTTTCTTTAGATATGATATTCATCAGTTAAAATTTAAAAATTTTTCTTTCTTGACTATTATTTTATTTATAATAAACTTGAAACAGAAATATATTTTCTTATCCTTTGCTGTTGTATTATATTAGTAAACAAAGTAAAACGTATTTTTCAAAATTTTCACTGTAAATTTCCACTGGGTTGGCTATTTAGCATGTTTTACATATAGTTATAATTTTGAATAGTGAAAATACAAATAATGCAATGAATTAATGGAATTCATTTACTTGTGTTAATAAGTACCTAAAGTTGTTATGAATGTCTTGATAGGTAAACTCGCAAATATTTTATATATTTCTAGTAATTTTAGTGGATTTTTTTGTTTTTGTTTTTCTGCTAAGTTTTTTGACAATATGCAGAAGTGCTAATTGTTACATGGATTTAATACCATGAAACTTCATTGAATTTATTATTTTAATTACTTTTTTAGTTGACTGTCTTGAGCAGTAGTGTTAAACTGAAAAAGATGGGTCCCTGGCCCTAAATTTGTACTAAAGTACAAAATTAATATTATATGTGTTGCATTATATTTTTATTTACTTAATTATACATTTCTCAATAACATTTTAATCTGATTCACAGCATAGGGGGAAGTTTTTAATGATTGCTCTTTTTTTTATTGCTATATCTAGCATTTCTAGCCTCAATATTAGATGTTAGCAGTTGCTTTATTCCTGATATTATTGTTTATCAATGTTATATATAATGCTGGCTCTTGGTTTTAGACAAATAATGTTTAGAAAAGGATCATTTATTCCTGTTTTTTCAGTATTCATAATATTGTATCTTGTCAAAAGCTTTTTTCTTCATCTCCTGATGTAAGTATATACTTTTTGTTGTTCATGTTATTAATGTGATGCGTTATATTGATAATTTTAAAAACAAAAATTCAACCCTGTGTTTCTTGTATAAATGTAACTGAACATACATAGGACATAATTTTTTGATATATTGTTGCTGTAGCTTCTTTGCTATTATTAGGAATTTTGGTCTGTTTTTTATATTTTATCTCTAATTGATTTAAAGTTTCAGACCTTTCTGTCTTTGAAGAAAATATTTGGTAGGACTCCTTTTTTCCTATTTTAAAGTGTACTTTATATAACATTGTAATTAATTTGTTTTTCAGATGTGTGATAAAATTTATTTATGAATCCATCTAGTCCTGGGTTTCCTTTTTTCTTTTGGATTTCATCTAGGGTTTGTATGGTTTCTTTTTCTGAAACTGGTTATTTAAATTACTCATTTCTTATTCCATTAAATGTTAGCATTTCAAGTTTTTGTACATGTTACAAATCAGATTGTCAGTTTCATTGATACATAATTGGACAAAATATTTACTAATAATTTTCTTAATTTTTTTTCATTTGTTGTAAATTCTTTTTATATTTTGAGACTGGTAAATTTGAGCTTTCTCTTTAAAATTAAATGAACTAATCACTGATCTGTGTTTTTTTTTTCTTTTTATTCTTTTCTTTCTCTCTGTTTAAAAAAAATAATGAATTTATTTAAAACAAATACAAAAGAGAAAAAAACTTTGCCATGTGCACAGCAGAACATTAGATGATTAAAAATATGTTGAAAGAAATTTTCATTTCAAGAAAGCCTATATAATAAATACTAATGATTTTATTCAGAGCTGTCCGTCTTTTCTTTGCTTCTTATAGGTTTTTGTTCTCTGCTATGCTCTTTTTACTTGATTCTTTTCCCCTCTTTGTTTCCCTTTTCCCCAAGAAGGTTCAGTTCAGTGCAGATACACACACATATATAGATAGATATCTACAATGTGTATACATATATAAATATATGCATATGTTTATATAAGATCATATATATAAGATCATATATATAAGATCATACTATGCTTGTTTGTCTTGTTTCCTTGGAGATGGATAGTATCTTCCTTTATAAATCAAAGTAATTCCATTTTTTTTCCTGAATCTACCAACTCATCATTTTCTTCATCACGCAAATATTCCAACCTTAATACTGTCTAATTGTTTTAAATAGTCTAAAACAATATTGATTAGTATGGCTAAACTATTTTTGTAGTTATCTTATTTTTCTTTTTGATTGAGTCTATCTTGACTTTAACTTTGTCTGAAGTCATAATTTCTGCACTTTTTTTGCTTAATAAATACTCCTGATCTATATTATTAAGTCTGTGTGTATTTCTTGTTTCCTATCCTTCCTGACTCCTTGGCTTTTCCTTCTATCTTACCCTCCTATTATTTAACTCCCCCCCAAAGATACCTCTCTTATCCTCTCTGCCTATCCTTATCCCATTCTTGTTAATCTTTTCTATGCCCCTCTTTATCCTCTTCCCTCACCTTATTTTTTTTTTATAAATTTATAAGACTTTTATTTCCTTTTAAATGTATATATTGTTCTCGCTTTAACCCTGATCTGATGTGAGTAGGGTTCCCTCTAAAAATCCCTTCTATATCCTTTCCTCCCTCCCTCCCTCTTCCCTCACCCTTTTATTTCTTTATGAATTTAGAAGACTTTTATATCCATATATATATATATATATATATATGTATATATAAATATATTAGTATTCCCTCTTTAACCCATTTTGGATGAAAGTAAGATTCCAGAACTACCAGCTCCCCTTTCCCATCTAATTCTTTGTTTTTTTTCTACATGGTTTTGCTTTTTAGAATCACATCACACTCACTCTATCCTTCTTTCTTTTGAACTACTCAATTGTTAATGACAACCTTAGACATATGTTTACATTTCCAATATTAAAACATTAGCTGTCCTTAATGAGTCCCTCATAATTTGTCTTACATTTCTTTTGAATCTTTTATGTCAGATTTTTCTATTAAGTTCAGGTCTTTTTGCAACAAAATCTTGGAAATTAATTGAATATTCTTTTTTTCCCAGTTCAGGACCATATGCTTAATTTTGCTGGGTGTGATATTTTCAGCCATAACCTAAGTTCTTTTGCTCATTGATATCTAGTGTTCCAAAACCTGCAGTCTTTAAATGAAATCATTGCTAAGTCTTGTTTGATTCTAATTGTGGCTCTGCCATATTTGAATTTTTTTTTTGGTTGTTGTTTTCTACTTGACCTGGGGAGTTTTGGAATTTGATTTTGATGTTCCTGTAGGTTTTCCTTTTGAATCTCTCAGATGGTGATCAGTGGATTTTTTTTCCTATGTCTGCTTTCTTCTTTTGTTCTAAACTTCAGGACAATCTTCTTTAATTATTTCTTGTATTATTGTAATAAGATCATTTTTTTGATTGTAGCTTTCAGGTAGTCCTATTATTATTATTATTATCTGTTTTCTATAAGATGTTTTTCCTCTGAGATGTGTCACCTTCTCTTCTCCTTTTTTCATTCTTTGTATTTTGCTTTATTATTTCTTGGTCAATTCTGATATTGGAGTCATTTTATTCTTTAAGATTCTGGATCTCCCTTTCTAATTGGTTGACATGATATCTACTTTATTTGTTTTCCAGGGGATACACAGAAAGACCAAAAATAGTCCCTCCTGTCAAGGAATGCACAGTCTAATGAAGGCAACAGCATGCAACTATCTATGTACAAGTAAGATACAAGCAGGATAAATTGAAGATAATACAGGGAAGAGGTATTGGAAATGACTTCATTTAGAAGGATGGGTTTGACAATTGATAATTTCATCCAAAAGAATGACAGTAATGAGACAACATACCAAAATTTATGGGATTCAGCCAAAACAGTTCTTAGGGGAAATTTTATATCTCTAAATGCTTATATAAATAAAGTAGAGAAAGAGAAGATCAATGAATTGGGCATGCAACTAAAAAAACTAGAAAAAGAACATATTAAAAACTCCCAGTTAAATACCAAATTTGAATTTCTGAAAATAAAAGGAGAGATTAATAAAATAAAACTAAAAATGAGAAAACTATTGAATTAATAAACAGAACTAAGAGTTGTTTTCTTTTTTGAAAAAACTAACAAAATAGATAAACTTTTTTTCAGTCTGATTAGAAGGATAGGTTTGAGCTGGAACTTAAATGATAGGACAGGAACCAGAAATGATAAGAGAGAGAATTCCAGGCTTGAGAGATAACCAATGACAATGCACTGATTGTTGAGAGAGAGAAAGTCTTGTTAGAAGAACAGCAAAGAATCCAGAGTTATTGGATTGCAGAGCACATGGAAGGAAGTACGGTATAAGAAGACTAGAAAGGTAAGAAGGCATCTTTATGTTTATATTTCATCCTGGAGGCAATTAAGAAATTGCTTGAGTTTGTTGAATATTAGGGGGTGCTATGGTCAGACATGTACTTTGGTAAGGCCAGTTTGATGGCAGAGTAGAGGATGCTTTAGAATGGAGAGAGACTTCAGGTAGGGACCCACCAGCAGATTTTGTACAGCAGAGCAGGCATGAGGTATTGAAGAC
This sequence comes from Sminthopsis crassicaudata, assembly GCF_048593235.1. Classification (NCBI taxonomy): domain Eukaryota; kingdom Metazoa; phylum Chordata; class Mammalia; order Dasyuromorphia; family Dasyuridae; genus Sminthopsis; species Sminthopsis crassicaudata. The sequence continues at coordinate 32,786,874 of NC_133623.1, forward strand.
CTGCCCCAAAGTGATGTTTGTCTATGTCAGCATAAAGAAGATTGTATATATGAGAGATGTTAACAAAGTTAGAATCAACAGGACTTTGCAAGTTGTCTGTTTTCCTTGCCAGATATTCCTAATAATGTATTTTTATAGTATGTTCTGTAATTCCAGCTTATGGAATTATAGGGACCAGGTAATCCAACTCTTTCTTTTTTATGGATGAAAAAGCTGAGTTTCATTCTAGTTTTTCTGGTTCTTAAATTTTTAGGAACCTTTAAAAACCTTAAACCTTTAAAAAAACAATCTAAAACTTGTTCATTGAACCCTGCATTCATTTTTCCTAGGGAAGGGGAGTTGTCTCTTCCACTTTTGCATACCTCTAGATATTAGAGAACTTTTTCTTAAATTCTGCCTACTGTCAATGTATATTGAGGTTAATTGATTCCATTAGCCACTTATTTTTGAGCTATTTTTGATGGAATTCATCAAATATGGATATGGAAATGGACTAGTTGACTCCTGTGGTCATTTCATATGCTAAAATTATGCATCTCAGTTGTCGACTGTGTGTGCTAAACTAAAGGAGTACTAAGACCCTGGAAGTCTTTTGATAATACAATTCGCTTTTAACTTACCTCTTGGGGCATAGCAACATGCCAAAGGGGACTGCCTCAGAAGGATGAGCGTAATTAGTAGATACCCTTCTATTCACTTGACAAGTCTTCCATTTACCCCATTTATAGCAGTTACTTTATTTTTTCTATTTCAGAAAAAGAGAATCATGTATAAATGAGATTGTTGGGGCAGAACATTTGATCCAGAAGAAGTAGGAAAAATAGAAACCCTGCTATGATAAGGCTCCCATAATTTGGTACACAACAATCCTTCATAATGTAGAGATCACCAGTGAATAATATCCTTGGGTAGTTAATTCCCCACTTCCATATGTAAATTTGGAGAAATTTTTTTCTTCAGTTAAACTTTATTTGAAAAAAAATTACATAGTGACATACATTGAACTTGATTGGCCTTATGTTTCTGAATTTTGTTCTTCAACGGCTTCCTTGTTCTGGTAGGGAGAAGGAATAGTTTATATCTAAGGTCACTTGCATCTGAAATTTTACATAGTGGAATGAGTTATGTTATTTGATAATAGGATGAGGCAAATTCTATGGCATCTTAAAACCCTGAAATTCCTTAAATGATGTTACGGGTTTAAAAATTCTACCAAAACAAATGCCGGTATTAGCCTATAAGGATAAGCTCAGACAGAATATACCCCTTCAGAATACCATCATGACCTCCTATAGAGTACATCCTACAATTGGTTTACTTAGAAGGATTAGCACAGCTAACATATGCTTCTTCACTCTCCTACTGTCTCCTCCACTTGCCCCCTTTGTACTAGATGCTCTGCTGTATAAATATGATTAAATAAAGCATCTCACTTAAAGGGAATTGTTGGAGGCGTAGGACTCTTATCTTGAAGCACAAGATAAGACCAAGACCCTGCTATAAAGGTGCCCTATGGGTATGCCCCAAGGTCTGATCACTGAAGGGAAGTATGAATGCCTACTTCTGCTTCTGAACAGCTTTAAATGTAAATATATAAATTTAAATATTTAAAATCCTTTAACTATAAGGAAGTTTCCTCCCCTCTTAAATGATGTTTGAAGTTGACACTCTTGAATGAATGTTGAAATATATTAAATTAGCCATTTTCTGAATTATTTATTGTTTTATTATTGATTTCTAAATTCTGATAGATTTCCTTTCTCTTAGGCAAATATCCCCATTGACATTCCTTGTCAGAGAGTGATCCTTTGTTCTGTGTAATAGGTTGGATGAAGGATATTCTCAGGAATCTTACACATGAGTTCTTTTAATACTGTTTTGTTGTCCAGTTTGCCACACAGATATGGTCTGTGGTGCTTATAGTCTAAAATTGGCGCTCTCAGAAGGAAGTACTTAGCTTGAATATAGACTTCTATCTTCTTACTGTGCTATGCCCCATTTGTACCAGATACTCCATTTGTGGATTCTGTCAAAAAGAGCATATTGTACAGATGAAGCTGATGAAACAGAAGCTAGTAAATGTATTTCCTAGATTAAGCAGAGACGGGGATCAAAACCCATATTTAACTCAAAAATAGCTTGGTTGAGTGATCTTTGATACTTTGCTTAGCTGCAACTGTTCCATGAGGAGTCTTATATACATATACCTGGGAACCCAATTTTACTTTGGTGTAGAGCTACATATTGGTAGATTGTTTTTTTTTTTTTTTTTTTTCTAATCTTAAATAATGCCTCAAGTTGAGACTTATTTCAGGTCAAATGAATTAGATTAAGCATTCATTTCTGAATTATGTTGTAGTTAGGCTTCCTTTTTCACATATTGGGATGGATTTACTGACCTACTGGGCTATTGCCTTTAAAATTCTGTCAGATTCTGTTCACCTGTACCATATAATATTTTAGTCACTGAAAACTATAAAATCTTATATGTGAAAGAAAATGTAATATTGTTTAATTTGTTTTTATTTTTGTTTTATTTTTGTATCAACCTCATTCAGATATATTTGGAAGTGCTATAGGATGCAAGTGCTTATTCTGGAAGGATGAGTATAACAGTATATCTAATAATCTTGCATCTTCCCTATTTGTATGATCTGCTTTGTATAATTTTGTGTCTTGTGCAAAACAGGTCAGTGGGTACAGAATACCATCCATACCAGAAGAACAAAAAGAGACAAAGAGTCTGATGGGATGAGAGTTCTGTAATGTACTCTGTGATACCTTTGATGGTGGATCATCCATCCTGATTTATTTAGTTGCTTCTCAGTTTTGGACATTTCTTAAGATAAGTCTGTCAAATAAGGATTTAGGATTTAAGGATAAGATAAGGATTTCAAAATGTCTGTTCAAGTCACTTTATTTGAATTGTTTATTTCTGAGCTGTTTGGTTGTTGGAATCATTCTTCAGATATGGCTGTAAACTAATCAACCACAAAAGTCACTCTCTGTTCTAAAAGGTAAAATGGATCCTTAATGTACTGCCTAATAGGTGAAATGAAGTAATATAATATCTCAGATCTCTGAGATCGTAAATGGTACAGATGATTTTATAACCATTCTCTTACAGACATACATGTAGCCACGAATGCATTCTGCTATCACTGATTCACCCAGAAGGAATAGCCTGAGTATATGTTCCTCCACTTTCTTGTTATTTTCTCCAATTGCCCCCTTTGTATCAGATACTCTGTTGTATAAATATCAAATAGAGCATTTGCTACAAAGGAGGTAGTTGGGGACAGCACTTCTTGAAGCACAAGAGAACACCGATATTCTTCTTTGAAGAAGGTTTCCCAAAAACCTGCTCCATAACCACTCTACTCTAAGCATTCATCATGGAGACTTTGCTTCAAGATATCCAGTGAAGAGAATTCTGCATGCCTCAGCAGCCTGTTCTACTTCTGAATAGCTTTAAACATAAGGACGCTTTTTAATGCTTAAAGTTTATACTCTTAAGTAAATGTAAAAGTGAATTGACTTGATTAACTATTTATTTCTGAAGTGTTATAAGTGGGTTTCATTCTTAAATACTGGAATGTACTGTATTACTTGTATCACCCCTGACATTCTGTCTTATAGAGTGGTCTCTTGTACAGTGTGATAGGTTAGATGGTGGAAACTCAGAGGGATGTTATAAGGGAGAGGTCTTTTAATTATGTATTCTGCTCATTCAAATATAATCTGTGGTGCTCTAATCTGAAACTAATGCTCTCAGCAGAATGAGCATAACTAGTATGTAGCCCTTAATCTTCCCAGCACATATCTCACCGGCTCTATTTGTGCCAGATGCTCCATTTGTGGATTGTGTTAAAAAGAGTATCATGTACAAATGAAGTTGTTATAATGGAAGCTAACAGGTCAAAGACCAAGAGTAGGCAGAAATCCTGCTGAGATGAGGATCTGTATTCAACTCAAATACAGCCAGGTAGACTGGGCCTCCAAACTTTAGTAGTAAGTGGTCCTATGGAGCATCTTAGATCTGCTGGAAGCTAGTTCCACTTTAAAATAGTTCTAAATATTGTCAGGTTGTTGCTTTGCTTGATTTTTTTTTAATTTTAAATAATGCTTGAGGTTGATACTCTTAAATGAAGGTGCTTGTGCAACAAGAGAACTGTACGGATCTGCACACATATATTGTATCTAGGAAATACTTTAACATGTTTAATATTTATATGACTACCTGCCATCTAGGGGAGGGGGTGGAGGGAGGGATGGGAAAAGTTGTATCAGAAGTGAGTGCAAGGAACAATGGTGTAAAAATTACCCATGATTTTGTTCTGTCAATAAAAAGCTATAATTTAAAAAAAAATGAAGGTGGAAGGGAACTAAATTGATCAACCATTCATTTCTGAATTGTTGTAGTTGGGCTTTATTTCTCATATATTAGGTTGAACTCACTGACTTCCTTGATCGATGTATTATCTATTGGTCCTCCTGTAATGTGTAATAGTTTGGACTGGACAAACAGAAGGGATTTTGTAAGTGAGAGGTACTTTAATGATACTTTGGGCCTTAATCAAACCCTCTCTAAAGTGCTACGACTGGTTCTCTTCCAAGAATAAACCCAGCCACCCTCCACCTGCCTTATTTGCACGAGGTGCTCTTTCTGTATTTTCTAGATGAAAGAGTAGCTAGTGCAAAGCGGTTAGTGGGGTACTCCCCTACTATATTACACTTGGAGACACAAGGATAGGCAGATACCCTGATCGGAAGGGGGTTCTATAGTTTACTATTTCACAGTTCTTGAGAGTTGATCATCCCAAGTTGATTTAGTTGCAGTTTAATGTTAGAGATAAACACAAGGAAGTTTGCATTGTGCACTAGGCATTAAATTTTGAAACAATTTGTAATGTGTGTTTTAAATGTAAATTTAAAGTTCAAGTCAATTTATCTGAATTTGCCATTATTTCTGAGCTATTTGGTTGATAGGCTCTTTCTTCATATGACTGCGTGGATTAGTTAGCTACTGAATTCATGTTCTGTTTTTCAATATTAAATCATGTAGTGGACTCCTGTATTGGTTTATAGGCTAGATATAGGCTCAGGGATCTCAAATCTCTGAAATCCCCTGATGTGTAGTTAGTTTTTACAGTCAACTTCATCGACACATACTCTGGTTTCTTAAGAATTTCCTAAAATTGACACTCCTAAACAAATGTTGAATTGAATTCACTAAACTGTGTATTTCTGAAATGTGTTACAGGTGGATTTCTTTCTTCATGTACTGAAAGGACTACAACTTGGATTAGCACAACTAATATATCCTACTCCACTCTTCTACTATCTCCTCCATTTGCCCTCTTTGTATAAGATGCTCTATTGTGTAAACACTATCAAGTAGAGCATTTTATATAAGGAGGGTTTTTGGGGGCATGACACTTGACCTTGAAGTATGAGAGAAAGCTGAATCCTTGCTATGAAGAAGATGGCCCACTTCACAAGTGCCCTAAGGATTGATCATTGAGACTGAAACATCAACTAAAGAGAAGTCTGCTTGCCTAAACAATCTATTCTACTTTTGAATAGCTTTATATGTAAGCTTTTAAAGTTTTTTTTTTTTTTTCTTTAATGATGCTTAAAGTTTATACTCCTAAATGGATGTTGAATAACCGGGTTTTTTTGGATGTTGTTACAGATAAGACCTCCCCTTACATACTGAGACGGACTCAAATTTCTGTTAGATGACTGTCGACTTTGACATTCTGTTTTATAACTTAGTCTTTTGTCTTGTGTGATAGATTTGGTGGCGGAAACTATGAGGGATCCTATAAGCGAGAAATTCTTTAATGGTACATTTCACTTTTCAACAAACGCCATTCAGACGTGGTTGATGGTGCTAATACCTGAGATTAGGGCTTGCAGAAGAATGAGCCTAATTATTTTGACTTGTGTCTTCCTGCCACATGCTCCATCTGCCCCATTTGTACCAGATGCTCCATTTGTGAGTTCTATCAAAGAGCATCTGATACAAATGAGGTTGTTGGGGTATAGGCAAACAGTTAAATAAGAAAGAGTAGCGGAGAACCTGCTGGCATAAGGGTCTATAGTCTTGAGATGCCTCCTTCATCCCATGGAATCAAATTCCACTTTAGAATAACTCTTAATAATGTTGTGTTTTGTGTATTCATCTTAGTTAATATTTCTAAATGCAGGTCAGTGTAAATTAAATTAATTAAGCATTGATTTCTGAACTATTTTCTAGTAGGGTTTCATTTTTCACATATGGAGATGGTCTTATTGGCCTCATAGTAAGTATATGCTAGAGTGGTCTGTGCCATGTGGTAATTTGGAAGAAAAAAATAAAAGGAAATATTTTAAGTGGGAGGACCCTTAATTTTGTTTAATTTGTTCTGTTTTTCATACTAGCCTCATTCAGATGTGTTTGGAATTACAATAGGCTACACCTGGTTTTCCTGTAAGGATGAGTAAAACAATTATATATCCAACTATCCCCCACCTGCCCTATTTGTACCGGATGCTCCTTTCAGTGTGTTCTTTCAGAAAGAGCATCTTGTGCAAAAAAACAATTGGTGGGGGAGGATACCACACCCAAAAGAACAAGAGGAGGCAAACACTTGGGCAATATGAGCGTTTTATAATATGCTCTGTGACGTCTATGTCAGTGGGTCATCTTGAATTTGTTTAGCCATTACTCAACATTGGAGAGCTCTAAACACTCGAAAGTTTGTATTGCAAAACAAATTTAAATTTGGTAATAGTGCATGCTATACTGATAAATTCCTGTTCAAGTCAATTTTATTGGATTTGCTGTTCATTTCTGAACTGTTTGATTTATGGGATATTTTTTTTCAAATATAGCTATGGTCTAGTTGACTTTGAGATCACTCTCTATTCTTATATTTTATGTCACAGAGAAAACTCCCATACTGCCTAATACGTTAGGTGAGATAACATCAAGAAAATTCAAATCTCTGAGACTCCTTCATGGTATGGGTAGTTTTTATATCCAACATCATCCACATCTACCACATCTAATCTTCTACGACTAATGTACTCAGAAGAATGAGCACAGCTGAAATATCTTCCTCCACTCTTCTACCATCTCCATTTCCTTCCTTTGTACTAGATGTTCTGTTGTGTAAATAGCAAATAGAGCATTTTGTATGAAGGGAGTTTTTGGAGGCACAGCATCTATCTTGAAGCACAAGAGAAGACCAAGACCCTGCTATGAAGGATGTCCCATAGCTTGCTCCATAATCACCCCAAGATGTGATCAATGAGATTTTGTATCAAGACATCCAGTGAAGAGAAGTCTACATGCCCAAGTAAGCCTGATCTACTTCTGAATAGCTTTAAGTTGTAAGGAAGTTTTTCTCCCCGAAATAATGCCTAAAATTGAAGTGTATTAAATTAGCTAGCCATATATTTATGATTTATTCTTTTATTTATGTTGATTTCTGAATACTGATGTGTTTCCTTCCTCACATACTGGAATGAACTCACATTCCTCTTAGGTAAATAGCATCATTGACATTCTGTGTCATATGGTGATCCCTTGTTTTGTGTAATCGGTTGGATGAAGGATCTTCTCAGAAATCTTACATGTAAGAGTTCTTTTAATACTGTGTTTTGTTTTCCAGTTTACCACATTTGGATATGATCTGTGGTGTTTATAGTCTAAGACTGATGCTCTTGGAAGAGCCTAACTTGCATATAGACTTCCATCTTCCTTCTGTGCGTTCCAACTGCCCCATTTGCACCCAATACTCCATTTGTGGATTCTGTCAAAAAGAGCATCTTGCACATATGAGGCTGATGGAACAGAAACTAGCAGCTAAGAATAAGCAGAGAATGTAAGATCCACATTTAACTCAAAAACAGCTTGGTTGAGTGGTCTTCCATATTTTGCTAAGGTGTACCTGGTCTTGAAGGGCTTCCTATACATTAATTTATTTTTCTCTCTTGGCAGCCACTTTTACTTAAAATAGTTCTAAATATTCAAGGTTTTTTTTTTTTAACCTTAAATAATTCCCTCTGATGACATATCTAAATGCATGTTGAAGTGAATTAGCTCAATGTAGCATTGATTTTTGAACCACTTTGTAGATGTGGGCTACATTGTTTACATATTAGGATGGATTTACTGACCTCATAGGTCAGTACATCATAGATCAGCCACTTCTACTAGGTCGACAATTTGCAGAAAATTTCAGAGGGATCTTATAAACAATAAGACCTTTAATGTTTTATTTTTCCTGTCAACCTCACTCAGACCCTCAAACTGCCAGAGCTTACCACTTGTTCTCCTAGAAAGATTACTATATACCCAACCATTTGCTAGTGCCCTGCTTGTACCAGATGGTCCATTTGTATTTTCTTTGAAAACAACATCTTTTATAAAAAACATAGTTGATAGGGGTAGAACATCACAGCAAGAAGAACAATGGGAAGGCAGAGACTTTCATATGAAGGTTCCATCTTTCATTCTGTGATATTCTTGCAGGTTGATGACCACAACTTTTTTTAGCCATTACTCAATATTGGACAGCTCATAACATGAGGAAGATTGTATTGTATATCAGGCTTAAATTTAATATTAGGAAATGTTTGTTTGTTGACAAATACCTATTCAAGTCAACTTTGAATTGGTCATTGATTTCTGAGCTGTTTTGTTGATAGGATCTCCAAAAATAGATATACACTTGTTGATTGCTAAGATCACGTTTTGTTTTTAAATGTTTTGTTGACTTACAGGCTCAGTGAGATATCTGCAGAATCTCAAATCTCTGGAATCCCCCGAGGATACGGTTGATTTTTACAGCCATCTTCGTCCAGACATATAACAGTACAATCTGCTACTTATGGTTTACTCAGGATTAGCATAACCAATATATGCCATTCTGCTCTCCTGACATCTCCTCCACCAGCTTTCTTTGTATGAGATGTTCTATTGTGTAAATTCCATCAAAAGAGCATATTGTACAAAGGGTGTTGTTGTTGGGATATAGCATTCCAAATTGAAGCACAAGAGAAGGTAAATGCTGCCATGAAGGTCTTCCGTAGCCACCACCATCCTAAAGGTTGGTCACTGAGACTTTACATCAAAATGTCCACTGAAGAAAAGAAGTTTTTGGTTTCTTTTTAAAATCATGCTTAAGAAGTGATTCGGGCCAGTTCCAGTGATCTTGTGATGGAGAAAGCCATCTCCATCCAGAGAAAGAACTGTGGGGACTGAGGGTGGATCACAACATCACAATTCTCACTTTTTGTTGTTGTTTGCCTGCATTTTGTTTTCTTCCTCATTTTTTTCCCTTTTTGATCTCTTTTTTCTTGTACAGCAAGATAAAAGTGGGAATATGTATGGAAAATTGCATGTTTAACATTGAATTGCTTGCTGTCTAGAAGAGGGGGGTGGGGGAAAGGGAGGGAGAAATATTTGGAACATGAGGTTTTGCAAGGGTGAATATTGAAAATTGTATGTATCTTGAAAATAAAAGGCTATTAATGAAATAAAAAATAAACATTTTAAAATAAAATACTGCTTAAATTTGTCAATTCCAATGTGAATTTAATAGGTTATAGACGAGTTTTCTTTTTTCACAAACTAGAATGGACTTAAATTTCTGTTAGATGACTTACCACCTAGGATAAGTTAGATGGTAGAAACTTTGAAGGAAGTGAAAGGCCCATGGTTTGAGACCCAATGAAATCTGGCAAATGGATGTGACCCACTATAAATCTTTTGGTCATCTGTCTTTCATCCATGTAGTAGTAGATACCTTTTCAGGATTCACTTTTGCAGTGCCAACAGCAAAAGGGACAGCCTGAGTGGTCACTGAATTCCTTATCCAAGCATTTGCAATTATGGGTGTGCCACAAGAAATAAAAACAGATAATGGACCTGCATATAGTTCTAAACATTTTGCGCACTTTTATGCGCAGTATAAGATTTTACACACTAGTGGAATACCTTTTAATCCGCAAGATCAGGCAATAGTAGAGAGAAGAAAGAGACATTAAGACACTCCTCCAAAAACAAAAGAAAGGGGGAGCCACAGATAGGCAGGTGAGAACTCAATGGGGCGTGGGGAAATACTTCCACCAATGAACTTGCTCCTCTTAGAATTCCTAAGGTATAAACTCCCTTTAGAAGCCTGAACCAAAGGTCTGAGCCAGAGAACTGTCAAGTCAACCTGAGTTCTCACCTTGTCACTGTCCAGACAACCTGAGTTCTCATCTGGGTAATCCTAACACTATCCTATCTACTTGTCCTGTTTACACCAGAAACTATTTTGCATATATTTTCCCAGGGATAATCTTGTGCATGTGAAGTTGGGGCAGAACATTTTCCCTCCTATTGAATGTATTTTATTTTTTTCAATTATGTGTCAAGATAGTTTTCAACATTTACTTTTATGAGATTTTGTTTTCCATTTCTCTTCCATTTCTCTCTTTACACTCTCCTTTCCTCAAGATGGCAAGCAATCTGACATAGATTATACAGGTAGAATCATAGTTGGGAAAGAAGAATCATAACAAAAGGGAAAAACTAAGAGAAAAAGAAGTAAAAATAGTATGTTTCAATTGGCATTCAGACTCCATAATTCTTTCTCTTGATGCATTTTACCTTTGGATAGTATTTTACTTAATGAGTCTTTTGGGATTACTTCAATAATTGTATTGTTGAGATGAGCTTAGTTTCTCAAAGTTGATGATTGCACAAAGTTGCTGTTACTGTGTACACTTCCCTCGGCATCTGTTCATATAAGTCTTTTCCACCTTTTTCTGAAATCCAGCTGCTCACCGTTTCTTATAGTCTTCCATCACATTCATGTACTACAACTTGATCATCACTTCCCCAATTGATGGGCATCCCTACAATTTCCAGTTTGTTGCCACCATAAAGAGATGCTATTAACATTTTTGTACATGTGGGTCATTCTCCTGGTTTTATAACTTCTTTGGGATACAGACTTAGTGGTGTTGCTGGATTAAAGAGTCTGTATAGTTTGATAGCCCTTTGGGCATAGTTCCAAATTGCTCTCCAGAATGGTTGGATCAATTCACAATTCCACCAACAATGGATGAGTGTTCCAATTTACTCACATCCTCTCTAGCATTTGTCATTTTTCTTTTCTGTTATCTTAATCCAATAGGTGTGTGATGGTACCTCAGAGTTGCTTTCATTTGCATTTCTCTGATAGTGATTTAGAGCATTTTTATATGATTACAGAAAGCTTTAATTTCTTGATCTGAAAACTGCATATTTTTGACCATTTATTAATTGGAGAATGACATGTATTTTTATTATAAACTTGATTTGGTCCTCTATATATTTTAGAAATGAGGCCATAATTAGAAACCTTGGATGTAAATGCTTCTCATTATTTTGTTATTATGTAATATAATAATATATTTCATTTAAAATTTAATAATTTTAATTAATTATATAATACATAATAATTAAAATTAATTTTATATAATTATATTATGTTATAGAATAATTAACTTAGTAATAAAATATTGAGTAATATATTATGTTAGTTTTTTATTTAATTTAAATTAATTTGTTATAGATCAAATTGATGGGCATCTCCTCATTTTCCAATTCTTTGCCACCACAAAAAGGGCTGCCACAAATATTTTTGCACATGTGGATTCTTTTCCCTCCTTTATGATCCTTGGGATACAGACCCAGTAATGGCACTGCTGGGGTCACTGTTTGATGGCTCTTTGGGCATAATTTCACATTGCTCTCCACAATGGTCGGATCACAACTCCGCTAACAGTGTATTAGTGTCCCAGTTTTCCCACATCCCCTCCATCATTCATCATCATCTTTTCCTGTCATCTTAGCCAGTCTGAGAGAGGTATGTAGTGGTACTTCAGAGTTGTTTTAATTTACATTTCTTTAATCAGTCATGGTTTAGAGCCTTTTTTCATATGATTATAGATGGCTGTGATTTCAGATCCTTTGGGAACATTCTTGAAAGAAGATTAAGAATAGGCTGAGATCCTATTGGGACATGGATCCCATAATCTATGACATTCTGCTTAATGAGGTTTTTATAATTCTTTATTTCAAAAACCCAGGTGAATATATGGGGCAATTGTTTGTCCTTTGTACCCAAAGAAGACCAATGACATTAACCGTGACAGATCAGTTCAATACAATATCAGAAGGTCCTACTGCAGGTCAGCTACAAATAGCCTATTTGAACATTTGGGATAGAGATGTCTCTTGGTTTGTGCATCTCATGCACATCCTTCCTTGATACAGCCATTCCATACTGGGTGGTCTCCCATGTTTCAAAATAGAAACTAAAATTTATCAAACCTTGAGAGTGTTCTTGTTCCTCTTCTTTTGACCTCAGTCTGAGCTCTTACCTCATGTGAATTCTCTGTCTTTTAGGTCAATGTACATTTGGCCTTGGGCCACATGGCCAACCCATCAAAATTGTGCTCTCTGCAATAGACTTTGAATGCTTGGCAGTTCAGTTTGAGAAAGAACCTTAGTGCCTAATCTTGCCAGGTGATCTTCAGAATCTTTCCAAGACATTTCAAATGGAAGCAATTTGGTTTTCTGGCATGGTGCCTGTAGACTGTTCAGGTTTCAGAGGCATACAACAATGAAACTGGACAGTATCTCTGTAGGGCTTCAGTTTAGTACGCAACCTAATATTTCTTCTTTCCCACACTTCCTTTCAGAGCCTCCCAAATGCTGAGCTAGCTCTAGTAATGCATGCATCAATCTCTTATCTCTGCGGACATCCCTCTCTCAGTTCATAGCGTTCAAAATGTCTCTGCTGTTGAATCTTAGTCTCCAAGGATTCTTTGAGCACATGGTCACCTGTGAACAAAAAGTTGTGGACCAATTCTCCCTCCTTTTTAGTCTTATCCTGTAGCCAAATCAAAATAGTTTGCCATCAGTGAAGTAACAGTCATCCCTGCCATTTTCAGCCTTGCTGACAGCATCTGGCAGCATCATGAAGAACATGCTAAATAGCATGAGTAAGTACATAGCCCTGCTTTGATCCATTGGTGACGGAGAAAGCCTGAGAGCCTTGTGCTTTGCTTTTGTTAAATATGAATGTTCAGTTTGGCATTCTGTCACTTGTATCCTGCCTGTTTCTTATGATAACACTATGCTTCTCCAAGTTTTGTTGCATTTAGGTAAACAGAAGACCATGTCGATGATGAGAAGGTCATGAGATGCACATGTCTTCAGTAGTAAATGACTGTTGGCTATTATTTTTATTAATAACTCCATTCCTTTTCAGGACTTCCTGCTGCTGCTGATACTCCATGTTTAATCTGACATTAAAGATACCCAGAATTACAAGCTGGTTTTCTTTCAATGAATCGATGGCAAAGGTTTCCAGATCTTCATAAATTTTTTTTTGGACTTCATCAGAGATTGTCATGCTGGGAAGATATGCTCTGCTGGTATGGTGCTTTCTAGCAAGTGACAATTTCATCGTCATGAACTCATCATTTCCTTACTGACTAGATATGATTGTGAAATCTAATAATAATGGTGCTCCTCATCACAGTAGCCCCTATCCACTCCAACTTCAGCAAGCTGGCCTTCATTTGTCAGTCTTGTTTTGCTCAAAGGTACCATTTGGATGCGGTACCCACTGAGTTCTCTTGTCATAAGAGCTGTTTGTCTTTTAGGTCTGCCGGATTTGCTTTTGTCCACAAGCATGTGCACTTTCCATATACTGATGGTGAGTAGAGGCATATTTTCAAAAATGTACATTTTTTTATTGTTTCCATTGCAGAATGGGATCTCCATTTGACACAGCAAGCAGGCCATTTTTAGGACATCAGGACTCCTGGGCGGCTGGCTGCTCAATCCCATTGCTACTTCAGTCCAGTGAGACGATGAGCCTGTGGCCTGGATTATCTGTGCGAAGGATCATGACTACAATTCCCAGTGCATCTACACCTAATCCACCTACTGACCCATTGGCACAGAATTTAAGGGTAGGCAAAATGGTAAAATGTTAGGATTACTAGTAAAGTTAGTAAAATAGTGAATGATGGATGATGTCTTGATTACATGTGAACGGGACTTAAGTGAGAGTTGTGTCAAGTCAGCAGCTTCACTCTTCCAGAGTGATCAAAGTCCAGGGGCAAGACAAAAGTTAAGACAACTGTGGGGGGGGGGGGGGGCAGCAGCTAGGTGGTGCAGTGGATAGAGCACCAGCCTAGTCAGGAGGACCTGAGTTCAAATCTGACCTCAGACACTAAGCCCTTCCTTGCTGGAACTCTGTCTTCCCAGAAATCAGCCGGAGTCAGGATCACTAAACGTCTTTATTCTTGATCTTTTACGGTCAAGGTCAGGGGTTAGGTCTAACAATCTCACATACACCTTCCTCCCTCAAATGCCAGGAGAGACTGACTCAGCATCAGTGTCTCAATTCCTCTTCCTCCTCCTCCTCCTCCTCCCACACACGTCACTTCCCCCTCTGTGTCCCACCAATCAAGTCATCACAGAATAGCCGAGGAGGGTCAACCTTCAAACAAGTTAATAGGGAACTGTCCAATTGGCAATTAGTCTCACGTGCTTCATTATCCAAGTGCATTGCTCAGTTCTAGCCCTTTACACTTCCTAGCTGTGTGACCCTGGGAAAGTCACTTAACCCCAATTGCCTCAGAAAAAAAAAAGACAACTGGCGGTGGGTGACCTTGGCACTTTTGATGTCTGACCAAGCTATAAGGGCTCCACAGCATCTGCTTCTACTGCCTTAATAGCCTATTGGAACAGATTGCTCTAATTCCCCCATTAAAATGGGGGAAGTCTTCACCTGATTCAGGTAGACACCCCCCCCCCCCATACACACACTCACCAATGTGTTTGCAGCCTTTAACCTGGCTGACCCAATTCATTGAGATGGTTTTCCTGGATGTAGCTGCTGTACATGTCTTCAAACCACTGATGAGAACTAAGTGACAGGTAGGCACTGAAGGTCGATGAAAAGCCCTGAAAGGAATTCAGGAAAGAGTTCACATCAGAGCAGCTAGTCCTCCTTAAATACCTCCTGCATCCCATCTGGAGCACTATAAGCCAAATTGAGTAACCTTATTCTACTCTTTGACTGGTGTAATTATTAAAAAGCTTTTCCTCAAATGAAGCCCAAATTTGCCTCTAATATCTGTATAGGGAGGTGAATAAAATTCACTTACCCATTTCTGAACTATGTTATAGAGGGAATTCATTCTTGAGTGAGCAGGATGGACAAAAGAATTGTGAGTTCATTTTAGGCTCTAAGATTCTGTATCATTTAGGGAGCTTCTATAATAGCTGATAGATTGGATCAGGTAACCTGAAGGATCTTAAAAGATCTGCTCTCCTTTGTTGCTTTTCCAAGCAACCTCATCCAAAATGAACTAGAATTACAGGAAAAAAAATTGGTCGGCTCAGAAGGATAGCATTGCTAATTCAAAATCATCCTTCCTTTCATCTTCCCCTGCACACGCTTCATTTGCATCGTCTCCCCCCTTTTGCCATTTCGTCCTAAAGACCATTCTGTGGGGGTGGAGTTGGAATAGAGAATAGAGTAATAGGAACTCTCCTATGGTGAACTCCCCTGTCCCCCCTAACTCCAAGCAGATCTAAAAATACAGCAATCCCAATTGTGAAATCCAAAAAAAAAAAAAAACTCAGTGGGTCTAGTTGCCTAACCATGCTTGTCATGAAGAGACAGGTGTGTAGACACCCAACCTCCCCACCCTAAAACTCTCATTTGATTCTTTCATCCCAGTTTGCCATTATCTTGTTATCTTTCCTTACTTTGGTGACTTGAGAAAGTTGTCTATAATATGTGCTTCCATTTCCCCTCTCATTAACTCTCTGTATTCTAACTTCTGAACCCATCTTTTAACTGAAACTACCCTCTCCAAAATTACTAGTGTTCTCTTTACTATAAGTCTTTATGTCTTTGAAAAAGTATTACCAGCTTTCCCCAATATGCCTGCCATTCTCCCACCCAAAGAATCATCCCATCTTTTTTCAAGATAAAGAACGATGAGAAAAAATAAGCATAATTGATGAATGCATTGAAGAAGTCTAAAAATAACGGGCAGTGTGTAGTGCTTGTGGATCCCCTACCTATGCAAAAGTGGTGGGCTGGGAGTATCTTCTCATATCTCTTCTTTCAAAACATGCTTAATCTTCAGAATTTTGCAATATCCATTTAGATTGCACAGTTGTATTTTCCGTTTACACTCTTGTAATTGTGTTTATATATATATGTATATATACATACATATATATATATATATATATATATATATATATATATATATATATATATATATATATATATATATGCGCTCTGCTTGCTTCCCTCTGCATCAGTTCATGTAGAACTTTGTATACTACTCCTTATTCATCACATTCATAATTTACTGCAGTGATATTCCATTACATTTATATACTAAAATTTGTTTAGTCAGTCTTCAATTGATAGACATGTTTTCTGTTTCCAATTCTTTGCTTTAACAAAAAGTACTACTGTAAACATTTTGTTGTGTATAGAAATTTTCTTATCATTGGCTTCCTTGGGGTATAATGTTCCCAGTAATAGAATTTATGCATCAAATGATATGGCTATTTTAGTTCCTTTATTTGCATAATTTCAAATGGTTTTCTGAAATGTTTATACTGCTTCACAGCTCCACTGACTGCAGCAATGTGCCTATCTCTCACATCCCTCCAGCAGAAACTATTGCCATTTTTTCTCATCTTTGCCAGTTTGTAGGATGTGAAATGAAACCTCAGAGTTGGTTTGATTTGTATTTTTATTAGTAATTAGAAGCATTGGGAGTAAAGCCAGGGTCTTGTCTGAATTCTCCAAAATTCCCCTCTAAATAACATTAAAATAATGCCTCAAAATGTATTCCAAAGCAGCAGAACCAACAAAAGAATGGAGGGAAACAATTTGTCAATCCAGTGTAACTTAGAAGATTGACAGAAAAGGTCTGTCTTACTTGGGGTAAAGTGGAGCAGTTCAGTATCGACTACACCATGGCAAGTCAGCTGTAGGCCTTGAGGGGGGCATTGTTGTGTCCTGCTTTCCAGAGCCCCCAAGTTGGGGTGACAAAACGTATTGTGATTAAAATATACCTTCCTAGTGGAGAAGTTATGAGATGGGACTCCCGAGGATGGTGGAAAAATGGAGTCCTTTTATTCCAAGGTCTTTCACCCTTATATACCCCCATACCTTTATGTAACAAAACACTGGGGATGCTCCAGTATATACTGTGAAGGAGGACCACACAAACAACTTGCTATTGTAATGTAGACGATTCTTTGCTGCCTGGTATCACTCTGCTTCAATCACAACACAGGTTGTAATAGGCCCTCTGACTTCTCAGGAAGGCCGAAAGCCCTTAGGGGAGATAGGGAGCCGAACCAGACGTTGTCAGCAGGTTCTCTCTGGGCTGAAGGGTCTTATACCTCACCCAGAGTTTCTCCCTTGTCTGTGGCCCTCTACAGGGGATGATTGAATCAGTGGGCAGATTCTGGAGTTCTCAGCCCACAGATCACAAGGGTTTCAGACCATTGGTCAGAAAGTCAGAAGGAGACAAGAGACTCTTTACTAGCATTGGGAGCCAGACTCTGTTCCCTTGCCTGTATGTAGTACAGAGTACCATTCTCAGGCAAAAAGGAGCATTAACAGGAGGGGAGACCTTGGTCACAGTTTTGCTTTTAAGAGTCAGCTTATACTTGACTGTGCCACAATCTTTCTCTTGAGCTAAGAAATTACTGATGTCAATCTTAAACATATGGTATACATTTCCATGTAAAAAACATAAACCATTCATGTTATGTTCCTTGAAATTAATCTTTGATATTGGCTCTTATATGTTAAATTTTTTATGAAGTTTGGGTTTGGTTGAGAGAAAGCCCTGAAAATCTGCAAGTTTGTTGAATGTCCATTTTTTTCATTTAATATTATAGTTAATTTTGCTAGATATATTTTTGGCTATAGGTCAGTCTTTTGATTGTGGGTATATATGATTCCAGAACCTTCAGTCTTTTGTTGTGGCTGCTAAGTCCTGTACAATTCTATCTCCAGCATATTTCTATTTATTTATTAATTTATTTATTTTTGCTGAGGCAATTGGGATTAAGTGACTTGCCCAGGGTCACACAGCTAGGAAGTGTTAAGTGTCTGAGGGAGAATTTGAACTCAGGTCCTCCTGACTTCAGGGCTGGTGCTCTATCCACTGTGTCACTCAGCTCCCCCTTGAATTGTTTTTGTTCCCCTTGTTTCTTGCAAATTTTTCTCTTTGATCTGGGGGTTTCAAAATTTGGCAATAATATTCCGTATGTGCTTTCCACAAAGGATCTCTTTGAGGTGGTGATTGGTGGATTTTTCCTTATTCTATTTTCTCCTCATGTTTTATCACTCCAGTACAATTTTGGAGCGATTATTTCTTGCATTGTCGTTTCAAGGTTCTTTTTTTGGTCATAGCCTTCAGGTAGTCCAATTATTCTTATATTTTCTCTTCTTGATCTGTCAAGATCTGTTGTTTTTCTTATGTTTAATATTCTATTTTTCATTCTTTATATTTTATTTTGTTATTTCTTGGTCTCTTATAGTTTCACTGACTCCCCCTTGCCTTATTCTAATTTTCAGATAGTTATTTTCATTTTTAAGACTCTATCTCATTTTCTAGTTGGTTAACTTTTTTCCTCCCACAATCTTCTTGTTTTCCTTGCATAGATTTTATTTCATTTTTTCCCTTGATTTCTGTCACTTGATTATTTTTTTTAAATTTAATTATAGTTTTTATTTACCAGATATATGTATGGGTAATTTTTCAGCATTGACAATTGCCAAACCTTTTGTTCCAATTTTTCCCCTCCTTCCCATCCCCCTCCCCAGATGGCAGGTTGACCAATACATGTTAAATATGTTAAAGTATAAATTAAGTACAATATATGTATACATGCCCAAACAGTTGTTTTGCTGTACAAAAAGAATCAGGCTTTGAGATAGTGTACAATTAGCCTGTGAAGGAAATAAAAAATGCAGGTGTACAAAAATAGAGGGAATTCTATGTAGAGGTTCATAGTCGTCTCCCAGAGTTCTTTCCCTGGGTGTAGCCGGTTCAGTTATTACTGCTCTACTGGAACTGATTTAGTTCATCTCATTGTTGGAGAGGACCTCGTCTATCAGAATTGATCATCATATAGTATTGTTGTTGAAGTATATAATGATCTCCTGCTCCTGCTTATTTCACCCAGCATCAGTTCATGTCAGTCTCTCCAGGCCTTTCTGAAATCATCCTGTTGGTCATTGCTTACAGAACAATAATATTCCATAATATTCATATACCACAATTTATTCAGCCATTCTCCAATTGGGGACATCCACGTAGTTTCCAGTTTCTGGCCACTACAAAGAGGCCTGCCACAAACATTTTTGCACATACAGGTCCTTTTCCCTTCTTTAAGATCTCTTTGGGATATAAGCCTAGTAGTAACATGGCTGGATCAAAGAATATGCACAGTTTGATAACTTTTTGATCGCTTGATTATTTTTAAAGTCTTTTTTGAGTTCTTTTATAAATTCTCTCTGCTTAAGGAACCATTTTGCATTATTCTTTGGGGTAGAAGATTTTTTTTTAACTTCAGTGTCTTCCTCTGAAGATAAACTCACCTTCCCTGTTCCCAGAGTAAGTTTCTATGGTTAGGTTCTTTCTTTTTTGCCAGTTCAATTTTTTTTTAATGAAAAGTATTAGGGTAAGCACCTCTCTCTAATCATGGGGTAGAATGGTGCCTTTAACTTCACTTATGCTCTCCCCTGTGACCTGGAACCCCAAACCGAAAGCTCCTCACCTCCAGCTAGTGTCCCTAGTGTCCACAGTCAGAACAGTCCCTGCCCCATTGTCTCTGTACTCACTGGCTGTGCTGATTCCTTCTCACCCAGGGCCAGGACTCAGTAGCACAACTGGGCCTGGTGTTCCTAATCAAGTGGGGTTTTCTCAGTCTTTCCAGACTCAGATCCCCCACTCTACATGCTGTTGGAGAGGTTAAAGTTTGTGTGGTTTCTGTTGAGGCTCCAACCGAACCCAGCTAGCCCCAGGGGGTCCCCTCCTGGTGGTTCTGTAGTGCTATCCTGGAGGTGTTTGTGAAGTACTACTTGGTTAACCCCAGTCTGGGGTCTTTATTTGGGTCTTCTTGGATTGTCCCTGGAAGACCCCTGTTCTTTGTTTTTAATCTAGTCTATGTTCGCCTTGAGACAAAAATTTTTCTGTTTGTGGGGGAAATCTGGAGAGCTCAAAATTTGCTGACTTATTTGCCGTCTTTCCAGAATCCTCTCCCTACCAAACATTCAGAGAACAATCAATCCTAATACTATTAATTTATTTGAAAAAAATATATAGGCAAAGGAATCCTCCCAAATTTCTTTTATGATGCAAATATGGTGCTGATATCTAAACTAGGAAGAGAAAAACAGAACAATATACAAACCAATTTTCCTTAATGAATATTGACGCAAAATTTTTAAAATGTTAGCAAGGAAATTACAATAGCAGCAATATATCACAAAAATCATACAGTATGCCTAGGTGGGATTTATAGTAGGAATGCAGGACTAGTTCAGTATTAGGAAAACTATCAGCCTAATTGACCATGTCAATAAAAAAACCAACCCAGAAATCATATGATTATCTCAATAGACACAGAAAAAGCTTTTTGATAAGATGTAACACTCATTCTTATTTAAAACACTTGAAAGGAAGTAATGGAGCTTTCCTTAAAATGATAAGTAGTATCTATCTAAAACCATCCACAAGTCTTACCTACAATGAGGATAAGAAATACTAACTATAGCAATAAAAAAAGAAAAATAAATGGAAGGAATTAAAATAGGCAATGAGTAAATAAAACTATATTTACAGATGATATCATGAATTTAGAGAATCCTAAGATTCTAAAAAACTAGTTGAAATAATTCACTTTAAGAAACTTGCAGGATATAAAAGAAACTTTCATAAAGCATCACCATTTTTATGTACTACTGACAAAGTCCAGCAGCAAGAAATAGAGGAAATTTCATAAGAATAAGCAACATAAAATACTTGGGGAGTCTGCCTGTCAAGACAAATGGAATTTTATGGACACAATTACCAAACACTTTTTATACAAATACAGTGGTATCTTGGTACTCATCGCTAATTGGTTCCAGAAGACACCCACAAGTGGTGAAAATGACAAGTACCAAACGCATTTTTCCCATAAGTTGTGGATCTGCAGTCCACAGGCTGATTATCCCTCCCTGCCAAATTCCTTAAAGTAAGGCTTCCAGCTGCAGAGAAACAAGCCAGCCTAGCTGGGCTCATCCCTTTTTGGCCCAACTCACTTTCTTAGAGGAACCATGACCTTCATAGTCTCCCTTTACTTTCTTCCATCCAACTTTTTCTTTTTTTCTTTCCGGGGGGTAGCCTGGATGTAGGGCAGAAGCTATGGTACAAAGCCCAATCTTCTGACAACTGTTCTAGCTTCAGGTCTTCCAGGAACCTTGTGGCCATGGCCACTGCCTCCTCCTGGGATCCCATGCTGTTCATGCTGACTGCCAGCTGCTCTGTGCCCTTTCTAGTCCTACTATTTTAGGAGTCAGGAGACTATATGCTGCAGCTACATCCTTTGGTGGGAATTGCCTCTCAACTGCCCCCTGAAGAGCACAGCCTTCTCATTGTGGGCTCCAACATGATAATCCTGCATGGGGAGGAGCTGCCTATGACTGAGGACAATAGTAGCAGCAGCAGGGGTTGAACAGTATATCTGATCAACCAAGACAATGACAACCAAATGTGATGAGTGCCCTGCAAGAATCAAGTGCTAAAGCATTTCTTCTTGTTAAAATGTATTGAATACCTAATTCTCTCTTTTTTTCCCCCCTGAGGCTGGGGTTAAGTGTCTTGCCCAGGGTCACACAGCTAGGAAGTGTTAAGTATCTAAGACCAGATTTGAACTCAGGCCCTCCTGAATTTAAGGCTGGTGCTCTATTCACTGCGCCACCTAGCTGCCCCTATTGAATACCTAATTCAATGTGTTTCAAAGCACAGGAGTACCGAGGTAACACTGTAAACTCAATTATAAACAATTGGACAAATATTAGTTGCTCAATGGGTGGGGCTAAACTAATACAATAAAAATGATGATTTTACCTAAATTAATTTATTCATTCAGTGCCATATAAAACTACCAAAAATCTGGAAGAACAAAGAGAATCATTAAAAAAAAAGTGAAGCAAGATAGATTAGCATTACCAGCTTTCAAACTGTATTATAAAGTGAATCATCAAAAGCAATCTGGTCCTGACTGAGAAATAAAATAGTGGGTTGCTGAAATAGAGTGGAGACAATACATCATAGTAAATTACACTAGTAATCTAGTGTTTAGTCAATCCAAAAGTCCTAGCCCTGGGCACAGGAATTCACTATTTGAAAACTAGAAAACTGGGAAAAACTGGGTATAGACCAACATCTCACACCATATACCAAGGTAAGGTCAAAATGGGGACATGACTTAGACATAAAGAGTGATACCATAAGCCCGTTGGGGGATCATGGAATAATTTCCCTGTTGGATCTATAGATGAGTGACAAATTTGAGCAATGAGATAGACGTCATTATGGGAAAGAAAATGGATAATTTTCCTGACATTAAATTAAAAGGTTTTTGCATAAACAAAATTAATAGTCAATATTAGAAGGAAAGCACAAAACTGGAGAAAAATTACAACATATATCTGATAAAGTTTTCATTCCTTAAATATTTAGGGAACTCAGTCAATTTTTTTAGAATAACAAATAATTGCCCATTTGATAAATGTCAAAGGGTATGAAAAGGCAGTTTTCAGATGGAAAACAATCAAAGCTAAAGTGAAGAAAAAATGCTATAAATTACTATTGATTAGAAAATGCAAACTAAAGCAACTCTGAAATTAAAACAAATCTATCAGATTTGCTTATCTAAGAGAAAATGAAAATTACAAATGTTGATGGGAATATGGGAAGATAAATATACACTAATCAATTGTGAACTGATCCTACCATTCTGGGAAAAAAAGTTTGAAATTATGCTCAAAGGGCTATAACCTCATACTATTTGATGCAGTAATACTATTACTAGACCTGTATCCCAAGGAGTTAAAAAAGGATAAGGACCTGTATGTACAAAAATATTTATTGCATCTCTTTTGGTGGTGACAAAAAATGATCAATTCAGGGGATGTGCATCGATTGATGGAATACTATTGTGCTACAAGAAATGAAGGTGATGGTTTCAGAAAAACCTGGGAAAACCTCTGATTTAATGCAAAGTTAAATGAGCAAAATCAGAAGAACATTGTATACAGTAATAGTGATATTATAACCCATCTTCACTTGTGAAAGAATTAGCTTTTCCCAGCAATACATGATCTAAGACAATTCCAAAGGACTTAAGAGAAAAGCTATCCACCTTCCAAGAAAAATGGAATCTAAATGTAGATGAAAACATACCTTTCTTTTTTTTTTAACCCTTTTTCTGTTCTCTTTTAGAACATGACTAATATGCAAACATGTTTTCCGTGACTACATATATAACATATGAAATTGCTTGCCTTCTCAATGAGGAGGAAGAGAGGAAGGGAGAGAATTTGGAACTTAGAATTTTTTATAATAACTTTCAATTTTTCAAAATATATGCAAAGAGAGTTTTCAACATTCACCCTTGCAAAACCTTGTGCTTCAAAGTTTTCTCCCTTCCCCCTTCCCCCTCCCCTATACAGCAAGTAATCAAATATAAATCAAGCATGTGCCATTCTTCTAAACATATCTCCACATTTACCATGCTGCAAAGGAAAAATCGGATCAAAAAGAAAAAAATGAGAAAGAAAAAAATCAAGCAAGCAAATGACGATGAAGACAAAAAGGTGAAAATACTATGTTGTAATCCACATTCAGTTGTCATAGTCCTTTCTCTGGATGCAGATGGCTCTCTCCATTAGAAATCTATTGAAATTAGCCTGAATCACTTTGTTGTTGAAAAGAGCCAAATTGTTCAAAATTATGCTCCAGAATGGTTGGATCATTACACAACTCCACCAACAATGTATTAGTGTTCCAATTTTCCCACATCCCTTCCGACATTTATCATTATCTTTTTTGGTCATTTTAGCCACTCTGAGAGGTGTGACATGGTACCTCAGAGTCTTCTTAATTTGCATTTCTCTAATCAATAGTGATTTAGAGCATTTTTTGATATGACTAGGAATGGCTTTAATTTCTTCCTCTGAAAATTGTTCATATCCTTTGACCATTTATCAGTTGGAGAATGGCTTGTATTCTCATAAATTTGGGTCAGTTTTCTATACATTTTTGGAAGAGAGAGATTTATCAGAATCATTGGATCAGAACTGTAAATTCCCCCTCCCCCCAGGTTACTGCTTCCCTTCTAATCTCTGCTGCGTTGGTTTTGTTGGTACAAAACCTTTTAAATTACATTAAATTTTAATATAATTAATATAATCAAAATTATCTGTTCCCATTTTGTAATATTCTCTAGTTCTTTGGCCATAAATTCTTTCCTTTTCCACAATAGGTAGATAATCCCTTGTTCCCCTAATTTGTTTACATTGTCACCCTTTATGTCAACATCATGAACCCATTTCAACCTTATCTTGGTATAGGGTATTAGGTGTGGGTCAATGCCTAGTTTCTGCCATACTATTTTCTAATTTTCCCAGCAGTTTTTGTCAAATAGTGAAGTCTTTGGTTCTATCAGACACTAGATTACTATAGTCATTGACTATAGTATCCTGTGAATCTACCCTTGGGAACTGATCTGCTATTCTATTTCTTAGTACCAAATGGATTTGATGACCAATGCTTTATAATATAGTTTTAGATCTGGTACAGTTGGGCCACCTTGCATTTTTTTTCATTAATTCCCTTGAAATTCTTGACCTTTTGTTCTTCCAGATGAATTTTGTTATTATTTTTTCCAGCTCTATAAAGTAATTTCTTGGCAGTTTGATTGGTATGGCACTGAATAAGTAGATTAATTTAGGTAAAATTGTCATTTTTATTATATTAGCCCGGCCTACCTGTGAGCAGTTGATATTCTTCCAGTTATTTAGACCTAACTTCATTTGTGTGAAAAGTGTTGTGTAATTGTGTTTTTTGTAATTGTGTTCCTGACTTTGTCTTGGCAGATAGATTCCCAAATATTTTATATTATCCTCGAAATCAAAATTTAAAAAAAAATGAATGAATGTTAAAATTGTTTTTACATATAATTGTAAAAATAACACTTTCAAATTTTTATGTGGTTCTTTAAAGTTTCCAGTTCTTTTGAGAACTGTCTGTAGATATTCTTTGACAAATTATCTACTAGAGAATGGCTTTTGAGGTGTGTACATATATATATCTATATAGATATATATGTGTGTGTGTATTTATATGGATATAAGCATATGCACACACATACCCACATATATACTCATTTTTTCTTGTTTGTATATTTCGGATGCCAATCCCTTGCCAGAGAAACCTGGTACCAGCCTTTCATACTTTGTTCAGTGATCTCATCCTTATGGCTACTCCTTCCATTTGTGCACTTAGCAATTCCTCTCCTTCTTCTCTTCTTATTCCCATCTTTCTGTAAAACGCTCTACAAAAATCATAGCCATTTTACAGATGAGGACATTGGAGTCCTCGGTGGGTTCAGTGATTTGTGGAAAGTCACGTACCAGTCGATTGTACAGCTGGGATTCTTGACTTTAAGTTTAGTCTTTCCACATGGCTTTCTCAGAGGATGAGTTATACAGAAGAAATCAAAATAAACAAAAGCAGATGAGATTTCAAAATGATGAGTGAAGAAATGTAAAAGCAGCTAAAGACAAAGGAAAAAAAAACTCGCCATGTGGCTCGCCATACTCAGAGAGATTCATTTTGATAATTTCATAGTTCGAAATGAGGTTGATCAAAGGAGAAATAACCGAAGTATCTAAAAGAAACATTTCTCCCCTGTTTCTCCTCCCCTTTACCTCCGGTCACCGGCTGAAAAGATGTTTTTAGATGTCAGCAGGCGAGAAAGGAAAAGGTTATTTGGGTCATACAGCCCCTATTTTCCTATTTGACGCTGATATTTTTTGACGTTTCGATTTGTAAATTGCCATTTTTTCTCCCTTAAGAATACAGAGTAGCTGCTACTGGAGTTGTAGAGAGCTAGAAAGCATGATTTATTTATTTTTCTACTTTCTTAAATAGGAGTGAAAAGAAAATCAAGAACAGAGCTTCTTAACAGAGCAAAAAGGACTAACTCTCCTTTTTTTTCAGTCCTCCCGATCCTGTGTCAATCGCCCCCTCCCCCCTTCCCGACCTTTAAAGGACACTTGACCCCTGCAAGCATCTTCAGTCATTGGAGTTTCCCTTCCCTCGGAGATCCGACTTCTCCAGAAAGACCAGAGGATTGCGATCTCTCCTTTGTCTCCCCCCCCCCCCGCCCCTTTTTCTGGTACTTTTTCTGGATCTCTACTCTGGTCTCGCTCTGGTGTCACAACTTTTCCAGCTCTTTGCCCGTGAGCTTCTGAAGAGCGAAGTCTGGACATGAACTAGCTTGGCGTCTCACGAACGCTACAAGCCAAAAGAGCGCTGAATGACCCATCTCCCAGATTCGGCTACGGGATCTTGCCAGATCCCACTTTAGCCCGAGTTGGGGTTCCCATGGCTTGGGCCGTTTTTCAGGAAGACCGAGAGAAGAATTTGGGGAAGGAAAGTGTTTGGAGCAGGACTTCCAAAAGAAGGCAGGGGGGTTCGGTGGGAAGAGCCCGCGATCCGGGCTCAGGGAATCCACATTCTGGGAGTCAGTGACTCTGTATGAGCCCAGACAGACACTTTTCACGATCGCCTCCTCGGTGTTGATGGATTTCTCGGGGAATGAGGACTTTAGTTGATCTCCGAGGTGGCTTTCAGTTCTAAATCCAGTCAAATCGATGACCTTTTGGGGGAGGTTCCAAGGTAAATAAGCTACCCAAAGCTGGTTTTATTAGGGTTTTTAATCTGTGGAAATGTAACCCTCCTCCCTCCCCCCCCCCCCCCAAAGGTTCAGCCGGTCACGTTTTATCCGGGAGAGGAGCTTCCCAGTGAGACAAATGGGAATCCCAGTTGGGAGAGTTTTGATCACCAAGCGCCGCGTTCGGCCCCGGACCGAGCGGAGAGGTAGGAAAGGGCCGGCGTCGCCCTCTGCGTTTTACAAAGGGGGCCACGCTCCCCCCGGTGATCGGGAGACCCAGACACGTCCGCGCTTTCCCCGCTCCGAATGGATGGGGCGCCGGCTGGGCTGGGAAGCCCAATCTTTGCGTTCAGAGACTTGTTGCCTCCGAATGTTGGGGCTTGAGGAGCCTTAAAGAGCCAAGAGGAGCCTCGGATTTTGAGGGAGGAGGGATCTCCCCCTGCGGCCCCCAGTCTCGGACCCCCTAGGTCCCACTACGCCCGCTGCGGGGGGGGGGGCGAGGGAAGGAGATCGGCTCCCCGTCCCCACCACGTTCCGGCCGGGCTCGAGGCGCCGGGAACCGGGGAATGGGGAGAGGCTTTCCGTGGGAGACGGCCCCGGAGCTGGGCCTTCAAGGAAGGGAGGGATTCCAAGGGCGGAGGTGAGGGGGGGAGTCGCATTCCAAGCCTGGGAACGATCTGGAGAACGGGGGCGGCAGCCACGCCAAAGGCCTTATTCCCGCCCGGCCCCAGAGAAATGGGTTGCGCTGGAATATTGAGCGCATGGGATGGGGGGGAGGGGAGGAGCAGCAGATAAGGGGGGCTCCGGGGGAGGGGGGTGCTCAGACGCCCGGCCGAGCCGGGCACTGCGCAGACGCCCCGAGGAGGGAGGCGGGCTTTTTCCAGCAACTATTTAAGTTTCCCCCAAGTCTCGGCAGTCGGGGCTCGGGCTCGGCTGAGGGCTGCGGGTGGCCGGCTCGCCTCCCTCCCCTCCTTCGTCCTCCCCGCTGCCCGCCGGCCTCGTCTCGTCTGGGCCATGCAGTCCGTGGTGTCTCCCGTGACCAAGGCCATCTTCGTGGCTTTGTTCCTCTTTGCCATCCTGCTCATCCTCTACGTGATCCTCTGGTACATCTGCAGAGACGTGGACAACGACTACATCTGAGGGGCCCGGGGGCGCCGGCCGGCCGGAGGGCCGCCGTCTCCGCCGCGAACAGGTAGGAGGCCGGCTCGCCGCCTCAGCCTGCCGGGGAGCGCGCCCCTTGCCCAGTGCCCTTCGGCCCCCCCCGGCCCCCCGCGGTGCCCTCTCCCCCCCCCCCGCAGCGGCCCTGGGCTGTGCCCTCTACTCCCCCCCCCCCCCGCCGCGGCCCCCCGCAGTCCCTCCCCCCCCCCCGCTCTGTGCCCCCCGCAGTGCCCTCTACCTCCCCTCCCCCCGTTGCGGGCCCCCCCGCAGTGCCCTCTACCTCCCCTCCCCCTCCCCGCTGCGACCCCAAGCAGTGCCTTCTTTCCCCCCCACGCCGTGCCCCTCCGCAGTGCCATCTCCCCCCTAAGAATCCCCGCAGTGCCATCTCTTCCCCCCCCCCCGCTGCGACCCGGGGCAGTGCCCTCTTTCCCCCCCACGAGGCCCGGGACCGTGCCCCTCCCCTTGGAGCAGAGCTTCTCACCTGTTCCCCTCCCCATATGCCATCCTGAAGCTGCCGCCTTCTACTTCCCTTTCTGCTTTTCTTCCCCACCTGCAGCACTGCCTCCTCCCCTCCCCAGCCCCCAAGTTTGCTTTTTGGGGGGAGCGGAGAGCTCATCCATCCGGGACAGTGCGGGGGGGCTTTCCCGCGGCCAGTGCTCCTCTCCTCCAGACTCACGGACGTGGTGGCGGGCTCCTCCCGCAGCTGTTGGCCCCAAAGAGGCGGGGCCCGCCTCTGGACAGATGGGGGGGGGGGCCGGCCCGGCGCGGACCGCGTCCCGCATCGGCGATCACGGCCCGGCTTGCGTGCGGGCGCGGCCGGGCTCTCACTCCCTTTGGGACCCCAGGCCAGTCGCTTTTCTCCGGTTCTCGGTCTCCCCCTCCACCACCTGAGTGAATGACACTAGCGCACATCTGGGAGATCTCTGCCAGCCCCCGAGGGCTCATCTCCCAAGCTGAATCCCCCCCAACTCCCCTAGAGCAGTCTGTTCATATGTTAGGCTAGCCCAGCAAATCCACGCAAATCACGCAAGTGTGTGTGTGATTGTGTGTGACTTTGTGTGTGACTGTGTGTGTGACTGTGTGTGTGAATGAGTATGTGTGTGATTGTGTAACTGTGTCTGAGTGTGGGTGAGTGTGTGTGAGAGAGAATGGGGTGTGTGTGTGACTGAGTGTGTGTGTGTGTGTGTGTGTGTGTGTGTGTGTGTGTAAGTGGGAGAGGGAGGGGGGAAATGTTCCAAACCTGTGACTTCATCTTTATGGGAAACTCCCTGTACTAATTGGCAAGATAGCCGATGTCTATAACTTGGTCTTAAAGAATTGTCTGGGCCATTGAGAAGCGGAAAGCCCCCGTGGTTCTGAGGGGCAGGACCCGACCTGGATGTCAGCGAGCCTAAGGCGCGACCCCTCCCTAGGGGTCCTGCCATTTGCCCTATCAGTTGAGACTAGTCAAGATATGGAGAGCCAGCCCTCTCAAAAGCACACATGAACGTTTTCTGAAAGGGATTCTTTAAAGCTTATTCTCCTAGTCTAGTCAGGAATGAAATGAAGAAAATGAGAAATTCAGTGAGTAACTAGCTGATACAAGCCAGACATTTCCTTTTCTCTCTGATTAGGTTCCTGGTTTCTATATCCAGCTATCCACTGGAGGAGTAGCACGTTGGGCCAGTAAGCCCTTCCCCGGGTCAGATGTTTTATAGTTTATGGCTGTTGTCACCATTCAATCGTTTTTTCCGTTGTGTCTTACTCTTTGTGACCCTATTTGCAGCGTTCTTGGTGCAGATAACCGAGTGCCCCTTCTTTCTGCAGCTCATTTTACAGATGAAGAAACTGAGGCAGACAGGGTGAAGTGACTTGCACAGGGTCACATAGCTAGTAAATGTCCCAGGCCACATTGGAACTCAGATCTTCCTGACTCCAAGCTCGGTGCTCTATCCATTGTACCACCTGTTTATAGTACTTTTGTCATATTGTTAGCATTTTGGTCAGATTTCCCAAAGAAATAGAAGATTTTTTATGTCTTTAATCTTGAGCATCATAATTGGTGGCTCGAGACATGTTAGACTTTTGGCTTGAAAAAAAAAATAGAACACATATCTGGAGATCATCAAGTAAAATCCATTCAGAAATGGTGGCGAGGGATGATTGGAAATGTTACGAGTTTGCCAGTCTCTTGAGAATTTTTCCCACGTCGAATTTCTCTATGTTCTTGGCAATGATTTCTGTATAGAATCCCTTCTGGGATAGAAGGGCAAAAGGAACGGTGGAGCTACCTCTTATCTTTTGTAAACTGTGCAGAATAATGCTCCCAGTGACCAGTATCTGATTATAGATGACCTCGAACTGGTCCTTTCTCCGGACCCCACTGTCTCCTTGGTGAAAATGGTGACATCCGACCAGGTCAGCTAATGTCCAGCTTCTTAAACTGTGCTTCCCGACCCCAGATGGGGTCTCTTGACTGACCGTGGGGGGTTGCAGAGCTGTGATTGATCATGACCGAATGGATGCTGGATTCTTTTTTTCTTTCTTTATTGAGCTTTACGCCTAAACATTTCTTGGCTGCAAAGAGTCACGGGTGGAAAAAGTTTCTGCACCCTTCTGCCTCTTTCACAGCTCATCACTTTAAGTAAGCACTTCCTACCTGGGAAAGAGGACAGGACTAAATTGTATTTCAAGAGCGTTGGAAAGATTATGTGTTTTGAGATCCTCGTAATAAAGGTGCTATCTGAAGTGCAAAGATGTTCTAAAATTTCTAGCAGAAAGTACCATGCAATATGCACAGGAGCAGGGCTGCCTGAGGAGGTGAGAGGCTGAAGTTTCTGAGTGTCCCAGTTCTTTCCTTGACTTTTCAGAGAGTGCCGGCCAGGTACCCTCTCTAGACACAGAGAAGAAATCTTCCTCCTATGTGTGGGTGCTGGCTCTCCCCTGAGTTGCCCACCCCACCATTTTGACCGCTCCATCAGAGCTATCTGGAGTCCCAGGACACGGCAGCACTGTAAACGGGAGTCACTGTGGTAGGTTTGCAGAGTCCCAGAGGGAGCAGAAAGCTGCTTCGTCCCTTCGTCTCAGTCTAACTCGACGGTCCCCAAAAATCGCCAGGAAAACAGAGCAAAATCAAGTGTGCTCTTCAGTTACGCAGCTTGATCTGTTAAAACATTTATTAATGAAATTGCAGCGAACTTGCTAAAATTATGCTAAATTTAATAAGTGTAATATAGTAATCCCTGGATAACTTGAGATGCTAGATGAAAGGTCTCTGGTTACAGCATGGTGCTAATTAGGTCCCAGCAGGGTCTCTCCTCATGTGTCCCAATTAGCTTTATTCTGGCCCAAACAAAAACTGACTGGAGCATTTCCTTCAAACATGAAAGGCCCACTAAAAAAACCCTTCCATTTTAAAGAGATAGGACAGCTAGCCACAGGATCAACTGTTTGTTTAACGAGACACGTCTCCCCACCCCCAATCCCTACCACATTTTTTTTCCAAGCCCAAGTTATTTAGGGAATAGCACCAGAAAAATAGCACCAGAATAAGCTGTGAGACTCTATGGGGCCCTGAAATGGAATATGTAACAATTTCACCTTCTAATTGATATCATTCACCGAGAAGAATGAAGTCATGTTTTGTCACTTTGAAAGAAGCGACTTCATTCAGCACTGTGGGAGCAAGTGTTGTATGACCTTGGACCACGGACCAGATTATCTGCCTGCAAATTTGGCTCTTTGAGGATTGCCTTGGGTCACTGGTTGGGTGTGTGCTCAGAGAATGTAAATTGATTTGAATCTTTGCCCCAGTGAGATGTATCTATAATTCAAATGCTATCAAGAAATGTGCTTTAACCAGTCTGAGCAGTCTGTCTACTAAAGCAGATTTCCATCCCTTTACCCCATAAAATGTAGCTTTGTGCACCTCAGTAGTCCCCTCTCCCCCCCCAAAATTCACCCAGAATCATAATTTCTTTTAGGTTCCAGAGCTGAAGGTAGATTGGTTGCTTTTGCTATTTATTTGATGCTTTTGTAAACTGTGTGTCCAAGTTCTGGGATGAAAAGAAGGGCAAGAGATTGTGTAGAATTCACGCCAATAGGGCCAACTGGTTGCCCTGGCTGTGTGTGGGACTGGGAGGGGGCGGTTAGAAGGCCCAGAGAGTCAAAGGTGACTCCAGTGTTTCATGGAATCAGTGACCTCAGTTACAGAGGCCACCCAGTCCAACATATAAGAATCTGCTCAACAAATGGCCATCTGGACTTTGCTTGGAGATTTCTGGTATGGGAAATTCTGTTACTTCTTAAAGAATCCCCTTGCTCTTTGGAATAGCTCTCTTGATCAGCAAGGTGTTTTGGTTTTGGGGTTTTTTTTTTACATCAAGCCAAAATCTGCTTCTTTTTCAACTTTTACCCCTTGTTCGTGTTCTGCTCTCCAGAGCCAAGTAGAACAAGCGTAATCCGTCTACATGACAGACTTTGTACTGCTTGAACACAGTAACCTCACTAGGTCAGCAAAATTACAGTAGAGAGAGCTAGGGATCTGGAGTCCAAGGACTCTGCTTAAAAATTCACTTTTTACCCGTGTGATCCTAGGTGAATCACTCAGCCTCTCTGGCTTTCAATTTCCTCATCTATGAAATGGGAACAGTAATACTTGTAGGAGCTACCTTGTGGGGCTGCAGGATGTGTAAAACACCTTTTGAACATTTAAGTCCAAGACATATTAGCATAACCATCCTGGGTGTCATCATCTAAGCCTCTCTCCCGTTTAGCCGTAGTTTTCCTAACATACGATGTGCGGAATTGAACATGTGTGATCTGAACAGGTCAGGCTGAATCAGGACTGTCATCTCCCTGAGGTAAGCCTAGATGACTGAGAGAATGACAGAGACAGGGAAGGGCAAAAAGCAAGCTGATCTGGGGAGAGGAAAATCAGGTGATATCTCCTGGAGGTCTTTGGAACGCTGACAGATTCTCATCTGTCTGAAGGGTTTTTGGTGGGATATTGTCAGAAGGCAAGCTGTGGACTGGGTGGTCTGATGAGATCTTTTCTGGTTCTTGTGCTGCCTCAGATCCCTCCCCACTCCAGTCCATCCTCTGTGCAGCTGTCAAAATGACTTTCCTAAATCAGAAGTCTGGCAGCCTACTACCATTTCAGCTTTCTTATACCTCACTCCTCCTTGTATACTCTGTGATCCCTCCATACCAGCCTCCTCACTGTTCCTTGCACCAGACTTTCCGTCTCCTGACTTCAGGCATTTTCCTGGCTCATCCCTTTGCCTGGGATGCTCTCCCTCCTAATCTCTGTGTCTGGCTTCCCTCAAATCCTAGCTAAAATCCTACCTTCCACATGAAGCCTTTCCTAGTCTCTTTGAATTTTAGTGATTTAAGTCTGTTGATTATTTGGAGTTGAACTGTATATGATTGTTTGTATATAATCATTTTCCTGTCTCCCCCATAAGACTGTGGGCTACTTAAGAACAAGGATCTGCAAAACTTATTATTGTGCCCGGCATATTCATTGTTTCAGTTGTGTCCCACTCTTTAGAGCCTCATTTGGGATTTTCTTCGAAAAGATGCTGAGTTTGCCATTTCCTTCTCCATTTCTTTCTTTTTGCTGAGACAACTAGGGTTAAGTGACTTGCCCAGGGTCACACAGCTAGGAAGTGTTAAGTGTCTGAGGGCAGATTTGAACTCAGGTCCTCCTGACTTCAGGGCTGGTGCTCTATCCACTGCACCAGCTAGCTGCCCCCTCCATTTCTTTTTACAGGTGAAGAAACAGGGTTAAGTGACTTGTCTGGGGCTGGATTGGAACTCAGGCCTTTCTAACTCCAGACCCAGCACATAGTAGTGCATCATAAAAGCTTGTTGATTGATTATCATTTGTCAGATCCACAGAACACACACACACACACACACACACACACACACACACACACACACATACACACACACACATTCTCCATGCACTCTGTCATCTAATTATATTGGCCTATTTGCTATTTCTCACATTTGAATCTCTTTCTTATTTATATATTCTATTTTATACTCTCTCACACCTCTACCTGTTATCTTACTATCTCTGAAGACTCAGCTAAAATGCCAGTTTTTGAATTCCCAGTTCTTCCTGTCCCCCTACCTTTCCAACTGTTAGAACTCTCTCCACTTTGTGGATACTTACTTATGCTTATTTATTTGCATTTTCTCCCCATTGGAATGTAAACTCCTGATTGCAAATTCCTTTGTGTCTCCAGAACTTAATGTGGCAATGGGTAGACAGTAAGCATTTAATGAATGCTTATTGATTGATTGCCATTTGTAGAGATGATTTAAAAGTTAAGTCTTGGGAAGTTTGTCCGATACCATGTGTCAGATCTTCTCTCATGCTACCTCTCTTCTGGTATAGTAGCTTTCACACCATTCCCTGGAGTATCTCTAGGGAATTGCTAGTCATGGTTACCATATTGAATCCATGTCTGTTTCAGTAGTCCTTGCTTCCATCCCTTCGGGAAATCTATATATATATATATCTATATCTTTATCTATATCTATATATCTATATATCTATATATCTATATATCTATATCTATATCTATATATCTATATCTATATCTATCTATCTATCTATCTATCTATCTATCTATCTATCTATATATATTTTTTTTTTTTTTTTGCTGAGGCAATTGGGATTAAGTGACTTGCCCAGGGTCACACAGCCAGGAAGTGTTAAGTGTCTGAGACCAGATTTGAACTTAGGTCCTCCTGACTTTAGGGCTGGTGCTCTAGGGAAATCAATATTCTTGAAGATAACATTTGGTAAAGGATTATTGTTCCTATACATGGATTTTTTTTAACCTCATCTCATTGACCTTGCAGGACATGATATGAAACTTTATCATCTGAAATAGTGTGATTTTGACTGTGTTGTTGGAATTTTCCAACAACACTGGAGGGATATGTGGAAGAATCTTGTCGACCATCTTTAACCCAATGCTGGCAAAGAGCCATATAAAGTCTTTTTTGAGAGGAACAGATCAGGAAAGGAAACCAACAGGCAAAAATGAAGAGGTGAGAGAACCATCTCCAAATCATTTCTTGTCTAGACCAGGGCTTCTTTTTTCAATAGTATTTTGCCAAAGATAGTTTTCAATATTCACCTTTGCAAAACCTTGTGTTTCAAATTTTTCTCCCTCCCTCCCCACCTCCCCTTTCTCCTCTCCCTTAGACAGCAAGTAATCCAGTAGAGGTTAAGCACGTGCAACTCTTCTAAACCGATTTCCACAGTTATCATTGTGCACAAGAAAAATCAGATCAAAAGGGGAAAATGAGAGGCAAAAATCAGCAACAAACAACAACAACAAAAAGATGAAAATCCGATGCTGTGATCCACATTCAGTCCCCATAGTCTCTCTCTGGATGCAGATGGCTCTGTCCAACACAAGTCTAATGGAAGTGGCCTGAATCACCTCATTGCTGAAAAGAGCCACCTCCATCAGAATCGATGATCACATAATGTTGTTGCTGTGTACAATATTCTCTTGTAGACCAGGATTTCTTAATCTTTTTCCAACCTTTTTTTTTTCCTGAGAAATTTTATGCAACCTTGGGTTTATAGGTTTATAAACTAGGTATACAAATCAAGCATTTACCGATAATAAGTCATAATTTCATAACCCCTACCTTCAGTTATGTGACCCCATATGGGGTCACGAGCCACAGTTTAAGAAGCTTTTGGTCTCGCTAGCAGGGAAGAGCTGGTTGCTGGGATGGAAATGATGGGAACACTAGAGAGAAGCAATGACTCCATCTTGGAGTTTGTGATAGAGGAGAGGATAGTCTATCATGCACCCTAGATTTTGAAAAAGAATATTGTGAAGGGTTCAGAGGAAAGATAGATAGGATCTTATGGAGTAAAATGCCTCAAGGAAAACCAGCTGCCAGGATTGAGAAATGCTCAAGAATTAAATTCTGGAAACACAAAGATAAACAATTCTAATGAGGAAGAAGAATCAGATTTGTCTAAAGAGATAAATTTGAAGATGCACAGAACTCATCAACCAATTCCAATTTCACAAAACAAAACAGGGGCCAAGTAACAGAAGATGACTTAAAGACGGCAGCACGGTACTGTAAAAATATCATCAGCAGTGCTAAAGCTTTAGAATGAGCTGAGGCTAATGGGAGAAGCTAAGGACAACAAAAAGAGTTGTGTTTTTATTGGTTTTAGCTCTATTGGGAGAAAAGGATCAAAGGAAATACAGGACTTTAGCTTAGGGTAGATGGGAAACTCATAACTGACAATAGAGAAAACAGAACTGCTTTATGCTAATTTTATTTCCATTTTCTCTGCTAGGGAAAGTGACCTTTATCTTTGAAATGAGAGGATAAAAATGACTAACAGAGAGTGGATACCTAAGATAAGTAAGGAGAGGAGATAGGAAGGAAGAGAGCACCTAGCTGAATTCAGGTCACCTGGTCAGGTGAATGCCGTCCTGAGATCCTGAAAGCCTTGGCAGATATGATTGATGAGCCCTGTCAGGGATAAGTGAAAGATCTTGTAAGTGGGAAAAATTTCACAAGATCAGAGAGGGGCAAATATCCCAATGAAAAGAAAACAAAGACTCTCAAATTCTTCAAACTATAGACCAGTGAACTTGATTTGGAATCCTGGAAATAATTCTAAAGTGGATCATTAAAGAGCTGGTCAATGAACATTCATAAAGGGAAGCGGTCCAACAAAGAGCTGGCTTGGAAGCTTCATCAAGAATAGATCGTGGCGGACTAATCTCATTTCCTTTTTTTTGTTGACAGGATAATTAAACACATAGATGGGGGAACGATGCGGCTATAGTTTACCTGAATTTTAGCAATGCTTTTGATAAAAGATCTCATACTGTTCTTACAGAAAAAAAGGAAGAGATGTGGATTATATGACTATACAAACAGTGGATTCAGAACTGGTTGGATGGGCAGTACTTGTGAATGGGTCGATGTTTAGTGAGGTAAGATGTTTCCAGGGGAGCAGTCTTGAAATCTGCCCTTGGCTCTGTGCTCTTTAACATTTTTATTAAAGGTATAGATTGTGTATGCTCATCTGAACTGTGGATGGCACAAAGCTGGGAAGGATAGCTAATTACACTGAATACTAGAGCCAGGATCCAAAAAGATCTTGACAGGCTAAAGCATTTGGCAGGAATACAGTATGATTAAACTAAATAAGAGCAAATGTAATTGTGTACTTGGAGACCAAAACAAAATATCAACTTTACAATTTTAAGAAAAAAGAAGCATGGATGGACAGCAGTTCTGAAAATTAAAAAAAAAACCCCAACAATTTGGTGGGTTTTGTAGACTGGAAGCTTATATTACAAGCTCAGTAGGAGTCATCAGTGTGATGGGGCAACAAGACAATAAAAATAATAATCTTGGGCTGAACTAATAGGAGTGCCACTTCTGGGGAGGTGAAAGTTCCACTCTTCATGGGCCATCCTTAGTTTCAGGTAACACCGTTTAAAAAGGACATTTCTAACTCAGAAGAGAGCAACTGGGATGATTAAAGATCCTTGAATCCATGTCAGATGAGGCTCATGTGAAGGAACTGGGCAGGTTTAGCCTGGAGAAGGGAAGACTTAGGGGAGGACAGAATAACTAGCTTCAAATTTTTGGAAGGGTGTCTTGTGGGGGGAAGGATTAGGTTTGTTCCTTTTGGTCTCAGAGGACAAAACCAGGAGTAATGGGGGAATGTGCAAAGAGGCCAACTGAGGTTTGACTTCAGAAAAGCCTTCGTCAGCATTTTTTTTTTTTTTTTAGAGGCAGGATGTCCAGTTATCCCATAAATTATAGTGGGGATGCCTTCTGTGTGAGGGATGCTCTAGATCACAGCTTCTTAAACTGTAGTCTGTAACCCCAGATGGGGTTTAGTAAGTGATTGTGGGGGTTGCAAAATTATGACTTAGTATCAGTAAATGTTTGACTTTTATACATATTTTATATACCTATATAACGGGGTCATGTAAAAATTTCTTGGGTGAGAAGGAGCAACAAATGGGAAAAGTTTAAGCAGCCCTGATCTAGATGGATTCTGAAATCCCTGCTACCTCTCAAATTTGATTTATGGTTATGTGAATAGAGATGCAGGGTGGGGTAAGGGCCAAAGAACCAACTCATAGTGTCAGTTTGCTGCTGTTAGGTCATGAGCTTTGGGCTGTGAAAGGAACAAGCGGTTTAATGTGATGGCACCTTCTCTAATTTCTTTAATTAGATGGAGGGGTAGAATATTACTCTTGACTTTCTTTTGAAGTTTTTGTCCCTTTTTTATGAAGTGAGTATCGTCAGGATATTAAGAAATGCTTGAATATCTTAAAGCAAGTACTATGCAAATACTACAATTGTATTTCTTATGATATTATGATATGATATTCTTATGATTATGATATTATGATATTTCTTATGATATATTTTCCTTAATTGTCCATTATTTATTAGTAAATATTTATTTTATGCCTTCCTGCGCAACAAAAGTATCTAAAAGAATAGATGATAAATGTTTGACTGCACAGCTCTTGAAAGACTTCAGGCACTACTTTTCACTAATGTTCTAGTAACAGACTTCCAGGTATTTATATGATTAAGAGTTTATAACTTTTCACATGGAAATAGACTCAAAAGACTTGAGCTGTGTTCTCCCAGATCTACTAGCAAGTCACTTAATTGCTTTGCACTTCCCTTTTCTCAGCTGTAAAATGGGGATAATAGTATCTGCTGTGATGATCAAATAAGGTTTGCAAATTAGAAAAGCTATTTAAATATCAGCTTTTGTTTTTATTGTTTATTTCCTAGGTTTTTTGTGAAGCATTATTTTGAGATGAAGACAGCTTGGTGGCGCTGTAGTGGATAGAGTGCTGGACCTGAAGTCAGCAAGGCTTATCTTCCTGTATTCAAATTTGACCTCAGAAATTTACTAGCTGTGTGATCCTGAGTGAGTCACTTACCCCTTTGCCTGTGTTTCCTCATTTGTAAAATTGACGGGAGAAGGATATCTTTGCCAAGAAAACCCCAAACAGGGTCATGAAGAATCAGGCACAATTGAAACAACTCAACAACATACATCCAGAGAAACAGAAGAATCCACTAAAGACGTGTTAAGTATGGGGCCCAATGTGAAAAAGAAGGGAATTTGGTTATTTGTTTTATTTTTGACTCTGATCACACTCATACCTTTGGATTCCTACTCTCTCTGCTTTGAATTTTTGGAGACTGGGAAAGAAGGAAAAAATAGTAAGGAGGGATAAGTGGAACCCATTTGGTGGGAGGAATGATTAGGAGAGAAAACTAGAAAGAATGCTCTGAAGCAGTTTGTATTAGCTTTGAAAAAAAATTATCTTTTTATAAATGATGAAGAGCAGAGTAAGTCTGACTGTCACTCAGTCTAGTGCTCAAGAAGCTTCAGTGGCTCCCTATTGCTTCTTGGATAAAATACAATCTCCTTTGGCATTGAAAGCACTTCACAAAATCCTCTAACTTATTCTTCCTGACTGATAGCACAATATTTCTCTCCCCCCACATACTTTACATTCAAACCAAATTGTTCCAGGTATGTGGCATTTTAATCACCAGTTGTTCCCTATATGTTGACTTCTCTCCTGCCTCATTTCCACCTCTTGTAATCCTTAGCTTTTTTCAAGGCTAAGCTCAAGTGCTACCTTCTAAACAAGCAATTGATACTTATCTCTTCAATTATCAGTATCTTCTCACCAGTTACATTGTATTTGTGTATATAAGTGTGTAATGTAAATATTTCACTTAAAATTTAACATTGGATAGGAGTGCATCCAATATAAAGTGGATGTAATAAACAATTACGCTGCAATTAATAATTGCAGCACATGAAGTATCATAAGAAATTTTCAGTTACTCTAAACCTAATCAGGATTGAGGCAATTCTTTCTAATTTGCTTTTTTTCTGAGTCTGTTCTTATCACTTCACTTTTGACATAAGTCTTTCTAGATTTCTTTATATTCTTCAT
The DNA here is from genome assembly GCF_048593235.1 of Sminthopsis crassicaudata. Lineage (NCBI taxonomy): Eukaryota > Metazoa > Chordata > Mammalia > Dasyuromorphia > Dasyuridae > Sminthopsis > Sminthopsis crassicaudata. The sequence goes on from NC_133623.1 coordinate 32,827,089, forward strand.
ATTTGGTGGTCTTAATGGCATTATATTATTCCATTATACCTATGTGCCATATTTAACTATTCCTCTATATTCAACATCTAGTTTTCAGGAGGTTTTTTTTTTTTTTTTTAAGTAGCATGTAATACTCCTGTGAAAATTTTAGAATGGATAGATTTTTTTAAATAGTGCTTTCAGGATATATTTTCAACAGTAGAATTATTGAGTCAAAGGATATGATTGTTTTTGTAATTTGCTTCAGATTTGTCCTCCAAAATTATTATGTTTTCAGTTTCAGTGGATGAATCCATCTCTTCACAATTCTACCAGCTATGAATTTAGTTGCTTTCATTTTCTTTTTGCCAATTAGTTGGCAAATAAATTGAGGTGTGACCTCAAAGTTGTTATATATTGCACCTCCTTGATTTGAGCATTTCCCCAAGTAATTATTAATAATTTATGTTGTCTTTTGAAAGCTGCCTATCATATCCTTTGACCATTTATGCACTGTGGATTAGGAATTACTCTTGTAACTTTTTAATAGTTTGATATATAGATGTCTAGCTTTTATCTGTCATGTTTGCTTTAGATATATTTAACCATCCATGATTATTTTTCCTTTTAATTATATTGCTTTAGGTTGGAAACTTTTAAATATTATATTAAGTCAATCCTTTGATTCCCAATAATTTCCTCTATTTTTTAATTGAAAAACAAGTTACTCTCCTTTACACAATTATTACAAATACTATATTCTTCTCTCTTCCACATTGTTATAGTTTTTATATTTGTCTCATCTACTTAGAATCTGATTAGATTATACATTGTGACATGTGGATCTAAATTCCTTTTCCATCTCATTGTCAACTAATTTTCCTCAAAACATATGTTAAATAATGAATCTTATACAGTTTTTATTTTGCATAGGCTTTCCAAATACTGATTTTTGTGTGTATGTCTATTGAGTTGCATGTCTGTTGTATCTATTATATTTCATTGGTATATTTGTCTTTTTTTCCTCTAGTGTTAATCGTGATAATTAGTTTTAGCAATTTTTCTCTCCAGCATGACTCTTAATATTCCTGTCTATTTGTTTATATAAGTTTCTTTATGATGTTATCTGGTTCTATAAAGAAGTGTTTTAGTATTTTCATTGTTCCAGTAATTAAATACATATATTTGATCGTTATAATTGCACAGCTGCCCTTCTACAGGTCCTGTGTATTCATAGGTAGGTAGATTTCCACATATTTGACAGTTTCTGTTATTGCAGGAGGGATTTCTTTTTATTATGTTTTCTTAATCTCTATTATTAATAAATAAGAATGTAGATGACTGTAGATTAATCTTTATCTTTCTACTTTGCTGAAAACATTGTTTCTATTACTTTTTTGGCTGAAGAGATTCGATTGTTTGATTTTTCTAGATATCTTATCATGTTATTTGCTTGTGATGATATTTTGACCTTTTCGTTTCCAATGGTAATCCCTCTCAGTTATCTTTTTTCTCTCTTGTTATAATTGCTAGATTTTTTTTAGTACCATTGCTATATATTTTTTATATGTTCTATTATTCTGATAGTTTTCCTTAAGTTGAGCCAGCCTTCCATGCTAATGTAAACTTGCTTGGTCATGATGAATAGGGTGCTTAATGAATTGCTATGGTCTCTTGATTCATGTTTTATTCAGTATTTTTATATCTACATTCATTAGGGGAATTGGCCTATAATTGTCTTTTTAGATGTTATCTTTGCCTGGTTCTAAAATTGATGCTATAGTTGAGTCACAAAAGGAGTTTATTAATGTTCTTTCTCAATACTTATGAATAAGTTATATAACATAGTAATTATTTGTCCTTGGAATATTAGACAGAATTCTGCTTGGAGTCTGTCATTTCATTGCAAGCTTACTTTTTAATATCTTATCTTATTTTTTAATCCAAGATTTGTTTTCTCAAATTATTAATTTCTTATTTTCCAGCTTTGGCAGTTTTTTTTTTTAACGTTTTAGATATTAATTTGTGACAGTATGGCTGCATATAAGTGTTTTTATTTCATTTGTATTATTATCTTTCATCCTTTGTTATTTGTAATTTTGCTGATATGCATTTTCTTTCTTTTTAAAAAATTAGGTTTTTCCATTATTTCATGAATTTTGTTGTTTAAAAAACTCAGCTCTTGGTTTTAGTTATCAATTAAATTGTATCTCTCTGTTATATTTCTGACCTTACCTTTTTCTAATTCTTTTAAAATTGAGTTCTTTTTTTAGGGCCTTTAGGAGCAAGTATATAGTGTGTGTGTGTGTGTGTGTGTGTGTGTGTGTGTATGTGTGTGTGTGTGTGTGTATTTTTTTTTTCCTTTTTCTTTGCTAATGTTGATTGGCTGATTCCTGTAGGGTTTGATATGTAGTATTGTTGTCCTTGTCTTTTTTTTTTTTTTTTTTTTTTTTTTTTTAGTATTTTCATTCTTTTCTTATTTCTTCTTTAACTCAGTCGTTGTTTATTTAGTATGTTATTTTTCAATTTCTACATAGTTTTGTAGCTATTGCTCTTGCTTTGCACCAGTAGGATGTAAGATACTCAAGGGTAGGGACTCTTGGTTTTGTCCCTAGCACAGTGCTTAAAAACCTTGTCTAGCCATGTCATTTCCTTCTCAGCATGCTCCTTTGTCTTCTTATTGCCAGTAGGATAAAAGAGAGGTTCCTCGAGCACTTCATTTAAAGCCCTCTCCAGTCTGCTCCCATCTGCCTTTCGGGGTTTGTTGCTCTTCTTTGCTTACTCTGCATTTAAGCTATGTAGTGACTCTTTCTTACTGACAACATCCCACCTCATATCTCTGTGTTTTTGCACAGTACTCAATGCCCAGAATGCACTTGTTCTCCATAGAATCCCTAGCCCCTTCCAAGGTTCAGTTAATGAGCCACCTCCTACAGGAGTCATCTCCTGATCCCTTAGTTATTAGTGCCCTCCCCCACTCCCATTACTTTGTATTTACTTTATAAATATCTTGTATTATTTATCCGTGTACATTTTTCTACCCAATATAATGTAATCTCCTTGAATCTAGAGACTGTCTTATTTTTGTTTTTGTACCTCCAGTGCCTACCATGTATTAGGCACTTGTTAATGAAGTGCTAAATAAATGCTTAACAAATTAAATGTTGTAGTTGTTTAATTCTACTTATTGCATTATGAACTGAAAATACAGTATGTTTAATTCTGGCCTTTTAAAATTCCGCAAGGCTACTGCGTGAGCCATTTTGTGAGCATTTGATATATACTTAAAAGAATGTTTATGCATACTTGCCTTCTCTGTTCTCTCCCTTCCCCCACTCTCCTCTCACTGGGAGGGAGCTCCCAGGATAACATCTCTCTTTACCAATGCAGAATGCAGACTGGCAACTGTTCTATAAACTTCAAAGTCTTAGAAAGTTGCCTAGAACATAAGAATTTAAGTGACTTGCCCAGGCTCATACAAGCCAATACATGTAAGAAGTAGAACTTGAATTCACAGCATTCTGACAGTGAAGATGGCTCTCTATTTTCAAACACTGCCTCTCATGTTTTCTCTAAAGCTCTAATAATTCCATGTTATGTAAGCAGTTCAAATATGTGATTTCTTTATTCTTCCTTTATGTGTATTTTATATATGATTATGATTTCTGCCCAATAGAATGTAAGCTGCTTATAAGGCAGAGAATTTGATTTTTTGCTTTGGTATCTTCAGCCCCTAGCACAGTGCCTTATGCATGGCTAGGCTCTTAATAAATGCTTGTTGTTGAGTTGAATTGACTGAGCTGAGTATTTATTTCTTGGGTGTGTTATGGTGGGGAGTCGCTCTTGAGGTATGGGATCTGAGGCAACTTTCAATTCTGACTTTATACATCACAGAAGGGACTCCCGCACTATATGGAAGATGGGATGAGGCAATATCTGGGGTCCTTTCAAGTTCTGGGATTCTTTTATTTCATGCTTGATTTTCTAACCAATCTGGTCCAGATGCGCACCGCGATCCTGAAGGCCACAATTGGTTGGCTCAGAAGAATCTTTCTTCTTTCCCTTCCAGTTGCCCCATTCACACCAGATGCTCCCTTTTGTGAATTCTGTCAAAAGGGATATCCTGTGTGAAAGGGGTTGCTGGGACTGAATTCCTGAGCAGGAAAAATAAAAAGAGGCAATGACCCCACTGGGATCACAATCACAGATTTTCTTTCACAACCTCACCAATGGTAATCACAACATCCTGACAATATCACTGGCCTCTGCTTGAAGACTTCCAGGGAGAGTTGGCTCCTTTTTCTTTTAGAAATGTCTATTAACGCTGTTGGCTATTGTATTTCTCCTAAATTTTATTATCCTTTAGTATTGTCTTTGTTTCCATTATTGTGGTCATTGGGTATATTCTTTTGATTTTGCTTGCTTGCTTCAGTCTGTAATAGGTCATATAAGTCTTCCTGTATTTCTTTGAATTGTTGATTGTCTAACAATTTAACAAACTAACAATTGAAATGTGAATACTTTTCATCCCTTATAACAGAACACTATTTTGTTACATTTATTTGCCACGATTTGTTCAGTTATTCCACAAGTATTGAACATGTAATTTGTTTCCAATTTTTGGCTATCACAGATAGTGCTGCTTTGAATATCTTGGTACATAGGAGTCCTTTCTACCATAGATCGCTCAGTAATGGAAACTCTGATTCTTAGGTTATGACCAATTTAGTAATTTGTCTTTAATATTTCTAAATTGTTTTCCAGAATGGCTAGAGTATTTCCTATTTCTACTGACAGTGAATTCATGGGCTCTTCTTTCCACAGTCCCATCAGCCCTCATTTTTTCTTTCTTTTTTTTAATATTTTCTTTTCTAAACAAAATCTGTCTCTTCTCTCTTCCATCCTCCACAGCAAAGACACAAGAAAAACAAAATTCTCCTTTAAAAACATAGAGAGTTGAGCAACACATTAGCTATGTTCATAAAATATACATTTCATTCTGTTCTCTAAATCTGTCACCTTTTTATCAGGAGGCAGGTAGTCAGTTTTATCATGAGTACTCTAAAATTATAATTGATCATTGTGCTGATTGGAGTTCCTAAGATTTAAAAAGCTGATTATCTTTATAATGTTTTTGTATAGTTCTTATAGAATGTAGTCTCCTTGAGAACAAAGTCTTTCATTTTTATGTTTGTATTTCCACCTTTTTAGCACAAGGCTCAGTATAAAGTAGGAACTTAATAAATGGTTCTTGATTTATATGCTATTCTATTTTTAAATAGTCCCCAGTAGTTTTACTAATGACTATTTCCTAATATAATTACTACAAAACATCTGTTAATACTAGCCTTCCATCTTTCATTATTTGTTTCTGTTCTTTTCCCTCAAATTGTTGCTAACAAGCAAGCACAATTCATGGTCTACTATATATTTTATGTAGAAGAAAAAAGTCAGGATAAACACAAAGTAAAGCCTAGTAAAGAAATGTATCAGAAGTAGACACCAGGTAGCGCCCAGGAGAATTGGAAAGGGAGAGAACTTGATCGTACTTGGCTCCTTCGAAAAGGGTCTTTCACTTCCTGAAAGTTAGTTCCTTTTTTTTGTGCAGAGCTGAGGCTGACTGCCAAGGCAACATTCTATGCCCAGTCCCTTGTCCTGGACTCTACACTTCAAGTTGTTCTCAGGAACCAAATTGTTAGAGCTGCCATTTGAGGCCTAACTGCCCAGTCATGTCCATCAAGTCACAAAATGCTCGAGCTGAAGAGGCTACTCTTTTGTACACTGGATTACAGATCCGAACAGTCTATGAAGTTCGGCACTGGAAACTTGCTTTGCCTGCAGATCTGTCTCCAAAGGGCACTGTGTTCTAATTCTTTTGTTGAGTTTCCAAATCACTCTGGAAATGCTTGAAGTTGTTCCATTATAATTTATGTGGGTCTCATTATCATTGTGTTATCACGCATTTGGGATCTTTGCATCCCTTTTACTCCATAATATTTATTCATTGCATTAAGGCCTCATTTGAGATTTTTTTATTCATTGGGAAGCCACGTCTGATAGTTTTTCAGTGAAGTTTTTCTTTCTTTTATTTTTTGTTGATTTTTTTTTTCACTTGGCAGACTTCATGATATTTTAAAATGAGAGGGAAGTGGCCGTAGAAATGGCTTTTCATTCAGCCATCTTATTGAAAGTTCCAACTTCAACTTTAAGAAAGACATATATAAAAGATGCACAGTTTCTGTGTTCTACTGAAAGTCAGACAGTGTTAAGATATCTAAAGGAAAGTCCCTGTCACTCTGACTTTACTGTAATTAATTTTGATAGTTTTATTGGATTCATTTCCGAAGCTGTGAAGATAAAACCTGCTTATTTTCTAGTACTGATATCCTTCCAGCAAAGTAATGTTTATGTTTGATCATGTCTCAGGCATGGGGAGAAAATCTAACAAAAGCTATTTTCTGAAAGAGTCCAAGTGGACATTTTCTCCACTCTGGGGGCCTGAGATTTGGCACACTTAGTCCATGTAGTGGGATTGACACAAAAGATAATATTGGGATTTACATAGCCATAGAATCACACTGATCTTGACCCATGGGAAGGATGCTTTGATGCACCAGACTTCTGTCGTTTCTAACTTGCTAGGTCTAAAGCTGTCTTTTATGAGAGATTCTCTAAATCCTTGCTGCCCAAACCATCGGCCCCATTTTCAGATCAGCCCTTTAGCTGTTTGGGGGGAACAAGGCTTTTGGGGAAAGAGCCTGCCATCCCCATCACTACCACAACCAACACCCCCATAAGCTGCTACTGATGGACAAAAGAAACCCAAGAGTCCCAAGAATGGTAGTGTCCCACAAACCACCAGCCTTTCATTGAGCATGGTCCTTGAAGCCATCATCCGGGGAAGTGACCCTTGTGGAGATATGCTATGACAAGTACCTCTGTAGAGCTACTAAAAACCTAGAAAAGCAAGTTTTTTCAAATAAAGGCTTTTGCACAGATTAGTCAACATCAGAAATGGATGTGATTTAATGAGTGGAAATGAGGTTAAAACTTAAAAAAGATGCATTAGCATCTACTTTGCCACAGTACCCAAAGACCACAAGACCTTTCCATCTGACTTGCAGCTAATCCTTCATATATGTGCACTGTGATCTGAGTTCCTTGAGAGTTCTGTCTTACTCTTCCATTTGGATCCCCAACACGTAGCACAGTGTTTTAGTGACTAATGCACTTTTTCATGTTCTTGGGGACTGTTCAATTTGATAGACATTTATTAAGCACCTACTATGGGCAAGACACAATCTAAGTAACGAATAAAATGCTTGGAGACAGAAAGACCTGAGTCAGTCACATCCTGGCCTTGGGCATTTTCTAGCTCTGTGACCCAGTGCAACTTGGGCAATTCTTTGTGTTTCAGGTGGCTCTCTAGGACTTTGAAGTGCATATATTCAGCCCTCTCTGTTGCTTAAGTGACTCTCCTACCCTCAAAGAATTAGTATTATTCTTACACTTTCTCTTTAGGTCTTTTTCCTGACCGTGTTTGGCTTATTTCAGGTGATGATTTGTAATTTCCTCTACTGTTTTGTGATCTTGTAGAAGTAGCCTTTTGGTTTTACAGTATGACATTAATTTCTAAATGGAGCAGTTAGATGCTGCTACAATGAATAGATTCCAAGGCCTGAAATCAGGAAGACTCACTCTCTGAGTTCAAATGTGACCTCAGATACTTCCTAGCTATGTGACCTTGGACAGGTCATTTCACTCTGTTGTTGGTCTCAGTTTCCTCATCTGTGAGATGAGCTGGAGAAGAAAATGGCAAACCATTCCAGTATCTTTGTCAAGAAAACCCTATGTGGGGTCACAATGAGTCAGACACAACTGAAATGATGACTCAATTTTTAAACAGACTCTTGCCCCCTTTGTGGCCCGGTGAATCATTCTGTATAACAATATTATAATTAAAAAGAGGGAGAAAAAGCAGTTCAGGAAAACTGATCAACACATCATCTGAGTCTGATAGGATATGAATGTTTTATTCCCACGGTCTGCAACCTTGGTAATGTAGGAAGAAAGATACATTTTCTCAATTCTTCATGTGACAAGTTTGCTCATTACACAGCATTCAGTTTTCTCCAAATGAATTGTTTTCCTGTTTCTGCTTACTTTATTCTGCATCATTTTATAAAAGCTAAATGTGCTTCTTCTTATTTCTTGTTCTAATGATACGATAATAATTCACTACATTCATTTACTGCAATTTGACCATTCTTTAATCAGTGGCCATCTAGTTTGTCTCCATTTCCTTTTTACCGCAAGAAATGTGGCTTGCCGTGTATGAGATGTTCTTTGACCTCCTTGGGTTTTGAAGAGTAAGATTTCTAGGTTGAAATTATGGAGTTTTGCTTTATAGATCTCATTACCTTTCCGCACTAACCCATTCCTCTCTCTGATTTCCATATTTCTGTCAAGGCTATCTCTAATCTCAGTGTTATCCTCAACTTTTCACAGAATTACTACTTTTCACATTAACCCCTAATCTCTTAATTGGCAAACCTGATATCTTTTGTCAATTGTCATGCATCCTGACTGTAGCATTTGACAGTGTCAATTATATGCTCATCCTGTATACTTTTTCTTCTCTAGGTTATTGATGACAAGTGGCTACCAGCAGTATGCTGCCTCATATTTTAAATTGTTAAATATTTAAAAAAGAAAACAACCTCAAACACGTTTAATCCATCCCTTCAAGATAAAAGTGGCATTAAAAAATTTATTGATACATTTTGTTTTTATATCATCCAACTTTTCCAATATCTCCCTACCACAAAGGGACCCATTGTGTGGTGAAGAGAAGAGAGGAAAAAGCAGCTCAGCAAAACTAATCAACACCTCTGCCAGATGTGACAGTACATGGTGTCCCGAAAGTCTTGATGCATATTTTAGCAATTAAGGTGTAAAAATGCACCAAGACTTTTAGGATACCCTGCATATACAATATTCTGCATCTGTAATTCTTTTACCTCTTCAGCGAATAGATGTGAACTCTTTAGGAGACATCTTTAAGACTTTAGGAGAAGACTTCTCCTAAAGAGAAGACCAAGATTGATCATTATAATTACTCATTGTTCCATTTTTTTCATTTTGGTGCTGTTGGTTTTTCTCCATGTATGTATGTTGTAGTTATCTTGCATAAATTTCCTGGTTCTGCTAATTTTATTTTGCATCAGTTCACATAAATCTTCTTTGAATTCTTCATATTTCTTGATTCTTATGCTAGATTACATTCATATATCATATTTTTTTTAGCCATTTCTCACTCAGGGACAATCTTCTTTGTTTCCCCTTATTTATTACTACAAAATTGCCACTATCAATATTTTAGCATCTATGGGACATTCTTTTCTTTGACCTCCTTCATTGTAGATGCCTTGCAATGGGCTCTCGGAATGAAAGAGAATTAATATTTTATTCACTTTCTCAACATGATTCCAAATTGCTTTCCAAATGATTGGAACAATTCATAGCTCCAGCAACAGTAAATTAGTTGCCTATCTTTTCACAACCCTTCCAACATTGACTGTTTTCATCTTTTGTCAGCTGGACCAGTTGTGGGGGAGGTGGTGGTGAGAACCTTGGAGCTATTTTGAAAACTTGCAGATACATAAACCGAAACAACCCTAAAATTTCACCTCACACCCTGTAAATGATAAAAATGACAGAAGATGGGAATAGTTCATGTTGGAGAGGTTGCAGAAAGAGGGGAATACAAGAGCTTTGTTAGTTGTGCTACTAATTGGCAGAACCATTTTGGAAAACAATTTAAAATTATACCAATAAATTGCCTAAAATTTATGTACCCTTTGACCTAGAGATTGCATTACAAGGCTTATACCTCAAGGAGGATGCTGAGACGTAGAAATTCCCCATAGAGACCAAAATGTTTAGAGTAGCACTTGTTTGTGCTAGCAAAGAATTGGAAGTAAAGTAGATGTCCATCAACAGGGGAAAGGTGAACTAAATTGTATTACATTAATATCACGTAATATCACTGTGCTATAAGAAATAGCAAGTAGATGAATTCATAAAAGAATTATAGAAAGATTTACACAGTCTGTTACAGAATGAGGTAGATAGAATCAAGAAAATAACCTTTCAGTCATTACAACAAGGTAACTGGATTGAACAACCACAAAACAATGAAACGTGAATGTTGCAAATACAAAGAACAAGTTTGTCCCCCCCAAAAGAGGAATAAGAAAACATCCCCTCCCTAATCATTTATAGAAGTAGGAGGTTCATGGGTGTGGTACATTGCAAATATTTTCAGACATTTTCAATGAAACGATTGGCTTTTCTGCTTTTTTTCTATCTTCCCCTTTTTCTTTAAAATATTTTGTCATATGAAATGGCTCTCTGGGGGAAAGGGAAGGGAGGGATACCAAGAGCAATTGTGGTGATGTAAAAGTAAAAGATAGCAATAAAAATTGAAAAACAAAACCAAAAAACAGTAAATGAGAAAATAACTGCCTTTTAAGAGAATCTTGTGGTACAGAGAGAGCATTTTGAAAACAGATGTTTGGAAAGGTTTCCATTGTGATGTGATTTCATTGCCAAAAATGATGTGTGTAAACTATAAAAACTTCCATATCTACAAACTTTAATAATGTGGAAACAGAATTGTCTAACCTATTTAAAAATCTTACAAATAACTAGTTTCAGTGGATTCAGCAGATCCATTTGTTAAAAATATAAAAATTCAAGAATGATTGATTAATATTTAGGGAAGAGGGACATTTGTTAGCCAAATTACAATGAAAACTGAGTATGATTGGTGGATGGGATTGAGAAAGTATCATGAGTATTATGTAAGCACAGCTATTGAGGCCATATTTCCATTTGGAGATATATAACTTTTGGAGGACCTTTTTTTCTCAGCTATGACATCCATTAAAACTATATATCAAAATAAATTGAACTTACATAATTTAGAAATAAATAAACATACGTAGCATACTCTCTTGCTTCATTCCCTCCCCCACCCCCAGTTCACATTCACACTCATAAGTTAGAGCCCCTAGAGGCTGATTAATATCGTTCTCAGGGTTTTAGTAACCCTGAAGGGTTATGCTTCCAATACTTTTAATTGCAAGCCAGTGTACTCCCCAGTAACGATCAGTTAATAGACCTATTTAGAATTTAGAAAATATAGTTTATAAGATGGTACAGTAAGAATAGAGGGTACAAAACATCCCCTCCCAATTAAGTAAAACATCCTGGAAACTCTCCCTCTAATACACATAGGTACATAGGAAAAATAGTCTCAAATTGAGAGTACAGTAGTAGCGAGGCACACATGCAGGCTACATCCCAGACAACGTGGCAGCTGACCATGGCTGCTTTATGGCCTAGATGGCTCTGTGTCTACAGTGTGCATTTTTCTCAGGTGCAAGGAATCATGCTCCTTGAAGCTGCTTGCATCCTTGGGTGATTGTATTGCTTCATTCATTTATCTTTGGTGTGTTTCTTTGCCCCTAGCTAGACATATTGCCTTCTGTTCATGAGGTATCTAGTCCCAGCTGTAGCCACTACCTAATCCTGGTCCAGTCTCTCTGATTCCAACTGTTTATGCTGTTTCCCACTGGTGTAGTCTCTCTGATGACATGATCGATGAGCTGAGGTGGGGGGGTGATTCCTTCTTAGATGTCTGGCTCAAACCTTGGAATTCTTGACTCCTGAAGTTGCAGTCTTCTCCTAATGGACTGATCCACTGCTGGACTGGTAACTATTTTAATACCTAGATCTATATCGCAAGATTATGTGGAATCGTCTGGCCAAAACTCAACTTGAATAAGGACTCATTCACATATTACATTGGGGCTGAAGAAAATGTCAGTACCTGGTTTCCATTGTTTGCTTACTTGATGTGAGCTATCTTGGCTTTCTTTGGCCACACTGAGTTGGGAGTGGAACCTCCCCCTTTATATTGGGTGTAAGTGTTCAATTTTTTTTTTTTTTTTTACTGATGGATGTATGACCAAAAACATTTAGAGGCCACTGACTTGGACTATTGTATCATTGGTGAATGGTCTGCCATAAAAGATATAGGAGACCAAAGACGCTTGTTCCAATAGAGATTTGGTCACACGATTAAATTTTTCTGTTGGAAATGAAAGTTTTGGGGATTTTCAACATGCTTAAGCAGTGTCATCCTATTCCTAACTTAAACACACTCTCATATAATGTTTCTTAATCAATGACCTACAATGAAGTATAGTAAATCTTGCCCTCTGTTTTTTTTTTTTTTTTTTTTTTAATTTTTTATTTTATTTTATAATTATAACATTTTTCGACAGTACATATGCATGGGTAATTTTTTACAACATTATCCCTTGCACTTACTTCTATTCAGATTTTTTCCCTTCCTCCCCCAACCCCCTCCCCCAGATGGCAAGCAGTCTTATATATGTTAAATATATTACAGTATATTCTAGATACAATATATGTGTGTAGAACCGAATTTTTTGTTGCACAGGAAGAATTGGATTCAGAAGGTAAAAATAACAGTTTACACTCATTTCCCAGTGTTCCTTTTCTGGATGTAGCTGGTTCTGTCCATCATTAATCAATTGGAATTGGATTAGTTCTTCTCTATGTTGAAGAAATCCACTTCCATCAGCATACATCCTCGTACAGTATCATTGTTGAAGTGTATAATGATCTTCTGGTTCTGCTCGTTTCACTCAGCATCAGTTGATGTAAGTCTCTCCCAGCCTCTCTGTATTTCTCCTGTTGGTCATTTCTTATAGAACAATAATATTCCATAACATTTGTATACCATAATTTACCCAACCATTCTCCAATTGATGGACATCCATTCATCTTCCAGCTTCTAGCCACTATGAAAAGGGCTGCCACAAACATTTTGGCACATACAGGACCCTTTCCCTTCTCTAGTAGTTCCTTGGGGTATAAGCCCAGTAGTAGTATGGCTGGGTCAAAGGGTATGCACATTTTGATAACTTTTTGCGCATAATTCCAGATTGCTCTCCAGAAGCCCTCTGTTTTGCTCAGAAGAATTTAGAAACAGCTTGCGGTAGTAAAGATAATACAAGCACCCGAACTCAAGGCCAGTCTAATCTCAGCTCTGCTGTTTATCAGCTGTATAACCTTGGACAAAGTCCGAGCCTATTAAATTAGCCAAATTACAATGAAAACTTATTGTAAGTAAGGAAATGAGGAAATTCCTCATTTCCTTGTGTGAAATGAAAGAGTTAGGCTAGATCACCTCTAAGATCCTATCTTCTCCCCCCCATCTAAATCAATGCTCCTATTCCTGCTTCCGGTGCCAATTGTATTAATAGCTAGCTATGAATCTCTGGGTCGCTTACTTTTTACCTCAGTTTCCTGGACAAAATGAGGTTGATTTCTAAGGTCCTTTTCAGTTCTATCATTCTTTGTCTATAGAACTGACAGAAGTCTGTGATTTGAATTCAAAATGCGTGTAATTGTTGCTTTGTGAATTCACTTGCTAAGAAGAAAATATAAAATGGGAATTAGCATGACCTAGCATTGGCATCCAAAGTTTTTTTTAGCGTGATTAAAAGAAACCTCAAAGGGCTTTGATTGTCAGGTAACAAATTATACCGTTGCAGTTCAAAGGAGCTTATATTACTATGTCAAAACCTAGGGAATTTTTCTTTGTGAAAACCACTGTTGGAAATAAAAGGCGAGAAAAAAAAAATCTTCACTCTAGGCCATGCTGTCTTCCCAAGTGATTTCTAAAACCAGAGTTTTATTTGAGCAAGGGATAAAGTATAGTTAGAATCAGCAGAAGCCCGCAGGGATGATTACCCAGTGCCCCAAATGGACCTACCTTCTTGATTCTACTGTGGGGACAGGGAACAGGATTGGAGAGTGGCTGAGAATGGGGGGGTCATAGATTGAAGTGGTTGGAGGCTAGTCACGATCTATTTGCCTCCCAGACACCTTCTGCCACCCTGAGAGACCGTCAGGCCACTGAGGCGACACTGCTGCTCCTATTACCACAACCATCTCTACCAGTCTTGCAGCCCTGAGAAGATTCATTTCATTGGCAGTAGGTTCTTACTCATGGGTAGAGATTGATGGCAGGAGAATGTTCTACTCACTTCTCAGAGGGATGATCAGTTTTAGCTCAGCAGAGAACCACCATTCCTAGTAGAAAGAACTGAATGTTTGAGAGGGGGGGAATGACCCTATGATTTATTGGTATAGGGAATTTCCAGGTGAGAGTGAATCACCAAGGGTCATACAGTTAGTATTGGGACCATTAGGTGATGCTGCAGTAGATAGAGCACCTGGCCTGGAGTCAGAAAGACTCATCTTCCTGAGTTCAAATCTGGCCTCAGACACTCACTTAACCTGACCGTGGGCAAGCCACCTCATCCTGTTTGCCTCAGTTTCCTCATCTGTAAAATGTACTGGAGAAGGAAATGGCCAACCACTCCGGTATCTTTGCCCAAAAAAGCCCATACGGGGTCACTGAGAGTAAGATACAACAACAACCACCAAAAATACAGTCAGTATGTTCGAGGTAAGATCTGGGCCTTGGCCTTTCTGACTTGACATCCCTCTATCCACTATACCACAATGCCTCGAAATGAATGTACTTACAATGATAATGTCTAATTTCTAGAGATGTTTAAAGTGCTTTCCTCACAACAACCCTGTGAGCCACTGATATTATTATTTCACAGAGGAGGAATCTAAGGCTTCCAGGAGTGAAATTGTTTGTTATTCCCTCATTGTTGGGAAATATCACAGATCACTGAAAAATAGTGCTTCACATGAACAAGACATTGAGGAAAATCAGCCCTATTCACATGGAAATGATTTCTGTTTTTATACTGTTAGTGTATACTTATACTCTGCAGTCTAGCAAGTTGGTTGCCTTAGTTCTCTGGTATGGGTGATGTCTTTTGATTCCCACATAAACTGGATGTAAGGGAGGTAGAGCTCTTCATAGTCAAACTTCGCTCTCTTTTCCAGAGTCATTGAGTCCAGTAACAGCACAAAGGTCAAGATGGCTGACGATGGCCTGGGATGCATTGGATGATAGTGTCTTTGATATATGACCACGCTCTAGGCCTTCCACAGTGCCCGTTGTCAACCGCCTTCATGGCTGTTGGAAGGTTATTCTCCTCTGCCCGTTCTGCCAGGGGAAGACTTTATATGCTTGAGGTAGACACCTCAGGAAGTTTGAGATCCCTCAGTTAGCTCTAACCTGATTTAGCTCATCGGTGGCTGTGAACATGGTATAGCTTCTTGGAGCCACAGTGAGATTTGGGTGAACCAAGTGGACCCCAAAGGTGGAAAGTAGCCCTGATAAGGGCTCACCAAGCCCTCACAGCCCATATGCCCTCCAGGCCTTTGATAAAGGGCAATCAGGGTAGTTCACTGAATATCTGAACTCCGGCTCTAATCAATTCCCCCTCTCCTTCTCTGGGCTGCTCTGACTCAGTACCTTTCATTTTGTGAGCCCTCCTACTGTGGATAGTGAATTTTTGTCTATGAGGAATAATGGCCAGATTCATCCAGGAGTCATTATCTCTAGTGAGATGCTAACATAGTGGGTTAGAAGCTTCTGGAGCCCACAACCACTTATTCCACAGCTCAAGATCTCAGCAGTAAGTATGATAACCTGGTTGGTCAGAACTCCACGCCCCAGGGATGCTGCTGTGTACAAGAAGCTAAGCCCAGGACCAAAATAGTCTCATGTCTGTGGAAAGAACACCGAGAAACTTTTCTAGGCCAAAGTTGGGCTGCCCAGGAAGGAAGCACAATATCGTTAGTGCTATTGTATTCTAAATTAGTCCATTAGCCAGAAAGAAATGTGATCCTTTTTCACAAAACACAAAGTCTGTATTTTTATACTTGAAGACTGAATGACCTCTGATTTTTAGATGGTCATGTCCTTGATGCAAGCACTCTCATTGTACATTGGATGAGTGTGTCAGACTCTTATATGGGGACCTGAGTTTGAATCCTGATTCTGTCCCTTACTATCTGGGTGACCCTGGACAAGTCAAGTGTAGAATCTAAAAATCTACATCATAATAAAGAATGTGCTTGCCAGAAGCCACTCAGCATGACCTAGAAAACATTCTGTCTTTTTCATTTGTTTTCACTTAAAAGCAAGTACAATTTTATGGCCTCTTTGTAAATGACTCCACATCTGGCTTTCCTTTTCACTCACATCATAACAATCAGTACATCTTTATAAACAAACCTTACATTGGCTACATACATTGTCTAATTAGAATGTCAGCTCCTTGAAGGCAGGGATCATCTTGGCTTGTTTGTATTTGTATCCCCAGCCTTAGTCCGGTGCTCTCTTTCCCTCTCCCCTTCCCTCCTCCTTCTTCCCTCCCTCCTTTTCCCCCTGCTTCCCTTCCTCCCTCTGTTTCTATCTCTGTCTCTCCCTCTTTATATATGTGTGTGTGTGTGTGTGTGTGTGTGTGTGTGTGTGTGTGTGTGTGTGTACCTCTGTGAGGCAGGCCCTAAAAGCATATCTCCATTTTATGGAGGAGGTAGCTGAGATCAGAAAGATGACTAGACCTGCCCACTAATCAGTGGTGGGTGGAAAAACACTTGTATTTTCTGTCAAGAGTCCTTTAAAGCGAAGGGAAGGGAACAAGTGGCAGCAGGTCCAGCCAACAGAGAACTGGCCTTGAAGCCAGAAAAACCTGAGTTCTAGTTCAGTGCATGACACATACCGGCATATGGGTTGCACTGGACAAGGGAGGGAGACTCTGAGCCGCAAGGATGGGGCAATCTGCATTAGTAGAGGGAGTTTCCTCATTGGGGAGTTGATGATATAAAGGAAATCACAGATCCTGTCTATATCCATAAGAAAATAATTCCTCGGTTTTTTTTAAAGCCTGTGTTTTCATACTGGAAGAATGACTGGTGATTTTTATCCGGTCATGTCCTTGGTGCAAACGCTCTTGTTGTACATTGGATCCAGTCATTTTCTTCATGCCTGCCCTTGTTGTGACTCATCCACATTTTCATACATTCAAACAGCTCTCGTCTGACTCAGTCCATAATAAGCGAGTCCTTGGCTAGCCATTAGAAAATGGATTTTATTTTTCATAATCCCTGCTGTGAGACAAAGGTTTAAGCCAGTGAGCATAACCTGGCAGCTGGGACTCGGGAGTGGAGTTTCTGGAAGAGAATATATATTTCTCCAAAGAGTGAGAGGATTCATGCTTTCTTTGACTATGTCACAAGGTTATCGTAAGAATCACATGAAAAGAAAATGCATAGTATACCTGAGATACCTATAAAGGTTTACCTTGAGCCTTAGATACCCAAATTGGACTTGGCTTGTTTAGCAAGGGGTGGCTAGATGATACAGTAGATAGAGCGCTGGGCCTGGAGTCTGGAAGACTAGTCTTTCTGAGTTCAAATTTGGTCTCAGACACTTCCTACCTGTGTGACTCTGGGCAAGTCACTTTACTCTGCCTCAGTTTCCCCATCTGTAAAATGAGCTGGAGAAGGAAATGATAAGCTACTTCGGCATCATTGCTGAGAAAATCCCAAATGGGATCACAGAGACTGAACAACAATTACGAAGTATATAGCAAAGTGTACTAGTCTCCCCTCCTTGAAATACAAAACTTCTTTGGTTGAAATTTCAAAAATTATTCAGGTTCCAGTCTGAAAGGAGTTCTCTTGAAAGTTTCTGATGGTCTAGTAGAAGATGAAATTTCAGAAAGAGGTAAGGAAAATTGCTAGTATATTGGGTAGAGTCAGAAGTCCAGTAACTATCGATGCTGCTTTTATTTTCTTGCAAATTAGTAGTAGCTGAAATTAGTCAAGTATGACAAATCTATTAGAAAATATCCCATCAATACAGAATGCAGCATCTTTGCTACTCATTCCTAAGGTGACCTCAGCTCTTGAAGTTCCCTAAGGGTCTGTCTTGGGCCAAAGACTCTTCCCTCTTTCTATTTTCTCTCAATGACTTCATCAGCTGGATTTAACTAGCATCTGTATACTGATGACTCCAAGATATATGTTTATATCTAGCCCCAGTTTCTACCCTGAGCTTTTGTCCCACATTGTTGTTATACATTTCTTCAGTCATGTCTGACTCTTTGGGACCCCATGGACTGTAGCACACAGAGGCCCTTCTCTTCTCCACTATCTCCCAAAGTCTAGCTAAGCTAGTCTTGACTCACTGATTGCCTACTGCACGTTTCAAACCGGATGTCCCAGATATGTCTCAAACCAGATGTCCCAAAGACGTCTCAAATTTGAAATGTCTACGTTAAAATTCACTGCTTTCCCCTGCAAACCATCCTCTCTTTCAAATTATCCTATTTCTGCCAAACATACCCTCATTCTTCCAGTCTCCCAGGTTTGTAACCTCAGCCTTATCCCCAACTTCTCACCCAACATCCAGTTACCCCACATTGACACTTCTACCTCCACAATATCTCTCACATCTGCCCCCTTTTCACTGCCTACAAGCTCCCACCTTAGTTCAGGCCCCCCCCTTTCCTCTTGACTAAATAATCACAATGGCCTAATTTATCTCTCTGTCTCAAGTCTCTCCCTGGTCTAATGCATCCTCCCCATGGATGTTGAAGTGATTTTCTTTAAGTGCAGATCTGACTGTGTCACTGCCCTATTCAATCAACTCCACCGGCTTCCTATTGCCTTTGAGATAAAACACAAACTCCTCTGGTTAGCTTTGAAAGCCCTTTACAATCTGGTCCCAACCTTTTATTGGTTGCTGTCCTTCGTTCTTGAAGAGAACCAAAATGAGATCACTATGTTTAGAGTCAAGTCACGGTGTGTCCGACTGTGGCCTATCAGAACAATACAAGCTCAGATGGCTCTGCTGCAGATCGGACACAAACGGTCCAAATGAACATTCAGGGTGGACTCTCTAACTTTACGTGTCTAGAGTTTCTTCAGAGCTAATTCAATTCTGATTTGCGCTGGCTATCCTCCATGCTTGCAAGTCCCTCCCTTCTTCACCTCCATTTCATAGAATTTCTGTCTTCAAGACAGCTCAAGCCCTACCTTCTTCATAAAGTTTCTCCTGATCCCCTCAACAACCAGGGCCTCCCTCCCAGACTAGCCTGTATTTCAGAACTGCACTCATTTGTACTTATTCACTTTCTCTCTCTGCTGTCTGAACTTATTTGGCATCTGCCCCATTTGAACATAAGTGCCTTAAAAGTAGCCACTGGTTCTTTCATTGCATCTGCATCTCTAGCACCTGGCCCAGTGCCTGGCACATAGATGCTTGCTGATTGGCTGATTGATCTTGGGGTTACAAATTGGGTCTGTGGCCCCTTTGTTGCACACTGCCCAAAGTCTGTAATTTTTCCAGTGACACTTGTTTCGTAGAAAAGAAAGTTACCTCGTAGTTAATTCTTTCCATAACACCAAGTTTATTCACTGCTCCTCTGAGGCTTCTAAACAAGAACAATATGTGTATAGATGTTGTTGTTCTCATTCTGCAACATACCGCTCCCTAATGCTGCCTGCAGCTGTGGCTCAAGGGATTGATGTATAAACAGCCTCTTCCATACTCAGCAGCCAGACATTGGATAGGAACAAGAAAAATTGTGAAACTTTATAATTACCAATATAGGTAAACATGTATTAAAAAAAATCCTCTATGTAATTGAGTTTTCAAAACACTTACTGACCAAGGATACTCGGGAAGTCACTTCATTTCCTCTGAAAGAACAGTTTCACAAAATATTTGTCAAATAAGTCTGCTTTTTTTTTTCTGTAAAATAAACCACGTGGATTACATGGCTCTAGATTGGGAATGAGGAAGGTGATGGTCCCACCTGTAGCGTCTGGGAATCTTAAATCTGCAACTAGAAGAATGGGATGGCCTCAGCTTAGTGACTTAGATAGAATGAAGGGTAGATGGGAAGGAACACTTTGTTATTTGAATCATAAGACTTGCTACTCTAAGCTTTCCTGAGGACCACCAAGGCACACCAAAAGTCTGCTGGGAAAATCCATAAGGACCACCACAGCACACCAAGCCTCTGCTGGGAAAATCCATGAGTGCACAGAAACTCTCCCGTGTGAAGACTGGGAAGGCTTATTTGGTTTAATTCCTCTTTCCAGAGTCAAGCAAGTTTTGCTCAAAGGCAAGAGGGTTGGGTCCTGACATATCCATAGGCCATAGTTGCAGCTTTCCCTTCTTGTTAACCACTCTGTCTAAAAATGGAAAGGATTGGGTATTTACTCTTAATGAAGTCAATCTGTTTTTTGGAGTGTTTCTGCTAGCTTTCCTTTGTGATGGTGTCAGTGCTGACAGAGGCTGTCCCGACCAGACCACACGGGGAGTACTGTATTCAATTTAGAGGGCTACATTTCAGGAAGGTCAGAGACAAATGTTCAGAGGAGGGTGATGGGACTGGAGATCCCATGCAGAGATCTTTTAAGGAAACTGGAGTTTTTAGCTTAGAGAAATGAAAATGTGGGGGACATAATAGCTAACTTCAAATAGTTGAAGGCCTGTTATTGTATATAACAGAAAAAGCCCAGGACTTGGAGTCAGGAAACCCAACTTTGAACACCAGCTTTAATTTTTACTAGCTGTGTGACCTCCGGCAGATGTCTCTCTGAAATAAGTTTCCTCATTTATAAAATGTGGATAATAATACTTGTGTTTTGTTGTTGTTTTGTAGGTTAGTCATTTTTTCGGTTGTGATTAACCTTTTGCGACCTCACTGGGGTTTTCTTGGCAGAGATACTGGAGTGATTTGCCATTTCCTTCTCCAGCTCATTTTACAGATGAGGAAATTGAGGCAGGCAGAATGAAGCGACTCTTCCAGGGTCACACAGCTGGATTGAATTCAGGAAGATGAGTCTTCCTGACTCCAGGCTCCTGGCTCCAGAGCTCTGGCCACTATGGCATCACCTAGTGGCTCTTTGTTTGAACTACCTGTCTCATGGGGCTATTTTGAAGAAATCTGTAAATTTTAATATGTTGAGGGACTTTGATTTCATAGACCTGAGAATTCTCTTTTCTCATGCAGATTACAACCAGTCTACAAGTTAGTAGATAAGCGTTGGAGTAAAGATTCTTAACCTAAGGTTCCCTGGGCCCCTCTGGATATGGCTTTCAGGCAGTCTGTGAACTTGGAAAGGGGAAAAAAAAAATTACATCTTTCATCTCACTAACCTCTAGCCAAAATCTAACATTTTCTTCGATCATTAAAGTAGACAACACATTATTCTGAAAAGGGATTCATAGGCTTCATAAGACTTCTAAAGGAGCTGATGACATAAGAAAGTTTAATCACCCCTGCCTCTGAGAATTGGCTAAGGCTCTGAGATGATAAATGTAATACATCTCAGAGAGCTACATGTAATAAACTTCACAAGCAGTTTTTCAACTTAGATTTTCCTGATTCCAAGTCCTAAGTTCTATCCATTAAACCATGTTGCTACATAAATGTGAAATATTATTATGTCTTCAGGGGAAAGACGGAAGTTTCAGACACTGATTGAAATTTGGTGCAATCAAAGTCTTCCTTATGGTTAGGGACTGAAGGAGCCATGCTTTGTAGGAGGTGTAGTGAGTTTCCCCTCACTGGAGGTTTTTAAACAAAGGTTATGGGATGGTTTGACAGGTATGGCATAGGGAGGATTCTCAGTCAGGTACAGGTTGGTTGACTTTGCCCCTGAGCTTCCTTCCTGCTCCAAGAGTCTGTGATTCTAAGGAACATGTTTCTCTACTTTCTACATGGAGAGAAAGAAGTTTTCTGCCGAATTTTGATTCTCTTTGATCTATTTATCTATACATATCTTTTGCTGCTCCTCAGGCAAGAAATTTCAAAAGATGAATAGGAACAACACAAGCTACAGATGATGTTCCAATTATATTTTGTATAATTTTCTGTCATTTTTTATTACTAGTGCCTTTTATCTTTCCTGATTTATCTCTTCTTCTTTTATTTTATTATCAGATTATTGTTTCATATTTCTTCTTGCTGTCTTTCTCACTACATTCTGCCAGCTCTCTATCCTAAGATTGCCTTTGGATTCTTATTTTTGCTAATATATTAAGGGATAGGGATAGGGATAGGGGATGGATCTTTTATTTCATTGTATAGAACAGAACTTTTTAAAATAAAGCTTTTTACTTTCAAAATATGTACAAGGGGGCAGCTAGGTAGCACGGTAGTTAGAGCACCAGCCCTGAAGTCAGGAGGACCTGAGTTCAAATTTGGTCTCAGACATTTAACACTTCCTAGCTGTGTGACCCTGGGCAAGTCACTTAACCCCAATTGCCTCAGGAAAAAACATATATACATGGATAATTTTCAACATTCACCCTCACAAAATCTTGTTCTAAATAATTTTTCCCTCCTTTTCCTCAACTCCCTCCCCTAGATGGCAAGCAATCCAAAATATGTGAAACATATATAATTATTCTATCCATATTTCCACAATTATCATGCTGCACAAGAAAAATCAAATCAAAAAGGAAAAAAAAATGAGAAAGAAAACAAAATGCAAGCAAACAACAACAGAAAGAGTGAGAATGCTATGTTGTGAACCACACCCAGTTCCCACAGTCCTCTCTTGGGGGTGTAGATGGCTCTCTTCATCACAAGATCATTGGAACTGGCCTGAATCATCTCATTGTTGAAGAGGGCCGAGTCCATCAGAATTGGACATTGCAAAATCTTCTTGTTGCCGTATACAATGATCTCCTGGATCTGCTCATTTCACTCAGCCTCAGTTCACGGAAGTCTCTCTAGATCTCTCTGTGGTCATCCTGCTGGTCATTTCTTACGGAGCAATAATATTCCATCACATTCACATACCACAATTTACCCAGCCATTCTCCAACTGATGGGCATCCATTCATTTTCCAATTTCTTGCCACCACAAAAAGGGCTGCCACAAACACTTTTGTACTCGTGGGTCCCTTTCCCTAGGCCAGAACTTCTTAAACTTTTTCTACTTGCTACCCCTTTTCACCTGAGAAATTTTGATGTGACGCCAGGCATATAGGTATATAAAATAGGTATACAAATTAAATATTTCCTGACAACAAAGCATAATTTTGCAACCCCCACAGTCAGTGAGGAGACCCCATATGCTCCACAATTTAAGAAGCTGGGGTAGAGGAACACTCACATGAGGGAATTTCCTTTGTCAGCATCTTCTCTACCTCTTAGAATCTTTTTTTTATATACTTTTTTATTTACCAGATATATGCATGGGTAATTTTACAGCACTGACAAATTGCCAAACGTTTTGTTCCAATTTTTCCCCTCCTTCCCATCTCCCCCAGATGGCAGGTAGTCCCATACATGTTACATATGTTAAAGTATAAATTAATTACAATATATGTATACATGTCCAAACAGTTATGTTGCTGCACAAGAAGAACCGGACTTTGAAACAGTGCACAATTAGCCTGTGAAGGAAATCTACCTCTTAGAATCTTAAGCCAGAGCACTGAGAAGTTAAGATACTTGGCAAGGTCACAGAGCCAGAATCTGTCTTCTTATTCACTGCACAATGCTGCCTCAAGAAGAAAGATAACAGTAGTTTTCTCCATCTCCATTTCTCCTGCATGTAACTATTGAATGGGGGGGGGCAGGAAACAAGCATTTCTTGCGCCCATCAAACACTTTGCTGCTATTTCTCAAGTCATTGGGAGGTTTGACAATTCAAGTCAACAGGATTAAGTGTTCCAAATGCAGTCTCTGAACAGATGAGAATTTCAGAGCTAGAAGAGATCTTAGAGCTCATCTTGTCCAACCTTCTCATTTTACAGCCATGGAAACTGAGACCCAGAGAGGTGGGTGTCTGAACCGAGACAAACAAGGAGCCAGTTGGTTTAAGTGACCAAAGTGTACTTTGTTTCCTCTCCCTTCCTCTGATGGTAAAGTTGCAGTGAGTTTGTGAAGCCTCAGGGATGAAGAGAGAGAGAAAAATCTGTCCTAGTTAATTCACAAATTCCGGAATAAACTTTGGAAACCAGCAGTAGCTGACTTGTTTGTTATCCGGTCCACAACTTTTTTATAATGGAACAGAGACCTCCCCTCACACCACTTGTGCCTAGGAGTCCTGAGAGAGGGGAGGGCAGATCCAGCCCTCATTGCTGAGGCTTCAAATCAGAAAGAAATTTTCACCCTTCTTTAAGATACTTTCCCATCGCCCAATATTCTCTCTAACTGATGGTGCCGTCATCCTGACCTCCTTGGGCAGTGTCTACCTGGCTGTCTCCTGAGCTATTTCTTAAGAAAGCTACCTCTACATCAGCTCCTCAAATAGAAGGGCCATTTAAATACATGTACCAATAGGGAGTTTTTCTTCCTTTTTAAAAGATCCCAATAGTTATTGCAAGACTTGAATCCATTTTTCCTTTTTCTCAGGTTTCATCAGTCGTCCATCTCTCTTGGAGAAGACCAGCTTGATAGAGGAGACTCAGAACCAGAAAAAGATAACGTTGATGTTCAATTAATTAATTAATTAATTGACTTTCCTAGAGTGTGATTATGATTGACCCTCATATCTCCAGACAGTTTTGGGGCATGGCATTTTGGAGGAGTCCCCTTTTATGACTTGAAGGCCTAGTGGGTAGATAACAACAGCATTCTAAATGCACAGCCTTAATCCCTTTACTGGGCAAAGGGAAACTGGGATGATTCACCCACCAGGGAATAGAAACTTCACTCAGTCTTTTGCTACAGTGGCAACCTGACTGCTACTCCTAGGGCAATCCAAGCCCGTACCACTCCTCCGTGGCAGGCAAGGAAAAACAGATCTCTCCATCCCATTTTACCCATAGGTCCTATCATTTGATTATGACAATATCAAAAAAAAAACAAAAACAACCCATAGTATGTTTGATAAAGAGGTTTAATTTTAAAGTCTTGAAGTGCTATAGTCACTGAATAAGAAATACTCCACGTGATATTAATGGTTTGTTCCTAAAAGATAAAGGTATCCTTCAATGTACTAAACGCTGGATGGAGAACATATGCAGCAAACGTGGAGTAATCTACCCACTATCTTGTTGTCTCATAATGCTGTTCTTAATTAACTTTATTGAAAATGCAACTCTTAATAGTTGGACATCGAGTAGATATATTGTCTTGTTGTTGTCTGGACGTTAGACCATCTTTCTTGTCGTATGTTTATGTTTGTGGTTCTGGCTGGCCAAATAAAGTTGTTTAGAGCAGGGTGCCTGACTTTGGATAAAATATTGCCTGGAATGTTTTTGTGTTTCATGGGATAACGAGGACTGTGGGTCATAAATTATTGCAAGCCTTCAAAATATGTTTGCTCTCCAAAGGAGAGGGGAGTATCAGGCCCCAATCATGGGTGGTCCTAGGCAATTTTCACATCCCCTTGGACCTGCTGGCATTCCCAGGCTGAACTGGTCCCCGACAACGGGGCTCTTTCTCTTTGTGTCTTGGCATCCCCCAATGGCTGGTCCGGGTAGAGCAGCTCTCGATTTCTTCAGCTCAGTAACACTACAGGCTATCCCCAAAGTCTTATTGCAGTTTGCAGTTTTAGTAGCTTTTAAACTTTCATAGTAAAATTTCAGGGTCACCTTAGTGATCTTATGATCCACGCTTGACCTATTTCTTTCTCCCCCCCAAATTTCCTCTTCTCATACCTTCTTTCCTATTTTCTCTGCCCCTAACCTTTTCCAGCACAGATGACAGGAAGCAACAACTCCTGCTTAAATTCAAGAGTTCTCTAGACTTGCAGGAAATTGACTGTGCCTTTGAATTTGAGTGCCCTGCTCCCCACACTCATTTCTTAAGGTTCTACTTACGCCACTTAAGTCGTGACCCCACTTACCTTCTTTTAGAAATATGGTTTTCATGTTATTTCATATTATAATGACCAAAATCACATGAAGACTCAGAGGTCCTTTGGGCCAAGGGTAGTTCTCATTCTGATATTTAATGTGGTTCAGTGTCCTGTCAAAAAGCCCACTGTGTTTGTGTACCACCTCCCTAAGCACTCTGCCGCACTCCCACCTACAGCAAACACACAGGGCGAGAAATGAGCGTCTTTGTAGCCATTGAACACGGTCCTGGTATTTCTGAAGTTATTGGAAGGTCTGGCTTAAGCCACATTTCAAAGCACCAGGAGTAAACATTCAAAATGCAGCCTCCGAACAAATATTTACCTCATGAAACCTCCTTTTCTCCACTGCTGAAGTCCAGTCTAAAATTGTCTCCAAAGTCAACGTCCTTGACATTTCAAGGCACACATTGCTTCAGGCCATGAGCAGCCCAAATAATAACACAGATTCAAAAGTCAGCCCAACATTCTATCAGCCTCTGGCTCTGCAGGAACTCCTTGAACTGCAAACAGCAAGGCAGATAACAAATGACAAGTGGAGATGTGCTAGGATAACCAGGTGTTTCTTGTCGTGGAAGTTTGCTTTCAGAGACCACAAACCAATTATTTTAAAATTATTTATGAATAAATTAGGCTCTGTTTTAAGTCCAAGGGAACAATATTTTAATTTTATTATTTTTACATCTTTTAAGACTTTGAATGCATAATACATCTTTTTTTTTCCTGGCAATCATTTGTTTTACACAATCTGGTATCAAGGTCACAAGAGTCTTTTTTTTCCCATATGTGTCTCTTTATAATTTATTAAAAAAAATTTAATAATAGCTTTTTTCCAAAATATACACAAAGATAGTTTTCTACATTCACCCTTGCAAAACCTTGTGTTCCATATTTTTCTCCATCTCTTCCTCCATCCCCTCCCCTAGACAGCAAGCAATCTAATATAGGTTAAATATATGCAATTTTTCTAAACATATTTCCACATTTATCATGCTATGCAACAAAAATCAGATCAAAAAGGGAGAAAAATGAGAGAGAAAAAAAAACAAGCAAGCAAGCAACAACAAAAAAAGGTAAAATTACTGTACTGTGATCTGCATTTAGTCCCCATAGTCCTCTCTCTAGATACAGATGGCTCTCTCCATCACAAGTCTATAGGAATTGGCCTGAATCACCTCCTTGTTGTTTTTTTTTTTTTAATAAAGCTTTTTATTTTCAAAACTTATGCATGGATCATTTCACAACACTGACCCTTGCATAACCTTGTGTTTCACATTTTCTCCTCCTTCCCCCAGATGGCAAGCAATTCAATATATGTTAAACATGTTAAAATATATGTGAAATCCAACATGTGTAAACATATTTATACAATTCTCTTGCTGCCCAAGAGAAATCAGATCAAAATAAGAAAGTAAATGAGTAAGAAAACAAAATGCAAGAGAACAACAACAAAAAGAGTGAGATTGTTATGTTGTGATTCACATTCAATTCCCACAATCCTCTTTCTGGGTATCAATGGCTCTCTTCATCACAAGATCTTTGGAACTGGCTTCAGTCTTCTCCTTGTTAGAAAGAGTCACGTTCATCAGAATTGAGCATCGTATAATATTGTTTTTGCTGTGTACAGTGATCTGGTTCTGCTCCTTTCACTCAGCATCAGTCTATGTAAGTCTCTCCAGGCCTTTCTGAAATAATCCTCCTGATCATTTCTTATAGAACAATGCTATTCTATAACATTCATATACCATAACTTATTCAGCTGTTCTCCAATTGGTGGCCGTCCACTCAGTTTCCAGTTTCTGGCCACTATGAAAAGGGCTGCCACAAACATTTTTGCACATTTTGCACCTTGTTGAAAAGAGTCATGTCCATCACAGTTGATCATCATATAATCTTGATGTTGCTGTGTATGATGTTCTGTTGGCTCTACTCACATCACTCAGCATCAGTTGATGTAAGTGTCTCCAGATTTTTCTGAAATCATCCTCCTGATCATTTCTTCTAGAACAATAATATTCCATAACATTCATATACCCTCATTTGTTCAGCATCCTAACTAATGGGCATCCGCTTAGTTTCCAGTTTCTTGCCACTACAAAAAAGACTGCCCCAAACATTTTTGCCCCTGTGGGTCCTTTTCCCTTCATAAAAAAGACACAGTGTTTCTATTGCTGTATCAAAGGGTCTGCAGAGTTTTATAGCCCATTGGGAACAGTTACAAATTGCTCTCCAGGATGGTTAGATCCGTTCACAGCTCCACCAACAATGCATTAGTGTCCCAGTTTTCCCACATCCCCTCCAACATTTATCATTACCTTTTCCTGTCATCTTATCCAATCTGAGAGATGTGACGTGGTACCTCAGAGTTGTCTTAATTGCATCTTTTCAATCAATAGTGATTTAATGCATTTTTTCCATATGACTAGAAATGCCTTTAATTTCTTCATCTGAAAATTGTCTGTCCATATTCTTTGACCATTTATCAGTTGGAGAATGGCTTGTATTCTTATAAATTTGAATCAGTTCTCTATAAATTTTAGAAATGAGGCCTTGTATGTAAATTTCCCTCCCCCCCCAGTTTTCTGCTTCCCTTCTAATCTTGGCTGCATTAGTTTTTTTGTTTGTACAAAACCCTTTATATTTAATATAATCAAAATTATCCATTTTGTATTTCATGACCTGCTCTAGTTCTTCTTTGGCCATAAATTCCTTCATTCTACACAGATCTGAGAGGTAGACTATCCCTTGAGAAGGGTATTTTTAAAAAAGCATTGGCTGAACATATTGAGATATTGAGATGTTTATGATCCCTCAGAAGCATCTCTCCTGATAAGAACAGGATGGGGTATGAATTTAATTATCTTTGTAGTGAAAACCTTTCACCTTGCAGTGACTTTTCCTACTCATTTACCAGTGTTCTCTCTCTCTCTTTTCTGCCCATGCAGTAGGAAATACTGGAGACTTGGACTCACTGAGTTCAAATTCTGCATCTACTACTTATTATTTGACTTTGGGCAAGTCATTTCAACTTTAACTCTTAGTTTTCCTCTCTCTAAAGATAAGGATAAGGACTTAAGGACTGGACCTGTGATTTCATCACTATAGGGAGCTCCCAGATGAGAAGACGCCCCTTTACTATTTCTGGTTGGGGCCTTCTCAGAAATTTAGAATCTTGAAACATTTGGTAAGAACAAAAGAAGGGTTAACTTCTTGCCCAGAGGCACATGGCCAGTATGAGTTGGAGGCAGGGCTTCCAGGGCTTTTTGGTTCTTGGGGAGAGTGAGAAGCAGCATGTAGCTCACTGGATAGAGCAGAAAGATGAGTTCAAATCCAGGCTCAGATACTTCCTAGCTCTGAGATTCTGAGCAAGCCACTTAATCTCTGCTTCTCTGACCAAATGGATCCACTGGAGAAGAACATGGCAAACCACTTTAAGATCCATTCCAAGAGAACTCCAAATTGGATCCCAGAGGGTCCAACACAACTGCCTCTCACTGCCCCTCCTCATTTAAAATACAGCTAGTGTTGCTTGTATGGTTCTGAATATCAAATGGGATGTGTGTATGTGTGTGTGTGTGTGAGTGCGCGCACATGTGTACGTGGAAGATGCTTTCTAACTTTAAAGCACTATACACAGGTAAGCTGCTATTCTTATCAACAGTGATCTTGATACAGTTTGTGGGGACAAGGTTAAGGAGGAGGAAGAAGATAACAACTGTAATTTCTTTTCCTGCCTCCTTAATTCCTGGGGAGAAACACAGACTGCATTCAGTATCATTAGTTGAAGTGAAGATAAAACCCCACAGATTTTATGCTTGAGTTACAGTATGATTCAGATGACCCTGAACAGTAATAATAACAAGACAACAACAATAATAGTTGCCATTTACATAGATGATTAAAATTGGTGTAAATGATCCTATTTGATTTCTACAAGGACCCTCTGAGTTAAGTTTGTGGGCTGTTGTGCCTTTAAGAGTCCAGGAGCACCCACACACCCTAATGAGGTCTCAGAGGAGAATTTCAGTGCTAGGGATGGTTGGAAGGAAACCATTGCTACAGGAAGGAGGAATATCATGCTGGCTAAGCTGCTATCCATCTGAAGTTCCCTAATCAAGGACAGATCCATGGGTTTCTGCATAAATCTTGGGATGATATGTTAATTGTTGCATTTTGGTTTTGTATTGTAATAATTTCTGGAAAGACTCCTCTCCTTCTCCCTGGAATTGAATCCTCCCGTGTAATAAAGAAAAGAAATTAAGCAAAAACACTGACAACAGTGACCTTGGCTGATAACACGATACAGTATTGTATCCCATCAATCTCTTGCTTCTCCTCTGAAGAAACAGGATGTTCTGTGGGACCATTCCTCCTTTTTCAGTGAATTAAATATTGTTTCTGTTCCTTGGCGCTAGTTGTTCTCCTGTGCTTGGAATATATACCCTTGCTGTCTTAACCCCATAGAGACCCTCCCTTACTTGTAGATTCTGCTTTTGCTGGGCCCAACTGTTAGTGCTCTTCCTGCAAATGATTTTGTGTTGATTTTGTACATATTTGCATGCATTTACCTTGTATTTCTATTCTTCCACATACTTTTCTCCCTCTTTAAAATATCAGCTCCTCATGAGTAGGAATGGGTTCATTCTTTGTGCTCACATACCTGGCTCACAGCAGGCGTTTGATGAGTACCTGTTGGTCAGTTGATTGCTTTTCTATATCATATATTTTTTTATGATGAATCTTTTTTAAAATTAATTTTGTAGCTATAATTTTTTGACAGTACATATGCATGGGTAATTTTTTTTTTACAACATTATCCCTTGTATTCACTTCTTTTCCGAATTTTCCCCTTCCTCCCTCTACCCCCTCTCCTAGATGAAAGGTAATCCCATTATCATATAATGTTTTATTCACGTGGTTAGAGTTGTAAGGTTGTTGAGAGCCAGCATTTTGGCACCACGATGCTTATGTTGGTCTCCTAAGGCTTCCCACAATGCCTCATTACGGGGTGGAGGTGACCCTGAGGTTTTAAGGCCAGGTCAGTGGAACAGGAGCTCTGGCAGGTCCTGCTGTAGCGGAAAGACACTGACCATGGCCCTGTCAAAGGACAGAGTCTGCTTTTTGAGCATCAGCCCCATCATGTATATCGTGTGCAGTTATCACCACTTGGGGATGAATTCCTTGGCTGCAGGAGTCCATGAAACTAAGAACAAGGCCGGATGACTTTCAGTATTCCCCGGCCCCCGTGGGTGATGGAAAAGGGGCAGGAGGTACAAATCAGCACATAGTTTTTAGACAACCTAGGAGATTGCTGGCTCATTAAATGAGAGATTCTTATCCACTGACAAATGAGCAGACACGCTAGTAATGGAGCTGGATCATGTCACTTTTGACATTCTTGTTAGGAAAGAAAGCAGGAGAGAGGAGGAAGTTAAAGCTAAAGGGAAGAATGATGATAGAAACTTCTTGGAAAGGCAAAGAAATAAGTGGATGGAGCTGGTTTTATATAGGACCCAGAAGCCACCATCAAGTATTGATCCATGGGATTCTTGGTCATCTCCTAGTCCCCTGCTCATGGGAATTTGCCAAAAGACTCCCTGGGCAATGACTGAAGTTTATGTAGCCATGTTGGTTACAGGGGATGGAGATGTAGAGAAATGGTATAGAAACTCAGGCTCTCCAATGAATGATAATAATAATTATGTAATATATTGTATTATGTAATTATTATATTGGATTATTAATTATATAATATATTATTATGTATCATATATAATAATATACTATATAATTATATAATATAAGAATAAAAATAAGAAGAACATTTCTACAGTACCTCCTATGTGCCAGGAATGATGTGAAATGCTTGGCAATTGTTATCTTACTTGGTCCTCACAACAGCCCTGTCAGGTGCTATTATTATCTCCATTTTACAGATGGAGAAACTAAGTGACCTTCCCAGGGCCACACAGCTAGTGAGTGTCTAAGGCTAGGTTTGAACTCTGAGCTGTACTTTGCTCCTCAGCGACTTCACCAGAAAAGGGAAAGGCGAAGATGGCCCCAAATGCACACGTGTCAGAACACTTGGTTTAGGAAAAAGGCCTGAGACCAGTCTGAGCCTTGTGGCCTCCACAGAAGCCTTACACCTTGACACCATGAGTTTTCATAGGGAAGTCCAATAACTATCAATCAGTGGCTGTGAAAAAGCCCCCAAAGTGCCTCAGTCAGCCAGCTCTCACCTTACTTGCCGAGCCCACAGAAATGGTGGTCCAAGACAGCACCCACCCGTTTCTACTAGAAAGTCAACTGTAAGGAGGACGATTGATGATGGTGGGCAATATGATCTCAGAGAACAGAGAAAAGTGAGGGGGGGCAAAACCAGTTTAAAGAGCTCTAACTAAGCAAAGTTATCCCAATGGCACTTAAAAACCAACAGGGAAACACCACAACAGACCAAGGGAAATTGGAAAAGGCCTGTGGAAGTGATTATAGCAAACTATGTCTCCATCAAGGACAGTGGAACCATCAGACTGGACTGTAAGATGGATTTACAGGAAAAGTGGAGCTAAAGTGAAGAAAAGAAGGATGAGGAAAGATTGCACCAACAGCATATTAAGGAGATGTGTGCTGGAGATGGCCCCATTGTGAGGGCCCTGAAGGAGCAGTTCACACAATATCTATTCTTTCTTTTTTTTATTTTTTTCCCCTGAGGCTGGGGTTAAGTGACTTGCCCAGGGTCACACAGCTAGGAAGTGTTAAGTGTCTGAGAGCAGATTTGAACTCGGGTCCTCCCGAATTCAAGGCTGGTGCTCTATCCACTGCGCCACCTAGCTGCCCCTACATGATATCTAAAGGAAGGGAATTTCAAAAGCATGGAGACAATCTCTGACTGAACATGTCATCCTGAAAAGGGTGTCTGAAGGAATTGTAAGCTAAAAGCCCATGGACCCATTGACACAAAATCATGATGAGACCCATGTCTCAATTAATTGAGGAACTAATAGGGAACAGGAAGGCTTTTGCAAGTGATATTGAAGTCACGGATTCTCTCTCTCTCTCTCTCTCTCTCTCTCTCTCTCTCTCTGTCTCTCTCTGTCTCTGTCTCTCTGTCTCTGTGTGTGTGTGTCTCTCTCTCTCTCTGTCTCTGTCTGTCTGTCTGTCTGTCTGTGTCTCTCTCTCTCTCTCTCTTTCTCTCTTTGCAATTGACATCAAAATGTCGAGAATATAAGATCCCACTCTGTTTATGTTTATTTTACAAAATATTTAATATAGTAGAACAAAAACAAATTAGTGATTCTTTCAACAAAACATTTGCCATCCATACCTGAACTTCACTCAAGATTCTTTGAAAGATATGACAAGAGAAATGAGTCTGTCTAAAGACTCCTCTGATCATAAATATTAGGTGAGACAGAAAACTGTGAGCCAAAGGTGCTCACTCCTGTGATAGAGGGGATCTAGGACAGAGTTCAAGATGATGAAAGTTTTCCTGTAGATGACAAGGTTCTGCTTCTGTTTGGGCTGACATTGTCCTAACTGCACCAATCTCAGAAGCTTGTGGGATGTCCATAGAGACCCACAACCACTCTAGAGGGGTTGGCTTGACTCAGAAAAAACGAAGTGGATGACAATTTGGCTAACCAGCACGTAGAGCTTGTCTATCAGTATGTACACCTGGAATAGTGAGTACAAATGGAGAAGCAATTGGGCCCAGAGCAGGAGGAGCAAGAGAACAAGCTGAATTGTCTTTAGAAAATTGCAAAGCTCGTTTAATAACCCCAAATGCCTCTTGGAAAAAAGATCCATCTTTCCTTGTCCATTACACCACCCTGCCTCTCACTGTCCCCCTCATTTAAAATGAAGATAACAATAGTGTATTTTGTCACTTATGTTGTTCTTCCAAATATCAAGTGTGCGTGTTCACACATGTGTTTGTGTGTGTACAAGTTTGTGCACAGAAGATACTTTTTAACCATAAAGCACTATAGATATGTAAGCTGCTATTCTTCTCAATAGTGACCTTGACACAGTTTGAGGGGACCAGGCCGAGAAAGAGGTAGAAGATAACAAGCAGTTTCTTTTCTTGGCTCCTTAATTCCTGATTAGAAACATAAACTGCATTCAGTATCCTTAATTGAAGTTAAAAACGCATTGTTTCTGTGGCCCGAGTTATAATGTAATCCAGTTGACTACAGACAGTAACAACAATAATAGTTTCCATTTACATAGATTATTAAGGTTTGAACAAATGATCTCATTTGGTTCCCACAAGAACTCTCTGAGTTAAGTATGGCAGGCATTCTGATGACTATTTTTACAAAATTGAGGTACAGGGCAAAGCAGATGATATGTGGTCAGGTTCTTTGGTTCCAAGCTTTGGGATAATTCTATAGAAGATTGGCAGCAGACTTCGCTCTCAGGAGCACTTCTCTGATTGCCCCAGTTGGATTCCAGTAGCCTTTGCTCAATCCCCAGAGCTTACAGGGAATATCTTTCAAGATACTACAGCATCTTCCCTACCCTGCAACCCCTCAAGATGTAGCCTTCCCCTGAGGTTACAAAAAACCTTTCTCATTGCTCTCTGGATTAATGCAAACCTGTCATCTGGTCTCTGCTTCCATAGAAATCCAAATCCTTGTCTGATATGGTATTTGGGGGGGGGGGGTTGAATGCCTATGTTTAGTAGATGCTTTTTTCTTTTTATTATTATAGCTTTTTATTTACAAGATGTATGCATGGGTAATTTTTCAGCAATGACAATTGCAAAGCCTTTTGCTCCGATTTTCCCCCTCCTTCCCCCCACCCTCTCCCCCAGATGGCAGGTTGACCAATACATGTTACATATGTTAAAGTATAAGTTGAATACAATATATGTGTACATATTTATACAGTTGTAGATTCTTTTTCTTAAGAAATACTATCTAGCATGATGAAAGAGCTTCCAGTAAGGACTTCACAACTATAGCAATGACTGGGAACAATTCACTTAATATCTATGAGCCACAGCTTTCTCATCTGTTAAATGGGAATGTCTAAGTCAAGGAGATGTTGTGGGAAAAGTGCTTTTAAACCTCTAAGTCCTTTAGAAGGAGCCTCTCAGATCTAAATCTAAATCCACCTTAGCGGTAAGCACTGTTTTGCTGCCTATGCTCATGGGACTAGTAACTTAAAGCTAGAAGAGAGTGGAGAGCTTTTTTTAATTGGTTAGGAAGCATATGGTGGTGGACTGAGAGAGTGAAAGACTTGAGTTCAAATCCAGCCTCAGATACGTCCTGGTGGTGTGAGAGTGGGCAACTTTATTTCTTTCTGCCTCGGATTCTTCAACTGGGAACAACAATAATGGGAACAAAGTAATTTTGAGGATCAAATGAGATGCTAAAGCACCTTGCGAACCTTAAAATACTATAGAAATGTTAGTTCTTATTTTAGTCTACTCCATTATTTAGAGGAAATTGAGGCTTTCAGAGATTGACTAATTTGGCCAAGGTCACAAGGACTGAGAAAAAGGTCTTCAACTCCAAATTTAGCAATAATATCCTCATACCATACAGAGATCTGATGAATGAATGAATGAATGAATGACTTGTCTATAATTCAGCCAATGATCCATTTAAGAAAGTTTCTTCAATACATATAAAAGACTGTGCTAGGACTACAGACATTATAAATGGCTTGTCTTTTCCATCAAGGAGCTAATAATCTCAAAAAACACTGGAAAGTATGGGGTAGGTCACTATCAAGTTGGAAGTCCTTAAAATGGTTGTGTGTGGCACATCAGCCAAACTCCCCCAGTGGAAAGGTTAAAGGAGAGCCCCATTATTGCTTCTTCTGAGCTGAGAATTACTTCTCATTACAAAGAGGGACCTTAGAAATCATCTACCCTAGCTCTTACTTGAGGGACAAAGAAGTTGAAGTCTGAAGAGATGAAATTATTTGTCTAACATTACACAACGACAAATGTTGGGATGGGACCCCAGCTAGTCCCAGCTCTTTTCTTCATCCCTTGAAATTTTTCATCATTTGAGACAAATAATAACATCCAACAAATAGTCGTTCAAGCAGTGCCTTGGAAAAAGAACTACCTTTGCCAAAGACTAGTTGTGTGATCTTGGTCAAGTCACTTCCCTGCTCTGCATTACCACTTTCCTTCTAGGTAAGAAGTGGAGGTTGGATTAGATAATTAGCTTTAAACCAATGATCCTGTTGAACTCCTACTGTGCACAAGGCTCAATGGCAGGTAGTACAGCTTCAAGACAGTATCTGTTCTGAAAGAACTTATTATATACTGAGTTCATTACCAAAAAATGGTTTCTTGTCCCACCAAACATTACTCTTGTAAGTCCTGTCTAAATTTATCTTGCCCCATGTACCATTTGGGAAGCAGCTAACATAAACCAGGCTGCCATCGGCCCCCTAACTTACTAGGCTTGGGGCTTTAGTTCAGTAAGGTAAACTCCTGTTCATTTTATAATATGGTTGAAAGCATCCAATTTTAAGTATGCATAATAATGAAAAATGAGTGCCAAATTATAATACCAACTCACTAGGGTATCCAAATGAATTGCAGTATCAATAGTAATAGCTTTCGCTAAGTGGAAATGGAAAACGAAATAGCGGGTCCAAAATGAGCCGCGTACTTCTCGACAGGCTCTTAGGTTCAATGACAATTCCTTCACAATAGAGCATGCCCCTGTGGACCAGGCATTTTGGATTATGTGAGGCTTTGGATGTTGACACAGAGATCTTCCCGCGGAGTTTTGCTCCAGAAAATTCATAGCAATGAATGACTGGCTGGTGCAATGGAGAGCTCTTTGCTACAAGTGGGAAATCAGGCTTTGTGCATTTTGGATTTAATGATCTCTGATTTGGAAAGTTCATGCTCAATGTGCAAAGCTCAGTCTTCTCAGCTCTTACACCCACAGCTTTAATAAAAGCTGAGCATCAAGGACCAAGCGGGAGACATGGCAGAAGGCATTGGGTTCAAAGGATGCCTTCTCAGATGCAGTATATGAATGAGTCATTGGCATGAAGCACTTCATAGCTCACATCCTTGACCTGCTTTAGGACTTGGAAATGATTGGGAACAAGAAAAGGGCCTTAAAGAAGGTCCGGGTAGAAAAGTTTTTAGTGATTTCCTAGAAAGATTTGCCTACTGCAAGGAGTCTGAAAACAGGTTCCATCAGCCTTTCCATTTACCTAAAATCAACCTATGAAGCCAAGTTAAGTGCTCAGGGAAAAATGTCCAAGACCAGGATAAATCATCATTTCTCTCCCTCAAAGCCCACTGTCCTTTTCCAGAAAACAGCTGAGAATTTTTTTACAAACCTGAAGACATCCACTAGATTTGTGAAAATTATCCAATGGAAAGGCAACAGGAAGGGATGCAAAACAAATTTTGGTTCCGAGCAAAATCGGGGTTTTCCTTCAGCCCATTATTTCCAGAAACTCCTTCACAACCCTTCACCACCCATTTCACAAACACTGTTTGGGCAGGGGTTGTGACTACGGCAGATACCCTTTATGTGGCTCCTATCAAAAGGAAAGTAGGCCCTTTGAGGATCATTGTCACGTGTAACCTTGTGTATGTCGGTTAGACTCGGAGTAGAATGCGAGTAACCAAAACTCTATTGCTCAGGCTATATTGGAACTTTCTGTCTTTGCCTTTCTTGCCAAATATACTTTGTAATGGGATCCTAGTACCTGGAATAGTTGGATCACTTGAGGAACTCCAGGTTGCTTTCATTGGACTAATCCATTATTCCACCTATAGTATTTTAATGTGCCTGGCTTCTCATAGTTCCTCCAAAGTTAACACTTCCACATTTGTCACTTCACCAATTTGCATGGTGCAAGGGGAAATGAGTTGTTTTAATTTGCATTTCTTTCACCGTTATCGGAGCTGGTTTTCATATGATCATTTATAATTTGCAACTCTTTTGAAAATTCAATCACCTTTCAAATGGGCCAAATATGCCCAAGAGAACACTAGCTTTGGTAGCTTGGATTTCCTCTTTGATTAATGGGGACCAGCTACTACATCAATACTTTGAATTTCACTCTCTTTTTAGACATGAGCATGAGCTGCCAAGTGCTTACTTACCATGGCTCCCTCCTTCCTGATCATCTATCATCTCAAAAATTGAGAGACATCCGAGTCAGACAAGCTCTTCAAGATCATCTAAACTGAGACAAGGAGAGGGAAAATGAGAAGCCATGTGGTGGGGTAGACAGACTTGACTCAAGAGGCTGGAAGATCCCTGGTAAGTACTTCAAGTATCCCCCCTCCTCTGTGCGACCCTGGACAAGTCACAACTCCTGTTTGTCTAGGCTTCTTCATCTGTAAGAATGGGTATAATACCTGTGGCATCGACTTCATAGGACTCAAATGAAATCATGTCAGTAAATGCCTTTGCAAACTTTAAAGCTCCATGTAAATGTCAATTAAAATAAGTTGTACAAAGTCATAGTTAGGGTTGGGGTGGGGGCAGCATTAGGAGTGCAAGCACCCTTTATTGTCCCTTGCTCAGTGGTGACAAGACTAGCATAGTGACTTGGTAGTTCCCATTATACACTGATAATGCCTTTCTTTTTCCTGGTTTTTCTCAAAGATTATTCATTAAATATCTTGGTACTGATATAAGAAAAGCACATTGTGTGTGTGTGTGTGTGTGTGTGTGTGTGTGTGTGTGTGTGTGTGTGTGTGTGTGTGAAAGAGAGAGAGAGAGACAGAGACAGAGACAGAGAGACAGAGAGAGAGAAAGAGAGACAGAGACAGAGTGATAAGAGAAGGTGTGTAATAATATATTTCCTTTTCTAGAGCATTTATTGTCTTGAAGTTATCAAGAAATTCTATAATAATAATAGTAGTAGGAATAATAACTAGTATTTATATAGCACCTAATATGTGTCAGATACTGTGCTAAAATGCTTTATAAATACTAGCTCATTTGATCATCACACTGACACTAGAAGCAAGGTGCTGCTAGAATCCCTACTTTACAATTGAGGAAACTGAGGCAAGGAAAGGTTAAGTGGCTTGTCCAAGGCCAGACAGTTTTTAGGTGTCTAAGGTTGGACTCAAAGCCAGATCTTTCTGAATTTGGGTGCAGCTCTCCATCCACTGCCCCTCCTCACTGCCTTGAGGACAAGTCATCTCAGAGCACAACTATCACACATGATAAAAATCTGGGATTTTGTCAGTTGAGGCACCTCGTCACGGATGGAGACTGTAATCCCTCTCGGACCTAGGCCTTCCTGTAAAATCTCACTTTCCCTTTCCAATCACAACAAGTTTAGTCTTCAAACAACACATTCTGACTCGATCACCCCCAAACCTTTCCCACTTGGTAGGATCTGTTCAAGTTTGTGGGCTGTTGTGCCTTTAAGAGTCCAGGAGCACCCACACACCCTAATGAGGTCTCAGAGGAGAATTTCAGTGCTAGGGATGGTTGGAAGGAAACCATTGCTACAGGAAGGAGGAATATCATGCTGGCTAAGCTGCTATCCATCTGAAGTTCCCTAATCAAGGACAGATCCATGGGTTTCTGCATAAATCTTGGGATGATATGTTAATTGTTGCATTTTGGTTTTGTATTGTAATAATTTCTGGAAAGACTCCTCTCCTTCTCCCTGGAATTGAATCCTCCCGTGTAATAAAGAAAAGAAATTAAGCAAAAACACTGACAACAGTGACCTTGGCTGATAACACGATACAGTATTGTATCCCATCAATCTCTTGCTTCTCCTCTGAAGAAACAGGATGTTCTGTGGGACCATTCCTCCTTTTTCAGTGAATTAAATATTGTTTCTGTTCCTTGGCGCTAGTTGTTCTCCTGTGCTTGGAATATATACCCTTGCTGTCTTAACCCCATAGAGACCCTCCCTTACTTGTAGATTCTGCTTTTGCTGGGCCCAACTGCTAGTGCTCTTCTTGCAAATGATTTTGTGTTTATTTTGTACATATTTGCGTGGATTTACCTTGTATTTCTATTCTTCCACGTACTTTTCTCCCTCTTTAAAATATCAGCTCCTCATGAGTAGGAATGGATTCATTCTTTGTGCTCACATACCTGGCTCACAGCAGGCGTTTGACGAGTACCTGTTGGTCAGTTGCTTGCTTTTCTGTATCATATAATTAGAGTTGTTAGGTTGTTGAGAGCCAGCATTTTGGCACCACGATGCTTATGTTGGTCTCCTAAGGCTTCCCACAATGCCTCATTATGGGGTGGAGGTGACCCTGAGGTTTTAAGGCCAGCCCAGTGGGACAAGAGCTCTGGCAGGTCCTGCTGTAGCGGAAAGACACTGACCATGGCCCTGTCAAAGGACAGAGTCTGCTTTTTGAGCATCAGCCCCATCATGTATATCGTGTGCAGTTATCACCACTTGGGGATGAATTCCTTGGCTGCAGGAGTCCATGAAACTAAGAACAAGGCCGGATGACTTTCAGTATTCCCCGGCCCCCGTGGGTGATGGAAAAGGGGCAGGAGGTACAAATCAGCACATAGTTTTTAGACAACCTAGGAGATTGCTGGCTCATTAAATGAGAGATTCTTATCCACTGACCAATGAGCAGACACGCTAGTAATGGAGCTGGATCATGTCACTTTTGACATTCTTGTTAGGAAAGAAAGCAGGAGAGAGGAGGAAGTTAAAGCTAAAGGGAAGAATGATGATAGAAACTTCTTGGAAAGGCAAAGAAATAAGTGGATGGAGCTGGTTTTATATAGGACCCAGAAGTCACCATCAAGTATTGATCCATGGGATTCTTGGTCATCTCCTAGTCCCCTGCTCATGGGAATTTGCCAAAAGACTCCCTGGGCAATGACTGAAGTTTATGTAGCCATGTTGGTTACAGGGGATGGAGATGTAGAGAAATTGTATAGAAACTCAGGCTCTCCAATGAATGATAATAATAATTATGTAATATATTGTATTATGTAATTATTATATTGGATTATTAATTATATAATATATTATTATATATCATATATAATAATATACTATATAATTATATAATATAAGAATAAAAATAAGAACATTTCTACAGTACCTCCTATGTGCCAGGAATGATGTGAAATGCTTGGCAATTGTTATCTTACTTGGTCCTCACAACAGCCCTGTCAGGTGCTATTATTATCTCCATTTTACAGATGGAGAAACTAAGTGACCTTCCCAGGGCCACACAGCTAGTGAGTGTCTAAGGCTAGGTTTGAACTCTGAGCTGTACTTTGCTCCTCAGCGACTTCACCAGAAAAGGGAAAGGCGAAGATGGCCCCAAATGCACACGTGTCAGAACACTTGGTTTAGGAAAAAGGCCTGAGACCGGTCTGAGCCTTGTGGCCTCCACAGAAGCCTTACACCTTGACACCATGAGTTTTCATAGGGAAGTCCAATAACTATCAATCAGTGGCTGTGAAAAAGCCCCCAAAGTGCCTCAGTCAGCCAGCTCTCACCTTACTTGCCGAGCCCACAGAAATGGTGGTCCAAGACAGCACCCACCCGTTTCTACTAGAAAGTCAACTGTAAGGAGGACGATTGATGATGGTGGGCAATATGATCTCAGAGAACAGAGAAAAGTGAGGGGGGGCAAAACCAGTTTAAAGAGCTCTAACTAAGCAAAGTTATCCCAATG
Organism: Sminthopsis crassicaudata; assembly: GCF_048593235.1. Lineage (NCBI taxonomy): Eukaryota > Metazoa > Chordata > Mammalia > Dasyuromorphia > Dasyuridae > Sminthopsis > Sminthopsis crassicaudata. The sequence goes on from NC_133623.1 coordinate 32,868,559, forward strand.
GCACTTAAAAACCAACAGGGAAACACCACAACAGACCAAGGGAAATTGGAAAAGGCCTGTGGAAGTGATTATAGCAAACTATGTCTCCATCAAGGACAGTGGAACCATCAGACTGGACTGTAAGATGGATTTACAGGAAAAGTGGAGCTAAAGTGAAGAAAAGAAGGATGAGGAAAGATTGCACCAACAGCATATTAAGGAGATGTGTGCTGGAGATGGCCCCATTGTGAGGGCCCTGAAGGAGCAGTTCACACAATATCTATTCTTTCTTTTTTTTATTTTTTTCCCCTGAGGCTGGGGTTAAGTGACTTGCCCAGGGTCACACAGCTAGGAAGTGTTAAGTGTCTGAGAGCAGATTTGAACTCGGGTCCTCCCGAATTCAAGGCTGGTGCTCTATCCACTGCGCCACCTAGCTGCCCCTACATGATATCTAAAGGAAGGGAATTTCAAAAGCATGGAGACAATCTCTGACTGAACATGTCATCCTGAAAAGGGTGTCTGAAGGAATAGTAAGCTAAAAGCCCATGGACCCATTGACACAAAATCATGATGAGACCCATGTCTCAATTAATTGAGGAACTAATAGGGAACAGGAAGGCTTTTGCAAGTGATATTGAAGTCACGGATTCTCTCTCTCTCTCTCTCTCTCTCTCTCTCTCTCTCTCTCTCTTTCTCTCTCTCTCTTTCTCTCTCTCTCTCTCTCTCTCTCTCTCTCTCTCTCTCTCTCTCTCTCTCTCTCTCTCTCTCTCTGTCTTTCTTGCAAAGTTCCTTTAATAACCCCGAATGTCTCTTGGAAAAAAGATCCACCTTTTAAAATAATATTCTATCATTGCTACCATATTACAAGAAGATATGGAACAAGAATCTTTGAAGAATTAAAACTATGTGTCATATGCAGTAATTAGAGCCACTGTAGTAAAACATTTCATTGGGGAAATATACGATGGGAAAGAAAGATAAATTGGCGAGGATGGCAGGTCGTCAGCCAACGTGTTTTACAAGAGAAAGTGTGAAAGGTCTTCCCACATTGGGAAGACATCCATGGTTAATTTATGGACTGAAGGTGCACACAAAGGTCAGGAATATAGAGCAAATAGAGAGTTAGATAGATGCAGTGGATAGAGCACCTGCCCCTGAGATCAGAAGGAGGAGAAAGAATAGATTGGTTGCAGTTTGTGTTGTGAAAATTAAAATTCTAAATGATGCAATCACAAATCCATTTGAATGTTACGTATTTATGTTATTCTAAGTTTATGGTTCTATTACCAATATAAATGAGTTTGTACTTTTCCAAGATTTCAAGTCAACCAATTGTGTTATAAGATTTGGGGGAAAGAAATCCTGGATGCTGGCTTGAAAACATCTAAAATGTATTTTATGGCAGGATATACACATCCTTTAGTAAGAATCCTTGCTTTGACATTTTACCTTCACTCTCTCCAAGTGTTATTTTTGAACTCTTATTGATTTTTAAGATATTTCTTTATATTGACGGACATTTTAGAGATGTTACAGAAATCTCACACATCACATCAATTCCAGAAGGGGTAAAATCTGCTGCTTCCCCAATTCTTCAGTTCACAAACCATGCACCAGAATGTAACATACAGAGGATTAATATCTTGGTAGAGACATAATGGAAAATTTTGAAAAAGGACGGAAGTTCTTTTAATAAAATCTTGTGTCATAGAACATGAATGTTGGTCAAGACAGAAATACTCTTCTCTCTCACTCTCCCTTTCTATAGCTTAGTCTCCTGAGCATGACTGATAATGAACAAAGCTTCTTTGTGTGCTATAGAGTTTTGGCTTAATTTTGCCATCCTACTGCTTCCTTAAGTGAATCATATTTTAGTATCATTTTAGGTACCAATTCTATGCGTGAACAATTCTGGTAGGAGCCCCATTCTAACTGGCATCCTGTCCCAGCTGCCCACTTGCCAAGGCCAGGCAAATTATTAATAGGCTCCAGAGGCAATTGATAGTCTTGGCCTTTTTCGTTATTCCAAACAGGAAGTTGATGTGTATCACCATGGCCTACGTACAATATCAGTAGTGTTACCATAATATGTAAAGACTTACCCAGACTTCTTGAAAAAAGAGATTGTTTCAATTTTAGAACTTGTGTCCCCAGCGTCTAGCATAGAACCCGACACATAATGTGTCCTTGGTAAACACTTATTGTTGGATCAGTTGGCCACCTATCTACCATTGATCTACCTTCCATTTTCTTTTCTCTTTCTTTTGTTTTATTACTGCTTTAAAGAACATCCTTGACTCTTCTCCTTGGCTCCCCTCTCACCCTACAGACTCCCTCCCTCACAATGAAGAAATAGAGCTAACACACTGGCTGTGTCGGACAAATGTATGCTTTGTTATGTACCTACAGCTGGGCGGAAGGAGACAATCCACCTTTGCTTTTGCAGGCCCCCTAACAACAGTTCTTATTTGTCCTTTGTTTTTGAAGAAGATCAATGGCATTATGGGGTGATGTCTTGACTTGTGTGAGAGCTGGATTTAAGTGAGGCTGAGTTGCACAAAGTCATTAGCTTCACTCTCTCTTCCAGAGTTAGCAAAGTTCAGTGAAAAGACAAAAGTCAAGATGGTTGATGTTGGCCAGGGACACAGGAGGTGATGTTGGCATCTTTGATGTCTGGCCAGGCTCTAAGCACTGCACAGTACCTGCTTCAACCACCTTGGTGGCCACGGGAACACTTTGTTTTCATCTGCCCATTGTACTGCGGAAGTTTTCACATACTTGGCCAAAAATCCCTTTGCCTCTCCTACAGATTTGAGGCCCGCCAGCCACCCGCAATCTGGCTTTACTAGGATGTGGCTGCTCTGCATGGTCCTAGGTAAATACCAAAGGTGGATGAGCAGCTCTCAAAGGGGCTCAGCAAACTCTCCCACGCAAGTGCTACTTCTCGGAACACTTCACGCACTCCATTAGCTACTGCCTTTATACATATAACATTTTTTTTTAGCTCTGTTCTACTGTTTACTCCAAAGCATGCATATAACTCCTACTCTGGTGCTAAATGCTTTATAAAAATTATCTCATTTGATCCTTACAATAACCCTGATAGGTAGATGCTGTTCTTCTCCCCATTTTACAGTTAGGGAAATTGGGGCAAGCAGAAGTAAAGTGATTTGCTCAAGATCACACAACCAGTAAGTGTCTGAGGCCAGATCCAAACTCAGGTTTTCTTGACAGAAGGCTTAGCACTCTAATCCCTCCACCACCGAGGTACTTTTCAGTTTAGTATTTGTATCTAAAGTGCCCACATGGTACTTAGTACATAGTGGATACTTAATGGATGCCTCATTCAGTCATAACACAGGTAGTGAGAAAAGGGGTGGAAGTGAGAGACTCTATCCCCACAAATGAAGGAAGGGCAGGGTTGGGGGCCTTGGTCTTGCTGAGAAGATGTAGAAGAAAAGGAGATAGAAGCCCAAGAGCTTTGAATTGTCGGGTTAACCTCCCCCTGGATACTCTGAGAAATTCAATTCTCCACTGGGGTTGGGTGCTGAGGAGAGGGTATTAGTGCAAGAGTGATTGGATCCACACTGAACTAAAAATGAGAGTACATGATTTTGTACAACCAGGTACAGTAAAAACTCGATTTGATTATGCTCATCGGCTGGGGGCACATGCTCAGTCTCCCCCCTGCCTTTGTGAGAGTGGACAAGGACAGGGAATATAAACACCTGTTGTTTTTCTTAAATTTACTTTTCAGCATTCAATTTTATAAGATTTTGAGTTCCACCAGACACCTGTTTTATGGAGAATCTAGAAAGCAAGGACAAGGCCAGCCCCGGGATGGTGGGGGAAGGTCTTAGCCGAAGAGCCAGAGAACACGGAGTACACATTTATTCCCAGAGAGGATTGTTATCATCTAAGTCCTAGAAACCACCTGAAAGCAGGGGCATGGTGTCTCCTTAGTAAGGCCATGTGTACATCTGTTCTGTGGATCAGTGAAAGTCCTCAGTGACCCTAGGATCCTGGGTGCCATTGTGCTGGATTGCTAACTGTTCTAAATGTTGGGTGTTTGAATTTCATTCTGTCTGGTTGGGGAGCCCGGTGGGCTCCAATGTAGCTATAGAGTATTGAACATAGAGAACAGCCATGAAAGCCTGGCTCAGATCCTAGCCTCCAAGGTGGGCAGTGACTTATTGAGGAGAGGAGTGAAAAAAGTTTTCAGTAACTAATCATGCCAACAAACTGCTGATCAGATGTCCACTTTGGCCCTAGAACTTGGCCCACGAATGATTGGGAAGCAAGTCTCCAGGTTTTTCTCACAGAAAGATATTCTCTGCTGTAAACAATGTGGGGTGGTCCAACTTCTGACACAAGCTGTGTGACCCTGGACCAGGCACTTAACTTGGTGCTTATGGCAGCTCACTAAGATTTTAGAGAAGGTCATGGACTAGTTTGGGTGGCCCTGAGCAAATCAGTTAATCTTTTAGTTCTCCAGACAACTCTTTAAGGCTATAATTTATAAAGGAATTGCTGGTCTGCCTTAGTGGAGATACTTTCTATATCAGCAGTTCCCCAAATGGTTTAGAAACCAGAATTATACTTTAAACCAAAGCTTTTCAAACTGTGGATCATAATTCCATATGGGGTCACATAGGTGAATGTAGGGGTTACATAATTAAGATGAATATTATCAATAAATGATTGCTTTGTACACCTATTTGATATACCCATCTACTTGGGATTGCATAAAAATTTCTCAGATTAAAAGGGATCATAAATGGAAAAGTTTAAGAAGCCTTGCTTCTTTAGCCTTGCTTCTTTAACCCTGCTTCTTGGCATCCTGGCACTTAACCTGAGGTTTATGAACTTAAAATTAATTCATATAACTCTATTTCAGTATAATTGGTTTGCCTTGCAATCTTATGAATTTTACTTTATTTCAGTTGTTATTCTGAGGAGACCCCTAGTCTTCTCCCCCACCCCCCACTCCCCAAAAGCACACTGTAGGTGTTACTCAGTGGAATTTTGCTAAGTTGAATTTATTTCTTCAGTTTAGGAGGCTGTAGAAGATGAGCAGTTTTAGAAATACCTAAATCAGCCTACCTATCCCAAAACACAGCCCTATCTTACCAAGTAAAATCTTCCTGTGGAAAATCATGACAAAGATCAGTAGTCCATTGTGTATATTTGACCATTCAGTAGTCAGTGTGTGTCACATACTAAGCCAAATGTAAACCAGATCCGTGGTGCTCTCTGTTGATTTAGAAAACCACAAATGAACATTATCTGTATTGCATCACATTTTTACTTTGTTAAACATGGCTCAGTGACATTTTTATCTGGTTGTAGGCCACACTGGGGATTGCATCAGGAGTTTGATACCTCTGATATAAACCACGGTTTCCAGAGAAGTGATAGTGAAAAGGGCTATGTGGGGAACTATCTTGAGTGGAATTAGATTAATTAGCTTTGATACAAAAGACAAATTGTTAAAAGTAGGAACTGCTAAAGAACATGTGTGGTTAGCAAAAGTCCAAGTTATGGGAACTTAAAAGATACTCCAGTGGGCCAGGGCAAAGCAGACATTCACCAGAGCAAGATTCCGTGCTCTATCTGGGGTCAAGCTAAAACTCAGTTCAAATCCAAACCAATAGTGGGTTCTAGCCTTTCAGGGAGTCTGCTGATATCTGCAAATGGAACCCTATACCATCAGCTCTTTTTGTTAAGTGAAATTTTATAGAGACCTTTCATTCTTTTATATTAGCATAATCATTTCTGAATGCTTCCTTCAAAGCTACTCTTGCCTTCTCAATAAGACTTCACTTATGACCCTCCCCTAAATAAAGTTAAGCAAAATCAACTGATGGAGAACAACCATACCAGATGTACAGTGACCCTTTCTGACAAAGTATGCAGCATTTTACATTTATAGCCTCCCACCTTTCCAAGGAAAGAAAAGATCTAATCACCTCTTGTAGAGCATGACCTCAAGTTTTAGTGTGTCCCATGTTATTTCGTCATTTTCAGCCATATCTGATTCCTTGTGATCCCATTTGGAGTTTTCTTGGCAAAGATATTAAAGTGGTTTACCATTCCCTTCATTTTATCAATTATTTTATATTTTATAGATTTTTTAATAGATAATTTTATAGATTAGGAAACACAGGACACACAAGATTTTCCCAGTCATGAGTGTCTGAGGGATTTGAACTCAGGAAGATGACTCCTCCTTTTTCTAGTTCTAGCACCCTGTGCACTATGATGCAACCCAACTTCCCTCAGTTTGTGGTCCATGACTAACCACTTTATGAGCGCTTTATGATCATGAAGTAGGTGAGAAATATGATATTTGAAAGAGACCCTTATCATTGAGTTGAAAAATTTAAGATGCTCTATATTTTCTCCTCATAATGTAAATTGGAAAAAAAAGATCCAGTCTCTTACCCTCCTATAGCAGAAAAATTGTAGCCATGACAGATCTTATCATTCAATGATCTGGAATCAAGACTCTAAAATAAACTAATTTTCTAGAGGACCTTGGAAAACTTATTTCCTTTCTCTGGACCTCATTTTTCTCAACTGTAAAATTATGGAGTTAAGCTAAATGATCATGCAGGCCTCTTCCAGTTTTTGAACTATGAAATGTATAAAACTGATACTGTGTAATGGAAGTGAAGAATAAATCACCACATCCATTGATTTCCCTTTTCTGGGCCCCTTCATTGGACATTAATCTAGTCTAAGTTGAAAAGCTCCAATCCCACAGAAGAAAGTATTGTTGGCAGTTGGAACCTCTAAGGACCACTACCCCAAGTGAGTAGGAGGGTATTCTTGCATAAAAAGGAACTAGCCAACCATATCAGTAGTGGGAGATGTTTAAGCCCTGAGTGTACAGAACAGAGTTTGATAGGCTCCTTTATTATCTTGCTACAGGCCACTTGTATCGTGTTATTTGTATAATTTTTTGATACAATTAAATGAAAAGACTTAATGATGATTAAAGACTTGATGAAGATTCTGACTTATACTGAGACCCATAACAAAGACAGCTACCAAGGTCTTAAGCATACAAAGTTAAAACCTTGAGATCCTTGTTCACAAGGGAGAAAGGAATCCAATAAAAGAACATCTTGGAAACTTCCTAGGACTCATTCTGGGACAGAACATACAGAACAAGAGGAGATTAAGTTAACCACATGTCACATTTTGCAAGTCAATGCTTTAAGTTAAAAACAAAAACAAAAAGCAAACTCATTATAGAGGGATCTGGGCAGTAGCCACCATTTGCTCTCAGTTATATATTTAACATTATATGCTTCTTGATTAGCAGCCAACTTTGTACTGGAAGAGAAGAAATTGGGTATGATCCCCAGAAGGCAAGGGACGCCACAAGTTTGGTGTTTGTCGATCCAGATACTAAAAAGGACATCTTCAATATGCAGAGCTTTGGGGAACAGGGAGCAATACACAGATACTACTTAATGGCAGCCATTACTGTCTAATTAATATCCTTTCCTTGAAAACTTTTCTTTCTTTATTATTTCCATGAATATAAGAAAAATAGGCAGTGCAAAATAGTAGCTGCAAAGCTGATGTTGGGAATCAAGATCCTGCCTCTGACACATACTGGTTGGATGACTATGAGCAAGTCATTAAACTTAGAATCCTAGGCTTGTAAATTGCAGAGAAGATGTTGGTAGAGGGAGTCTACTATCTGAGGCCATCTGAGTTGGTCAGTCAGAAGCTCCTTTCTATTCTTACAGTTAATCATCCTAGAACATGGCTATTACTTTATACACAGTACATTTCACTTTGCTTGAGTTCATGGAGGATTTTCCAGGTTTTTCTGACAGCATCCTGCTCATCATTTCCCATGATACAATAATATTACATCCTAATCATATACCACAATTTATTCATCCTATTCTCTATTCTTAAACATCTGTTTCCAGCATAGTGAAAAGACTGTTGACTCCAAAGTGAGAAGACCTGGATTTTTAGATCCAGTTCAATTCACTCAATTCAGTTTATTTATATATTTAGAATTTACCAGAGGCAAGAGACCATATTAACTGTAACCTCAGAGGAGTCACTCAATTTCTCTAAGTTTCAGTTTCTTTATCTGTAAACCAATAGTGATCCAGCCTGCATACAGGGTGGTGAGATTCAAATGAAATGATGCTGAAATAATGAAATTCTATACACGTAGTGAATAGCATTATTTCTGTTGTCTATCCTATTTGGATTCTTGCTGAAAAGCCTCTTCAATGGTAAGAAATCAATTTGTGATTTTAAAATTAAGACTAGATTCATACAAAAAAAGGAAATGATACATTCAGGAAAAAAAATTGGTTTATTAACTATTACATTACCATTATCAGCAAAGCTAAGTAGTTGAGTCATAGAGGAAGTTGATGAAGGAAGCAGCTGTTAGCAAAGGTCTTGAAGAGAATGTTAACCTTTCTCTTACTCTGGAGAGACCACCAGTCAGCAGCAATTTACCATTATAATTCTGTATCTTGTTGACAGCTTTTGTATGAGTAAAGCAACAAGAAACAGGTGAGACTTGAGTCTGGTTATGAATGATTGCCTGAGTGCAGAGTATCAAGAAAGTTGCTCTTGAATGTAGTATTTGTGGTCTCTGCTGAGGATCACAATCAGGGGAGGGGTGGTGTGTGTGTATGTATGTGTGTGTGTGTGTGTGTGTGTGTGTGTGTCTGTTTGTCTGTCTGGTTTTGGACATGTAGGTTCTCCTTGGCACGTTTTTCATTGTAGCTATGAAAAATGTGCTTAGAGTCAGTGGAAGCTGTATCCTTGAGAATATGCTCTCTGACTCAATTGTTCATTCATTCATTTTTTCAGTTGATATTTTAGGGGTATGCTTGTGCTAGAGGATATTGGACGCTGGTAGTCAGAGTCTTTGGGACTCTGATAATTCTAGTCCGTCTCTCTACATGTGGGGGAAAAGAGGTAGTTTCCAGTAGTGGAAAGAGTTCGGCTAACTGGAGCCACTAAGTAGCTGTGTGACTTTGGACAAGTCACTTTACATCTACAGGCCTCATGTTCCTCATATAGGAAATGAAAGGCTGTGATCTTGAGCAAACCATCTCTCTGGGCCTCCAGTTGACACCTCTGTAAGATGACAAGATTGACTAGCTTTCAGCTCTAGATCTGCAATCCTATGTATGTTCTTATGACTAGAAGACTTGTACAATTCTTTCTAATCCTATATCTGATCATCCTGTGCACATTTTGGATGGGTTTCGATGCTCCCTCTTCAGTTCTCTTGATCCACTGTTAACACTCATCCATGCTGGAACATTTATCCAGTCTCCTTCTGTTGGAGACAGTAATCTGTTGGAGATTAGAACTTGGTTCCAAATGCAATAACATTTGTTCGTTCTCCCTTTCCCCCCCTGTCTTCCCCCTTCTCCGAGTCAGATATCCTATAAACAAAGTGTCTGGGCTACTGGAGTAGAAATTAATGCATCTTTTGTGTTCACATGCTCCTCTGTACCTACTACCAGAGTCCTCCATGGCTTCCTTCTTTTCAAATCCTTCTCTTCTTTTAAGGTTCAGTTCAAGTATCCCCTGGTCACTAAAGCTCTGGCTCTTCTTCCCTTAATGAAAGTATTATCTCCTTTAAATTTCCCCCTCGAGGATCCCAGAGATATCCACTGTCATTCTTCTACATTGCCTTATCATGGTATGGAGGTGATTGGATTTGAGAAGACTTTGCCAGTGGAGCACAAGCTTTGAATGAGGGTTTGATGTGTCTGTGGATCAGTCTCAGCAAGATAAGAAAGACTTGTCATTGGGTTGGTCATCAGTATATAAATTTTTCACCCATAGCAACTTTTAAAGACCCTCTGCTGAGCCATAGAAAAGTTATGAGTTATAGACCCTTTACATAGGTTGAGGTGACTCGGGTTGCCAGCATCTGCAGTAGGCCAGTAGACTGCTTCCCTCAGCCCCTGGGAGCCTTCTGAAGGTCCCCATCATGTAATACAGCCTCCCAGCATGAAGGGCTTCTTCTTGTTACCTCCCCTTTGCTTCCTTTTTGGGAGAGAGGAGCACTAGCTGTGCTTCGGGGGCTGGGGCTGGACACTGAGAGATCCCTAGGCTCCAGACTTCCTGGTTCTGTTTTCCAGGTAGAGAGACATATGTATAGACTAAAATCACAGATCTTTGAGTGTTAAAGTTGGTCACAGAGAATATGTTCAATATGTTATTGGTTTTTTATCTTTAGGTTTCTCCTTCAGACAATCTTTCCTTTGTTTCTAAGTTCTTGGAAAACTGATACATTTTGTTTAGTACCAGAGTCACCCAAATTGTGTTGTGTTCAATGCATCTCTTCTTAAAAACCTCATTTGTTTACTTCTTGTGTTAATTTATTCCAGGCTATTCTTTTTAGACACAGGAATCACTGAAGAACAACAAACACAAGAAATAACACTCATAGCCTTGCCTGGACTATTGACAAATATTTTCTGAGCTTTACCAGAGACATTCCATAAAGGAGATCAAAACAAGCAATGGAAAGAAATGTCCTGCTTGCTTGACTGAATTGACCAATAAGCTCCATCAGAGAATTTGAGCCAGGAACTCTTCAGAATATTGAAGCAGGTCTCAAATGGGTTACATATTTGAGCTCATCAAATTCATTATGGAAGAAAAAAATCAAGTTTGCTTTAAAACATATGTCCATAATACAAAATTCTGTGGAAATAGGTCTGTTGTTTCAGATATGAAAAGGTGGACTTGTTCTCAAAAGCCCTGGACCCTTGGACACGTCATTTAATGTTAAGTTCTTTGAGTCTTAGTTTATTAACCTATAAAATGAAAAAAAAGTTCCTCTTTGGAGATGACCAACTAATCCTCTTATTAGCTGTTAAGTCAAAAGAATTGATGACTCAGTGGATCTTTAAAAATTAGTGACCCTGCTCTCACTATTCTCTTTCCTTATAGCTGAGAGTCTTGTCAGGATTGCTTCTACCTATTTTCCATGAGGGGGTAAAAGGAGAGTGGTTCTTCTTATCCCCTAACTTGGGCACCACACTGCCATGAGCACATGTTAACTAAAGCACATATCTTGCTTAGGTAACTACTAGCTTGGGTTTGGGGTAGCCTTTGTGCCTTTTCTTTCCTGATCTTAGATGTGTGAATGTCTAGCCTAAGGTAAATCTGTTCAGGATTGGGGACCACTTCTTTTATTAATTTCATTTTTTCTGGTTATACATGTATATTTACTTTTTAAATATACATTTCTTTATGAATCATGTTAGGAGGGAAAAATCAGAACAAAAGAGAAAAACCATGGGAGAGGTAAAAAAAAAAACAAAACAACAGAAAAAAGAAGTGAACATAGCATGTCTTGATTTACATTCAATCTCCATAGTTCTCTTTCTGGGTGCAGATGGCATTTTCTATCTGAAGTTTATTGGGATTGCTTTGGATCACTGAATCACTGAGAACAACCAAGTCTTTCATAGCTGGTCATCTCACATTCCTTGCCGTTACTGTGTACAATGTATTCCTGGTTCTGCTTGTTTTGCTCAGCATTAGTTCATGCAAATCTTTCCAAGCCTTTCTAAAATCTATTTGTTCATCAATTTTTTTTATAGAACAATAATATTCTATTATCTTCATATACTACAACTTAGTTATTCTCCATTGATGGGCATCTACTCATTTTCCAATTCTTTGCTACCACAAAAAGAGCTGCTATAAATGTTTTTGTACATGTGGGTCCGTTCCCCTCCTTTATAATTGCCTTGGGATACAGACCCAGTAGGGACACTGCTGGGTCAAAGGGTCTATAGAGTTTGATAGCCCTTTGGACATAGCTCCAATTTACTCTCCAGAATGGTTGTATCATTTCACAACTCCATCAACAATGCATTAGTGTTTCAATTATTCCACATGCCTCTAACATTTATCATTATCTTTTCCTGTCATCTTAGCCAACCTGAGAGGTGTATGCAGTGATACCTCAGGGTTGTTTTAATTTGATTCCTCAGGGTTATTTTAATTTGCATTTCTCTAAGCAATAGTTATTTAAGAGCATTTTTTCATATATAGATGGCTTTAATTATACCATCTGAAAATTGTCTATTCATATCCTTTGACCATTTATCAATTGAAGAATGACTTATATTCTTATAAAGTTGACACAATTATTTATATATTTTAGAAATGAGACAGTATTTGTTTTTAATTTTTAATTTTGTTTGTATCGGTTTTGTTTGTGGAAAGTCTTTTTTAATATAATGTAATCAAAGGCATACATTTTGCATTTCATTAATTCCCTTGAGATTCTTGCCCTTTTGTTCTTCCAGATGAAGTTCATTATTTTGGGGACCACTTTGTGAGCTTGAGAGGTTCAGTGGAGCTGGATCCTTTGGAAAGAGCTGAATGATGACAGAATCCCTAGAAAACTTCTTCAGTTTTCTTGGGAAGGAGAATACTTGGCTGCAGGTTGGGAACAATCCCTGACCTGATGTTTGAGAAGATATAGGCTTGGAGAAAGACTGTGCAGAGCTGAGGTGAAATGTAAAATACCTAATCAACAGATTTCTGAACTATCTTGTATTTATATTACTTTAAATGTCTAACACTACATGCTGAATATAATGATAGTTATGTTATAGGCACCATATTCTAGTTTGTCATTCTGTTATGAGCTTATTAAGTGTTTCCTTAATATGGTAGGAAATTTTTTATGAAAAATGTTTCTAAGTCACTATTGAGAAATGCAAATGACAATAACTGAGGTAGAACCTCACATGGATCAGAAGTAACAAATTCTGTAGGGGAGGTAGAAAAATAGGTACACTAAGAACCTGCTTGTGAGATGTAGAAAAATAGGTACACTAAGAACCTGCTTGTGAGATGTAGAAAAATAGGTACACTAAGAACCTGCTTGTGAGATGTAGAAAAATAGGTACACTAAGAACCTGCTTGTGAGATGTAGAAAAATAGGTACACTAAGAACCTGCTTGTGAGATGTAGAAAAATAGGTACACTAAGAACCTGCTTGTGAGATGTAGAAAAATAGGTACACTAAGAACCTGCTTGTGAGATGTAGAAAAATAGGTACACTAAGAACCTGCTTGTGAGATGTGAAATGGTCTAATCATTCTGGAGAACAATTTGGAACTATGCCCAAAGACTCTAAAACTGTGCATTAGCTTTGATCAAGAAATATAATTACTAAGTTGGTACTTCAAAGAGATCAAAGGAAAACAAAAGGACCTTTTTACAAAAATATTTTTAGCAGTTCTTTTGGAACTGAAATTGGAATTTGAAATTGAATTGGAAAATTGGAATTGGAATTTGGAATTGGAAATTGAGGGGGTACTGATCAATTGGAGAAATGTATGAATCAGTTGTGGCATATGATTGTGATTTTTTTCACATGACTATAGATGGCTTTAATTTCATCACCTGAAAATTGCCTGTTTATATCTTTTGACCATTTATCAATTGGGGAATGACTGGTATTCTTATAAATCTGACACAATTCTTTACATATGTTCGAAATGAGACCTTTATGAGGAACACTGGCTGTGCTACAAGAAATGATGGAGTGTAATTTCAGAAAAAAAAAATGACAAGCACTATATGAACTGATGCAAAGTGGAGTGAAAAGAACCTGAAGATCATTGTGCAAGGTAGCAGCAATGGTGGAATAATGATTAACTTGGAAAGACTTGACTATTCTGATCAGTACAATGATCTAAGACAATTCCAAAGGAGTCATGATGAAAAAATGATATCCACCTCCAGAGAGACAATAAGAACTCAGTGCAAATTGAAATATAATTTTCATTTTTTATTTCTCTTTCTTGCTTTTTTGTGCTATAGCTCATGCGAAAATATATTTTGTATGATTTCCTATGTATAATTGATACCATTCTGCATGTCTTCTCATGACTGGGGGTAGGGTAAGAGGGAAAGAGGAAATTTGGATTTCAAAATTTAAAAGAATGTCAAAAGAAATAATAAATTCAAAACAAAACAAACATAAAAGAAAATAAAGAAGGCAGAAAAAACATTAAAAACCCCAGAAAACAAAGAAATATGTATGGGGAAAATGTGATAGTCTTCCTGAGGAATGCAAAGAAAAACCCAAAGCATGATACTTATTAATAATTTTGTAATATAAATGATAAATAATCATGATAATAATATTTTAAAACAGAGGTTGTTATCCTGGGGTTTGTGAGTTCATTTAAATTTTTTTTGATAATTCCTTTTTATATTTCAAAATAATCTATGACTTTATGCATTTTAAAACATTATTCTGAGAAAGGGCTCCATAGGCTTCATCAGATTGCCAAAGTGGGCCACGGTATAAAAAAGAGTAACAAGCTCTGGTCTCAAACATATTATAGATTTAGAATTGGAATAGATCATTGAGGTAATCAAATGCATCCTGTTTCTTTTACAGATGGAGAAATTGAGGCCTTAGAGAGGTTAGGTAATTTGGCCAAGTTCACAGAAGTGGCAGAGGGCAAAATTTGAATCCAGGTCCTCCAAAACTAGTGGTCTTTCCATTGCACCAAGCTTGGCTTTTTATCTTGGGTAGAGCAATTTGGGAGGAGGAAATCAGGTTTGAATCATCAATCTTTAAAAATGATGAAACAAAGGTTTGCAATTTTTATCTAAATCTTTTCAACTAATTGTGTAACAGGAATCAGCCGTCCTGGCTGCTGGACTAATTACGTATAAGATTTTGGATGAGTTACATTGTGTTTCTGAGCCTGTTTATCTCTTCTGTGAAATGGGTATAATATAACAACACATTGGAGATAGGGAGCTGAATTTCCATTTCTAATTTCAAAGAGCTAATTTAAAAAGAAGGTGGCTTGTAACCTTCAAAATAGCATAGAAGCCTTAGCTTTCCTGTTCTTTCTAAGACTTGTTCCAGTAATGATATTGAATTTGAAAAATAGAAGAGCTCTCGCCAATGTAATGACTATCCACGTCTTCAAAGGACCTATGATAAAGCATGTCACCTACTTCCTAAAAGAGAGGAAATAAACTCAAGATTCAGAAAGACACATACATTTTTTTTATGAGGCCGTTGTTTTGTTTGTCTAAGTTTACTTGATATAAAGATTTTCCCTTCCACTTTCTACCTCTAGGTTTGCCCCTAGAATCTTTGAGAGAGAAAGGATCATAGATTCAGAGCTAAAAGAGACGTCAGAGACCATTTAATCTAACCACTTAGTCCTAGTATAAACTCCTTGATTTCCTGCCAGTCGGTGAAGAATTTATGAAGGTAAATAATTCAATTATACTTTTGTGCATACCATGAAAGAGACAGATGAATGAAATATCACCCTTATCCTGAAGAGCCAGTAATAATGACTTAGATTATCAGCAAAGGGCAGAGTAGGATTTAGAGTCAGGTTTAGATTGATTGTAAGAAGGAAAACAGATTAGGTATGGATAACATACTGAGCTTTCCTTCATTACCCCTTTTAACTTATCCTTCAAAGATAAGACAAAAGATAATGAAAATCCATCCACAAAAGCACTCCGAGACCTCATATTCAGCAAGAAGGTTGATGAAATGGAACCTTCAAGAAAATTCAATATAATGTCATTGTCCCTTTAAGAAACTTCCAAATCTAGTTAATCTGGAAATTGGAATGTTCCTTTGGACTTGTTAATGATGTTGGACTGATATTTCTACTCCATTGGGCCCTTCTTTTCTCCTCTGTGAATCCTTAGGGAACCAGTCTCCCAGACTGCCTGTGCTACATATAGTAACAGGATGAAGGCAGAGCTTGGCAATATCCTGAATCCACATTACTTCTCCCTGTCCCGAAGCCTATGCCTCGTCCGGGGGCCTTTGAAAACTGTAAGCAGTTTGCATTAAGGCTTTGCTAGATTCTAGATTTTAAGTTTAAGCATTAATGAATAATCACCAATGACACTTTCAGTGCTGATTGCCTTTAATTTTAGTTCTCACAATTATAGGCTAGCTCAATTTTGAGCTGCTTCAGGATGGAAGATCTAACATATGGTGGTAATTAAAAGGCTTATGTGCTAGTTGGACATCATTTCTTAAACATCTGGACTAATGTTACACATTGAGAACCCGGATTTGACCTAACCTTGACTGGAATCCGTAAGTGGAAAAAGAGAACTAGCAATCTGGAAGGGAATGGGAAGAGCGATTCATTTATAGGACACTTGGGAAGAAATTTCACTAGGAACAGTGGGAATGTTATAGTCTTGTAATTCAGGAAGAAGATCTAGCCCCTTGGGTTTGTGCTGATGTGTTTATTTCTCATCTACATTGACAGTGTTTTGTGGGGTTGGGGGTTTGGAAACACCTCCCTGGTCTTGGTCTCTTTCTTCCATTCCATCCAGTAAAAGCAGATGTTGCATCAATTACTGCAGATAAAATAAAAGTGATTTCATAATTCAGAGAATGAGAAGAGACTAAGCAGAACATGGAGATTTAATTCAATTCACCAAACATGGATTCAAATTTTGCCCTCTGCCACTTCTGTGAACTTGGCCAAATTACCTAACCTCTCTAAGGCCTCAATTTCTCCATCTGTAAAAGAAACAGGATGCATTTGATTACCTCAATGATCTATTCCAATTCTAAATCTATGATATGTTTGAGACCAGAGCTTGTTACTCTTTTTTATACCGTGGCCCACTTTGGCAATCTGATGAAGCCTATGGAGCCCTTTCTCAGAATAATGTTTTAAAATGCATAAAGTCATAGATTATTTTGAAATATAAAAAGGAATTATCAAAAAAAAATTTAAATGAACTCACAAATCCCAGGATAACAACCTCTGTTTTAAAATATTATTATCATGATTATTTATCATTTATATTACAAAATTATTAATAAGTATCATGCTTTGGGTTTTTCTTTGCATTCCCTCCCTTAAGGAGCTTCCAGGCTATTGATCAGGGAGAGCGCACATAGATAAGGATAACAAATGTAGTAACAGCAAAAGAGAGATCCAGATGAAATGGCTTAAAAATTGAGGCGGGGTAGATCCTTTTTGGCTAGGTGAGATCAGGGTGTGCTCTTCAGGGCATGGCACAGTATTTGGGATACAGTAAGCAATGAGGGCTAGGGATTGGACCTTTAATTTCTTTGGTATAGGAAACTCGCAGGTGATGACAAAAGCAGCTTCAGCATCTTCTCTGCCACTTAAAGTCTTAGAGAATTAGCTGGAGCTTTGAAAAGTTAAATGACCTCTCAGGGTCACGCAAACAGTATATCTTAGAGGTGGGCTTTAAACACAGGCCCTACTGGTTTTCAGTCCAGTTATCTCTTCACTATGTGAAGCTGATTCTCTTAATTATTAAATTACTAAATTTATTTATTAAATTTAAAGTATTTTTATCAAATTCAATTTGCTTTTAGAATTTCAGGTCAACCATTAACTCTTAAATCGAGATGATTAAAGAACATGAATTGCTATTTCCATATGTGCAGTTGAGCAACTGGCAAAGTTCTCTTTCAAAAAATCACTAAGAGAAGGTGTGATTGGAGCTATAGGCTAAGAAGGCTATTTTGTACAGACCAAGGCCATAATGATAGAAAGTGTAGAGAGAAAGCCACTTCCAAGAAGGGAGAAACATTGCCTTCTTTTTTAACTTGATACCAGCCTAACACAGACCTAAACCATGAATTCTCCATTCTCTTTCCATCCCCACTCCCCCACCCCATTCCCAAAGCCCTCCCAAGGGGTCTGGGCCAGATCCTTTAAGCAATGGCCTATGTAAACCACTAGATTTCTCTTTGGAAAAATTCACCTGCCTAAAAACATAGCTTACTAAGTAAAATCAGCATGTTGCTGTGGAAATAGCCAGATTTGGAGGCAGGAACCTTGGGTTTTTAATCTCAGCTCTGCTATTTAGTACCATATGTGACTTTAGGAAAGTCACTTAATGTCAAAGTCTGATCTGTCAAATGAGGGGCTAAACAGGATGAAGCTCCAAGGCTCCTTCCAAGTCTAAATCCTATTCTGTCCTGGGACCTCATTCTTCCTCCAATAGAAACACGTCACTAAGTCTCCTGTGGATGATCTTTCCAAGAATTTTTTGAGCTAAACAACTTTCAAATGATAATAGCACATCTTGGCCGGCCTCACCCAACAACTCACACAGATCCTTCTTGGAAAAAGAAATATGAAATATAGATGAATTTCTTAAGGGAGATTTGAACTAAAAGACAAATATGGAAATCATTGTTTATCAATGAGGGGGAAATGGTTCGCTGAGAACCAATTTTTTCCTGAGGAGTTTATTGCTTTGATAATTCTGAATTCTCTCTGGAGGCTGAGTTCCTCATCATTGTACTGTAGGCTGAATGTCAGGAATGCTATAGACTAGTGGTTCTCAAAGTGTGGTTCTTGAGGCACTTTTAGGGAAT
Source organism: Sminthopsis crassicaudata (assembly GCF_048593235.1). NCBI lineage: Eukaryota > Metazoa > Chordata > Mammalia > Dasyuromorphia > Dasyuridae > Sminthopsis > Sminthopsis crassicaudata. The sequence goes on from NC_133623.1 coordinate 32,886,959, forward strand.
TGGAGAATTTGCAAGTATTTTCAGAAGAATACTATATTTTGCTTTCTAATATAGTAAATATCAGTAGTTATAACCCACATTAAAAAAAACAAACAACTTTTTGTGGGGTATGGAGTCTTTAACAACTTTTAAAAAGTTTAAAACAACTTTAAAAAGTTGTTATAAAAGTTGTTACTTTTTTAAAAGTTGTTATAAATATCATATATATAAAGGGGATATCTGGTAAATAAAAACTATAAAATGTATATAAATTATATAATTATATATATAATATATATACATATATATAAAAATATAAAAAAGTTTAAAACAACTTTAAAAAGTTGTTATAAATAACATATATATAAAGGGGATATCTGGTAAATAAAAACTATAAAATATATATAAAATATATAATTATATATATGATATATATATAAATATACAAAAGTTTAAAACAACTTTAAAAAGTTGTTAAAAATAACATATATATAAAGGGGATATCTGGTAAATAAAAACTATAAAATATATATAAAAATATATAATTATATATATGATATATATATAAATATACAAAAGTTTAAAACAACTTTAAAAAGTTGTTATAAATAACATATATATATAAAGGGGATATCTGGTAAATAAAAACTATAAAATCTAAATATATATAAGTATATAATTATATATTAAAAAAAAATATATATATACAAAAGTTTAAAACAACTTTAAAAAGTTGTTATAAATAACATATATATAAAGGGGATATCTGGTAAATAAAAACTATAAAATATATATAAAAATATATAATTATATATAAAAAATATATATATAAATATACAAAAGTTTAACACAACTTTAAAAAGTTGTTATAAATAACATATATATAAAGGGGATATCTGGTAAATAAAAACTATAAAATATATATAAAATATATAATTATATATATGATATATATATAAATATACAAAAGTTTAAAACAACTTTAAAAAGTTGTTAAAAATAACATATATATAAAGGGGATATCTGGTAAATAAAAACTATAAAATATATATAAAAATATATAATTATATATATGATATATATATAAATATACAAAAGTTTAAAACAACTTTAAAAGGTTGTTATAAAAGTTGTTATAAATAACATAATATATAAAGGGGATATCTGGTAAATAAAAACTATAAAATATATAATTATATATATGATATATATATAAATATACAAAAGTTTAAAACAACTTTAAAAAGTTGTTATAAATATCATATATATAAAGGGGATATCTGGTAAATAAAAACTATAAAATATATATAAAATATATAATTTTGTATATATGATATATATATATATATATATATATATATATATATAAATATACAAAAGTTTAAAACAATTTTAAAAAGTTGTTATAAATAACATATATAAAATGGGGATATCTGGTAAATAAAAACTATAAAAAAAAAAAAAAAAGAGAGAGAAGGGCCCAACTAAAGGACAGTGGTATGATTTCAATTTCCAACAAATATATGCTTTGCATAACCACAAATCAGAAGGGGAAAAAATTGCTACAGGGAATTGAATGTCCATGTAATTTCTTCCAATATTTTCAAGTTGTAAATGCTTACTTCAAGCTGAACAATTTATAGCAAAGCCTGTGAGCTCCTCAGTATGCTTTTATGTTATCTACAAATGTTTTTAAGATTAAACTTTTAAAAAAAGAAAAAAAATCTGTGATCATGTTAAACATTTTGCTTGCTTATGGTTAAAACAGTTACCGACGATTCTGTTGACAAAAGATTGAGACTTTAAAAACAAGAATGTTAATTTGGAGAGTATACCAAAACTATAAATAAAGCTAAAACTAAATATGAGAAGAAAAAAAAAAGAGTATAAAGGGGCTGTACGATTGTGCTGTAAGAAATGATGAGCAGATTGAATTTCGAAAAACATGGGAAGACTTGGAGGAAATATGAAGAGTGAAAAGAATAGAAAAGAAAAGGGAATCATTGACTTATTCTGCGAATTATAAATATGCAAATACAAAAGAATTTTGTATTTGAACTGCAAAAGACCTATTAAAGAAGATGCTTATCTACCTCTAGAGAACAAACTGATAGATAGCAGTATGCTTAGTATGGTTTTATATCCATCCTTCCATCTACCTACCGATCCATTATCTGTCTCTGTCTTTGTTTATCTATCTATATGTTGAATGGTGACCTCTACTTCAGAGTGGAGAGGGAGACAATTTGGGACTTAAAATATAACCAAAAAAAAATCTGTGTAAAGTAATGTAACACAACGTGACCATGAGATGATAATATATCATAATCTGACACACGACATGATATAATACAGCATATATTTAAGAGTGTGAAGGAGTCCTGAGACCACAAAGTCTGAGAATCTCAGCACCGAGAAAGGGTGACATTAAAGAGAAGTGGCTGTGGTCTGAGGTCCCGTTCTCCCAGTCTCCTGACTGAAGGAAACCACAGAACCCCAACGAAACAGCCACAAAAGCGGCATGTGCTGTGTGCTAGCTTATTTCTCCGGGCCTCCTCCCCACAGCTAGGCTGCGCTTGTTGCTTCACTGCTCGGAGTCAGGTGCACGGAGCGTGCGGACTCCTCAAGCGGCTGCCTGAAGTGCTCGTTTCCCCTTTCTCTCCCCGTCTGGCCGGCCCGGCCGGACCTCCCTTTTTGCTGTCGGCTCCTGGAGCCCGAGTTCGGCCCGCGCTGGCTCCCGCTTCGTTTGGGGACAAAGCAGGAGACCTCCTTCCTCCCCACACCCCCTCCATCTTCAGAGATAACCCTCCCACGCCGAATACAGGAGATAGAAATCGGAAACAAAAAAGGGGCAGGCTGGACCGAGCCGGTTCCCTAACTTCCCTGTGGCCTTGGGGCACAGGGCGCAGGCGCGGGCCCGGTGGGCGGAGCCAATTCACTCAATAAAGAGCGCATGTTCGGCACAGCTTCTCCAATACCCTCGAGATTGGGAAAAGTTCCATCTGAGGATAGAGCCCCGAGACCCCGACCCGGAGGGCAGGCAAGCCAAAGATGACGCTGCCAAACCTGGGCCTGCTGTGGCTGAGGTTCGCCGTTTCGCTCGCCATCGCGCCTTCCCTGCTGAGCGTTCCTACAACCGAAGGCCCTGGGTACAAGAAGCCCGAGGATCTGCTGAAATCCGTCAGGAACGGCTCATCGAAAGGTCCTGCGGGCGAACTTGGGCCCCGAAGGGCGGGGGGGTGGGGGGCAGTGGGGGGGCGCAGCGGTACGGCTACCTCCCAACCCGCCTCCGAGGACCCAGAGCCCCGAGGCTCCATCCCTTCCCGGGTTTGGGCTGTCCCTTCCTCCTCTTCGCCTTTCCCTCTTCTCACCTGGTTAGGGGGAGGAGCTCGCGCCCCATTCATCTCTCCAGCTCCATCCCCCCTTTCCCTTCCGCCCCTATGCCCCGCCACTCTAGTCTAGCCCCCTCCCCGCCTCCTGTCTTTGGCATTAAGAGTTTCCATGAAAGACAGTTTCAGCCATTCGAGACTTTTGTTGCTGGACCATTCCACCTGACTTCCCGGGAGGAAAACTTGTTAAGAGTTAGGGCTAGAGAGGTAATAGCTGTCGTCATTCCTTTCGTCCACTTAGATGGCCTGAACGTTCTCCTGATCATCGTGGATGACCTGAGGCCCACCTTAGGCTGCTATGGAGAGGATTTCGTGAAATCTCCGAACATCGATCAGCTGGCCTCCCATAGCGTGGTGTTCCAGAACGCCTTTGCCCAAGTACGTGAATAGAACTGTCAGTCATTCGCAGCTTTCTCTAAATTGGCCAACCTGCAGACCGTGGTCAGTTCTGCTTCTGCAAACTTTGAGGTGGTGCTGAAATAAAATGTTAAAGTGGCAAATTCAACTGGGTTTGGCGAAATTGCTAAGGCATATTCATTCTGGCTTCTAAATGCTTGCAGAACGTTAGGATTTTTTTCAAAAAAATGAAACTGGGACCATTGACGTAGGGGAAAATTTGCTGTGGCAGGGATGTGTGTGTGTGTATAAAATATCTATCTATATCTAGAATAAACCATGACTGTCTCTCTGTGTCTCTGCCTCTCCTTTCCTATAGCTATTTTGTATTTAATTTACATAAAAATTTTGTGAGGGAAAAGGGATTGCAAGTGGAAAAAAAGTTTTTAGAAACCCTGGAAATACATAGAGTATAGAGTAAGGCCTGGAGTCAGGAAGATTCTTGAGTTCAAACCTGGCCTCAGACACTTACTAGCTGGACAGTCCTGGGCAAATCACTTAACGGCCTCAGTTTCCTTCACTGTAAAATGGGGATAATAGTAGCACCTACCTCTCAGAAATAATATCTGTAAAAAGTAGTTAGCACAGTGCTTTTCACATGGTGCTTATTAAATGCTTATTTCCTTTTTTCCCTCCATTCACTCTTACACTGTAGTATCTCTCAAATCATTTTGCCCACTGTCAAATAAGTGCTCATTTGAATTGCTCTTTGATTTCGTTTAAAAACCTATAGTCATCCTAAGTTTTTAAATTAGACAAAGGTTCTCTAAAGGCCCTGCTTGAGCAAGAAAGCAGGGCTCCTCACAGAGAAGTGCCTGGCCCATATTGGGAGCTTAATAAATGTCCATGAAATGAATAAATGAATGAATGTTCATTTTGAAGTCACCTGACTTGCTTCTGAGCCTTTGGGGAGCTTAGCTATTTCACCTAACAGGCAGGATCCTACAATACTATTAAATCAAAGTGCCGGTTTTTGATTGACTGTACCAAAGAGTCATTTCTTGCCAGTGATATAATTTAATGACATTGAGAAGTAACCAAGCCACTCAATGTGTCACACATATAAATGTGTGATATCTGTTAGTGTGCTGCCTTTGATATTAGACTATCGAGTGATGATTAATAGTATTTTGGCTTGAGTTACTCAATTCAGCACATTTGTATGGTTAGGCCAGACACTTTTATTTCTGGGGACTGAGCAGGTAAGAGAGCTGTATGCCCTAAATGTAATTTATTTCAGCTTAGCAGATTGCATGATAAAGCTTCACCAGGAGCCAGGGAAATCATTTGCTCCTTTACACTCCTGTATCATTTTGTTTCCTCTTTAACAGCAAGCTGTCTGCGCCCCGAGCAGGGTGTCTTTCTTAACTGGCCGGAGACCAGACACTACCAGAGTGTATGACTTCAACTCCTACTGGAGAGTCCATTCGGGAAACTATTCTACAATCCCCCAGTACTTCAAGGAAAATGGTTACGTCACTTTGTCAGTTGGAAAAGTGTTTCATCCTGGTACTGTATGCTTTCGATGTCTTTAAAGTCAAGCTTTTCCTTTTTTTTCCCCTTTCTTTCTAAGGGTTTCAGTGAGTAATTCTCCATGTAGTCGGTCAGGGTTATTTCTCACAAGAACTCATCTGGTTTTATAAGAACCAGTTGTGATTTCTTTATAGTCAGTTTTAAATACAGATCATAAAGGTAAGTTAGATTACCTGCTTTCTGGTCCTAGCTTGGCCATATCATTCCACCTCTGTTGGACTCAGTTTCCCTAACTGTCAATGAGAAGTTTTAGACTGGAATTTTCCAAGCTTCTTGGAATGCAATATCTGGGGACTTAAATTGATGAAACCCATAAATTCTGCTCTGGGATAGAGATTCTTCTTGGTATAAAGAAGGCGAGGGTATCTGGGAAATTTTGAAGCAAAACTGAAAACAGCTTCTTTTGTAAAAATTGCCCACATGAAAATTTTGAGACATTCGTATTTGTATATTTCACAGGTTAGAGGAAAGACACATTAATATTAAAATTCTCAAAGAACCCTTAACAATACAAACTGTGTGGAATGGTAGGGTTCTACAGAATGCAGATTCAGAAACCTTGGTCTACTTGATCACTAAAGATCCTTCTAGTTCTGATGTGGGATGGTCTTATGAAATGTCAGAGCTTTATGGCCTATGAAGGCTTTATGTGACTTACTTTTGGTGTCTTGGTGTTAGGGAAACACTATTTATAAAGGGGCTGCTGCTTCTGTATACTTGATAGCTGCTTCCTCCTGAGCTCTAAATTTATGTAATTGAATCATTTATGGAATTGCCTTTGACTCTGATGTCATGGGGGGAGAGGTAGGTGGCACAGTGGATAGAGTGCCTGGTTTGCAATCAGGAAGACTCCTCTTCAGACTCTTATTAGCTATATGACCCTGGCCAAGTCATTTCACCCTATCAGATGAGCTGAAGAAGGAAATGGCCAACTACTCAAGTATCTTCCCAAGAAAACCCCAAATGGGATCATGAAGAGTCTGACACAATTGAATTTACTGAACAGCAGCTGGTGCGATGTGGATTTTGAGGTTCTGAAGGAGGACCTTATTAAAATACAAGGAGTTCTTGATCTCTTAGAGAAGAGAATCTCAGGCACAATAGAATACTGTCTAATCTGTTTATGAAAAAGAATGCACTCTGCAGTCAGCATCCTCCACAAATGGGTATCAACTTTGACTTGGTTCTCTCTAGAGAGAACCTACTACTTACTGAACCTTAGCCCATTCTACTTTTATGATGGTAAAGAAACTCTGCCTCTTCCCTTTAGGATTTGGTTAGGAAGAGAATTTGATATAGAAACATGGAGTTGCCCATGATGCTGATAACAGTACTGATTCTGAAAACTTTTTCCACAGAAGGGGAAATTGAAGCTTTGGAGTTGCTTAGCTACCAAGTGGGAAATTTGGAACATAGCCTAGTACTCTTTAAAAACCGTTTTCTAATCCTAACATTAAATATCAATATAGATCATTAAGTTTATATGTACATTAATTAATTTAGTGAATAAAATATAAGAGGTTTTTTTAGTCATTAGATTCCATTGGAATTCTCAGGCCCATTAACTTTTCCTCTTATATTGGTCATAGTGTATACACTGTTCTTGCTTTTTTTCCTTTGCTTTATTTTTGGGGTGGTTTGTGATCAACATTTATTTATATTCCTCATACTTCTTGTACTTAATTCCATTTCAGAAGTCCAGTTTATCCATAAAGCACAAAATAACCATTCCCCTATTTTTTATATTTTGTTTCCTTCCAGGTTTTTGTTGCTATTGATTATTGTCTTTGTATAGATAGCTTTCTTTTGTTTTTGATAACATTCAGAGTATGTTCCCAATGACGGAGTCAAAAGGTATGATTATTTTTGTCATGTTACTGTGAATTGACTGTTATTTTTGCTTGTGAAAATTTCTTTCCCTATACTCCTCTCCCTTTGAAAGGCTCTTTTTTTCTCTCCTCATCTCTTTCCCTATTGAACTTACTTGGATGTATTGTTGTGTGTTTTCAAGCTTTGTTTACCTGGTTCACCGGAGTCCATTTCCCTCACCTCTCTGTATGTAAAGTCATCTTTTGGTATACCCCAATTTAGGAAAACTAGCAAATTTCTTCCTATTCCTCATTTTCTCACAAATGTATTTCTTTCCCCCTCTCATTTGTTCTCTCTCTTCAAACCAGCTCTACATTTGTCTTTATTCCTTCTGTGAGTCTTGAAGGTAGTGGAATTCTGGCAGGACAGTTGACCTTTCTGTCATTATTAGAATGTAAGCATTTGTTCTTTGTTTAATTCCTTCCTATTGTTTGAGTGTATTAATCTTTTTTAGCTTTCTGTTATTCCTTGTTTTCATTTCATAAATTCTATCCAGCTCTATTGTTTTTTTTTCCTTTGGGGAGGTTTGAAAGTCTTCCCTTGCTTTCAAGATCCATTTCCCCCCCCCCCCCCCTTTTGATTATCCATAGTTTGGCCGGAAACAATTCTTTTTGATGTAAGTATTTTTTTCTTTTGCCTTTTGGTATATTGTATTCCAAGATCTCTTTTTAAAAATGTAATTGTCATATAGTCATACAATTCTGACTGTGGTTCCTTGACCCTTGAATTCTTTCTGGCTACTAGCAATATCTTTCATTTGACATGAAAATGCTAGATTTTGTTCTGCCATTTCTGGATGTTTTAATCTGATATTTCAATAAGAAAATGACAAGTGGGATTCTTTCAATTTTTGTTTCGTCCCCAGGTTCTAATAAATGTCAGTCATTTTAAGGATTCTCAAAAGATATGCAAATTTTCTGTTTGGTTATAGTTTGAAGGGCATAGAGGATGTTTAAATCACTTTTCCTTGACCTGTTTTCCAAGGCAGTTGTTTTTTTTTTTTTTATAATAGATACCTCATATTATTTAAATTTTTCAGTCTTTTAACTTAGTTCTAATATTTTCTTGTTGTCTTATTGAATCCTTGCATTGTGATTTGTGCTTTTTCATGACCCTTTGTTTGGGGTATCTATCTTGCACTGTTTGCAGATGCCCTCCTGTTTGTTCTTTGGCAAGTTCTGGCTGTTCCCTTTAAATATGGCTCATGGTTTGCTTGCTTCAGGAAGCTATGACTAACCTCACTTTTCACTGATAATTCCTTTCCATCGGGTTCTTCAATCTATTCTGTATCATTTACCAGTTTATTGGCAGGACATTTATCTTGTCTCTGCAACTAGATTGTAAATTATTTGAGGTTAGAAACTTTTTGTTTGTTTCTTCTTTTTTTTTTTTTTAAATTCCCTTTAGTGTTTTTATAGGGCTGAACATCCAATAAGCTTTTCACAAAAGCTCAGTTGATTTGGATGTAAGTATGAGGAAGTGAATCTCTATATAGAATTGAGAACAAGAAAGGGACTTTAGAGATCATCTAGTCCAATCTCTAGCCTGCCTCACTGTAAGATGAGGAAATAGGCCCATAGAGTAGAAGGAAGGGCTTGTTCATTTGTATACAAAGTCTTAATTTTTCCATACCTTGGTAAAATTCTAACATTTTCAAAAACATTTTTTCTTCAAGGAATTTCTTCCAATCACAGTGATGATTTTCCATACAGTTGGTCAGTTCCACCTTTTCATCCCTCCTCTGAACGATATGAAAATAGCAAGGTAAAGATGTTAATAAATCAACATTTTGAAGAGTATCAGCTTTCCTTCTTGCCTAGAAAATGAGTGCTTGGGCTAAGTCCAATGGACATTTTATTTTATACTTATTTTAAAGTTTATGATACAACTAAATGCCGATTTTATGTAAATGTATGTGTATACATATACTCATTTTACACATACACACATATATGTATGTAGAAATCTATATGTGGACAGCCTTGCTTTGAAAGTGAAAACATGGTACTTCTCTAATAATTTTTTTAGCTTTTTCCACCCATGTTATCTGCTCCTCATTCCCCCCTAAAAAAAGCTACATTAGTAGTTCTTTATCACCTCCAGGATCAAATATGAAATCATTTGAAGTTCAAAGTCCTTTCTTATCTAGTCCCTCCTAGCATTCCTCTTCCCCCACTTCCTGTTATTTCTTGAATAAGACACTTGATTTCTTGGCTCTGGGCATTTTCACTAGCTGCCTGTCACACCTGGGAAACACTCCCCCTTTATCTCTTCTTTGCTTTCCTGGCCTCCTTCACATCCCAGCTGAAATCCCACTTTCTACAGGAAGCCTTTCCAAATCACTCTTAATTCTAGTGTCTTTCCTCTAGCAATGATTTCCTATTGTTCTGTCTCTAGCTTGTTTCTATGTAGTTTTTTTTTTTTTTTCATTAGATTGGGAGCTTCTTGAAGGAAGTAACTGTCTTGTATCCCCTTAGTGCAGCTTAGTAGTGCCTAGTTTCTGGTAGGTACTTAACAAATGCTAGTTGATTGACTGGCTGTTGGGTCAGATCCCAAAGTAGCTGCATTCTAAAGGATGCTGGGCATGTTATACAATACTGGTCTATGGTAAAGTCCTGTGACTGGAACTGTGAGGGTTATGGAAATAAATAAGCCATAGTCCTCAGCCTTCCTGTACTTACAGCCTAAAAGGGAAGATGATGTCTTTATAAATCACTCTTATAAGTTTATAAGTCAGCCTTGATAATTGGGCTGTGAGGTAATTAGAAAGGTCCTTATCTTAACATATTAAAGTGTTGTTATTTGTATGTTAACATATCTTAACTTATTAAGGCCCTGTGGCCTGATAGGTTGCACACATTTAGAGAGTTAGGTGGGGGAAAAGATGATATGTGAAGAAATAGAGCTCTTCAGTGGGTCTTTGGCCCTTACTTAATGTGAGGGAGTTCATCCTTAAGGAAGCTTGTAGCTCTGGCTTATTGGGGTATAAGATCAGAGGTTGAAGTCAACTTTTTTTTTTTTGTTTGGAGGAACAACAAATCTATACTGAGACCCAAAGCTGAGGGAATCATAATTAGAAGGTGATTTAGAAAATCAAATGGAGTTCGGGGAAAAGGATTTTGCTCAGAAAAGTTTTGAAGGATGTGGCTTTAATGTTGGATTTTCCTTTTCTTTCCTTTTTTTTTCCTTTCCCTTGGAATGTGACATAGTAATATCATCCCACTTCCTTTTGAGGAAGGTTTCATTTGTATCTCACTACCTTCTAGGCCTTAAATAAAGATATTGGATCTGAAGACAAGAAAACAAAGAGTTTTCTGGTAGCAGTCGGTTCATCAGTGGGATGAACATTGTAGGTGTACATAGGGTGCATATACACTGAACATTACTTTTGATGCCCCAGCAGCAAGACTGTGAAACTGGCTTCTTGTATTCAGGAGAAAATTTGTCTACATCAGTTAATGGGCATGAGTAACTGCCAGGCACTGTGCTGAACAGCAGTGATACATGCAAAAGCAAAAACATTGTCCCCGTCTTCAGAGAGCTTTTATCTGGGGACAGACTACATGCAAATAATGCAAGAGAAATATAGTGTAAACGGGAGGGAGCTCATCATAGTAGGAAGGAACTAGAGGGAAGGGAAGGAAAGCTTTCTGCAGAAAGTAAGATTGGAGATAAGTCTTGAAGGAAGCCAGGGAAATCGGCAGACAGCCGTGAGGAGAGAGAGATCAATTTTAGATATACAAGAGAGCCAGAGAAAAGGCCCAGAACCAACAAATGGAGTGAAAGGAACTTTTACTAAACCAGAGAGTTCTGGGTGAGAAAGAGGCAGGTTAGGAAGAAAGGGCTTTAAGGGGTCAGAAAAAGTATTTGCTATTAGGTCCTGGAGGTGATAGGGAGCCCGTGGAGTTTACTGGATAGGGAGGAGTGTGATACAGTCACACCTGTGCTTTAAGAAAATCACTTTGGCAGTTGAGTGGAACATAGACAGTGAGCAGAGAGCAGAGCTGGCGCTGGAAAATGAGCTGATTTCTTGGGACTGATTTGGCCTGCAGGGGGAGGCAGCAGTACTTGATAAAAAAACAAACTGATAAATGAAATCAGTAGGTATTCCTTTTTCTCTTTAAAAAGCCAGAAATTGCACGGAAGGGGAACATGACTGATCCTAGTAACTCCGTCCCAGCTGATTCTTCTAAAGTCATTCCCCAGTCACCATTTTTGTCATCTTGCACAGATGGTCCAGTTGCATTTTTCTCAGACTTCTTTTCATTTAGACTGGAATATTTGTAAAGCAAAAGCTTTAGAAAATTAGCACCTTGTTCAAGGAAATTTGATTTTGTTAGCGCGAGTGCTCCCTTCGCTCATGGAATGCTGCTTCTTTGACTTGCTCCTTAGGGGGTTGCCATGGCCCACATGTTCTTTAGCCAGTGTCCAACTAGCTCTGGGCCTCTCCTGGCTTAGCTAATGTGATCCTTACACAGCAGATTTGTAGTTCATCCCAGGAGGCATGGCTAAAGCTTTTTAAATATATAATGAATATATAATACCAACTGGGTATTATACTGATGGCTTAGCTGTGGAGCATCCAGAGCAAACTTTGTAATTTGGACTGCCTAGAAGTGAAAGAAATAAAATTCCTCACTGAAATGTGGTTTCTCATTTCCTTAGCGAATTCCACTACTTGAACATAGTGATTTGCTGACAAGGTGTTCTGTAAAAGAAATCATAATAATAGGTGACATTTATAAAGTGCTTTTAGGTTTGTAAAGTCCCAAACATATATTATCTCATGATTCTGTAAACCTTAGTGATTTTTAAAAACATATTACTTGATATTAAAATGATCTCATATATATTTTCTGAAAGACATGTAAAGGTCAGGATGAAGAACTTCACGCCAATTTGATTTGCCCTGTGGATGTAGATGAGATGCCCGAAGGAACCTTGCCTGATAAACAGAGCACCGAAGAAGCCATAAGATTGCTACAAAAGATGAAAAAAACCAAGGGTCTTTTCTTTCTGGCTGTTGGCTATCATAAACCTCATATCCCATTCAGATATCCCAAGGTAACAAAGTGGATGAAAATTATCCCTCAGCTTATAAATATTGGGTTTTTTTGGGTTTTATTCCAAAGGGATAACTTGGACTTCTAGTTAAGACTTTCTTGAATTGGTTTTTTGAAAAACATTTGATTATGCTTGGCTAGAAGGCAAGTAACAGAGAAAGATGGGGTTAAGGTGGATTGGAAAAAATCAGCAAAAAACGAGAATAATTTGCTGGAGTCATGATTAATTTTAAACAGAAGCGAAAGGAATGCATTGTCTGTAGAAAACCTGTACCAATTTCTTACATGGCAAGTCTGTTTGATGTTTACTTACCTGGAAAATATTGGAAGAGATGGCTGAGATGCCAGATCCAAAAAATAAATTATAGAGTTGAAGAAACCTCTCAGAATGAGTTCATTTTCTTTTCCTACCCTGAAGGATTTTATTTTCTTTCTTTGTACTTTGTGAAAAAAAAAAAAGTTGGGTTTTGATGGAAAGAGAGCCTTAGAGAAGAGTGCCAGAAGCAAGAGGCAAGACGCAAGAGATAAATGATGGGCCTTGGGAAGTAATTCTAAGGATACCAGACTGTTCTCCACAATTGAAGTATTTCTCTGACCTTGTCAGCCCAGATAACTTGAGCTAAAGAAAGTATTGGAACCTTGGACAAACGTCAGAGCGTACTTTAAAATAAAATAATAGTATATTGTGCCAGAGTGTACTTTTTCTAAAACGTGACATTTCCCCTATCTCTGTTCTTTCTGAGTGACTGAATACTCTACCATTTTCAACTTTGTGGAGAGCACTTCTTATGTGGAGAGTCATGATCAAAAAGTTCTCCAAAATTGTCTTGTTTTCATTGGTCCAAGGGGTTTTGCCTCCATAGCAGGAACTTTTCACGACTGTATTGCTATTCCTTCTCTACTGCCTCTTACTTTCCCTTTTTTACCTCCTCTTTTTGCACAGTGAGATATGGGATAGTGCTTCTATGGGATTTGAGTTTTTCTGAAGGGTTCTGACTTTGGAAGGCTTTTCTGTATTTTCCCAGGCTGAGAAAGATACAAAAATGGTCACTGCTTAATCTGTGCTGTGCTGTTTGCAAGACTGCATGATGAAAGTACTAGGGATACGGGTTGAAGTCTGAGGACCAAATTCTTTGATTAAAGTGTTAGTAAAATCAAAAGGGTTAGGTATGGGTCTGTTTGAAAATCAAAAAGCATACCGAAAGCATAATAACCTTGTGTGACTATCGTTCCTCGAAGGACTTTCAGAAGCTGTATCCCTTGGAAAATGTTACTCTGGCTCCTGATCCTCAGATCCCTGGTGGACTACCTCTCGTAGCATATACTCCCTGGATGGATATCAGGAAGAGGGAAGATGTCCAGGCCTTAAACATCAGTGTTCCCTATGGCCCAATTCCTAAAGAGTTTCAGGTACCAAAGACTTTAAAATGTGTTTTGTGGCTGTTTTTTTTTTTTATTGTTTGTTTTTTTATTGCAGTCTTTTCCTTCCTCCTCGCTCTCCCCATGGAACCCTTCATTGTGACAAAGGAAGATGTGTAAGCAGAAGTGATCATAGTCACTGTGATCGTCAGTAACAACAAATAATAATAATAATTATAATAACAATCATTATTATTATTATAACTATCATTTATATAGTGCTTTAAGGTTTGCAAAGCACTTGACAGTTATTATCTAACTTTATTCTCACCACAACCTTGGAATGTAGGTGCTGTTTTGATCTCTATTTTACAAATGAGGAAACTGAGGCACAAAGGAGTTAAATGACTTGCCCAGGGTACGATACTTTTGAGGCTGGATTTTTGAACTCGGGTTGTCTTGTTCCAGGCCTGGCACTCTGTTTCGTGTAGTGCTACATAGCTATACTAGAGTACATGCTCAAATTGCTCTTGCTCCCTTCCCCTTACTGAATAGAGGCAGAGATATGTTTTATTATCATTTCTTCAGGCCCTGGATTGGCCATTACTTATTCAGATTTTGACTGCCTTTTAGTGTTGCTTTTTTAAATGTTAGAGTATTCCTCTGGTTCTACTTATGTCACTATCTTCATAGAGTGTTTCTCTTGAGTTCCTCATATTCTTCATTTAAGTAGAGCATGACGATTTTCTATTTTATTCATGTGTCAAATGACATTTATACCAATAAAATGCCTCACACGACTCTTGTGGAAAAATTGAGGACATGTGGATGCAATAATATAATCAGATGGCCTCAGAAGGCTGACTGTTGATTTGGTTGGAGCTCTTGAGGGGAATGTCCCTGGGGATAAGTACCATTAATCATTTTCATTGATGATTTAGATCCCCCCTGTAATGACATGATCATGCAGTTGCCAGGAAAGACAGCTAATATATGCTGGTTAACTGAGGCAGGAGCCAAAGAGATCTCAACTAGCTTATTTCCAAGTTTGTTGTGTGGAGGAGGTGGAGACTTATGTTATTTGACCTCAGAGGATGGTATCAGGAGCACTTTTCTCAGGTGGATGTCCTCTCTGTCCCTTCGTGGCTCATCACTACCCAGCAGGCCATGGTTCTTGTCCAGAACCACTAGAAGGATGGTCCTTGTTACTTCCTGAAAATTTCACCTTCTGCCGAGAGACCTAAAGCTCTTTTTCTGCCCCTATTCTTAATCCAGGCTTCTCCTCACAGAGTGTTGCCTCAAAAGAATATGTTAGCTATATTCATTTATGTGTTCAGGATGGGGAAAAGAATCTTGAAGACAAAAAGTACAGAAAGCTTGCATTTGGACCTTCTTACCTGTGAAGCTAAGGCCTCATTCAGCCGTGGGATCAGTGGTCAGGGTTGGATGTGCTTACACTGGCCAAGGCAGCTTTTGGTTTTCTGGAAGGGAGCTGTTAAGGCTGTCTGGCTCCAGAGTTCTCTTCCTCTCCTTCTGGGGTGTGGAATCTCCTTACTCAGCACTTTTTCACCAAGCTTGAGGAGAGAGTATGGGACACTAAAGCCTTATTTGATGTTACTTTCATATGTCCACTTAGGTATGAACTCCCTATTACTCATTTTTTTCAGTCCTTGCCAGTTTAGACATCATTCTCCTTGTCAGGGAAAAGAAGCTTCATGAGACTTATGGAGTCCTCCCTTGGTCTCATCCCCCTAGAGCAGCAAGGCCTATCCTTGTGATGGTCACTCTTTTTTTCTTCTGTCCTTGGAATAGCCTGAAGGCCGTCTGAGTTGGCCTTGGCCCTCCTCCTCAGCTTTGTGTCATTTATTACAGCGTGCTCAGGCCTCTGGGGATGGCCTTCAATTCCTTTGTCAGTGTTTCTAGGTAGAGCCAGATGATAAACTTTCGAGTTGGAGGGGCCATTGAGGTACTCCAGAATATTATTTTACAGAGTGGAGAAGCTAGCCGTGAGAAAGGAAGCACATTGGCTCAGCTGATGCATCCAATTAGTGGCAGAACCGGAGCTAGAACCAATTCCCCTAACTCTGTCCCGAGTTGTTTTCCACCCAAAGTTTTGTTGGTTTGGCTGGCTTCTGGGATTTAGAAGAGTACACAGGGTTGCTGGACGATATCAGTAAGAGGCAAATTGACCTGAGAAAAGTGGCTTTAAAGAATTAAAGGTAAAAAGGAATCTCATTTAGACTCCCAGATTTAACCATGGTTATGGGGTAAGCCATCAATGTGCATGTACTAACTGCCTCCTCTGGTACATTTTCACTGAGTGGAGGCCAAAGAAAGCAATTTCTGCTCTTGGGGGTGGGAGTGGGGAGGGCAGCAAGGTGTGGGCACTTAGATGCATATAAATGAGAGTGTATAAGATGAATCCAGTACAGTAGAAGGAGGGAGAGCATGTGTAGTTGGGAAGGGGATAAGGAGATTAGTGCATGAGCTGGATTGTGAAAAAAACAGAGCCAAAACCAAAGAAGGGATTCTGGGATGCAGAGCTTAAGGGGGAGAATACTCAGGACATGGCTGATCATGTCCAAAGGCAGGGAGTTGGGAGACATAGGATCATGTCTGATGAACATTAGGCAGTTCCATTTGGATAAATTGTATCATGTGTGGAGGGGAATAAGGGCACGAGTGATGCTGTTGGAAAGATAAGTTAGAATCAGATTACTTAGTACTTTCAAACAGGAGAGTTTATTTTATTCCAGAGGCAATAGAGAATCATTGAAATCTTTTCCAATGATATATATTTTTTTTCTTTTTGCTGAGGCAGTTGGGGTTAAGTGACTTGCCCAGGATCACACGGCTAGGAAGTGTTAAGTATCTGAGACCAGATTTGAACTCGGGTCCTCCTGACTTCAGGGCTGGTCTCTATCTCCTGTGCTACCTAGCTGTCCCAGAATCTTTTCCAATAAGGGAATTAACCTAGTAGATACGTGCTTGAGGAAGCTCATTTTGGCAGCTGTATGGAGGATGGGATGGAGTCTGGAAGAGGCTTGAGATGGGGAAACTAGTCAGGAAGTTCTTACAACTCCAGGCTAGATGTGATGAGTGCCGGAATTAGGTTGATGTCTGTGAGTAGTAGAGTGGACAGATGCAAGCAAGAGATGTTGTGGAGGTAGAAATGACAAGCTCTGACAATTGATGGGATATGTGGGGGCTAGTGAGAGTAGGGACTTCAGCATCAGTGCTGAGCTTGTGAAGCTAGGGGATGAGGAGGAGATCGGTACTCTCCACAGAAATGGGGAGATTTATTTGAGGAGGGAGAAAGATACTGAGATTTCTTTTGCACACATTAACTTGAAATCCACCTTGAAATGTCGACTAGGCAGTTGGTAATATAGAATGGAACTCGGGTGACAGCCTGGAACTGGATGTACACAGACGTGGAAGTCATCTGCATCCAGAGGTTAATTAAAATGATGTGCGCTAATAGGGTCATCAAGGGAGAGAATAGAAGGAAAGAGAAGAGGGCCCAGGACAGGGGGTTGAGGAGCTCCCACAGTTGGGGGAAATGGGATATAGAGAAAAGGATGAGCGGACAGGTAGAAAGAGAACCAAGGGTGTCCAGAAGGGGTCAGTGGTCAATGATAGATGTTGCCGAGTGTTAAAGACTGAGGGCTGAGAAAAAGTGATCAGATTTGACATTTCAATTACAACTAGTAACTTTGCAGAGAGAATTTTTCAATTGAGCCATGAACTTGGAAAATACCGTGGGATTAAAGATTAGAGAGAGTGAAGAATGGGGCAATGATCAAGGAAAAGGTTTCTAGAAAAGACGGGAGAGAACGGGTAGAAGGGCCACCTCTCTGAGAGAGACTTGAAAGAGAGATTGGGGCATATGGGCTGATGGCAAAGGCATGTGGGATGAAGGGGGAGTTTATGGTGAATGGTATGTATTTTCTCAGTAAATTCAAAGTAAAAGGATAAAAAGGGGCAAAGAAGCTTCTACTGTGTTTTAGCTGAGAAAAATCAAGAGGCAAATTGGAGGGAGGTATATAAGTGAGGTCTGAATTGAGGAATTTTCACTTTTTTTTTTTAAACTTTGCAGAGGAAAATCCGTCAGAGTTATTTTGCATCCGTTTCTTACTTGGATTCAGAAGTTGGTCGCCTGTTAGATACTTTGGATAAACTTCAGTTCTCAAACAACACAATTATTGCCTTTCTGTCTGATCATGGTAAGTATTTTGAAGGGTTCTGGGAAGTGATTTGACATTCTAGAACTGTTCTTGAAATTTTTTCTCACCTCGGAAACATCACCCGTGCTCTCCCTTGTGCAGTGAGGCACTCCCCTCTTTGCCAGCGACATCTCCTTTTGAGCCATCTTCTTACCTTAAAGGGAATTGCTCATGGCTTTTTTTGGTCACTGAGTGGTTATTGATGAAAAGTAGCCCTTTGCTAAAGCACTAGCCTGTGGTTTTTCTAAACCAGAGAATAGAAGAGTCATTAGACCAAAAACCATGTGGGCCCATTCCAAGTGCTCCTGCACTACCTTTCAAGGCCTTTCAAAGGGTCTTGTGAGCCATTCCAGGAGCAAGCAGTGTGGAAGGAACTCTCAGGCTTAGTTGTGATAAGTACAATTTCCTATTATTTTAGAATCCTTTATTTTTTTTCAAAACAGATGAACAACTTAAGAGTATTATTATTTTTAAAAGGTTTAACAGTTAGGCTAAGTAAAGAAACTAGAAGCAGAAGCTGTATTTTATCATTAAGTTGTGTGACCCAGTAGGAAAAAAAAAACAACACCCTTAATTGATAATTTCCTGTTCTTTCTTCGGAAATGTAGACTCTCCTCTGGCCATTCCTTAAATATCTGTCTTTATATAAGTCCTTCTCTAATGCTTCTTCATGGAGTTGGTGGACTCCTCTGTCAGTGGCACATTGATTTGGGCATTGCCTGGCAAGCTAGAAAGGAGGAATGCCTTGAAGAACCATGATGAGGCGTTGGAGGGGGACGTTAGCAGGGACATAATAGGAAACTGTCAAAACTGAGCTTGAACCGTGATGTGATTCTACTTGTGTATGGTTTTTGGTCTGTGACTACGTGTTTGACTTGTGCTTCTTACCGTCCAGGATGGGCTCTGGGTGAACATGGAGAATGGGCTAAGTACAGCAATTATGACGTAGCCACTCGAGTGCCTTTGATGTTTTACGTGCCTGGAAAGACGGCTCCATTTACTTTTCCCGGAGAGAGGCGTTTTGCTTACATTGATCCCTTCGATTCAATAACCAAGTTGATGGTTCCAGGTACAAAAGACGGGTCTTATAAAGTTAAACTTAACTGCTCTATTATGATAAAGCTGTCTTTTCATTTACATAGGATTGTTCTAGTCTATTGAGACCTCTCTGACTCCTGATTTTATTTCCTGTGTGATACTAGTGATTTCTTCTCACTTTGCTATCATGTGCAGATTTAGTAATTGTGCCTTTTGTGTCATCATCCAAATCATTGCTTAAACACATTGAACAATATATAACCGCTAGATAGTACCTCTCTTCTCCCCTTCCCCACTCCCCACAAATAGTGTTTTGTGGTTTGGCCAGTTGCAAATTCACATTAATCATACTGCTACCTGACCAACTTTTCTTCATGGGAAACTTGGTAAAGTGACTCATAGAATCCTGTAGTTAGAAGGGACCTCGGAGGTGATTTAGCTCAATCCCATCTTGATCCCAAATCTCTTCTACAACGTCTCTGATGAGTAGCCACTTGGCTACTCTGTGTTAAGATCACTAATGTGATTTTTCTGTGCTTGGAGCCTCGAACTCGCTTAACACGAAAGGCAGTGTGGCATAGTAGATAGAGTCCTTGACTTGGAGTCAAGGATGAGCTGGGTGCAAACCCTAAATACAAACTTCCTGGATGACCCTGAGCTCATTTATAAAATGAGAGACTTGAGCTAACTGTTCTCCAGGCTTCCCTCCCAGTTTAATGTCCTTTGGTCCTTAGAAGCTGATTAAGTTTTCTCTCATAATTTTCTTCTATATTTTAAGCTTTCTCTTGTTTCCCCCTTTTTCATTCTGCAAGGTTGGTGCTAAGACCCTAGACATTGGGTCCACCCCTGGGTCTAAATGTGAAGGCTTTTCAGCTGGCCATAGCTCTAGTGAATCCAGGGTTACCTTCATGCTGCACTGAGGTATCAGGAGAGGACTTGGGTAGCTCTCCCTTTTACTGAGCTAAGTTTATTCTCCAGCAGATGGAGTTGGACCCCTGCATGAACATCCTGGTCTGGACTGAGTTTACTGAGAATGCTCCTTTATGGGGCAGGGCCTAAGTGAAAATTGATTATTCTCTTTTCAGCTGGGAGGCTTAGTATTAGCAGGCTTTGCAAACGTAATAAGTAGCCTTTTAATCCTTACAAATTTAAATCCTCACACAACAAAATGGTGGTTGAAATGGCTTTACTTTAGCCTAATGGCTTTTCCTCTTAAAGAGTCACCCTGGCTATTATATCATTCCTTATCACTCAGCTTTTGCAGAATCTGATAGCTAATATACTGGTGCTCACAGTGCTGGAAGAGCAGTTGGGAGGGAGTTCCAGGCTAAAATGACTTTCTTCTAAGTTAAATTAAAAGAACCCACTGCAATAAGCTGGCTCTGATTATTCTATTATTCTTTCTGCCTCACTTTCTAAATTTGTCGGTTTTTTTGTTCCTCCAGGAAAGCAAGCCGAGGAGCTTGTTGAACTTGTATCTCTTTTTCCAACTCTCTCCGAACTTGCCGGACTGACCATTCCCCCATGCTGCCCATATGATTCATTTGATGTTGAGCTGTGCAGAGAAGGACCAAGCCTTGCTAGGTTTCTAAACTTCGCCACATGGGAGAAGGACCCTTACAGCACCAGGAAACCCAGTGAATTCGTGGCATATAGCCAGTACCCCCGGCCTTCAGACACCCCTCAGTGGAATTCTGATGAGCCAGATTTAAAAGATATCAAAATTATGGGCTATTCCATGCGTACAGTAGACTACAGGTTTACTGTATGGGTCACCTTTGACCCTGTGAATTTCACTGCCAATTTTACTGACATCCATGCAGGTGAACTGTATTTTGTTGACTGTGATCCCTTGCAGGATCATAATTTTTATAACCAGACCCTAGGCATGTGTTAAAATCCCCAGGGTCCTGGGTCCTGGTTACTGAATCCTGGGCCTGTAAATTTTATACAATTAAAAAGCATTCTATTTACAACTGTCTGGTTTTTTTTTTTTTTTTTTTTTTTTTTAACATTTTCCTATTCCCTGTCATACATGGTAGATGTGAGAATGAATTGGAGATTTGGGGATGTTTTAGTGCTCACAGAAGTGACCCTGAAGAGCACATGGTTGAAAAGGAGATACGTTTCAAGGATTAGTAGTTCATTAGAGTAGAACCTTAATAATTGGAGTTTCTTTAAATTTGAATTTGTGATAATTCGGACTGAAAGCTAGCTGGCTGTTACTGATGAAGAAAAGGTTTGCCAGAAAATGAACATCCTCAAGGAAAGGGAGAAATGTATTAACTCTTAAAGAAAATCCAATGTTTTCAAACATCCACTGATAGACAAACATCCCGCTACCATTATGAAAGCTTTCTGTGAGCGATATCGGGATTCAGGCTTTATAAAAATTCATTTGTCTCCCTTATAAATTTAACATTTTTGAGGTCATTCATGTTTATAAAATTGTGAAGGTGACCATGGAATTTAGCGGCTGCTGTAATGGATGACTGTTTTCTTTCCTCCAGCCTGTGAAAATATTCATGCAGTTTCATCCATCAGGGAACATGCCATTTAAAGGTGTTTGTCTGATCCTTCAGCAAGGCTTTGCCCAGACAGAGATGTTCCATTATGATCGCAGTTTCTTGGGGTGTTAATATAGCACTTCTTACTCTTAACCCTGACCAGTCATCGTTCAGTTCCGACTCCAAAAAGCTATGATCTGGGATTCTGGGATGCTATTCACCAAATGATGAAAAGGCACCCATGTTTTAAATGCCTTCTCCCCTCAATGTGTGTCTACCCTGCTTCAAAGCAACCCGAGTTTTTGTTCTGGAATGTGTGCGATGGGCCTGGGTCTCAGACGTGCTGCAGACAACAAATGGATCTTGCGGTTGCTCGGGGTGAAGTTTTGGGAACCTCCTAAATGCTTTCCCGCACATCCTGTTGTGTGCACAGCCCAGGGTATTGTTCCAGCCGAGCGGCGGGCTGAAAAAGAATGGCGTAGTCAGTGGCGAGAACAAAGAATTGAGATCTAGGGTAGTGCTTCTGGATATAATAGGAAGAAAGGGTTCGGATGTAGACAAAGTAAAGAGCAAAGAACAAAAGTTAACCAGTTTTTCTTCTAGGCCTCTTAAGTCAGGGACTATTATTTATGAGGGTAAGAGGGGTTCACAGCTATAATGAGACTGACATTTACGAAACCCTTGCTCTAATTTATCGTTGCCGTCTTAGTATTTTCTAAAGCCTTTGCTGGTGATTTATAGGCAAAACTCATTATTTACTTAACGGGTTTTCTGAATTCATCTCTTGTACACTTTGGAAAAATCTACCTCGGTATTTGGGTTAAGTGTGTCATGATTTATCATATGAATAAATCATATTAAATCCTCTATTATCACCATGCACAATTCTTGCTGGTGTTTGTAGTACTGGTTGATGCTATATTAAAATAAATGAAGCGGTTAACTCATATGACTAGCATGCTATGGGTTTTTACCCCATCTTCTCTGAAGTACCCAATTTTGTCATTGCTATTGATTTTATGAAAGAATTAGCAAATATTAACTTGGAACACCTTTGTAGAGAGAGGAAGTAGACTTGTCCAAGATCATCCAGCTGAATTCTCCATTCTAAGTGATGGATGATATCTGTACTTGCCAATGCATCCTTGATTTGCTGGGAAACCTCTCCACACGCCATCTGGAAATTGGCCATATGGGTGGGCTTGCCTTGAGAAATTCCTACATACAAAAATCTGAATGGGTAACTTGGGGGATGATTATTTAGCCTCTGTGAAAGGATTCAGCCCACATTTTCTTTTAGCAGAGCTCATTGTGGGAAACATGAATAGATTTGGAAAAGTTCAATTTGCACTTCACCTTTTGCAAGAAACTCTAAAGTTTCCAAAAGTTTCTAAAAAGAACAATAATAACAACTGGCAATTATGTACAACTTCTAGGTTTGCAAAGCACTTTACATATGTTATCTCATCTGCTCCATACCACAAAGACCTTGTGAGCTAATTCCCTTAGGGATTATCCTTCTTACAGATGAGGAAACAGAGAGCAACCAGAAAGATAAAATAGATGTTACAACATCGTATGTTAGAAATAAGGCTTTTTTGATTCATGGCACTTGGAAACTATCAAAGTTCCTTCTTTGAACACTGTCTGGAAAGATCCTATCCCTAGTTTCCTCAGCTTTGAAGCAATAGGACTAGACTAGAGGTCCCTCAGGTCTCCTTCAGGTCTTCCGGTAGATAAAGTATTAAATGCTAGGACCTCATGGAGGGCATTTGTTTGGTATACTGGGAATTTCTGTGTTTTATATATATATATATATATATATATATATATATATATATATATATATGTATACATATATATTATATATATAATATACATATATATAATTGTAGTGAATATTGATTACCTTCTTTGCTTCAGAGTCCCATCTCTTCAAGGTGAGTGTGGTTCTTACTGTTAAGAGGACTTTAATATCCCAACAACACAATGTTATGTACATAAATGACCCAATTCAAATTTCCATCTGCAAAAAAGTACTATCTAAAAATAATGATCTTTATCATATTTTCTCTGAGACTGGCTCTTTCCTAGAAGCCTTATTAGATGCACAGATACCCTGTGAAGTTAATTAGAGCAAAGCTTTTTAAACTGGGTGATGACCCCATATGGGGTCACGTAACAATGTGGGGATCACAAAATTATTATTCTGATTTATTTTTATCCTGAATGTTTGATCTGTATACCTATTTTAGGTATATCTCTATACTTGGGGATCACATAAAAATTTCTTGAGCAAAAAGGAGTTGTAAGTGGAAAAAGTTGAAGAAGGCCTGATGTACAGGAAGAGATTAATTCTCTTAACAAGGATACAATTGTTGCTGCTCCTCTTACATTTGGCACATGCAAGTACATCAGAACAGTCTGATCTTTGCCCCCGTGGAGGTACTTCCCTTTGTTTGGATCCTTTTAAATTCTGAAAAATGGGTTTGCTTTTTTCTCCTTCAGGAGACCAGCATCTAGTCTAGCATAGTTCTAGAATAGCCATATTTTTCTTCATTTGCCCTGATGGAAATATCTGACACTAGAGGGAAACAGTTGGGATGGGGGATGTGATGAAACAAGAGTTTCCTCACTCTCTAGTAGAGTGTTTCTTGGCCATAAACTGAACTATAGACCACTGAGACCTGAACTGCCCAAATCAGTGGCACCCAATCCAAACTAATATCCAGAAAGCCATGATGTGCTTCAGGTATGTCTTTGGGAAGTTTATAATCAAAATGGGATAAGACAAATAGGGAGATGACATATGTGGCAGCATATATTGTGAGCCATGAGAAATACAAAGCAATGATGGTTTTGAGGAAGGGAGCATCAGCTCCAGTTAGCTTGGGAAATCAGAATAGGCTCATGAAGGAAAAAAAAGTATATATAAAACTTTTTTGGCTGAAGTGATTTTGCCCAGGGTTACATAACTAGAAAACGTTAAGTGTCTGAGTGTGAATTTGAACTCGGACCCTCCTGACTTGAGGGCTGGTACTGTAACCACTGCGCCACCTAGCGGCCCTGAGGAGAGAAGCGTTTTAAGCTGGACCCAGAAATGGAGAATTTCACCAGGTGGAGAATTAGAAGTGTGGGGGGGGGGGGGGGGAGGGCGTGGCCCTTCCCTCCCCCACAACTGGAGCTGCCTGCTTAAGCAAAGGCAACCAGATGAGAAAATGAACCAGTAATTCAGTTTGTCAGGAGGGGAAGGCATGTAAGGGGGAAATAAAGGCAGAAATCCAGTTGACTTTCCCAAGCATGAAGTGCTCACTGTACACCAGCTGTTGCCATGATAGATGGGAGACAGATAATGGAGGGTCTTGAAGGAGTTTGGTCTTCATTTGTGGAGTGAGTCATGGGAGATTTTAAACAGGGCAGCGAGATGGTCAAAGTTCCCCGGCAGAGAGGTGAGTGCAGGGAGCGCGGTGTGCACATTGATGGAGAGGAGAGTGGCAGATGAGACAGCGCAGGTGTGAAGTAATCAAGTGCTAAACGGGGCGGGGCTGGGGGGCGGGGCGGTGAGTGGGAATGTAAACGTGAGGACGTTTGAGACAATTGCACGAGGAACACTTGCCGAGACTTAGCCCCTGATTGGGGGGGGGAGGGGGGGAGGGAGGAGCAGAAACAAAGACGCCTCCAGGCTTCTTCCTGCCTTTGAGGGTGAGGAGGGCCGTTCAAGCTGTCACTCGACTTCGGCCCCGCTTTCCACATCATTTAACAACTTAGAAGCCACAGATAGCCAAGCGAAGAGTGGATACTAGCGGAAAGCAAGAATTGATAGACAACTTGACAAGTAAGGAAAACTAAAGAAAAACTGTGTGATGGGGAGTAGCCCTTAGATAACCCGCGGGCCACTTGGCCTTGAGGGCTATGTCACAGCAGGGAGACTCCAGAGCTGGTCAGGAAAGCCCCCCGCTAGCAGGCCCTGGGAACGGGGTTCCCGGGAGGGATGTGCGGGAGACACAGGGACTTGGGCCTCATAGCGTCATTCCCCTCAGTTAGCCCTCAAGGCCAGAGCCCGGGCTGCTATCTCGCACCTGGACTCGAACAACGAGCTCTTTTTAGTTCCGTGGCGGAAGAAGAAAGGGGGCCATTAGCCCTCCCCCCCCCCGTTCCGAACACTGACCCTGAACCCCAATCCCACGATGTCAGTCACCCCTCTCCGTTCTTTGTCCCGGGCTCCCCAAATCCCTCTAAATTGACTCGTTTGCTCCCCGCTCTTTGCTATCTTCCCCTGTTGGAATTTAGCCTGCTTCAATAAATGTCATCGTTGTAATAAAAATCTGCCTTCTAGAAACCTCCAAATTCTTTTTGGACACCTTGATCACGGGCCCGGCATTCCGCTGTTCTGGGGCCGTCCTGGATCTCATCATATTCATTTAAAGGACATAGCTGCCGGAGCCTGCTAACGTAGAACCGAGTGCTGCTGGTCCTCATTACCCCTCCCCCCCATGGAAGAACCTGTGTGGGCCAAAACCCTTGGCTACTTCCCGAGCTCCTGGGGGGCAGGCTGGCCTTGGGTATGCCAGGGATTGGACTGTTTAATTCATGAGAGGAAATCCTCTCTACGAATGAAGATTGGCTCCTTCTCTCTACCTTAGACTTAGAGGTTTGCCTGTGACGTGGGGAGGTGCATGGTCACACCCACCATCTGTGTCAAGTCTCCCAGGCCAGCTTTCTCTCCACTGTGAGGAGTGACTTAGGAAAAGAATGTTCACAGTAGTTCCCCCGAGACCCCCAAAAGACTGGATTAGATTCAGTATCTCTTCTTCAGAGAGAGGCAGGGGAATATGTGGCTAAGAAATATTTTCAGAACTCTGGGAGATAACTATGAACCACTTCATGCATTTCCAATCCCTCTGTTTTTGTTCATTTGCATTTTGGATTTCCTTCACAGGCTAATTGTACACTGTTTCAAAGTCTTTTTTTTTTTTTTTTTTTTTTGTACAGCAAAACAACCGTTTGGACCTGTATACATATATTGTATTTAACTTAATACTTTAACATAGTCAACCTGCCATCTGAGGGGGGGAAGGAGGGGAAAAATTGGAACAAAAGGTTTGGCAATTGTCAATGCTGGAAAATTACCCGTGCATAAAATTTTTGTAAAAATTAATTAATTTTAAAAAAGAAAAAGAAATATTTTCATGGGGCCACTAGGTGGGGCCAGCCCTGAAGTCAAGAGGATCAGAGTTCATTTGGTCTCAGACCCGTTAACACTTCTAGCTGGATAATCCTGGGCAAGTCACTTAAGCCCAACTGCCTCAGCAGAAGAAAAATTCATTTGGAATGGCTAAAAGAAAAGATCCAGGCGAAAGCAAGACAATCAGTGCCCTCAAGGAGCTTATAGTCTAACATGGGAAAATGATGCTTATATCACAGGGTTGGTCAGGGAGTGTTAGGGAAGCCAGAGAGCATTAATTCATCTGCACTCACTTATTTGACTCCTGTTCTCAGAAAAAGACAAGCATTGAGGGCTAGAGGCATGCATGTTGCTTAAGTGGCAAGGAGCTGGTAGGACTGAGACTAGGCAAGATGAGGTGTAAGCTCACAGGTCAGAGCCCAGTGGTCCCAGAACAGGGCTACAAACTTCCCAGGACGAGCCTGGGCTCACCAGTGAAAGAAGATGGATGTAGGAGCTGATTTACCTTATTTAGGCAACAGAGCTCAAAATTTAGTACTCCCAGTTGGATTTGGTTCTTCCAACCACCGCAAATGAATCAAAACTCATGTATTTATTTTTTCTATAAAGTTTTTATTATCAAGACACATGCGTAGATATTTTTTTTAGCATTCACCCTTGCAAAACCTTGTGATCCCTTTTTTCTCTCCCTTCTTCCCCCCCCTCCCCTAGATGGCAAGTCGTCTAATATATGTTAAAATATAGATACCAACATCCAATATGGCTCTTTTATACATATTTCTGTATTTATTATGCTGCACAAAAAATCAAATCAAAAAGAAAAAAAATGAGAGAAAACAACATGCAAGCAAACAACAATAAAAAGAGTGAAAATACCATGTTGTGATCCATAGTAAGTTCCCACAGCCCCTTTCTCTCTGTCTCCATCATAAGACCATTGGAACTGGCCTGAACCACCTTGCTGTTAAAAAAAAAATCCACGTCCATCAGAACAGATCATTGTATAGTCTTGTTATTGCCATGTACAATGATCTCTTGCTTCTGCTTCTTTCACTTAGCACCAGTTCTTTTAAGTCTCTCCAGGGCTTTCCAAAATCATCCTGCTGATCATTTCTTATAGAACAGTAATATTCCATAGCATTCATATACCATAATTTATTCAAACATTCTCCCACTGGTGGGCACCCACTCAGTTTCCAGTTTCTGGCCACTATGGAAAGGGCTGCCACAAACCCCACATCTGGGTCCCTTTCCCTCTTTTATGATTTCTTTGGAATACAGACCAAGCAGAGACACTGCTGGATCAAAGGGTATGCACAGTTTGCTAGCCCTTTGGGCGTAGTTCCAGATTGTTCTCCAGAATGATTGGATCAGTTCACGATTTCATTAGCAGTGTATTAATGCCCCAGTTTCCCCACATCCCCTCCAACATTATCATTTCCCGTCATCTTAGCCAATCTGACAGGTGTGTAGTAGCATTTCAGAGTTGTCTTAAGTTGCATTTCTCAGATCAATAGTGATTTAGAGCACCTTCTCATATGACTACAAATAAAGTCATGTATAGGTCCCCAGACTCGAGCCCAAATGGATTTTTCCTACTTAATCTAGGGTTATTAGCTTGGAGGCCTATGAGGTTTGAAAAATTTTTGTCACCATATTTCAATGCAAACCTATCCTTTTATTATCCCTCCAATGGCCCCATTCTCACCAAAAGCTCTCTTTTGTGTACACATCTGTGTATGTTGTTTTTTTTTTTAACCCCCAAAAGGGTCATCTTGTGTGAAACAAGTTACCAGGGCTGAATCCCCAAAGGAAGACTAAGAGGAGACAATAGCTCTGCTGGGATGAGCATCCCACAATATCCATCACTGAGTAGTTTTCCAGCCTGTTCTAAAATTATCCACTGAAGGAAAGGCCACTCTCTAGGCAACTTTTGGGTAAATAGTATGTTAAGTTCCAACATCTACCTGGCATACAGCAAACACTTAATGCTTGTTGAAATATTCTTTATAACCCCCATTCCTATCTCCCTTCTTTACTGCCATTATGGACAGTCATTACCATACAGTGTTTCGCTGAATCATTTTTTAATTGTCTCATAGCATTAAAGTAGTAAGGGACCCCAGAGACTGGCTAGTTCCCAAAGGAAAGCCTTTGACTATCTCCGACAAATGGCTCTGTGTTTATCTTTAAATGAGATGTAAGATACTTGAAAGCAAGGAGCATTTTTCATCATTTCAGTTTCTACCACAGTGTTGGGCACAGGGTAAAAGACACTCAAGATAAACTTCCTTATTGAGTAATTGACCTGCCAATCTGGGGAGGTTCCCTTTATTTATCTAGCTCTAGACTTTGATTATGGTGAATGAAGGAGAAAGCATTTAATAAGTGCTTATTATGTGTATAGTACTGGAGATGATACAATAGAGAAGACAACCCCTGCTTTTAAGAAACTAGTGTCTTCACGGGGCGGGGGGGGGGGGAAACAAAATGTGTGTTTTCCTTTTGGGTAGTCTGGAGATTTAATCAAGTAGAGACTTCAGTCCCCAGAGAAACATTTATCTGGGAGCATTCCCGTAACTGTTGATTCTCCAAATGACGATTATGGGCACCTGCATGGCAGTGAGGACTATGGGGTCCTGTTATTTTTGGGAATCTTGGCACTTGGTTAGGAGTTGGGCCTGTGCTGTCTCTACCCAGGTCTGAGGAAGATGGCAGTTAAGACATTTCATCTAGGCTGGTCTGCGAGTAGGAGTTGGTGGGCATGGAGGTCTGGAAGATGTAATAAATAGATCAGAAGTCAGGAAGATAGAGACTTAAATTTCATTTCTGAATGTTAACTGTGTAACCCGTCACTAATCCTTTGACCTGTCTGTGCCTCAGTTTCCTCCTCTGTAAAATGGGGATAACAGTACTTATAGTTTATTGGCGGTCCAAATAAGATGATGGATGCAAAGCTCTTTGCAAATTTTAGGGTACTGTAATTACTAAACTAAAACTACAGTTATAATAATAATAAAATGATAATTAATGTTATTGTCCAAAGTTTGAAGAGAAGAGGTATCAAAATTAGAACCAGAGAATTCAAAGCATCCCAGAACTGTAAGGAGTCTTAGAAATCATAGTCTAGAACCTCCTCCCTCCTTGTGCAGAAAAAGTCATTGGAGTCCAGAGATGTTAGATAGATGACGTGCCCATTGTCTCACCAAGCAGGGCTCTCCTGCTGTCTCCCCTCCAGAGTCTGGGGGAGGCAGTTGATCTTTATTTAAAGCAACAATACCTGTTTGACATTAGCAGCATTCTGTGAAACAAGACGCAAGGATGCCATGGGCTCAGAATAAACAAAGCCTGTATTCAGACTTTGCCTCTGCCTCCGGTGCTGTGACCCAGGCAAGAGTTTTGTCACGTATAAAGTGTGGATCGTTCTTGGAGTGTCCGCCTTGTTGGCCGTTATAAGCTTCAAATGATAGGAGCCTGTAAAGTGCCTTATATCAATATTATAATAAAATAGATCATCATTAACACTCCTGAAGAGACCCTCCCTTAGAAGGAGGTCTTAGCAAAAATAATGCTCAATGGGACAAACTAGAACCTGTAAGGTTTTTGGAAATTCATCATCGTCTATGAAAAGGGTGGGCCTTTGTTCTGTGGACAGGGAGGTCCCTCCACATCCCCCACGGCACAGTCTGCTTTTCTTACACAATGGAAGTTATGGTGGAAAATAACTTTTTCTTCCCTTTCCCCCCATCTTTGAGTCTGCTGACAACTAATGGAGCTCCCCTTAAACACAGGGAATCTTTGAGCTTCCCAGTCTTCAATGAGAGATAGGATCTGTTCTGCTGTCACCATCAGGGAAGTGGGCACCTAAACAAAAGGGTGCTTTTGGGGAGAGTCCCTACTCTGGGGAGCTGGCCTTGGCTGTGCCATGCACGGAAGCCCCTCCATCTGCTAGCCAGAGACATTTTTGACAGGTACACTCTTTTAAGTCTTCTGTACCGTATGTGTCACCATGGCTTGAGAGGTAGGAAAAAAAAATTTAAAAAGCTGAGGCTGTTTTAAGCAGAGGATCTGAAAAATTGGGTCACTGGTTATGAGACACGTTAGCGTGTGAAGGAAAATGCTGCTTTTGTCTCGTCCAGCTTTCACAGCCACAGAGCCGGGCTTTGTTTGCTAGAACTTGCCTGAAACTGCACCTTGGAGCTTTGATTCACTGTCACAAGAGGAAGCCAAGGAGATTCCCTGAGCCTTTCTCCTCTCTGTTAGAAAGTGTCTTAATCCCACCTTATGTAGTTCTCTTGTTCCACCACTAGAGATCACTAAGACATAAAGATAAAGGACTGGGCTGGGTGGGTGGGTGGGGGGAGGAAATATGGAAGGAGGAATATATGAGTCACATTTATGCACACTCTACAGCTGAATTGGAGGGCAGGATTTGAAAGAAACTATCCGTTTTTAATAAAACGGAGGCAGTTATGCCCTGGTGGTGGTGGGGGAGGCAAGGGAGAACCAGAAAAAGGGAGGTAAAGGCCAAAGAATTTGAGAATAACAGAGGTAGAAGGATGAGAGAGATATGGAGAATAAAATTTCAATATAATTCTGATGTGAATCAGTGAGGTAAACTGCTTTTTATTATACCCTTTTGTCCACTTGAATTGTTCGAAAATCTGCTCTTCAAACCAGCAGCCTGTTATTCCGAGCAGAATTTTATATCATCTTACTGGGTTTTTGATGGTAATTGTAACTGACTCACACACCTGTGCTAGGCTCGAGGTCACACAAAAGCTTGTTTATGGGTTTTTTTGGGGGGGAGGCATCAGGCTGGGGAATTACATTATAAACTTTTGAACAGATCATATATCTATCAAGGTCCACTCCCGTGAGGCAGTGTAAATAGCATGATCTCGCAGCTACTTCCTGTGTTCCATAAGTTATGTGTTATTACTATCATCAGCATCCTTCCAATGATAAAAACACATTTATCAAGCATTTTTAAGGTTTGTAAAGCACTTAAATAATAATAATAAATTATTCATATGGCACTTTGGGGACTTAAAGTAAGACACTTTAAATATATTTTCTTACTCTATCCTCATGCGATCTAGGGCTGTGGGTATGATACCCAATTTACAGGTAAGAAGCAGAGGTTATGTTCCATAATTTGTAAGTTTCTGAGGCAACATTTGGACCCAAGCAAGTCAGCCTGACTGCAGGAACAGTATTCTGCTATGCTATGCCGCCTTTCCATAAGGCAGAGGACAAGCCAATAATAACCCCATGTTTAAGAAACCCATCTATTGAATGACTGACAAAGCCTGAATTGGTTTAGCAATAAAGGGACATTTAAAAAATTTAATATATTATTAAATTATTTTCTTGCACATATATTGGAATTGAACAATAACAGCTTCCATATAGGTTTTTCCTGTAATTACTGGTCTCGGGTAGTTGGTAGTGTTATCTGCATTTTACAGATGAGGGAATAGACCCTCACAGAGTTAAAATGACTTTCCTAGAATCACAGAAAAAGTGATTTAAACCTGGGTCTCCTGATGCCAAACCCAACTTTATGCTAAATTGCACTTCTTACCATGGACCAAAATTCATTATAATGTGTATCTCTCTTGGACTTTATCCAATATTTATGATATGTCAAAATAACTTCTACAGTATCGCCTTCTTGGAGTCCCCGTGGCCTAGACTCAGAGGACAACAATTATAGCAAGCTTTATGTGATGGTGAGAGTGGATCTCGGGAAGCTGGAGGAGCAAGGAGAGAGTGAAGACAGAATCCGCTATCGAAGACTACAGGTAAACAGTTGTTTCCAAGGCAGATTTCTGTGCTCTTTGATAAAATACAATATTTTCCTTTCTCACATTGATTTACCTTTTAAAAAATCTTTTATTTTTTAGTTAACAATAATTATTTTCTCTTCTTCTTATCTCATTCACCCACTGAAGAAAGAGAAACAGAATACTTGTGACAAATATGCATAGTTAAGAAAGGTAGAGCCCCAAATTGTCCATGTTCCCCCAAAATGTCTCATTCTGTGTCTTGAGTCCACCCCCTCTCTGTCAATGGGAAAGATGTTTCGTTATTAGTCCTCTAGACTTCTGTTTGGTCATTACATTGATCAGAGTTCTTAAGTCTTTCTAAGTTAGTGGACTTTTCTGTGTGGCTGTTATTATACAAATTATTCTTCTGCTTCTGTTTACTGAACACCAGCTCATACAAGTCTTTCCAGGTTTTCATGATTTTTTATGGCACAATCAAATTTCATCATACTTATATGCCATCATTGGTTCAGCCTTCCCTAATTGATGAGTTAACCCCACCTTAGTTTCCAATTCTTTAATAAATAAAAATAGAGTTGCTATAAATATTTTTATATATTTGACTTCTTTATCTCTTTCTTTGACCTCTTTAGGTATAGACCTGGTTGTAGTGTCCCTGGATTAAAGAGTCTGCACAATTTAGTGACTTGTGGGGCATACAAACTTCAAAATTGCTTTCCAGAATCCCTGAACCAATTCAAAACTCCACCAATGGGTCATTACTGTGCCCGTTTTCTTGTAGTCCCTCTAATATTAATCATTTTCCTTTTTGATGGTCCTATTTGCTAATCTTATAGATGTGAGATGGGATGTCAGAGCCCCGGTTTAATTTACATTTCTCTATTAGTGATTTGGAGCAATTTTTTATATGGCTAGTGATAACTTGATTTTCTTCCCCTGAAAAATGCCTATTCATATTCTTTGACTATTCCTTAATTGAAGAATGGCTTTTGAATTTGAATTTGAAGCATTTCCTTTATATGTATTGAAAGTGAGACCTTGACTCAGAGAATCTTGCTACAAAGATTTTTTTCCCCCATTTACCTGTTTTGTTTCTGATTTTAGCTCCATTGGTTTTGTTTGTGCAAACCCTTTTGCTTTTATGTAATCAAACTTGTCCATCTTTTATACTTTTCGCTATCCTTTGTTGGGTTTCAAACTCTTCCCCTATACATAGGGGGCTTGATATATAATTAAACCTTTATTTGAGGGGGAACCAGACTGAATCAGTGGACATTTTAACTATAGAATTGTATCGGTGGCCTTTGTCTCTGGTGATCACCAACTTTTGTTCTTTCCCCAGGGTGCTTCTATTCTCTTTTCAGGACTTGTCTAAGCTTTAGAGTATGTTATAATCTAGTCCAAATCACTGGGGAGTGAGGGGATGCTGGGGAATGGAAAGGAGTGTAAAGATTTTCCCTGACTCCAGAAAGATTTACTGAGATGTGGATGTACTGATCCCATGGAGGGAAGCATACTACTTGAGGCACTGGTCACGGAATAGGTGAAGCAAATCATCCTAACTTGGCTAAGAGTTTTAGTCATTTTACAGGTTTTCCTAAGAATCTCTTTTACTTGTTGTTGTGTAAATAAAACTTTCTATATATGTACTCCTATTGTTCAAAATAGGCTTGAGTGCTTGCAGGAGAACTGAGGAATATTTTGTGGAAGCAAAACTAGCCAGATACAAATGAAGTACCTAGGATTTTTCTGGATTTGAGACCATGATTCAGAGACATTTTTGCGAGATGCACCCAAAATTATATCCATGGCTTTGTATCTATAGGGAGACTCTAACACTAGAAGTATGGAATATTTGAATGAGTATTTAAAAAATGCACAAACCAATCTAACAAATAGTAAGGAGTCCCTGAGCATGGTTTAGTAACTATATTGGTATATTGTGGTTAATTGTAATTGATCAATAAGAATTTATTAAGTGCCTTACCATGTACCAGGCACTATGCTGACTACTGGGGATGCAAAGAAAAAATGAAAAATAGTTCCTCACTCACAGACCTTCTATTGGGAGAGATAACATGAACATACATGGGTACCTCCAGGATAGATACTAAAATGGAAGACAGGTAGTCTTCGATGTGAGACAGCATCTAGCTAAAACTTAAAGAAAGCGAGGGATGCTAAGTGGCAGAAGTAAGGAGGAAAAGCGTTTTATATCTGGGAGAGCAATCAATGAAAAGGCACAAGCATTTGAACAACTTGGTTTTAAACAGGTTATTTGCACTTTTGTTTCTACAATTCATTTTCTTAGGAAACCTTTTCTTCTCAGAAAGCATAAAGATAAACCTCCAATTAACTCATGTCTGAATGATACCAATTTCTATGTTTACTGATGCTCACATTAAGTAAGACTTTGCTTACATTATAACATGTCTAAAGCTAGTGCCTATCAAGATTTTGTCAAAAGGAAGATGAATATTTGCCAGGCAGTCATGCCTAAGGAGCCCCCAGTTATTAAACATTCCCACAAATGTTATTTATTTTGTAGTTCTGTTCTTTAAGAGGTGAACTCAAAATAGTTAACACCACTGTCCAAATGGGAACAGGCATCTGTGACTCGCCATCAGTCTTACAAAATAGGAGGTCTTCACTTTTTTGGAGACCCAAAAAGTCTTTCACGTATTTCTACGTGACTCTCTCTAAGTTATCACCTTCCTTTCCATGTCTCTAACTCATCATGCAAGGATGTCTCTTTTACTTGGTCTCTGGGCTGCAATGGAAAAGGAGGTCACCCAAAAAACTGCAACCAGTTTTCTTCTCAAAGAGGAATTACGAGGCTGTGGAAAGAGCCCTGGAGAAGCAGGAGATGGGAGTTTGCATTCTCTCACCGCCATTTACTAGCTAAGACATCTTCAGCAAGTTTTTGAATCCCCTTTGGCCATCGTCACCATCCCAGGATATCTTGGCATTTGTACCAACTTCCTCTTTTCCTTCATTTCTTGCCAACCTCTTATCAAGGCTCAGCATGTATTTTTCCTCAGAATTTATTCACAAGGGAGGAGAGTGATAGAATTTCAGATATACTACAAAGGAAAAGGCTCTTCGACTCTTAGGCTATCTTATGTAAACAGAGTCCTCTGGTTGGAGTTTTTCATCCACCATGTTTTGATAGGTCCCATAGCTATATCCAGCTGTCCAGCAGGATAATAATGAGCCTGTCCTGTGCCATCCCTTTTGGGAAAACTTCTCAGAAAGTCCTGAATTAGCAGCTGGATTTCATTAAATAGAGAGATACACATACAGAGAGAAAAACAAAAACAAACACACATACACACACACACACATACATAGAGAGAGAAACAGAGAAAGAAATAGAGAGACAGAGAGGGAGACACAAAAGGAGGGGGAAAGAAAGAGAAAGTGAGTGTGTGCATGTGTGTGTGTGTGGGGGGGTTATAGTTGAGCACCACCTTCCGGTAGTTCAAAGAATTGCTGGGATGTCCAGAAGTTGAGAAAAATATAGCAGCAAAGGTGCTGAAATCTGTAACCCCTGCCCTTTTATCTAGTCCTGCCTCTCTTCCGGTTTCTGAGTATAACTGTGTGCTTGGCTTGGATTTAGCTTCATCTTGTCTCGGTCGTGGTGAAATCATATTTTTGCTTGTCTAGTGGACAAACTCCATTTACTTTAAACTTAATAATAACTACAATGTGTAAGCTACTAAGCTAGGCATTTATCTCTGGCCATTTTTCACCCTTGCTTCCATATGTTTTACATCACCTTGCCTCTCTCCTTCTAGTGCTGTCAAAAGACTCAGTAATTTGTTTAATCATTTGTGAGGCAATTGGGGTTAAGTTACTTGCCCAGGGTCATACAGCTAATAAATGTCAAGTATCTGAGGTCAAATTTGAACTCTGGTCCTCCTGACTCTGGGGTCAGTGCTCTGTCTACTGCAACACCATCTAACTGCCCCCTCTCTTATTTATACTCAGATGCTGATCCATACCATGGAGAGCAGCCCAATTTCACCTACTTTCCTCCAAATTCAATAAGTCATTCTGCTTCTTCAGAGATTCTTGAATTCTAAAAGAATCCCCAGATATATTATCATATATAATATGGTAACAACATAGATTATGTAACAATATATGATAATATATAACCTCTTGACAATAATATGTAACATACCCTGCATATAATATATGCTATTTTACATATATGTATATATGTGAGTATGTATGTGTATAAAATGGCACCCTTCCTCCAATCACCTTTCATCTATAAGGAGGGAATACTGTTTTTTAAAAATCTTCAAAACACATAACACCAGGGGGAGGGTAAGATAAGCCAATTCCAAGTGTCATGGCAACTGTGGATTTTGAGCCTTGGAAGGGATATGAAAGTTAATCTAATCCAATCCATAGGAAACCAAGAATCCCTTCTGAGCAGTCCCCAGAGAGTGAGTATCCATCCTCTGCCAGAAGACCTTTAGTAGGGGAGAGCCCACTAATCCCCAGGGCAGCCCATTCTCCTTCAGGATCAGCTTAATCATTAGGAAGGTTTTCCTGACAGTGAGCTATAATCTTCTGCAACTTCTCAGCCCTTACTCTGTGCTTATGCCAAGCAGAACAAATTGCATTTCTTCTCCATAGGATATCCTTTTAAATACTTGAAGATGGCAATTCTGCTTGCTTTAAGGCTTAGGCACCTAAAGTTCCACGTGCACTCCTTTTAAGCACGTTTCCATATTTGCCAAGAAAAATAAGACCAAAAGGGAAAAAAAAAACATGAGAAAGAAAAAAAAAACAAACCAACAAAGGTAACAACATTATGCTTCCATCCACATTCAGTCCCCATAGTTCTCTCTCTGGATGCAGGTGGCACTTTCCATCCCAAGACTATTGGAATTGTCTTGAATCATAGAATTGTTGAGAAGAGCTAAGTCTATCATAGTTGACCATCACATGATGTTGTTACTATGTTTTCCTGGCTTTACTCACTTCACTCAGCATCAGTTCATGTAAGTCTTTTCTGAAATCATCCTGCTGATCGTTTCTTATAGAATAATAATATCTCATGACCTTTACATACCATAACTGATTCAGCCATTCTCCAGTTGATAGCCATCCACTTAATTTCCAGTTCCTTGCCACTCCAAAGAAGGCTGCCACATTTTTGCACATGTGGGGGGTCCTTTTCCTTCTTTTATTATATCTTTAGGATATAGACCCAGTAGTGAGATTGCTGGATCAGGGGGGCATGTGCAGTTTTTTAGCCCTTTGGGCATAGTTCCAACTTCATCAGTCATTCTCAACACCACTCTTTTACCCTCCAAACTTCAATAAATGGTCTTTATGAACTGAAAATAATTTTGTTGCTACTCCGTCCATGGATGACAACCAAGCTATTTCCTTTCTAGTTTAGGAAGTAAGCCCTACCAGACCTTTCATTAAGCTTGAACAGCCTTTGAAAACCTAGCTGCCCCAAAACTTTTTTTTTTAATTGCCTCTATCTCTGTTTTGCTTTGGAATACATTTCCTACCAAAGGACCCATCTAGCTGCTGGCACTGGAGTCAGGAGGACTTGAGTTCAAAGTTGGCCTCAAACACTTACCACTAGCTGTGTGACCCTGAGTGAGTCATTTAAGCCTAAGTGATTTACCCCAAAATATTATCAGTCTGGTCCAAAGAAAGAGTCCAACTCAGTTACCACGTCTTTCATGAAATATTCCTTGATTTCCCTAGTGGTAAGAACCTTTCCCCCAGACCTCATTATGCCATGTTGACTCACCTCTCTAATATACAAGTATCACATAGTTGGAGGCAGGGAGGCCAAATGGAAGCAGCACTGGATTTGTTTTGGGAAGACCTTCTTTCAGATTTCAGCTCTGCTACTTATCAAAACATGTGGAACAATCGAAAGTGAACATTGTAGAATTCACAAAGGACCAGAGGACCTCCAGAGAAGGGAGATGAAAAGATACTCACACCCTGCCCCTTTGCAAAGGTGAGAGGTCCACAGAGGTGTGGAACACTGCAGAATTTTCAGATGTTTTCAGTGTATCGATTGGTTTTATCGATTTTTTTTCTTTAAAAATTCTATGTTACATGGCATGACTCTCTGGAAAGGGGGAAGGAGAGAGAGAAGTAGAAATACTAGGAGAAATTTAAACTATGTGAAAACAAAAGATACCAGTAAAATTTTCTTTACACAATCATCTTTGTGACTTTGTCTGAGTCATTTTAATCTCTTGGGGCCTCCCGGTTTCCTCCTATGTAAAGTGAGGGGATGGAAAGATGACCTCTACAGTCCCTTCCATCTCAAAATCTCTGAGAGCAATATGGTATAGTATAGTTGGGCTTGTGTCTTATTCTTCTACTTAAGTGTTTTAGTATAAAGAGTGAATGTTATCCACATCTTGTACCTCCCTATGTTTGTTGTTTTCAGAAAAATGCATCTGTTTCCATATTGGTCAAATGGAGTGGGTAGGAGTCAGCTGACATGTATGGTTCTGCCATCATGTGACCTCATCAGTCCTGAAAGGATGTGAGGAAAACTTGTATTTGAATCCTGTCTTGGATGCAATGTAGCTGTGTGACCCTGGGCAATTCAAGTCTCTTCCACCTGCCTCGGTTTCCTCCTGAATAAAGTGGGGATCACAATAACATCTATCTTACAGTATTGTTGTGAAGAGCAAATAAGATAACATATGAATCACTTTGCAAACCTCAGGCCGGCTTTCATTATTGTCTTCTCTGAATTTCATTTGATTCCACTTTAAGACTGTGTTGCATTGGATGAGTTTTAATGATTTTTTTTTTTGAGCTCCAATAGTCTAATTTCAAATATTACAGAACACAACCTATGTGATCCCTGCTTTGCTGACAGCAGTTAATTTGGTTTGCATGAGGAATGGGTGATAGCTCCTTAGTGACAGGGTGATGAGGGAAGGCTCCATCAAGGGTGTAGCCTTTGAAGGATGGGTTAGGGGAGACAGACCGTTTTGTGGTTGTAATGGGAATCTGGAGTGGATTTCAATGCTTGTACCCCACCAAAGTTCTCTCTGGCTCTCGGCGTTGCAGCCTGGCAGAGCCATAAAACAATGGACGCCAGGCCCGCTCTGGGTGGAGCCAACTGAGTACTGTGGTTTGTTCTGCAGAAAGCCTAACTCTTTCGGGCAGAGACATTTTGCAGCCACCTGTAAAGCACCATAAATTGCTTTCTGAACTATCAAATTACCCACTGAGCTCTGAAGCTGCAACTCACAAAGCATGAAGGGAGAAATCGAGTTGGCCAGACTTGGGCAATCTTGGATCTGGGTTGTTGGAAGCTGAAGTCATGAAATTCAGAGCTGAAAGGGGCTTGAGATAATAATAGCTACCATTTATATAGTACCTTAAGGTTTGCAAACAACTTCGTATATGGGATCTCGGGTGATTCTTATAACAAGTTTTTAAGGGAAGTACTATTTAATATTATCTCTAGTTTACAGGAGGTTACATGACTTGTCTGTCACATAGGGAATACTGGAGGCTGGATTGGAACTGAGGTCTTTGACCTTTGACACTTTATTCACTCTGGTGAATGTGGCTGCTGAGATCACCTAACCTAGCCGGTTCATTTTACAGAACATGAAAATAAGTTAAATGGCTTGCCCAAGGTTATATAGCCAGAAGGTAGTAGAGCAAGGATTCTGAACTAAGGCCTTTGCTTCCAAATCTGGTATTCGAACATACTAAATAGTTAAATACATACATACAGTCATGTGGCACTTTAAAATCTTTTCTCCAAGTTTATTCCTATCCATCAATATACTTGATTTCTGAGACATTCCCAGGAAACAGGTAAAGTAGCTAACATCATTCTCTAGCTGAAGAAACTGAGGCAGTGATAAGAAACTGGGCATGGAGTCAAGAACATCTGAATTCAAATCCAGCCTCAGACACTCACTAGTTGTGTGACCCCGGACAAGTCAATTAATCACTGTCTGTCTCAGTTTCCTCAACTGTAAAATGAAAGTAATAGCATCTCACCGGGTGGTTGTGAGGATCCAACGAGATGATATTTAGAAAGCACTTGGCACAGTGTCTGAAACATAGCTGCCGTTTAAGAAACTGGAGTCCACGTCCTTATGCCTCCCTCCTAGTAAGTGCTTGATGTCTCTGAATTCAAACATCACCCTCTTTTTTTTTTGGGGGGGTAAGAGGCTCTCTAGTCTAACCCTCTATCCACCTAGGAATTCTCTCTCCCAATTTCCTGATCATCTCTGGCCTTTGACTCCAAGTCTGGAGTAGATAGATTTGGGTAGCCTAGTTGTAGGAGGTCCGTGTCACATCCTGAACCTCCGCTTGAAATCATGGAATCAGGGTTCGAAAAGGGATCCCACTTTGGGACTGAAATGGCAATTTATCCAGGGCCGTACTGTTTCTCAGGCTGTCTCAGGAGGTGGGATGGTTCTATCCTTTCTACCATGAAAAGCCCATAGGCATGAAATAGCTGGGAGACTCGAATGAAGGGTTTTAAGGCTCTTTAAGGATTAGAGACAATAGGATTCAGATGAACCTGGCATGCTGGAGATATGTTATTACTTGGCTAGAATTTGCTTTAATCCTAATCACCTCTGCTGGTGACAGTCCTAATGGGCCTCCCTCCCCTTTTCTCACAACAACCTGAAACTTGGAAATTTAGAAATTAAGCTTTAGTAATGAGGTTTGCTCTCCATCCGCTTGAGGTTGGATTCAAACCAGTGACCTCAAGGGGAAAAAATGCTTTTAATGACTTTTGCTGCCTTCTCTAGGCTTTCCGAAAGGAGTCTGGTACGATACTTTTCAATTCATTTCACACATCACAAATTTACATCTTCAAAAGCTGGAAAGTGTCAACACCTCAGAAAAATCAAGGGTAGAATATGTTTGGACATCTGCTCACCTGGAACAGCAGTAATCACAGAGAAAATATTAGTCTTCTGGGAGAGGACATCATTAGACGGTGAAGCCCTGAACTTCCCATCACTACCTTAAATGTACTTAGTTTCAAGCAACAGAAAAGCCTCGGAGGAAGATTTCTCAGAATTACGTGACTTTGGAAACTAAAGAATGGGTCACCCCAACTGTCACCAATGGCGCCCTTATCACTTGCAGCAATAAGAGTTTTCGAGGTCCATTTCCCACAGTGAGAAAAAGCCTTGAATTGCATTTCTCCAACACTAGAATCATAGAGTTAGAACTGAATGGGGGTAGAATTAAGTATCATCTTGTCCAATCCCCTCATTTTGCCCGTGAAGAGATGGAGCCCGGAGACGTAATGAAGGTAACCAATCTGTCAGCATCCTGGGCCATACTTCTTCCCCAGAACTTCAAGGTCGTCTCGGGGTCTTGTACCACACTCCTCTCTGGCCTTACCAGCCGATACTCATTTTAACCTCTCTTATTCCTTCCTGCCTCTCCCAATGCAGATCAGCAACCCCTCTGTATGTTAGAATTTTACAAAGTTGTCTGGACACTGAGAGGTTAGGTGACTTGCTTAGGATCATACAGCCAGTATGTTCCAGAAGTAAATCTTGAACTTAGGTCTTATTGACAATGAGGCTGGGGCTTTTCCACACTGTCTTGATTACAGAGTTTTAGAAAACCACAGAACTCAATGGTAACATAAGGATTTAAAGGTATCTGTAAAGTGCACCTGAGTGTTAACCAGTTGAATTGAGACAGGTGAAAATCTCATTTTCTCAAAATCTTCCTGGCTCGGATACGATTCTGTCTAATGGTATTGGAACAGACCACATAGATGTTGTTCCTGGATTTTCACCAACCTAGGCTTTAGCGGGAGATCTTTAGGGGCTCCTGCAAAGAAATCATGGTCAAAGTAACAATGCTAAATTTATATCTACTCACCATCTGCTTCCTCCATTGCACCTTGTATACTGCTGAATGGAACTGACTCTGCATGTCTGGAGCTGATTGGGCCTACCACAAATGGCAACTTTCTTCTTCGCAAGTTGATTCTCTGTCCCAGTCCCACCTTGGTTCAGACCCTGCCCTTATCACTTTTTGTGCCTCCTAATTGATTTGTCCTCTCTCCAATCAAACATTTAAAGTGATTTTCCTTAAGTTTAGGTCTGATCATGATTCTCTTACTCACTTATGTCCCATACCTATTGCCATTCTCTGTTGGCCATTCACAACTTAACTCCCATTTCCCTTTCCAGTCTTATAAATTATTTACCTTTATGATCTCTATTGTCCAGGCAAATCATTATTCTTGCTATTCTTAATACATGACCCTCCACCTCTCATCTCCTGGCAAACTTTGCACAGGCTGTCTGTACCCCATGCCCTTTCCTCACCTATATTTCTTAGAATCCCTAGCTTCGGCATGAAACCTCTCCTGATTCCTGCCCACTCCTCTCCACGGTTGCTAGTGCCTTTTTTCTCTCTAAACTCTCTTATACTCATTTTCCATGTATTCTATATAAGCTCATACACCATGTCCCAAAAGCCTTAGTGCAGTTTTCAGTTTTATTAGCATTGCTAGCTAAGACAAGGACATGCTGGATATGTATTTCTTATAGGCCTTGATCTAATATAAGCTACTTAAGGGGGGAAATGTTTTTATATCCCCAGTGCCTAGCATAGTGCATGACGTGGCATATCCTTAAGAAACATTTGCTGATTGATCACTAAAAAGCGATCTTTTCAGTCTTCCCTGTGTGTATGTGTAAAATACATGCATTTATGGTATACTCACTAAACAACTACATAAAATTCTAGCATGTAAGATATAGTTTTTTCACATTTTTTGAGTCTTTTTTGGTACGATCACTGTTCTCTGTTATGTTAGTAGTTATTTTCTTTCTAGGAGCATAATTATAGGACACACTCAAATGTTCTATGAGCCACATTTGGGGGAGGGGAATGTGGCAATATGGTATAAACCCTGAAATGTTTATCCCAACTAATTTACTACAAATCTGTTAAATGTGTAACACTCAGTTAAGTAGTAGGATACAAAATGAACCCCCAAATCATTAGCACTTCTGTAGAACAATAGCAAAATTCAGAAGGAAATAATTGGGAAATGCTATTCCAAATGCATCACATATCTGGTAGGCAATCTACCAAGGTACTCTGAGGACTTATATAAATATAATTAGAAAGCACTCTTTAAGGAAATAAGGATATACATAGTCGGAGGGCTATTCGTTGCTCATGTTTGGGTTGGGCTAATATATAACAAGTGACAATCCCACCTAAGTTAATTTACAGATTTAGTATTGTGCCAGGCAAAGGTGATACGCAATTACAGAGAGTGAATAGTGAGAAAATACACTTCCCTCTGTTCATTGCAGGGGTGAAGAACAGTGAGTGTGAGATATTATACCTACTATCAGACTTAGGGGATGCATTATTGGTTTTTCTGAACTGGTTTTTTTTCCCCCAACGGCTTATTACAAGGGAAGCCTCGCTAGATATGAGGAAGAATATATTCAGATGTGAATGTGATGGGGGAAAAAAAGTCAATAATAAAAATGCAATGGCTCGCTTGCTTGTGGTGAATACCTGTGGTACTGAGTAGAAAAGTCTTAGGATGCCTTCTAAGTTGGGATCCTAGATTC
Source organism: Sminthopsis crassicaudata (assembly GCF_048593235.1). Lineage (NCBI taxonomy): Eukaryota > Metazoa > Chordata > Mammalia > Dasyuromorphia > Dasyuridae > Sminthopsis > Sminthopsis crassicaudata. The sequence goes on from NC_133623.1 coordinate 32,930,907, forward strand.
AAAGCTGGAAGGAACCCCAGAGGCACCTAGTGTAACACTTCCTTGTACAAATATGGAAACTGAGGCCCAGAGGAATTAAGTGACTTGCCCAAGTTGACACAAGTAGGTAATTGGCAGAGTCAGGATTTGAATTCCAAATCTAGTGCTTTTTCCTCAAATATGAGCATTATATGTCTACTAAAGTCAGAGAAAGCTTATGATCTGTATTGATGGAAAGAGTAACCCCCAAATCCCTGGACCATTGAAGTACATTTTAATTTTTTTTTTTTACTAAATATAACTTTCTCCTTTGGCAAGATGATTCTCCATTTGATTCTGAGCCCTCTTTCTACCCCTCTTGTGTATCCTAGTGGGCTGTGGATATATTTGGCATATAAACCTTGCTGATTGGATTTGATTTGGCAGAGATGTCTGCAAATGGGTCATAAGATCCATGCTTTTGCTCACCAGCAGATGAATGGGCCAGCTGGAAAGATAATAGGGATCTTAGTTAGGACTGGTCATTATCCCTCCTGTCAAAAGCTTGACAGTTGGGCCTAGGCCTAATATTTCTAATATTAATAGCAAAATTCCGTAATATAATGAGTTCCTGAAGGGAAGGAGTGTCCACAGAGTGCTAGTCCCTTGGGCAATTGTCTTATATTTTCGTTATTTAGAATAACCATATACTTTGTAAATCTACCAATCATTCCAAATCAACTGGTTTGCCTTGGGCCTTTATCATTTCCTGCATTTTTAAAAAGAAATATTTGGCAAGCTGTGAGATAATGAAGGCAGAATCAAGCCCTTAGATCAGGACAGAAAATGTTTTTTTTCCCCTCTTAACAGATCATTTCTTTGCTACCTTCATGTTGCACACCCATTACAAAGATAGTGTCACATTTCTTTCAGTTTGGAGAATTCCAGTTGAATTTTCTCGTTTGGATTTGCCATCTGGTCTGCTGCTAACAGTCTCAGAGAGTAAGAGGCCATCTGTTAATACTTTTCCAGGAAGCTTTTTATAGAGCAGTGAAGTGGCAAATCTCAAAAACACATTGTAATGACTTACAAGAGCTTGGCTATGTGTACAAAAAGGCTGGTATTTTCTTTCTACCAACAGTATTTTCTCCCAATGAGAAGGTATAGAGAGAGACAGAGACAGAGACAGAGAGAGGGGAGAAGGAGGAGGAGGAGGAGGAGGAAGAAAAAGGAAATATAATTTATTCATATGTCAAAAAACTTCTAATCATGGCAGGACTGGAGGGTTAACAAGGGAATGGCTTTATGCTATTTGAAATACAGTAAGCCTTATCTTTCTTTCATTTTTATGATTATTGAAGACATCAGTAAAATGGGTTTGCAAAGGATGTCACATCCAGAGGCTAGAATGAAAACATATGGGTGGAAGTAACTGGGAGGCAGATCTCGGCTTGCTGTAATGAAGAACTTCCTATCTATTAAATCTAAAAATTAGACAATGAAATGGGCTGCTTTTATCTGGTAGTGAGTTCCCCATCACTAGAAAGGTGTGAGCTGAGGCTAGATGACTAATCAGCAGGGATCTTAGAGAAGAGATGTATACACTGTTAGTAATGATAGAATACTGGATTTGGATTTAGGAAGAAATGGTTTGAATCTAGTCTCAGAAACTTGCTTAAGTAGCAGCTAGGTGCTAGATAGAGTGAATACAGACCTGGGCCTGGTGTCAGGAAGATCTGAGTTCAAATGAAGTATCATTCACTTCCTGGTTGTGTGACTCTGGGGACGTTAACTTAATCTCTGCCTGCCTCAGTTTCCTCACCTGTAAAATGGGGGAAATAATAATAGCATTATTTCACAGGGTTGTTGTGAGAACAAAATAAGAGAGTAGATGTGAAGTTTTTATAAGTCTTTAAGTACTATGTAGTGCCTGATACATTATAAGCACTTGAGAAATGCTTTTTGGTGGATTATTATTATCCTAATGAATAAGCTATAAAGAATTATTCAACAGTAAAAAGCCAGTAGCACTTCATCAAGTGGAAATTATAGGCTCATTGATATAAAGCTGGAAGGGATTTTAAAGGCTATTTAATAACATTTTTATTTTTATTTTTCTCAATTACACGTAAAAACAAATTTTAATATTGGTTTTTAATAATTTTTGAGTTCCAAGTTCCTCTCCTCCCTCTTTCCCCTTCTCCCTCCTTGAGAAGACAAATACTTTGATACGGATTCCACAAGTGTGGTCATGCAAAATGCATTTCCATATTAATTGAGCTGCAAAAGATAACACAGACTATAAAAAGAAAAAGAAAGTCAAAAAGTATTCTTCTGTCTGCATTCAGATTCTGATGGACAGCATTTTTCCTCCTGAGCCCTTTGGAATGGTAGCATTGTAATGCTAAGACTAGCCAAGTTATTCACAGTTGATCATTATATAAGATTGCTGTTACCACATACAATGTTCTGGTTCTGCTCACTTTGCTTTGCATCAATTCATGCTAGTCTTTCCAGATTTTCCGAAAGCATCCTGCTAGTCATTTCTTACAACACAATAGAATTCCATCACAATCATATACCACAATTTATTCAGCCATTCCCCAATTGATAGGCATTCTTTCAGTTTCCGATTCTTTGCCACCACAGAAAAAGCTGCTATAAACACTTTTGTGTATGTAAGGCCTTTTCCTTTTATCTCTTTGGAATACAAACCTAGTAGTGGAGTTGCTGACTTAAAGAATATCCAGTTTTTTTAGCCCTTTTTATAGCTTTTCCAAAAATAGTTGGATCCCAACTCTAACAATAGTGCATTGTGTCTCAATTTTTTTTCATATCCCCTCCGACATTTGTCATTCTTTTCTTCCAGTTCAGCCAATCTGATGGGTATGAGGGGGTAGGTACCTCAGAGTTGTTTTAATTTACACTTATCTAATCAGTAATAATTTAGAGCCTTTTTGTAGGACTTTAGATAACTTTGATTTCTTCATCTGAACACTGCCTGTTCATATCTTTTGACCACTTGCTAATTGTGGAATGATTCCTATTCTCATAAATTTGACTGGGTTCTATATATATTTGAAAAATGGGTCTTTATCAGAGAAATTTGCTGTAAAAATTCCAATACCCCCCCATTTTCCTGCTTCTCTTCTAATCTTGACTCCATTGATTTAGCTTATGCACACCCATTTTAATTTAATGTAATCAAAATGATCCATCTGATGTCCCATAGTGCTCTCTATTTCTTGTTTGGTCACAAATTCTTCCCTTTTCCATTTGCTTCTGATATCATTCTTTATTTCTAAATCCCATTTTGATCTTCTCTTGGAATACAATGCTGGTCTATGTCTAGTCTCTGCCAAACTGCTTTCCAGTTTTTCCAGCAATTTTTGTCACATAGTGAATTCTTTTCCCCAAAGCATAGATCTTTGTGTTTATTAAACACTAGATTACTGTGGCTATTTACTGCTTTGTATTGTGAGCTTTTATTACTTTGCTGTCTTGGCTCTTAAAGGTTATGTAGACAAGCTTCCTCGTTTTATAGATGGAGTAACTGATACTCAGGTTAAGCAATTTGCTTAATTCATGTACATAAATGGTAGAGTTGGGTTTTGAACCCAGGTCCCTTAATTCCAGGTCCAGTGCTGAATTCACCATCTCTAAATTCTATGAACATTCCCTGCTTCCTCTCTACCTTGAACCCTTTGTTATTATATACTGTAATGACCTGTGTATATCAGAGGGATTGTATCTTAAACTTCGTTTCTTCAGTTTCATCTGTAGGCCTTTGTACATAGAAGGAAGGTGCTGAATTAGTATTGAGTTGAATTTGTTTCTCAAACATTTTCTAATATGCAATTTAGATGAACCACCCACCCATAAACATACCTTTATATGTTGTAAATAACATATTTTACGTTGCTTTTTTCTGAAGGCATTATTTTTTTAAGTCATCAGGCAGACCATTTCTGAATAGCCCTGGATCAATTTCTCCTTTGAATCTGCATCCAATACATGTGATGAATCACTTGAGAGACTATCTGAATATCAACTCAATATGGCTTCTATGGAAAGGAGTCTATCATAAGTTTCAAATCATATAAATTATATTTTCTTTTTATATCACATCATTCCAAGATCTATTATTTTTTTTTTCAAATTTCTGCTCCCAGCAGGTCCCTGTTACATTCTAAAAATAATTTCTTGTTGAATTTGTGCTGTAAGCCAATAGCTGATTTATTGATGTTTCAACATAAAGTTTAAAATAATACTTGATGAGCAATTTTGACAAGATTGTTGCTAAGCTTCCCCTTAGGAGCAGTAGTGGGGATCTCAGCTCTTGCTGATAATAAGTGTCAATCACTGATTGCTTGAGTCATCAGACTTGATGGTTTGATAGGCACAGGAACTGAAAAGTCATTCTGACCTTGTAAAGTAGTATGGTCTTTAGACTGTTCAACTTGGGAATTGGCTATTTTCTAATGGTTTGGGGCAAACTTTTATTTTAAAGTAGCTTGGGAATAACTCTTGCCAAATTGACAGATAGATTTCTAAGTAGACATTGGAATACATTTTTTAATGAATATCTCTGAAAAGTGGGGCATCAACAAAGTGAATCGAATTACGTTTCTTAAAAATCTTTTAACTGAAGGGCATCTAGGTGGCACAGTGGGTAGAGCACCAGCCCTGAAGTCAGGAGGACCTGAGTTCAAATGTGATCTCAGACACTTAACATTTCCTAGCTGTGTGATCCTGGGCAAGTCACTTACCCCCAGTTGCCTCAGAGGAAAAAAAATCTCTTAGCTGATATTTATCAAATTGAATTGTTTCTTAAGCATTTTATCTTTTGAGATTTGGATGAAGTGCTCTAAACCATACTTGTACATTGATAGTGGGTCTTTAATAATGGAATTGAGTCAGAGACCCTTTCAAGCTTACCAACAAACATGACAGAAGTCCCTTCTATGTGAAAGGCCCTGAGCTAAGGAATTAGGAGTACAGAGAATTATAGGACACAGCCCCTGCTTTCAGAGCCCATAGTAAAGATTGGAGAGACAGGAACACAGAGATATAAATCATGGGATAAAGTAATATATACCAGGTAGCAAGGCATGCTCTAGGCAGGAAGTGCTAAGACATTTAGGAAAGCAGAGCAATCACTGAAGGCTGTGGTTGTCAGGGAAGTCTTTGTGGAAAAACTGAGACTTGGGCCTTCAAGAAAGACTAAAACTTCTGATTAATAATCTGTTTGTGTTTGTTAATGAATAAATATCAGTTGGTAAATGCCCTCAGACTCTCCATTGAGAACTGAGAGGAACCTGGACTGTTGCATTTTCATTTCACCACTAAAGCCACAGATAATTTAACTCTTTGCCCTGCTTCTAAGAGGCACCATACTTCAGTTGCCACAGGCATGGTTGTTGATCCTACTCTTAAGACTACCCAGTGAATAATATTCCATGTTTACAACTGATAATTTCTCTACTATTCTTCTGAATATCATATCAATATAGTTCTTGCTGTTGCTTTACTCTATTTTATCTATCTTCAGAGAATGTGGGGTAGGATTTGATCATCTGTTCATTAAAATACCAGTTCAAGTGCTTAATTATGAAAAATATCACTTTGTCTTCGCTTGGGAATGTATTCCTTCTTCTATTTGTTTGGGTATTCTTTCTAAAAGGTGGAGATGGGATTACGCTGGATATATAATGTTTAGCCAGGGCCCTTTTCTGAGAGGAGGTTATTTCATGATTCTCAGAGCTTCCTCTAGTACAATTTTGAGTGAAATCTAAAGGCTCCCAAAAAATCCTAGGCCTGAGAGGTACTTCTGAAGATCAGCTAATCCACTTAATCCTATGTAGGAGGGGGCATCAAGATTAGAACCATTTACCTCTTTTGTATCCTCAGCTCCTATCACCACATAATGCACTCAGTAGGTGCTCAATAAATTTTTAAGGAACACTTTTTTTTTGTATCTTCCATAATGTTGATCTCCTAGTGGGCAATGAGAAGCAGTGTGACCTAGAAGAATTTCTAGGGGTAAAATGTTGCCGATGGCTGAGACTGTAGTCAGAACTACAAAAAGGGAGACAGTAGCACCACAGAGGCTGGCACCGGTCAGGGTTCTAAAGGATGCTGATACATTTACTCCGTTGAGCAAGGCAAATTGTATTTGTATCTCGGTCAGGACCCTATCTTGAATCACTTCAAGGATCTGTCAGATGAGGGGGCGACTCTGAGAGAACAAGGCAAGGCTCAGAAAGTGCTGTCAACCTGTGGTTTGTAATGCAGAGCCATCTTCACTTGGTTCTTTGTCACATCCTTTGCCCTTGGCCGTAAGTAGCTAGGACAGAGATGTACTGGCCCCTATGGTTTGGCCCATATTCAGGGCTATGGCTGGGGCAGGGGGCAGGTGAGGACCATACCTGGATAGAGGCTATGGTCTAGATGGGAATACTACCCTGATTGAATGCATAAAGGTACCAGAGGAGCTCCTGTGCAGCTAGAAGTCAAGTGTCCTTGCATACATCCTGGTTCCAGGGGCAGAAGACAGAATTCAAGAAAGACGTATCATCAAAACCAGAGATTCACAAGATTGAGGGAAGCTCTAACTTTCAAGCTGTAGGGGTCTAACATTGGGAGAGAGATGAAAGATCAAGTTAGAGAAGATGCATCAATATAATTTGTTATGTTGCATTTTAAGACACTGAGCCAGCTGTCCCGGTTCTTCTGATTTTCTCTGTCCTTGTGCCTTTACTGCCCTTCTTTGATTCCATGAGATACCCGGGGCATTGGCTCTGTCATATATCTGCCAGCTGGTATACCTTCTGTCCCACTCCCACCTACATCAGCTTCCATGGAATTTATGGGGCAGGTGACGGTGAGCAAACGTAAGACTTTTCCCAGGGATGCACACAACATAGACGCTCATATACGGGGGCACAGACAGAGGTCTCTCCAGACCTCTGCCACAACTGGACTCAAGGTCTTGTGCAGGATCACATAATAAGCATCTGAGTTCCAGTTGAAGCTCTAGGCTTCCAACTTACTGTGCCAACTAGCTAGCTTCCTCTAAAGAATAACAAGGCACTAAATGATCCTTAAGGTACTTCTGAAGCCTATGTCATGAGCTCATATATCTAGAGTTGTAAGGGACCTCAGAAACAATCTAGCCCAACTCTTTCATTTTATACATGAGGAAACAGGCTCAGAGAGGTAAAGTGACTTGTCTAACACCAAACAGGCAAGTAAAGGTCAAAGGTGAAATTAGAACCCAGGCCTTGTAATACCAGTGCCTATATTCTTTTCTCTGCGCCGTGTCTATATGAATAAATTGCTTAACTGGCATCTCATATCCCATCTATAATTTGGAAATGATATTCTATAAATTGCATCATGTCCCTGTTTTTAACCAATAAAAAGGACTGTCATCAAGCTCCATGCTTTTCAAATAGGAAATTTTGTTTAAATGATATGAACATGATAGGTGCACATGAAGAGAATGAGAGGGTGAGGAAAGGAGCCTCTGAATTTGTAGCGTTCAGCTGTTATTCCCATTTGACATTTCAATTTTTTTCTGTTGGGGCAGCCTGGCATGACCAACCAGGCAGTTTTCAGCTGCTTGGAAAAAAGTATTCAAAAGCTTTTGTTCATCGGGGAAGAATTTTTCTCCTTCCCCAGACAGTAATAGCCAAGGCCTGGGCCGGTGACACATTCCAAAGACTGATTGTATTTCCTTGTGACCGGCCTGCCACATCATGGGATGCTGCCCTGCTCTAGGAAATCTCTGTGCCCTTTGCAGAAGGTCTGCCCTAGAGCTGGAGAAAGGGTGGTGACCACCAACAAAAAGGCAATGCTTAATTCTTATTACCATTATTCAGGATGGCAACTGACTCAAAGGTTAAAAAAAAAAAAAAAGAGGTAGGTTTCTTCTCAGCAAGACAGCTGCCTTGTTCATTTTCCACGAAAGGGCAAAATCCAGAATATTAAGTAGTCATTTGAATAGAATACAGACTACCAGGGTAATAGATGACATAAATGAGTTATTAAAATATTATTAACATCCTTTGTTTTTATGTTACTGTGAATTTCCCAGTATAGTCCTCTCCTTTTCCCTTCTTAAAATCCCTTAACACAAAGAAAAAAAAAACAAGAAGGAATAAATAAACCACCTCAGCAAAAGTTACAAACATTTCTGTAAAGTCAGACCTTGCTGTCAGTATTCTACATCCATAGTCCCCCACCTTTGCAAAGGAGGAGGAAGATTGCCTTCTCATATCTCTTCTTTAGGACCAAGTTTCACCATTTTAAGTTTCACAGAGTTCAGTCTGGATCATTTGCTTGTTGTTTTTCCATCATATATGTTGTTTTCTAAGTTGTGCTCACTTTGTATCATTTCATGTCTTCTCTTCCTTCTCTGTATTCTTCATATTCAGTATGTTTTACAGCTCAAGAATATGTCATTCCATTCATGTAGAATAATTTGTTTCCAGGATTTGTTAACTTTTTCTGGGTGTCTAGGACATCTTTGACAGTCTGATGAAGCCTTCTTAGAATTTCGTTTTTGAATATAGAAAGTCAGAAACCTAGGATTACAACAGAAATTAATTATACTAAAATACAAGTATCAGAATGTATTAAAATAAGCAAGTTTATGGACCTTGGGTTAAGCCTTGGGATTTCCCTGTTCTCCATTTGATGGGCTTCAATTTTGTCTCTAGTTCTTTGCTACGATAGATATTGTGGAGTATATGGAGCCTTTTTGCTATTGACCTCCTTGGAGTATATGCCAGTCAGTGGGATCTCTGGGTAAAGAAGTAAGGATATTGGAGTCACTTTCTTAGCATTGTTCCAACTTGCCTTCCAGAAAGGCTGGAGTAAATCATACCTTGACAAGCTCCTCTGAAGTGCTGAGCTTTCTATAACCCTTCCAACATTGACTATTTTCATCTTTTGTCCTCTTTGATATTTTTGGGGGAGTGAGGTTAAAGAGCAAGATTATTTGGATTTGCATTTCGGTCATTATTAGTGATAGTGAGCAGTCTTTTATATGATTGTTAGTAATTTGAAAATCTTTTGAGTTTATAAACTTTGACTATATTGGGGAATGGTTTGGGGTCCTATCTTTGTATTAGTTACCTATATGTATCTCTTGGATATCAGATTCTATTTGTAGCTAGTTGATGGAAAGATTCCCCCCCCCTCACCTTCCCCAGCAACCTAAAACTACAGGGAAGAGCTTTTGAAAGAGAGAAATGATGCTCCAAATGACCAAGGGTGGCCTCAGGAAAGAGTTGGGAAAATGTACTGGCTTTCCTTCCTTGTGGAGATTAGAGTCTATGGCCATGGAATGTTTGTAGTTAGGCCTGTTGCAGTCGTTTTACTTAAGTGCTTCCTTCCCTTCCACCCCCCCCCCCCCCATGCCCTTTTATCTTTATATCATAAAGGATGACTTACTGGATGGACAGAGAACTTTATTCCAACAAGGATATGATATAAAAACAAAAGGCATCGATAAAGTACAAAATGGGGAAAAAGGAGAGGTGGGGGGGAATCTAATCGAAGTAATTTAAGACCAGGGAAAAAGTAGGGCTAGCAGAAGTGAGTGTCCTGGGAATAGCTCTGGAGTAAAGAAGAGTTCAAGAATTGTCTTTCAGCCTTTCCTTCCTAGAGGTGGTTCTCATAGAAGAAAGATATACTCTCAAGTTAATAATTGACATTTATATCATGCTTTAAAGTTTGTAAAGCACTCTAATATATTTTCTTCCTTTGAGCTTCACCAATCCAATGGAAAGAATGCTGGATTTGGATTCAACCCCCTGTCTTGAATAACTACTTAATCAAAAATAATTTAATCAAATATGAAAAAAAATCAGTCATGTGGGAAAGTGGAAGTGTTGAGATAGATAATCATTATGCTTGGGGCTACTGTACTTTGAGGAGTTAGGGCTGAAATGCAAAATGTCCACTCATGTGGGGGGGGGTAACTATGACAGGAGGTGCTAGAAGTAACTTTTTCATAAAAAGGCTACTAGAAATGAATGAGACAGACCTGATGGGGTCAAGCATCCGTGAAGTTGAAAGAAATGAAAATATGTGATGGGAGAGAAAAACAAGAGGAAAAGGCTGCCTGCCAGGTGAGACACATGATGGCAGTCTGCCATTTTATGTGAGCGTCTCTTGTAACTGAGGAGGAAAGGAGAGACAAAATGGTAGCGAGCCCAGAATGGCCTAATGTATGGCACTGTGGGAGGAGGCCCTAGAAGTGAGTCCCTCAGGAAAATCAGGCTGTGAGTTACTCTAGCCTACTGAGGAGACTTCCATCAGCTGCTGAAGAAGAGGGCTTAGAAACTGATGGTAAATTTCAAAACCGATATGCTTTCAGTTCCTTGAGACAGATCGTCTCACGTAGAGTTGTGTTTGTGGAGAAATGAGAACTGAAAATACTTATGACTGAGGAGGGAAGGAGAGATAAGATGGCTGCCTTATTGTGTGAGAGAGGAAAGAGAAACACACATAGAAAATGAGAGAGTGGGGGGGAAGCGTCGCTGTGGGAGGAAGCACTGGAAGGGACTCCTTTAGGACAATCTGGACACGGGAAGGGAAGGGGGAAAGGAAGGGCTTTTAAATCCATAGAGATGGCTCTGATCAGCTGCAGGGCACAGGGAATAGGAACCTTTGAGAAGCTTCAAAACTAGGAGACAGGATGAGACTGATTGCTTTGTGTGACTGAGGAGGAACACAGACAAAATGATCCTGAGGTGTCAGTGAATAACTGTGGGAGAGGAACCGGAAGTGAGGTCCCTGGGGGGGGGGGAAAATCACTGCTTGGAAGTGAAGGGGTTAGTCTATCCCCCTCAATCCTCTTCCTAAAATTAGAAATCCCTAAGAAATGGAACCTGGGAAGCTTTTACTTCCTAGAGACACAGTGAATGTGGCTTAGGGTCTCACACATACGTGCTCTCAGAATGTTTGTGGAATTGAAATGAAAAAGAGAAAACACTCGTTACAGAGGAGGAAATGAAACAAAATGGCTGTGTGTATGTGTGTGTGTGTGTGTGTAAAAATCATGTCAGAAGCTTGGGGGGGTTAGTTCCCATCCTCTATTCCCTCCCCCAAAAAAAAGCGAATAGCAATTCCTAAGAAGCTTTTACTTTCTGGAGACAGATGTGTTTGTGGTTGAGTGCCTCTGGTCTCTGTCCCCCTCCCTTGAATCCCTATCCCCTTTATCAGTCTATATCTCTTCAAGCCCTTTATAGCTAAAATCCTCCCAAAGGCCATGCACAATAGATGCCTTCCCTTTCTCTTCCTTTCACTCTCATCTGTCTTTATAATCTGACTTTATCACTGCACCCTCAATGCTCTTTCCAAAGTTACTGATGATCTTAGTTGCCAAAGCCAGTGGTCTTTTTTCAGTCCTCACTTTCTGTGATCTCTCTATAAATTTCCACATTGTTGATCCTTCTCTTCTCTTTAATATTCTTCTTTCTAGGTTTTCAGGACAGTCCCTCTCCCCTGGTCCTGTCCTCCTCCTTCCTCTGTCTCCTTTGCTGGATTCTCATCCATATCACAGGCTCAAACTAGTGTTCAACAGAGTTCTTCACCCAGTATTCTTGACTTCTCCCTTTATATGACTTCACTCGGTGATCTCAATAATGAGCTCCCATACATTTAATTCGATCTCAATATTGACAACTCTCGAATTTACCTATAATGACCTAATCCCTCTGCTGACCTCCAGTCTTGCATCTCCAATTGCCTTTTAGGTATCTTGAACTGGATGTCCAGTATATATCTTAAACTCAATATATTCAAAATAGTAATTATCTTTCTCCTGTCTCCTCTCTCCTCTCTCCTCTCTCCTCTCTCCTCTCTCCTCTCTCCTCTCTCCTCTCTCCTCTCTCCTCTCTCCTCTCTCCTCTCTCCTCTCTCCTCTCTCCTCTCTCCTCTCTCTCTCTCTCTCTCTCTCTCTCTCTCTCTCTCTCTCTCTCTCTCTCTCTCTCTCTCTCTCTCTCTCTCTCCAACCCCCTCCCCACCATACCCTCATAACCAAGCTTTTGCCAAAGCCTGTTGATTACAACTTGGCAGCATCTCTCAAATGCATCCCTTTCTCTCTAGTGACACTGCCTCTACTCCGGTGCAGACCTCATCACCTCATGCTTGGATTATTGCAGTAGCTGCAGGTGGCTCTGCCTGCCCCAAGTCTTGCCCAATTCCACTTGAATCCAAATGAATCACTCAAGTAATTTTCCTAAAATGCAAATCTGTTCATGTCACCTCTCCCCCCAGTAAAATCCTGTAACTTTCTATGGCCTTCGGGAGCAAATAACATGTTCTGTTTGGCATTTGAAACCCTTTCCTTCTTCCTTACCCCTTACTCTCTGCCATACGCTCTTGTCTCCAGTGATACTGGTCTCCCGGCAGTTGCACGAACAGGATGCTCCCAGTTCTTAGCTCTGGATGTTCTCTCTGGCTGTCTTCCCCATGACTGAAATTCTCTGCCTTCTCCACCCTGACTTCCAACTTCCTTGGTTTCCTTTAAGTTCCAAATAAAATCCCATCTCCTATTGGAATCTTTCCCCTACCCCTTTTAATTCCATTATTTTCCATTTATCCTGTATATATTCAGGATTTGTTTTCATATTTATTTGGAGATTCCCATTAGATTGTAAGCCCTTTGAGGTCAGGGACTGTCTTTCGCCTCTTTTTTGTATCCCTAGCACACACATGTATATCCGTGTATACAAAAAACACACATATGTACACATGTACACACATGGCCACACACTCACACAATATACACACACCGTATGGATATATCTATACATGTGTGTATAGCCATATTGCTTGCGTATATATATATATTTATTCTCACACATATCATACATTTAGGGTGCAGGAGAATGCATGTGACCAATCCTTGAGAATCAGGTTGCCGGAGGGGAGCTGGGATATTCAAAGCTGTCCTGAAAACCAATGAACAGAATAGATAATGGCATTGTGACTAAAATGGAGAAAAAGAAGATAATCCTTGTGAAAGAAAAGAAGGGGAATTGAGAAGCTGACTAGTGAAAAAGTTTGGGTTACCCTAGTCTGTGATGGGATAGTTTTGACTTGGTATTAAACACAACAAAAGAAATCCTAGGGATTCACTGAAATGAAAGGAATACGGGAAAATGGGAGGAGAACTTAGGCCCTAGTTAGAAATGCCTGTTTCCTCACAGCTTAAGAGGCTTGTTCAACTAAAGCTAAATTCAAGGGAGACCAGAAAGTGAGATTGACCTCATGCACTGGGACATGAAAACATGCAAGTGCCCATAGAAAGCTAAATACTGCAAATTGTCTTGTCATCTATTCAGTGCTCAAGTTCTCCCTGTCCTTGTGGCTATCCTAAGACAACAATGCTCTCTCTCGTTTACCAAACTGAACTTTGGGCCAGCTCCTACTTCTGATCAGACTGCTGCCTCCTCTTTCTGGACCATTGGCTCAGAAACCTGTATCCTTGGTAACTGAGCCCATATTCTACATGACTGACTGGATGCTCTGGGCCCTCCCTGAGTGGAGACTATAAAGACACAGCTTTTCAGCCTGCTATTCAGTTTGGGAAGTCCTCCTTGGTACGATGGGGGACTCTCTGACCCCTCAGTATAAGTAGCTTATGTTCTCGGTCCCACCTAGGAGCAGAGCTGGGCTACTTGTACACATGGAGATGTTGGAAGAATTTTCTGGGTACCACATAGGAAAACAATTCCAATAAAATCATGGTGGGGAATGGGATCATTCTTAGGTATTAGGTGAATTCCATGTACTCTATCATCTTTTTTCTCTCTGCCCAGAGCCTCTTACCTTCCTCTTCAGTGTGACCCTGACTTTGTGTACAGACACATGTATACCTGCCCATTGGGGGAGGTCAGCATGGTGAGAGAATCTGCAAAAGGGAGCCATAACATGGTAATTGCTCTGGCCGTGGAGGAGGCTAATAAAGCCCCTTGCCTGCATGGCTTCCCTACTGAGAGATTTAAGCCCACAAGTTAGTTGCTGTGCATAGATCTGCTTGGAGTCTCTCTCATCATGTGAGGAAAGGGAGGAAATTCCTTAATCTTTCAATAGCATAACCATAATTACAGAATGAGAGGTTGAGAACCTGCCTAGGATGATAATGAAGGTGTCTTATGTTTCTCCATCAATGGAAGTTGCCTGGTGGACTGGAGGTCCTGAGTTCTATGGTCATAGATGTGACTTGATTTACCCTTCATATATCTTCATGGTTTTGGATTGTGGACATGTCATGCATGGGTCATGGGGTGATAGTTTCTATCATTTTCCAAGAAGCTTTAGACTTGTGGAAGTAGAAGAAACCCTTGCCCCCCCATCTGTACCCCAGGTCAGAAATACCCAGGGTGCTAGAATTCTTTCTAATGTTCTAATTCTATCTTCATCAGTGATGTAAGTTGGTTCCATTAATGTCATCTGACAGTTGCCAAAATTGAAACAGGGCTACCGATTAAAGCAAGTTGAAAGATTTCAGCGTTCGTGGAAGCCAGAATATTTATTTCCTAGCTTTCCATTTTTAAACTCACAGGTTCAATGATGTGTGTGTGTGTGTGTGTGTGTGTGTGTGTGTGTGTGTGTATGTGTGTGTGTGTGTTGACACATGTGCAGTTGTAAAACAAGAGTGTCTAATGGAGTTAAGTGAAGGACAATGGTAAATATATTTGCTACTAAATGTGCATCTCCAAGACTCAATTCAATTTCCTTTTTCTTTGGAATTGAACAATTTTGCTTAGTCTGTTTTTCATGAAGCTCTGCTCAAGCATGTGGTAAGAGAACCCCTAAGCATCTTGAGTATTTCTGACCTTTCAGGAGAATGCTTCTGCTTCAAGAAAACCAAAGTTTCTGGGGAAACAATAGAAACTGTCATCCTAGGATCCATTATGTGTCTATAGTCATTCTACGATCCATGATCCAAAACCATGAGGGAGTATGAAGAATGTCAGTGGGCTTTGCATTAATATAGTTATTGCACGTATTTACAGATTAGTTATTAGTGAGAAACTGAACTCCTTATATTCTTTCTTGTTCCAAGGGAATCCCCCCAAAACATAGATCAAGCAGCATGCTAAATTTGACCCTCTCTTTTTTAGAAACCTGTTAATTCAGGAAATGAAGTGATATGAATTCTCTTGCCAAGAAACACTTATTTTACACCAGCATATGCTAAATTTTGGTTCTGAATTGACTTCCTGCTCTTAAGAAAGGAACATCTATGTAATGATGGTGTTGATCAGTCTTTTATATAGCTATAATGCTTAGATATGCTCCAGATGGCACATCCAACTTCTAGTCAAATTTGATTCTCGAGATGTACAAAGCATTTTAAAAAATTATAAATAATCACTGGCCACACATAATCGTAATGAAAATTTCTGTTTTGCATGCTCTTAACTGGACTCTCCTGGTCCACCCACAAAGTCATTGGTTGTAAGATGTAATGCAGGAAGGGAACTTAAAGATGATTGACTTCCACTGCCTTATTTTATACATGGGGAAAAGACCCAGAGATATTAGGCAGCTTGCTCAGAGTTACAGCAAATTAGTGAGAGACAGCATGATGTAATGGAAAGAGCACTGGATCCTTGATCTGGCTGGGTTTACTAGCTCTATGATGGCAAATTTAATTTTGCCTTTTTATTTTTAATCTTCAAGCTCTTCTTCTTTTTTTAAGGAACTCTTTCATCTTTCTGACAGTGCAGAAGGCAGAATTTGAACTCAGATCTTTTTTTTTTTTTTAAATTTTTTGCTGAGGCAATTGGGGTTAAGTGACTTGCCCAGGGTCCACACAGTGTTAAGTGTCTGAAAATCAGATTTGAATTCAGGTCCTCTTGACTTCAGGGTTGATGCTCTATCTACTTCACCACCTAGCTGCTCCTGAAACCCAGATCTTTTTGATTTGTAAGTGTGTCCTTCTTTCTACTCCAGACAGGCCCCTTGTTCAAAGGCAAAGGACTCTCTATTACACCAAAAGTCTCTTTCTCTCTAACTGGTCTAAAATTGTTTGAAGTTGAGTTTTTTTGAAGCTCAATAGGAAAAGAGAAGGTGCAGTGATGGTTCCTTAATAAAAATGGAATTGAGTACCTTTAGATGTCTCGGAGTAAAGCTCCTGTCAATTGGACTCTCTAAAGAAAGAGCATGGATAAAAATCTCAGAGGTGGAAGAGACCTCAGAGACCATCTTGTTTCACTACTTGTAGAGCATAATCCAGACCTCTGGAGCAATGGGAAAGAGAGTCCAGGGAGAGAAGAGTATTTTGTTGCTCAGAGATTTCATCTTCTGTTTTATCAAAAACCTTGATATACTAACAGATCAATTCACTTTTGTTCCTGCTTCCTTTGTCTTTGAATGTTTCCAAGTAGAAAATTAGTGAATAGGAAAGGCATCTCTCAGTAGTTAATAAGGCCAAATTTTACTTGCTGCCTGCTACACGTGAAGTAGGTGCTATTGGAGTTTATGATTTCCAGTTGGGGAGATGAGGCATAAGCTGTGGAATCCTTACAATACAAAATAGGCATTTTGCCAGAAGAATGCAAATTCCTTAAAAGCGGGGGACATTTTTAATTTTTGTCTTTGTATCTCTAGCATCTAGCCCAGGGCCTTTGCACAAAGTAGATGGAAAATGAGATTTGGACTAAATCGCCAGACACTATGGAAACTTTTCTTCTGAATTTGGATTTGGAGTATTTTCCTTTGAAGCCCTTGGTGAGATTTTCTCCTATTTAATTTGGGAAGTGGAGGTGACCATGCACTTTTGAATGCTATGCCTGAATATGCTTGTGCATTCTATGTGTGATATATATATATATATATATATATATATATATAAAGAGAGAGAAAGAATGTATGTGTGATATATATATATATATATATATATATATGTATGTTTGCTATATAAGGGATATATATGTGGCTATATATAGAGGATATATACATGTGCGCTCTCTCTCTCTCTCGAAGAGATATATGTGTGCTGTAGGTATATGTGTATATAGATATAGATATAGATATATATGTGATATATATATACATATACATACATATATATGTATATGTTTATATATATCTATATATCTATATATATGTATATATAGTTTCTCTCATTAGAAAACCCTTTGAGTTTAGGGATTGGGTCATCCTTTTGTCTTTGTTATTTCTACTGTCTAAACACACTGCCTGACTTTAGGCCCTAGGTAAATGCTCATTTCTTGATTGATGGATGCTTGCATAAGGGAAGCTCAGGAAGGTCCATCTAAGCTGGAAAAGACTTTGAATTGATGCAGTATTGGCTACGATTACCACTGGAAAACAAGGCTAACTCAATTCAGTGAGGCTCTACCAGATAGTTGGCCACCAGGGATGAACGTTTGGGACATTGATGCAAGTACCTACCCATATGAAGTCAGACATTCCTAATCACATGTACCCTACCCACGCCATTTTATTTACTTTTGTTAGTAATCAACTAGACTGGATGATGATGATACTCTTGTTCCCTGTCCTGTTGGTTACAGATGTGTGTTTTAGAGCTGGAGGAGCACCAGTGAGAACTGCAAAAATGCTATAATTACCTTAAAAGAATATCACCCCCTTGCTCCTCGATATCTTCCCTCCCCAGATGGCAGGATCACTCTAAACCCTAGACTTATTTAAGGACAGTTCAACTTTCCATTAGATTTTAATTTCGTCTGATCAAAAGAACAATGTGAATGGCTTCCAAAATTGGGTGAAAGGGTTTTGAAAAATAGCTCCTGTTGTTTTTAATTTTAACCCATAAGAAGAAGGAGGCTGGGAGTCGTATGAGTTGGATGTGATAAAACACCATCTCTACTGCCACTCCTGAATGTTTATTTCTTCCCATCACAGAGATAGCCTAAGCAATCTATAGTATAATTGTATTCTGCCACTGAGCTATCATGAATTCCATAATGCAGAAAGAAGCTCCAAATGCTTAATGTAGTCATTAGCTGTGCAGTCTAGTAGAAATTCATAGATATCACGGAGGGCTGAAAAGAAGCTATTTTTTTTAAACTGAGACAAATAACAGAACATCTGCAGCAGTCCTCCAGGAGACCCTTTATTTTTTCTTTCAAAGAGAGCAGCTGAGAGATTAGTGTTGGATTGAACAGACAGTCATGGAGGAAGGGGATTCAAAGGAAATGATCTAATAATCTTAGGGCAAAATAGTTGCACATCTTCTGTTGAAGGCTAGAAGGGAAGGAGGTACTCCATTCAAAAAGGAAACCAGAACCATAAGATGGAAAAAGCCCTTTAATAGCTGGAGTGGGAACCAGAGCAGATATGAAGGTACAATTTCAGAGACAGCATGGTTACTGCCACATCTATTAAAAGGGTACAAAGTCTCCTAAGAAAGAGGAGGATCTTATTTGGAGGAAGAAAGGGAAAGTGAATCTGAAACCAAAGACACTGTTTTTGTTTGTTTGTTTTTACTATAGCTTTTTATTGACAAAATATTTGCATGGGCAATTTTTCAACATTGACCCTTGCAAAAACTTCTTTCCAGCTTTTTCCCTCCTTTCCTTCACCCCCTCCACTAGATGGCAGGTAATCCCATACATGTTAAGCATGTTAAAGTATATGTTAAATACAATATATGAATACATATTTATGCAGTTATCTTACTGCTCAAGAAAGATTGGATTTAGAAAGAAGGTAAAAATAACCTGGAAAGAAAAAATTGCAAGCAAACAACAGAGTGCAAATGCTATATTGTGGTCCACATTCGTTTCCCAGTGTTCTTTCACTGGGTATAGCTGGTTCTGTTCATTACTGATTAATTTGAACTGATTTGGATCCTCTCATTGTTGAAGATGGTCACATCCATCAGAATTGAGACACTAGTTTTAAAAAGACACTCTTCTTGTGAACTTGAAGATGTATGTTATTCTGAGGCAGCATTTAATGTCATAAATCCAGCATTGGAGTTGGAATCAGGAAGAATCAGATTCAATTACTGCCTCAGAGTAGCTGTATGACCCTGGGCAAGAGACTTAATTTTTCTGTGACTCAGTTTCCTCATCTATAAAAGGAAGTTAGGTGACATGGTCTCCAAAGTCCCTTCTAGCTCTTAATCTATGCTTTTTTGAATGGAAATGTGGTATATTGTGAAGGGTGTCTAGATCAGAGTCAGAAGACTTGACTTTCAAATTCTGTCTCTGCTGTTTTACTATTTGTGTGATCTTGGGGGAGTCATTTTCCTTTTCTGGGCCTCAGTTTTCTCCTTTACACATTGAAGAGGTTGGTTTTGATGACTTCCTAGGCTCCTTAGATCTATGACCATAAGCATTTTAATAGAAGAAGATTTTATAATTAATGAATGACTTTATTAGACTTAACACAATTAAACCCATCTAAAAATAAAGTGGCTACCTCGGGAGTCAGTGGGTTGCTTTTCACCAGAGGTCTGAGTGGAGGCCATCCCTGTTGCTAGGGATGTGATAGACATCATTCCAGTTCCTCTCCAGGCTGGATAAGAAGTCCTCCAATTCTGTGATTTGGGAAATTTGTGAAAAGAGTAGGGAGGCCTGAAGCCCTAGGAATTCTACTTCAAGACATGTCAGGGAAAGAGGCCCAAGTGAGTAGGTGCTGGGCCACAGACAAGTGTTTCTCCTCAGAAATTATTAAATCACTTTGAACTGGCAGGGGTAAATAGGTGAAGAACATTAAATCGTCATCCACTCCCTCTTCTTCCATGCTTTGTGGGAATAAAGATTAGAGTCTCTGGCCTTTGAGACATTATCACGGACTGTGTTGGGATTGGAGTCAGGGCCTGGGTTCAAGTTTGGCATCTGCTACCTATGTGGCTTTCCGTAAGTCTCTTTCTGATCCTTTGCCTACATTTCTTGATCTGGACCAGGTGATGTGTGAGTTTCCAGCATGCTCTAAGCTCTGGGGTTCTCAGGTTATTTTATCCCACAGACCTGAGTGTGTGAAAGCTTTGGGGTGTCCCAGAGACCAGAGCGGTTAATCCAGTACGAGGGAGAAGCTAGGTCTAAGATCTACCTCTTGGGTTGTCCTCTATTCTGCTCAGTCCATCTCACTTCCCAGAGGAAGGCCCTCAGAACTTTATTTTTATTCCATTTCCCCAGATCTCTTGGGATTCACTTCTCCTGGCAAAGAGGTTGCCCTTATTCTTATGGGAATGCCCCTTGGCAGCCAATGGAAATATTTTCAGGGAGGAAAACAGATGCCTTAGGGCAATGATGGTGCCTGTGTGCACTTCCCTTTGCCAGAAATTAATGAATTTCCACTTAGGACTTTTTCTTGTGCATTTTTGATACACCCCCAAGGCAGGACCAGATTGGAAACTCTTCCAGTAGATGTGGGCTCATGCAGATGGTCTCTGCCTCTGGGAGGATGTGGCGGACAGGGTGGGTACTGAATCTTGAAAGAACATGCCTTGCTGCATTCCCCCTTTATCTCAATGTTCTTTGTGTATGCTTGCAGTCTTGCCTTCTCATTCTGTTCCTAAGCATGATAGGTGTGCAGATGTAGCATCCCAAACCACCCTGCCTCTTTTCCAGACTGCTAGATCTCATGGTGATATTTCCTGATCTCCAAGTGTTGAGGTTCAAAAGGAGACCACAAAAGGTTGGGGTCCCAGTCTCAAAAGAATGTGTGGGCTTGAACTTGTTTCCAAGTCAAGGGGCAAAGTTGATTCTAATTGTAACATTAGTTGAAGTGGGATGAGTTCTAAAAGGATTTTAGCAGACAATCAGGAGCAAGGAGACAAATTATAGGAAAAGACAGAGATCTGGTTCTTCCTGTCACTGGTAGGCTAATTTTATGGCCAAGAGATAGAATTGAAGAGAGGTCTGGTGGGCCTCCCACCATTTGTCCCTGTTATCACGGACCAACGGATTGTTATCTGGCAGCCAGCTTCTCTGTGGAACTAGGCATTGCGAAGGCCTGGTGGCCTTTTCTCCTAGAAGTTGGATCGCATCAACAGCCCCTGTTGCCAGTTGAAATTCTCTGTTCATTTAACCCTGTATTGCCTTGTGCTGTCTTTTATGGCCTTTATTATTTGAGTTGTTGACTAACTGTTCATATATAAATATATGAATATATATTCATATATGTCTCTGAATAGATGATGGACTCCTTAGGGATGGGGACATTAGTTTAGGGGTTTCCACTTGATATCAAGGCTCAATGAACATTTATGGGATTTTTCATTTTAGTAGAAAAGGGTGAACAGTGATCTGTAGTGGTGTTCACAGTCTGACTCTTTTGTGTAGGAACTGGAGGAAAGGGGCATAAATAAGTTTTGTACTTTTTACCTAGCTAGGAGGGGCTATACTTAATGATGTGATCAGGGTAGCAAATTCACAATGGCCCTACCTAGTGACCCAGGATCTCATAGTTTAGCACATGTTGGGAGTGGTTTTGACCCCACAGCATCCATTCTCACTTTAGAAGAAAAAGACATAGACCTTAAAGCTCTGCTTCAAGTTCGTTCCTAGAAAGCAGGGACCATGGCTTACTGTGATCTACTCATGGCTTAGTAAAATGTTCCTAAGGCATGATATTTGGTTGAGTTCTGTTACAAAACAAGTTAAACACAGCTTTGGATCTAAGGGGGCTTCTGACCCAAGGCAGTGAATTGAAGAAACTGGCTAAACTCGGGAAAGAACCTTTGGTTTGGCAACAGAGGAGCTGACTTTGAATCCTGACTGAGCAAGTCAATTAATCTCTCTACATCTCAGTGCCCTCAAAGGTAAAAATGGTGGAGCTGGACTGGCTGGTGTCTGAGATCTCTTGTAGTTCTAAGTCTAAGAAGTAGCAAAGGAGAGTGGGTAAAGTGCTAGATTTAGATTCGGGAAAACATGGGTTTATACCTTACCTCTGAGCTTAGTAACTGTGAACCAGGCAGAATTGCTTAGAGTGGCTGAGCTTCAGGCAATCCCCTAGGATTGTCACAAACTAGTTATGTTCCTATACCAAAAATCTCACATTGGAATCCAATGTAACTGCC
Source organism: Sminthopsis crassicaudata (assembly GCF_048593235.1). NCBI lineage: Eukaryota > Metazoa > Chordata > Mammalia > Dasyuromorphia > Dasyuridae > Sminthopsis > Sminthopsis crassicaudata. Next base: position 32,952,913 of record NC_133623.1, read on the forward strand.
CTCTTTTGGGGAAAATACAAGAAAAAAGGAGTAAGTTTTCACAGAGCATGTTCTTTATCAGATCACATCTTCTCAGCCTTATAGCTGACTGGGGAGATAGGAGAACCTAAGATCCGGTTATGTAGATGTTTTTTACCGACTTCTCTTAACATGATAGAAAAACGTGCAGTCTTAAAGGATCTCCTCAAGCAACATTTGCCCCATGAGTACATAGGCCACGTGTGAATAGAAAATGAGAAGGATGAGACGTGACATTTGGCCAGTGTGCATGCATATGGCCATAGGCATAAAATAATAAAACAATCTCCAGGTTTGGGGCACATTGGGCGGATCCTCTTTGAAGGAATTCTGGAGAGACTTGGATCGGAAGCATACGTCATGGGCAACATGTTCAGCACGTGTAGTGGCTATAACTACCTGTGAGAGATCCTTCCCATTCAGCCTTGGCTCCTGGAGCATCTTGGTTTTGTTTTCTGTGCTTTCTTTAGGATGAACTAAGACTGAATTTCCGCCTCTGAGGTATTCTGTAGTCATGTGACCATGCTGTCTTGGCTAATGCCTCTTTGGTGTAAAGGGAACTGCAGACAGACCCTGGAAGACTTGCATTTCCGTTGTCTCTGAGCTCATGCAAGCGCCTGTCACAGTTGGCCCAAGTCATAATGTTCTATTCTACTATCTCTTTCTTCCATATTCTTTCTGTCTGGGGTTGTTATAATTTTCTTCAAAGGAATAAATATAAATTTGTGCACAGAAAAATGAGAAAAATCATTAGGTTATAAAAAACACCAAGGGACAATGAGATAAGATGGTAAAATTGGGATGGCATTGTCTTCCCTTAGCTGCTACTGCTTCGTACCTCCAGAAAAATCTGGCTTTACAGAAATAAAGTGAACAAGTGAAAACTGAGGGTCCTGGAAATACTTGGATACTTTCCTAGGGGAGGGGACAAATGTTCTGGTAGGTCAATTTGTGAAAGATACTGTTGTTGTGTATTGAACGGAGGAGGGTTCCTTGTCAAATATGTTATTGAGCAAAACTCGATGTTTTTGAAATCTCCATAATCACCTCTGTGGAAGTTTATGACGGCAAAGCGATTAGTGTCAGTATTCCCATAAATAGCAATGCTAATAGAAACTTGTTATTGTATAGTAGATATGGCAGTATTGGGACCATAGCAGTAAGAAGGCATTTCTCAGCCCACTTTCATAGACTCACAAAAATGATGGAATCGCAGAGTTGGCAGGGACTTAGAAGGCCTGATAGACCAACCCTGGCCTAATCAGGAATTTCTGTTAAGACATACTGACAAGTGTTCATCTAAACCAGAGTGTAGCACTCCCCAATGTGGCCAACCAAATTAAAATGCAATTGGGAAATTGCTCACACAATAAATAAAAATTTACTAGAATATAGATAATGCTAGTGTGTGATTTTCTAAGTTAATGTGCAGGCATCCTTACATAGTTTAGTGGCCATCATTTCCATCTGAGTTTGACACCATTGCTCTGGATTTTGAAGAACTCCAATGAGAGGAAAGCTACCTTAGCCCAAGGCAGGCCGTGCCATTTGGGGATTGGTCTAGATAGGAATTTCTCTCCTATGGGGCCTATAAGTCTAATCCCTTTTTCATCCCCAGTTTCTTCCATTGCTCTTATTTTTACCTGGTCTCAAATATCTCAGTTCCAGAAACAGAGGCTTAGAGCTTTTTCTCCAGCTGTCCCCTGTGCTGGAATGCTCTCTTTCCTTCCTACTGACTTTTCTGACTTCTTTTAAGTTCCAAGTATAATTCCAATTTGTGCAGGAAGCCTTCCCCAAATCAATCTCTCTCAATCTCTCTCAATCTCTCTCTCTCTCAATCTCTCTCAATCTCTCTCTCTCTCAATCTCTCTCTCTCAATCTCTCTTTTTGCTGAGGCAATTGGGGTTAAGTGACTTGCTCAAGGTCATGCAGCCAGGAACTGTTAAGAATCTGAGACCTCCTGACTTCAGGGCTGCTGCTCTATCCACTGTGCCATCTAGCTGCCTCTCCTCTGTCTTTTGAATGACATAATCTTTTATATTTATTCACATACCTCTGGAATTTATTGTGTTATGTGATTTAAGATGGTCAAAGTCAGGGATCCTTACCACTTTTTGTCTTTGAGCATCTGCTGAAGCCTGTAGACACCTTATGATAATGTTTGCAAATATTTGAAGGAAATTTTGAATTTTAGTTAGAAGTTAGTGAAAATAAAGATGTAATTTATTTGCACTCAAGTTCATGAACTCCTTGAAATTTATTTGCAGATTCCTTGGATTCCTAGTTGAGAACACCTATTCTAAGCCTATTTTTAAAAAATTGATTTTAACTTTTTCCACCACTTTTTGTCAGATAGGAAGTGATTATTCCCGATAATTAGTATCCTTGTTGGGGCAGCTAGTTGGGCAGACACTTCCTGGCTGTGTGACCTTGGGCAAGTCACTTAACCCCAATTGCTTTAGAAACAAAAAACAAACAAACAAACAAACAAACAAAAAAACTTAGGATGTTATCTTGGATTGTTGCTGAGTTTTGTTTACCTCATTCATTCTGTAGATAAATTTTTCTTTTTCTTTAACCAGTGATAATTCTTTTTTTCCTCAGTTTTTTTCCAAATACATGTAAAGATGATTTTCAGTGTTCATTATTATTCGACTTTGTGTTGTTAATATTTCTGCTTTCTTCCCTTACTTCTCCTCTCCTTAAGATATCAAACAATAGGATTTAGATTAAACATGTTCAATCCTTTTAAAAATATTTCCAAATTTGTCATGTTCTGCAAAAAAAAAAAACAAAAGAGAAAAAATACAAGAAAAAAAAGGAAAAAAAGGTGAAGATACTATGCTTTGATCCATATTTAGTCTCCATATTCTTTCTCTAGATATGGATGGCATTTTTAAAAAACTACATTTCTGAGAAGAGCCATATCTATTGCAATTGATTATCACATAATCTTGTTACTATGTACAATATTCTCCTGGTTCTGCTCACTTCATTCAGCATCAGTTCATTGAAGTCTTTCCAGGCTTTCCTGAAATCAACCTGCTCAGATGATTGCTTCTTTATAGTGCAATCTGAGATCTGGCAACCCCTTTGTTTGTGTGTTTGCCATTATTTTCTTTGAAATTCCTGAATACTTATTTCTTCATTTGAATTTTATTATCTATTTATTTGAGTCTAATTCTATAAAGCAATCCTCTAGTAGTTTGGTTTACTACTTGTGTAACTTTGGACTAGTCAGTTAAGCCCTTTGGACTTCATATTTCTTCAGCTGCAAAATGGAAGTAAAGAGTATGTACTAGATGACTTTGAAGGTCTCTTCCAGTTCTGCATTTATAATATTTTGAGCTAATGAACCACTTTCTTTCTAATTGATTTGTCTAGATCTGAAAGAGGTCCATTGAGATCTCTAACAATTACTGTTTTGCTATCAACTTATCTTTGCAGTTCAATTAACTTTTCATTTATACACTTAGCTACTAAGCCAATTTGTGGAAATAAATTTCATATTGATATTGTTTGATTATCTGTAGTGTTTTAAGCATAATGTCTCTCTGCTTATTTTTTTTAGCTATGTATGTTTTTTTATTTTGTCTAAGATCATGATTTCCATCCTCTGGATTTTTTAGTCTGCTGAGACATAATACATTTCACACTGTCTCCCCATTTTAACTCTCTGAATCCTTAGGTATATTTAGTATAAACAACATACAGTTGGATTTGGCTTTCTGATCTCTTCAGCTACTCTGTATTGCATATTCATGGTTGCAATTAGAAAAGCTGAACCTGTGGTTTCATTCAAAATGAAATCACTTTCCATGTGAGGAAACTCCCACTACAAATGTTGGTCAGTGCTTTCTCTGTAACTTTTAATCTGAGAGAGCCACCTAGGACACTGAGAGGTTAATTGGCTTGCCTAGAATCTGTCAGTATGTGTCAGAGGTGTCTGAAACCCAGGCCTTCCTGGTTTTGAGGATGATTCTCTAATCCATATACTAGACTACTTGTTCCGGTTGTGATTATTAGGTTTCTTTTTCTCCTTATCATATCCTATTATAATAAATACCTTCTCTTTCTTCCTACCTCCTTTCTTACAAAGAAAAAGATGGTGGAGAAATTAAATCAATACCAATACTCTATTTGGAACTGTCTGAACTCAAATTTTTTTCTTCCTCTTTTTCAGCTAGCCCAGACCTAGACCACTAGGTCTTCTTCTCTCCTTTTCTCTCTCCTTCTCTTTATTTCCATCTCTTCTCTCCACTTTTATACTTTTTATTTAATTAACCCCATTTAATCTTAGTTTTGTTTTGCTTGTCACTCTTTCCTCCCCAACTTTACTCTTTTTCTTGAAACTCCTAGACAAATAATGTTAACCATCCCTCTTCTGTCTTCGACTTGTAAATGTGATTTTTTTAACCTATGTATAAGACTTTACATTTATCTCAATTTCATTTCATCTGATTAGATTCTCTTCCATCTTCTCACCTGTCAAGATATTTTTGAGCCTTACTCTGTACACCAGTGTGTTAGCTGTTTTATGTTGTCTGAAAATTTGATCAGGGTCCACTGATTCTTTATTCAAATCATTGATTTAATTTTCTAGTTTAAAGGAATGAATTTCTTGGAAGAGGAGACTTGGGGAGATAGAATGGCTCTCTTTAGATATTTGAAGCACTCTCCTGTGGAAGAGGAATTTTGCTGGTTATGTGGTGTTCCAGACTGAGATCCAGGGGATGAATATTATAGGAAGACCACTTTTTATTCAGTATAAAGAAGAGAATTATCTGACAGTGAAATAAGCAACTTGCTGAGATAATTGGCTCCCCATCATCAAAATTATTCATTCAGAGGCTTGATGGTGTTCTCTGGGGAGAGTATAGACGAAGGGATTCTTTCTGTTTGGGTTGGGAGGGTGCAATCTCAGAGGTCATCTGGTCTTTTTCATCTCTGTACCTCATCTGGATGTCTTCAGTTCTTAACTGAGGGAGAGGAATCTTTCATGGTACAGAAAAAATGGCATGGGATTTTTATTTGAGAGGTCCTCAGTTCGAATTTTGGCTGTCATTTAGCGCATGTAAAATCTTGAGTAATACTCTCTCTAAGCCTTAGTTTACTCATCTGCAAAATGAAGGAATTACACTGGATGAGTTTTCTAAGGGCCATTTATGCTTTATATCAATATTTCTATAAACATGTCATAAGTCAACAACACATTCCCATTTCTGTATAGTTTTAGGCTTTACAAAATACTTTATTAACAACTCTGTAAAGTAGGTATTATTATTATTATTAACTCCTCATTCAACAGTGAAGAGGTTGAGACTTTTTCTAGATCATAGGACTGGGAAGCTAGGACTCTCATCAAGGTCTTCTGACTCACAAATATAGTGTACTATCTTTTATGTGCTTCTGCAACAATAGGTAAGTCTAGTGGTTTGTTTTGGTGTCTTCCTGCAGGAAAGTTCCAACACTGTGAATCAAATTAACCCCCTGTCAACTTCTTTGAAACCTCTTAGTATTGATGGGATGGCTCTGAGGACTTTGGCAAAACAATGAAGAGGGGATGCATTTCCTGTCTCTCCAGAGCCTGGGATCCACCATCCTGCCCAATGAAGTCAGCTTAATTTTTTTTCTCCTATTTCACAGAATTTTCTTCCCCCTACATGTTTTATTACATTAAGAAGAACTAGAAATACCTACTTTCCTATTTCACATGGCAAGAATGCTTTTGTTGATACGTCTTGTCCTCTTTTCCTAGGAAAATCTCAACGTCTGTACCATTTGGCTATCCACAGCTTTTATTTGTATCCCCAAAGCCATCTGTTAGAACACAAGTGATTAGTGATATCTGCCAGTGTTGGAGCTTTCTGTGAGGAGGAAAAGTGAGAGAACCACGGTTTCCTTTGTAGTCCAACGCACTAGCTTTCTGGTAATCAATTAAAGATTTGCTTTTTGCTGCTATGTATACATGTATGGGAGAAGTGGGGGGAGGAATAGGGCTATGAAGAAAACCTCTAGCTTTTTCCTAGTCTATACTAGGAGAATCCCATCCAACCAGAAGAGATCCAGCTGGAGAGTTATCGTAAGGGGCCACAGAAGAAGGCCAGACATGTGATTTCCTGGCCGATAGGCCTGGGGATCTGGCATTTGCTTTTTCCCACTGACAAAATAGCTAATGTCCTTGAACTCCTGACATTTGAGATGTCGTACTATTGATAATGTCATACTATTGGGAAAATTCCATCTTCTTTCTGGATTGCCTTAGTTCTTTCTTGTGAAAAAATAAATAAATAAGAGAACCGGACAAGATCTCAAAGAGTTACTTCTGAATGAGATGTTATATGATTCTTTGAATATTTAAGATTTAAGGATTTCAAGTCACCAACATGCCTTGTTATTTCCCTAGCAACTCTAATAATTGGTAAAAAAAAATCTAGATTGTCAAACTGCCAGGGACCTTGGACATCACCTTGCTCAATACCCTCATTTTACAGAAAAGGAAACTAAGGCCCAGAAATGACTAGTTCAGGATTATGTAGCAAGTTAGTGACCAAATTAGATTAAGAATCCAGATTTTTTGTCTTTCAGTCCTATGTTCTTTCCACTTAATAAAAGATTTGGAGGGAGGGGAGGTTGGCAATAAAATCAACAGAGGTATAAAAGAAACTACCATCGTGATTTCTCCACCCTTTCCATTCCATCTAACCTATTAGCAGTTTCTAAAACTTTTTTTTAAAGGAAATATGGTAGGATGAGCAGGGGAGAGAAAGGAACAAGACCCAGAGGACAGTTTAGGGAGAAGCTTTGAAAAGAATGACATCTATTAAAAAATGAGATGAAAAGCCTAGAAAAAGCGAATAAGTGTTCCCTTCCTGTTAAGTTATGGGTTTCTCTCTGCTACTTCCTTGAACCCTAGTTGGATTAACAAATAGAGAGTTGGAAATGAGATCTAAGTGTTGGGGTAGGCTGGTACTTGTTTTCTAATGTGAAAAGCTATTCACATGGTTTCCTTTTTCTTTGGACATGGGTTAGATTCACTGGATAATAGGCAATCATAACTGTACCAGCTACAATCTAATCTATGGATATTCATAGAATCATGTATTTAGAGTAGAAGGGATGCAAGAAATCATTGAGCCCAGCTCCTCATTTTCTAAGTGGGGAAGCTGAAGGCTAATTTAGTGCTCTCTTCACTATGTTACTTCCTTTCCCTTCTCATGGTTCAGTCCAAAATATCCCTTTGTGGCACTGATTTTTGCCATGAGTCCCTTGGGAAGCTGAGATTTTAAAGTGGTTTGGTTGTTTAAATCAGAGTTTCTAAAATTTCTTCCTTTCACCACCCTTTTCAGCAGAGAAATTTTTACGTGACTCTAGGTACATAAGTATAGAAATCAAACCTTTATTGAGAACAAACCATCATTTTGTGGCCTCCACATTCAGTTACCACCCAAAACCACAGTTAAGAAGCTGGGGTTTAAATGACTGCCTAGGCAGGCTTCTACACTTTTTCCACTCACAACCCCTTTTTATCCCAGAAATTTTTTATGGACATATAGATGTAGAAAATAGGTATGCAGATCAAACATTTACTGATAAGTAATTATAGGAAATTTAATTTAAAACAATTCTTTGGTATACAGATAATTTTACCATTAATTAGAGATGAAAACAAATTTTATTACTAATGAGATGGATGGGCTTGTTTGTTTTTACATATAGAATTATATTTGATACCTTTTACTATTGCCAAATTTTTGTGACCCCAACATTCACAACTGAATGTGGGGGGTCACTAAATTATGATTATCAGTAAATGTGTGATTTGTATGCCTATTTTATATACCTATATACCCAGAGTCATGTAAAAATTTCTGGGGCACAAAGGTTGTGAGTGGAAAAAGTTGAAGAAGCCTTGTTCTAGAGCAGCCATCCCTAGAACCCCAATCATCCGTGACCAGTTGTCTGATACTTTTCAATCTGCATCCTAGATTTTCCTCTGCTCTGCTTCCTGTGTGTTAGGAATATGATTTGTTATCAGTACTAGGGATTATGAAACCTAGTTTTACATATCAAGCTCTTGGATCCTAAATATGCTTTATATGTAAAATGGCATGGACAATCAATGAAAAATTGTCTTAGGTGGCTGTGGTGGGAAAGAAGACCTGTGAACTGGGACAACATTTAAAACCTGGTCAGAAACTGAAATGGTGAAATCAATTCTCCTTTCGTCTCTCCTGAAGATGTCTTCATTTATAAGCTCAGACTTTAAAACTGATTGTACAGTGCCCCAAATTATCTCTGAACTCTGGTTACTTCTGTAAGAAAAGAGTGCCAATTGACAGGGTCTTAGACTTAGAGCTGGAAAGGATCTTGGAGGTAATCTGGACCAATCCCTTTATTTATCAAATGAGGGAAACTGAGGCCCACATAGAACAAGAGACTTGACCATGGTAATAAGTTACAAAGCTAAGATGTGAATTCCAGTCTTGTGACACCAAATCTAGTTCTCTTTTTGTCATGGCCAGTGCCTCAAAATTCACTTCAACTAATATAAAACAATTATTGGTAATCAGAAGATGGTGTCATGATTATGTGGTGGTGATAGGAATTGGGTACCTTCCACAATGGAAGTAAGATATTCCTTTGGTTACTGGGTGGAGTTTTCCAGAAGATTAGGGACATAGACCCCACTTCTTTGACCCAGAAAAGCACTTGTTACATGAAAATATTTGAATTGAGCCAGCAGTCCATGCCTTAGAGGCATAGAGATTTGGCCCCTTCTGTGTATTTTGAAGTTATGTTTTAGGGGTTGAATAGGGAACCAATAAGAAGGAAGCTGGAAATTCATTTCCTTTTTTTCTTGTTAATTGTGGCCAAGACATTATCCTTCTCACCCATTGAAAAAGCTCTAGAGAAGTCATACTTGTTGAGTAGGAAAAAGGGAGATCCAGGGATGAAAGGTGATACTATCACTTTTGGAATAATATCCACTCAAAGCAAGGTCAGACCAAGGATTTCAGTCCCTTTGCCAATACCATCTGTATCATGGCCCTAGGAAGCTATTGCTCATCCCCGCTTTACCTTGTTCTTCATAAGTGATCTGTCACGTCAAGTGCTTCGTTAAAAGCAGTGGAAATTGTGAAGCATTCATGTTTTCCTGACTACTTTGCCACATTAACACATCCTTCCCTTTTCAGGAGATGATAGTGCCAATCACTGTGATGGGCTGAAAGACACCATTCATTGTTAATTAATTATTACTTGTCAACTCAAAGACTTTGTTGAACTAAGAACATTCATTCAGGTTGTACATTTCCACCTTAAAAAATCAACAATGTCATTTAGAGGATACTAGACACCCTTAATTATCAAAGTGTATGACATCTTTTCATCCCTTATTCTGGAAGTAAGTATTTCTACTGATAATTAATATTATAATTGAATGAATCCACTAGAGGTGCTCAATGTGTGCTATTTTCTCCCTTTTTAAGTGTTTGTTGAACGAATGAATGAATGAGTAATGTCGGGGTAGAGGAAGGAGGAGATGCCCTTTGGCCTCAAGCTGTATGAACATTTAAAAGGGATTTTGAAAAGTAACAAACTTGAAAAGGAAAACCTGCTGCTCTTTGGGTTCACTAGAAGCTGTCAAAAAGAGAAGTGTGACCTCCCCAAGTGGGATCTGTTGGCCAAAGTCTCTATCTTAATAGCTTTTTTTGCTCCTGTAAGACTTAAAAATCCATTTGAAAATAATGTCCCTCCCTTTTGACTGTTAAAACCTCTTGAGACTGATACACTTTGTGTAGATGGACTTCATTTTATGGAATCACAGCGGTTCTGAGAAGTTGTGTATGATTTTAAGATTTGTAAATTAAGTCATATTAGGAATACATTGAGGAGTTTTCTAGTTTGGGATTTAGAGCATGAAAAGGACCATGGAGATTATCTTGCCTAGCATTTTAAATTTTCTGATTTCTATGGTAGCCAGTAAAATAGTAGGGGCTCTCTGGCATTGAATCCTACGCCCGATTTCTACAGAATGGGCAAGGCAGGAAAGTAAATCTCTGTGGTTCTCTGGAGGTCATCTAACTGTTCCACAGAGCCCTCTTTCACCTCTCCTTGCCCCCTTCCCAATGAATAGCTAGGAAGGGAACAGAAAACCAGCCTGAAGACTTTTTCATCAGTTTTAATTTGATGATGTCATTATATGAGCAGTTATATAGACTTGTTTATGATAGTGATGAGAGGATGGGTCACCGTTATTATTATTATTTTTTTTTTTGGTCATTTAACCTTTTGGTAGTTAAAATTCCACATAGATTGTCTTTAAGTTCACTTTCCAGGCTTATGTCCCTTTATTTTCCTCCACGGCTTCATGTTTCAGCTTAAACTCTAATTCTTACTTTCTCCTAAGCATCCTTTGGGCTTTTATGCATTCAATTCTTGTCTAGATGGGTTCTTCTACCACCTTCAGCTATGCAAATCCTATCTGGCTTGAGATGAGAAATAGAGGCTTGAATTTCATTCCAAGCTCTGGCATCAACTGCTTGTATCATCTGGGCATGTTCCTTCCTTTCTGGATCTTAGTATTCTTATGTGGAAAATAAGGTTACACTGGATTAGCCACAGGTTAGATTGTCTGTGGCTCACGGTTCATGAATGCTTTGGTTGTGAGTGAGAGGAGGGATTGTAAAACATGGAGTCAGTGCAGTTATTATTGTCATATTGTGCTTTCTTTGGCTTTAACAGCTATTATGGGAACTTCTTAAGGGTAGGAACATTTTTTCACTATTCTTGTGTATACCTCGCACCTAGCAGAGAGCCTGGTACACAGTAGCTACTTAATAAATGCTTATTGAACCAAATCAAAGCATTTGTTGCTTTATGCAATCCAGTTAGTATGTTCTTGAAAACTTTTTTTTTTTTTTTGGCAAATGGAGAAGTTGTTCTTTAGAGGTACTGTTTAGTGAATCTTTTAATAAAGTGAATAATGGCTACTTTGGGTTTTTAAGTTTGGAATTTAGGATACTGGATATTGATAGCAGAGCATATCTTTATAGATGGATTGTCTAATGGATTGTTTTGATATTTTATAGCATTAAAATTTAAGTCATGCATTACTTCCTATGCTCTGTGATTCAGCTAAACTGACCTGTTACTCATATATATTACTTGATTGTCTATCTCCACGCTTTTCTATTGGCTGTCTCCTCTGCATGCAACGTAGTCTCATCTCACCCTCATCTCTTAAAATCTGTCATTTCCAACCAAACTCTTCCAAAATGTGAAGAGACATTTTCTAAATGACACCTTTATTTACCTCCTGTCCCATGCTGCTGTTTTAGTTTTCTTTCTATTTTGTATTTGTGCATGTTGTGTCCTTTGATCAGATGTAAGCCCCTTGAGGGCAGGGACTTTTGTATTTGTATCCTTGGCACCTAGTTCAGTACCTGGTATATCATAGGTACTTGATGAATGCTAATCAAAGTTAGCAACCTCACTGTGATCTCACTGTTCTCCTTGTTATGTCTGTGTTTGGATGAACTTTGACTGAAGTTCTTCACTATTGCTCCATTATGGGATGGAGGTTCCCTTTGTCCCAAGGACCAGGCTAGCTATTTAAAGAGAAGTTCATTACCAGCTTGGGGAAATGATGGACTCTATCATTTTCCTTAACCATGTAAGTGTCATTTTTTATTATTGTTGCTTTTGTTATCTTTGTTATTATTCAGGTCTATGCAGAAAACACTGAGATTTACCAAATAATTTTGTAAGAGAAGTCAGACAGATGAAAAGCCAAAGAATGTTGTAAGAAATGGGTAGAATTCAGAAACAAGGGGAACTAGAGGAAAAGTAGTAAAACAGTAGCTGGAGGTGTTAACTTGAGTTCAGTTCTTCTGCACCTTTAATAAAATCTACCCTTAACTCACAGCCATTCTTCCATTAAAGCTATTGATGAACATTCAGGGAGAAAACAAGACCAGGTATCAAGAATTGGGCTTCTTAATGCTAGTTCCCTTGACCTTGTGGCAAAGAGAGCCATCTATACCCAGAGAGAGGACAGTGGGAACTGAATGTGGACCACAACATAGCATTTTCACTCTTTGTGGTTGTTTGCTTGAATTTTGTTTTCTTACTCATTTTCTTTCCTTTTTGATCTGATTTTTCTTGTGTAGCAAGAGAATTGTATAAATGTTTATACATATTGGATTTAATATATATTTTAATATGTATAACATATATTGGCTTGCTTGCCATCTAGGGGAGGGGGTGGGGGGGGAAAGAGAGGAAAATCTGAAACACAAGGCTATGCAAGAGTCAATGTTGAAAAATTATCCGTGCATAAAGCAGCCTGCTTCAGCCCTCTGGACGAATGATTGATCATTGCATTTTATCAGAGTTTTCAGTTTTTCATAATTGTTTTTTAATAATGATAATGATAGGGCAGCTGGGTGGCACAGTGGATAGAGTACCAGCCCTGAAGTCAGGAGGATCTGAGTTCAAATCTGATCTCAGACACTTAACATTTCCTAGCTGTGTGATCCTGGGCAAGTCACTTAACCCCAATTGTCTCAGCAAAAAAAAAAAATAATGATAATGATGTTAATCATCAAAAAACCCAAACATCTCAATATTCCAAGAACAAAAAAAGAAGACGGTATATGAAACTGAATTTTTGATGGACTATTTGTATTTTAAAAGTACATATCAAAATTTAATATAATAGTGAAACTGCCTGGTTTGTGTCTCCTTTGGAATCTTTTTGTACTCTTCAGAGCAATTTTTGGAGATCATCTATGAAGGCACAGAAAGGTTACTCATCATGTCTGTGGAGCCAGCAAATGGAAACGTGTTAAGAAATTAGTTTCTTGAAGTATTGATCAATTAAAAGGAGTTTGGATGAAGCTGAAATGACTGGCTCAGTGAAAGCATTTTTTAGGTTTTGTAGTTTCCATTTTTGATCATATTACAGGCCATTCTATCAGCAAGAGTTGATTTTCCCCAGCCTTCTGTTTAATTTACACATGCAACTTCCTCATTGCTTGCCCATTCTATCCTGAGTGATGCTTGGGCATGTCTGTATAAATCAAAAACTTTGGCATCATCAATTGCCCATAAAATACAGGCTGCAACTTGCCTCGAAGTGGAGCCATGACAAATCTGAGTCAGTTTGGCCATTTGCTATTTGCTGTGTTAAATTATTGGGAATGCCGACATTATGTCTGGGTGTCTGTAAGGTCATTCCTTGTGAGGTATGAAATCATTATACAAATCTGAAAGTATAGTGTGGAGATTGCTTGTGTCCTTTGAGAAGGAGCCATTGCTAGGAATAAATTATTTTTTTCAACCCGGCTGGGAGTAGAGGGACTTCACTGTTCATGGGTAGATGGAGAATAGGAGAGAGAGATTAGGAGTTTTTCCCACCTTCCCCCACTCAGCCTGATGTTGATTGATGAATCATTCGGATATTTCCTTAGGGACAGGGTTCACATTTCTAGTTTGACTGTTGTTTTTGTTTGAAAAACAGTGAAAGGACTGGTGCTTGTATATTGATATTGTGGAAAGGGCCTGACAAAGCTCTTACAGAAGGAACTTATATTCCTTTGAGGGTGAATGGGTGATGGAAAATTCAGTATAAATATATACAAAATAATCTTTGGGAAGAAGGGTATCAGCAATTAGGAGGACAAAAAGTGGCTTCTTCTAGGAGGTGGTGCTTGGGCTGAGCTCCAAAGAAAGCTAATGGGTGATTTTCTAAAGGGAAAGGAGGAGGGAAAGGAATAAACATTTATATAGTACCTACTATGTGCCATGGACTGCGCTAAAAACTTTTTACAAATATGATCTCATTAGATATAAGCTTCTATGACATGGCAATAAGGAGAGAGAGGAAGTAGGAGGGCAGTCTCTGAAGAGGTATAGAGATTAGAGATGGGGTATCATGGGGGAAGAACTGTAAGACCAGTTTGTTTGGGTTGCAGTGAGAGTCATCAACCGACATTTGAATTTAAGCCTGGAAAGTAGTCTGGAGCCAGGTTAGGAAGGGCTTTAAAAGCTAAAGGAATGTGCATTGTATGCCACAAAAAGGCCATTTTTTGTTATTGTTGCTTTTGTTATAACTGTTACTACTTGGGTCTATGCAGATATCATTGAAATATATGAATGACTTTGCAAAATCTATCAGTTAAATTGAAAGCCGATTAAAATTTCATTGTAGAGGCAAGAAGAGCCATTGGAGAGGAATGAAGAGTTTCTTGATCAGATCTGCACTTTAGGAATACCACTTGACAGCTATTTGGATGGTGTTCGGAGTGGACAAAGACCAGAGACGGACCAATTGGGAGGTTATTGCTATACCCCAGGTGAGAGGTGATGAAGAACTGAACTAGGAGGGAGGCCCTGTGTGAATAAAGGGAGGGATGGCTGAGCAAAAAGTTATGGAAGGAAATTTGCAAGACTATGAATGGGGGCTCCTCGAGGGCAGAGTCTGTTTTGGCTCTAGTGCCTAGTATTATGCCTGACACATGGTAGATATAGCATCAGTGCTTATTATTATATTGATTGGGGGAGGAGGAATGAGGCTAAGGGAAGAGCAAGAGTGGCCGATGATTCTGAACATGGCTCTCTGGAAGCACAGTGGCGCCTTTACCAGAAATGGGCAAGTTCAAAAGAGGAGAGAATTTTGGGAGAAAGATAGTGAATTCAGTTTTGATTATTTTGAGTTGGTGAGAAATAGGAGGCTTTGAAGGTGGTAATATTCTTTCTGCTCTCTCATGTGAGTCTCTGTCCAACCTGTGAGGTAGTTAGACTCATTTTGCTTATGAGAAAACAGAATAAAGGAGACTAAGAGCCAGAGATAGATTTTGAGCTCTGGCTTTCCTGGCTGCAAGTCCAGCATTTAAGCTAGTGTGGCAGGCTACCTCTCATAATGCTATTTTGATATTGGAGGGAGAGTCCCTAGAAAGCCCCGAGGAATGGGAGGGGGTCACTTCTCCAATATTTTCTAGCTTCCCTTCTATAATAAGCAGGTTGGGTTGTTATGGTCTAGGGAGAATGAGTCTGGTGCAAAATGAGCACAGGTTATGAGCAGTGGGTAATAAATTGCCTCTGAGGATTTGAGAGAAATGCAGTAAGATCAAAAAAGGATGAAATATGAAGTGTGTATCGAGCTGCTTTCACTGAGTTCTTGAGGCATGTCTTTCCTGCAGGAAAGCTTTCTATAAAGAAAATGGAGTCAGTGGTGAAGTCAGGGTTTGAGGGGAGCTATGTTAAGTTTTGGGGGAGATTCGAGAAGTCAGAAGAATGCTTATTTCACCAAAGCAGGCTGGTATTAAATCACTTTGAACTGTTAGATCTTATTATTCTTGGTAACTCGCCCTTTTGAAGTAGGAGAACAAAATCTCTATGGCCTCCAGGGGGATGATCGTCTGCCATTGTCTCTGTTTCTCAGTGAGCTGTTGACTTTTTTCTCAGATGGTTTCTGGCGTCCTATGAAAAGGACATTTAAACAAAAATTAGATGCATCCTCCCCTCTTCACCACCTTCCTCATTTCTCCTGGAATGACGAACTTATTCTTGAAACCAATCAGCAAAGTTATTCATGCTATTAATGGTTAGAGGTGAACAACTGGTAACCAGGGCTCCCATTGACCTATCCCAACAATCAGTTTGTTATTGGGAGACTGGAGAACTTCAGGACCACTTGTTCTTAAGTTCTGTTGCGGTATATTCTCTGCAGTCCTGAATGGCAAATCCTAGCAAGAAGGCGGCACCTAGAAATAATAAAGTATATTACTCATTACCAACTCATCTAACCTATCTTATTGGAAAAGCTTTTTCTTGGTGGCAGGAAAATGCCATTGTTTCCATTTCTGGGGTATCTAACAAAAAAAAACAGGCCCTAAATTTAAGTTTAGGATTCATTTCAAGAAGTTTTAATGAGTAAGGAATCCATTCTCTGCAAGAGGAGTTGCCCAGTAGTTAGACTGTTGGGTTTAGGGTCAAGAAGACCTGAATTCAATTTAAGCTTCAGACACTAATTGTTAGCCACTTAACTCCATTCCTCCTCAATTGTAAAATGAGGATAGTAATCTGGCCTACCATATTACTGTGATATTTGTAGAGCATTTAGCACAGTGTGTGGCATATAGTAGGTGCTTAATAAATATTTCCATCCTTTCTTTTGTGTCTAGATGCCAGGAATCCCATTCCAAACAGACCGCTAAGTTGTAAATTCTTTACTTCCAAAGAACAATTTGATTGCACAAACATTTCTTGAGCAGCTACTATGTGGTAAGCACTGTGGATAGAAAAAGCAAAAATCCTTACTTTTGAGGAACTGCATTATGTTGGGTAGAGCGCTATTCCTGCTCTACCCACATGCCAAAGGTAGGGGGATTTGGATTTTTTTAAAAGAGCAATCTGGAAAATTGAGTTCCAAATTGAAAAGTTAAGATGTAGTTATAATTATTTCACCTTTTTGTGTTACTTCCTGCCATTTAAGGTGATGTCTTAAGGTAATGGGGTTAGATGCCGACAAGAGAAAAAAAAAGGTCCATTTGCTTCCATATTGCACTTATTCTCGTCTTCCTCAGAAAGAGTTTAGAAGGATGAACTTGGTAAAGAAGTTTTGCATTCTAATTGTTTGTAGAGGTAACTTGTTCAAATGTCTCTTGCAGATTTCTCCTTCCTGGAGATGAAGAATTAAAGCAATCACACCATCAGGCATTTTTGCTTAATGATGTCATTGTTACCTTCTAGTTGCTTTTTAGTTGGATAGATTTGCATATAACAGTATGGAGGCTATATAAATTTATTCCAAAGCTTGGTGAGAGCTTTAAAGTAATTATACTACTTGCCTCTGTCCCTCTAGAGTTTTTCCTCATTGAACACCAATAGGAGTTAGTGGCTGCATTTTCCAGTCCTGGTCTCAAAAAAGGGGAAACCGGAAAGGAGAGAGACTCTGGAAAATTTCTGATGGAAGACTGTCTAAACTTTTATATTGCTTTTAGGAAGATATTTTCAACTTTTTTTTTGCTATTAAATTTAATACATAAGAGCAGGAAAAAGGAAGTTAAAGGACAGATGATTATTACATTAAGACTAACTGTAAAAGTTTGAATCGGTCCCTCCCTCCAAAAAAGAAAATGCTCCCTCCAAAGCAAGCAAGTCTGAGAAATTCTGCTGCTTCATCCTCACTGCTTCAAAGTCCCAGAGGAGGGAAGCGGTGAATTGGAGTGTTGACCTCAGAGATGAAACTCTCAAAGGAGACTAACACTATCAAATGTCATTGAGATAAATCGGGACCCCAGCTCTCAGTATCTTAAGTAGCTAGACTATTGATTAAAGAATCATGATAAATGAGTATAGGCTGTGAAAGAAATCAATACCATGAAACTTCAAAGTTAATCTTTTGGCTGGACTATTGGAACAGGAACACTGGAAAATAACACCCTAGAGAATGACTCATCTTGGGGTCTGATGGATGCCCAGAAGACTTGTAGATTCTCCTCAAAGTCGTTTTTAGGAATAAGTTTTAAAAAGTGGTGCGTCTGCATATATAACCATTCGAGTGGGTTGGGATGCCAAACTACAAGGATGTATTCAATTGTGCTCATCTAGCCAAATATTCAAATTGTAAATCATCAGCTTGCTTTGGAATAGAGTTAAGCGTGAATCTAGCTTTTTCAGCGATCTTCAGAAGGCAATTACTATGAAATACAGTATCAACTCCCTAGGAGAAAAAGTGGAGAAAAGATAGGTTGCAAAACAGAGGCTTACTGCAAAGCAGTTGGGGGAGAGAGTAATTGACGGAGGATGGGAACACTGAATATTGTATTGCCTCCTTTCTACTCTATAGTAACTTTCAGGAAATGGAGAATTGAAAATAAAGTTGCAAAGATTTCATAGATGAATGCTGTTAGTAAAGAGTCTTTTTATTTTTGATTTATTTTTATTTTTTGATAAAGAGTCTTAAGGAGAAAGATTATGCAGAAAAAAGAGACTTATTTTTTGATAAGTCATTTGGGAAATAATTGTGATTTAGCTATATTCCTATCATCGTGGTCTTGCTATTTACTGTTGGTAGCAGAGCTTTTTAACCTGGGGACCCACAGGTTATCATTATCAGGGGTATGTGAAGTTGGGCACAAAAAAGGTTACATCTTTATTGTTACTAACATTGATTCCTTTTATAACTCTATGTATCCCAGTCTATGCATTTAAAAACATTCTGAGATGGGGGTTTGTAGATTTAACCAGACTGCCAAAGAAGGTCCATGACAGAGAAAAAAAGTTTAAGAATCTCCGATATTATAGGATTATCAGTGGGTCATGTAGCCTGTCTAGGTCTCAGTTTCCAAATCTATAAAATGGTAGCTGTGGCCTAGATGCCGTTTAAGGTCTCTTACAGCTCTGGACCTGATCATCACTATTATGCTGTATACTACAGGACAGAATTGGCCTTCCCGCTCCAAGAAATTGGAGCTATTCTGATAGTCCAAAACATTTTGGCCAATTGGGCTGTAGAAAGCATTAGGTAATTTTCTTAGCAGAAATTTTACTTTCCTACTTTGGTTCTCCTCAGCTCTCTATGCCAAGATGAGGACTCCTCCTTTCTTAGGGATATCTTAATTAGTTTGTAGGCTCCCAGAATCTAGAGGGGAATGATAACTGGGGAGGGGGACAGAAGGGGAGGCTTCAGGAAGCCCCTGTGATGACCCATTTTCCATAGAGAAACCTCAAGGCCAATAAGCTGCTGGTTGATAGTGGGGAAGGGAATACCTCTCAAAGACTTTTTTTGGACTTGATGTGATTTTCAGCTGTTTTGTTATAATCTTCTTAAGAATCTAACTTTTTAAAGAGCAGTTTTATATCTGAGTGTAATAGATTATCACCCAGTTTATTCTAGAGAGATTTAACAGCAACTTCAATTGATTTACCTATTTTCTAGGGCCATCCATGTAAAACTGGAAAGGACTTTTGAGTGCATCCAGTTTGAGTCACTGATTTTATGAAGGGAATGGAAACTGAGCTATAGAGAGGTGAAGTTACTTCCCTGAGTCGTATGGGTGGGAAGCAGGATTTGAATCCAGGTTCTAGGGTTTTTCTACTGTATCATGCTATAGCTGCAATTAATCTAGTACAATCAGCCCTTTTTCTTAAATGCACATGTGTACTGGAAGAATGAGAGGAGGCTCCCCTTTCCCCTCAGCAGAGATGATTATGAGGATAGCTTTAAGTGCACAGAAGCAGGCAGCTCATTCAAATTTCGAGTACACAAATAAGTCTGACCTATCTGTTGACTTAACTCGGCAGTAGTCAAACACGTTGAAAAATACACATAAAGCAGGGATATCCTCTGAAGTAGGCCGAAACCAGGACCTGATTGCCCAGACTCTCCTCCCCTTGCTTGACTTGATTTCCCATCTATCCACTCCTATATGTGCTATTTCCTGTCCCCTCATCCCTCCACATCTCCTCCTTTCAAGGCCACAAGGAGCTAATCTAATAAACATGATCGGCCCAATGGGCACCGTACTTCTCTGGATCTTTTGACAAAAAGTGTTTTTGGTTTGTGCTGAAAAGAGTAACTTGCTGATGCTTGTCTTAAGTGGATGCATTCTCTCTCACTCTCTGACTTTGGTTATGCTATAAATTCGTTTCATAATCTTGGAGAGGGGGCATCCAGTGGAAGAGACTCGGAGATGGCCTTCCTGGTTCCATGTGACCACATGGAAGGGTTGAGTTCTGCTTCTAGCCATATGATGGCTCAGTGTTGGAAGGACTTGGCAGGTTGGTGTGATGAGAAAAGTCCTGAGTGATCACTTTGTTCCCTCCTTGCCCTGTGGCAGCAGCAGGTGACAGAGTACCTCATTAATTAAAAGTAGACTCTTCTTGGGAGGGGAACCTTCTTGCCTCATCTCTTGAGGTGGGGAGGGAAATGCTCCTTATTCAAAAACCGTTCTGAGAGTGGATGTGTTTAGACTTTGAGTTTGAGAAGTCTTGGGAATTTGGGGATGTAGTTGATTGGAGGCAGGGAAAACTTCTGTATTAGAGAGTGAGGGCCACCAGCAAGAATATGAGTTCATACCTGGTCATCTTACCAGCAGTTATGTTTGAGGACTTGTTTGGACAGTGAAGAGCTGAGGTGAAATGTAAAATGCCTAATTAACAGTCGCGGTCTGTTGAATGCTCTCTTAAGGTTTAAGGAATAGCCTCCTGACAGATTTTAACAGTAGTCATAATTTTTGATTTCTTAAACCTAGCAAGATATCTTGGGGCTTACAGGCTAGATTTATCTTTTTATGGACTGTGTCTTAAACCCAAATCCCTCTGGCTCTCATTGATTGGCCAACAGCAGGTCCCAGGACAAGCTCCATTTGGTCATTGTTTGGGCCCAGATTGACCCAGAATGAAAGCAAGTAGCAGTTGTCTGTTTTGACCAGGAACACTGAGCTTCTTCCCCTCCCAGATTGACTTTCTGTGGGGATTTTTTTTTTGTTTTTGACTAAGTAAAAGAGTCCATTCTTTACCTCATTTTTTAACCTAATGTTAATCACTGAATGGGCATTGCCTCTTAAAAAGGCCAAGGTCTCCCTCCCACTGCCTCTAGGGCCTTCTTTGGTCTTCCTGATTTATATCTGGCCATTGGACCTAGATGACTCTGGAGGAGAACGGCAGGCTGGTGATTTTGCACAGCTCTTCTTCACTTAAATCTAATTCACTTCCAAGTCATGACATCTCTTTCCTTATATCATGGTCTTCTTTGAGAATGAAGGACAAATTATGACCACCACAACAAGAAGTTGCTACTGAGTCCTGTTTTAAGTCATTATATTAATGGACCCTGAGTGTTTGGTGTTTTACATTTGTTTCATGTATCGGAATAAATGATGTGAGTCATAACCCAAACTATATGTAAACTCATCCCCAAGTCCCTGGGTAAGTGCTTAATGAACTATAGAATAGGAGAGCAGGGAGCCTTGCCCCCATATTAGCAGGTACCCCAGATCTGAACCTGGTACAAACCACATGCCCGAGTATAGAATGGGGAGGGGCTTAGCAAAAGTACTGAGAAGCTAAGGAGTCTCTGAGGGTCCTGCAGCAGTTCCCCAAGGTTAGAGTAAAAACTTACTTGATAATTAGCACAAAGGTAAACTTCCAACAACTCTAAGAAGGCATTTTAGGGGGAAAAAAGCAAAACTCTACTATATCTTTGGAAATGAATAAATCCTGTGATAGCATTTCCACATGCACAAGGTAAATGGGTCCTGGGGTCCATGGAGGTCTTCTCCAGAAGCCTTGGGGAGTGAGCCTGAGCGGGGCCCTGCTGCATCCATTGAGGACCAGAAGTACTATTGTGTGCTCCGCCATGATTTGCTTTCCCTATGCTTCTTACCTTTGTCTCTTGTACTCTGACTTTGTGGTTTGAGAAAGGAGGCCACTGGGATCTTACTAAGGGGAGAAGAGGGAGAGCAAATGGAATAGTGGAAGAAGGAAGGCTTCTCCATAGGCAGACACCTGGCCAGGGCTGCATTTCAGGGGCTTCCTTTCCATTAGCCTCTCTTTAAAGGGTGATAGCTATGAAGTGCTCTGCACTTAGTAGTGCTATAAACATGGCCATCTTCACTATCACCATAATCATTATTATTTCTGTGGCGGAGGGATGAGGCGACTTCTGTTCTCTGGCCTCGTACAAAGTTGTACAGAGCTCGGAGGATGTTAACAACACTGACTAAGCTTTCCCCCAAATCATGTAGCGTGTTTATAAAAAGTGAAAAGAAAAGGCAAAAAAAAAAGTCACTCCATTAGAAGTGCTAAATGAGGATCATAATGAGATCTCCAAAGTCTTGCCAAGTGAATTTAATCACTTTCTGATCCCAACAGCCACACAATTCAACTTTCTTAGCATAATTAAGCAAGTGACAATGAGGATACTATTCTAAGACATGGTAATGAGATGCTGTGGGGCCTGAATTCAGCTGGAGGGGAATTCCTATTAAATATTTATTAGCTCTGCAGCTTCTCTAATAGCTAGAAAAAATAGAAAAGGAAATTTAGTTAAGTAAGGTCCTTTTCCTCTGAAATGAGACTGAGGCTCCCTCATGGTTGTAGCTGGAGGGCTTTGTTCAGCTGTAATAAAAATCATAGTTTAGGCTGAGCAAGGCCAAAGGTGCCCAGGTTATGCAAGGGAATGAAAATGGAGAGAGACTGAGAGAGACTTATCTAAGTGGCTGAGGATGTTTTAGGAAATCCAACTACATTAATTTGCCGAGTTTTGTCAGTCCTACCTCTACACCATTCCACCCGACCATCTCCTTCTCTTTATTCCCATGGCTACCGTCCTAATTCAGCTACTCATCACCTTTGGCCTGGACTTCTGCAATGGCATCTGACTGGCTCTCCTGATTTCCAGGCTCTCTATTCTCTTCCTCCTCACAGCTGCCTGGTTGATATTTTGAAGTCTGAGGGTGCTATTCCTTGTGTCTGAGACGCTGTACTGGCTCACTGTCACCTCAAAATGCAATCTCCTTTGTTCAGTACATAAAGCCGTTCACAAAAATGATGTTACTTGGGTGATAGACACAGCTTCTAACCATTGTTTAATGCAGTGTAAGGTGCTGGATCCATGTTTGGTGGTTTTAATTTAGAAAGGGATTCAGTTCCTATTTATTATATGCTTACTTTGTACAAGAAATTAAGGTAGGTGCTGATAATATGATAATAGATGCATCATCTCACCTATGTTGTTTCTTGCCCTGGCTAATCCACCTGTGGAGAGGCTATAATTCAATCCATGTTTATTAAGTTCCCACTATGTGGAAGGTCTTGTATTGGGTGCTGGTAGTATGATAATAGATTAGTCATCTCATCCATGAAGTTTCTTGCTAGGGCTAATCCAGCTGTGGAGGAGATATAATCCACTTCATATTTATTAATGCTTGTAATGTATAAGATTACATAAAAGATGTAGTTTGCCATCTTTCCACGTCCTCTCATCTATCTCTTAATCCATGTTCTCCCTTTAATCCTCTGAAGG
The DNA here is from genome assembly GCF_048593235.1 of Sminthopsis crassicaudata. NCBI lineage: Eukaryota > Metazoa > Chordata > Mammalia > Dasyuromorphia > Dasyuridae > Sminthopsis > Sminthopsis crassicaudata. The sequence continues at coordinate 32,975,969 of NC_133623.1, forward strand.
TAGTGTTTCTGACATGTTGGAGGCCTTCTAGTTGACCTGACCTCAAGGAGCTTACATTCTTATGAGTGGGATATGTCATTCGTAGATAAATATAATATAGGGTGGGAGAGGAAGTCCCTGACTCTATTCTTTCTATCAGATAGATGTTGTGATGAAACTTTTATAATCTATATTTGAAACTTTTTTAATGTTTTGTTCCAGCAGTAACATAAATTTTTTTTAGAAACTATTTGTATTCATACTTCAAGCAACAGCACATAAAAAGCTGTTGAGGTGGAAGCATTTAAAAAATAGCCAAGTGGAACATGATTCTCTTTGGATTTATGATGACAGCCAGAGAATTCCTCATCCACATTAGTAGCTTGCCTTGTTTTCCTTCTCCACGTCCTCTTTGGAAGATGCAACTGGAAAAGGGGCAAGGTGAGATTTTTTTACACCTTGAAACTGTCAGTTGCTAAACATTTATTTAATACCCACTATGGAACATCTACTGTGCTAAGCATTTTCAGAACAGATAGTAGAGATTGCTACAGGACACAGCTACTCCCAAGTTGGTAAAAGTCGATATAATTAAATTAGATTCATTTTAACTCACAAAAGAGGGCAGCTAAGAAATGCAATGGATAAAATGGTAGTCCTGGAGTCAGGAAGATCTGAATTCAAATTTGACCTCAGACACTTACTAGTTGTGTGACTCTGAGCAAGTCACTTACCCCTGTTTGCCTTAGTTTCTTCATCTGTCAAGTGAACTAGAGAAGGAAATGGCAAACCACTTTAGTATCTTTGATAAGAAAACTCCATGGATAGTATAAAGTCATGAAAACCTGGAAACATGAAAAAACTGAGTACACCTATTCTATTCTCTTGGAAGGTTTATACTTAAAACATAGAGACATTATAGAGAGGGGAATGATTGAACAAAATGTGTTATATTGTCATGATGGAATACTATCGTGCTATAAGAAATGATGAGGGGCGTGATTTCAGAAAAAATTGGGAAGATCTATGTGAATTGATGCAGAATGAAATGAGTGGAACCAGGAGATTATTGTACACAGTAGCAGCAACATTCTAACAATGATCAAGACATAGCTATTCTTTTCAGTACGATGATCTAAGACTATTCCAAAAGACTCAAGATAAAAAAAAATGCTGTCTCTTTTCAGATAGGCAGCAGATGGACTCTGAGTATAAATTGAGTTTATATTTATATATACATACATACATATATACTTTTTCATATTAACTCTGTTGGGAAAAAAAGACATTTTGCATGATTTTGCATACATGATTGATATATTACTTGCCTTCTCAATAAATTGGGGAGGAGGTAGAGGGAGAAAATTTGGAATTCAAAAGTTTTAAAATGTTAAAAATAAAAAAAAAAAACCGTAAAAGTTGGTAAATGGAGGGGGAAAAGACAGTTCAGTTTGTGGGACAGGTTAAGAGGCATTTTCCATTTTGTTTTGCCTTTGTGTTGTCCCAACAGTTTTTTTCAGGTCCATGTCATTTGGCAAACTAAGCCAGAGCTTGAGCTCGTCTTATTCTCCCCAGAAGCTTTGTAGTAGATGTAGAGAGGAGGACACTTTCTAGAGCACCACTGACACTCAGGAAGGACCCACTATCTTCAGACCTTTGAATTCTCAAGACAGCTTCCAAAGCTGGAAATGTTCCTCTTGGCTAGTTTGTTAGGTTACTTAAGAAGAGGAAAGAGACCCAAAGGAGAACAGGTGTGTGTGTGTGTGTGTGTGTGTGTGTGTGTGTGTGTGTGTGTGTGTGTGTGTGTGTGTGTGTGTGTGTGTGTGTGTGTGTCTTCTTCTCCCTCTTCCCTAAGACAACAAATAATCCATTACAGGATAAACATGTGCAATTCTTTTAAGCATATTTCTATATTAGTCAAGCACAAGAAAAATCAGATCAAAAGGGAAAAAATGAGAGAAAGCAAACCAACAAGCAAACTAACAACAACTAAAAAGGTAAAAATACTATGCATTTTGGTCTATTCAGTCTCCATAGTGCTCTCTCTGGATATGGATGATTCTCTCCATCCCAATGTAATGGAATTACTTTGAATCACCTCATTGTTGAAAAGAGCCAAGTCTATCACAGTTGATCATCACATAATCTTGTTTGCTGCTGTAAACATTTTTACACATGTGAGTCCTTTTCCTTTTTTTTTTTTTTAAGATCTCTTGGGATACAGATCCTGTAGAGACATTGCTGAATCAAAAGATATGCACAGTTTGACAGCCCTTTGGCATAGTTCCAAACTGCTCTCCAGAATGGTTGGATCATCTCACAGCTCCACCAACAATATGTTGGTATCCCAGTTTAACCACATCTCCTCCAACATCTATCATTATCTTTTCCTGTCATCTTAGCCAACCTGAGAGTATGTATCTACCTACCTTCGTTTTTATTTTAAAAGCTTAAAATTAAAGAATAAACTCAGACTGTAGTAATTTCTAGACACCTTCCTCTTGTGTCCCATTCCCATACTATGAGCCTTTTCTTTTAACAAAGAACAGTTAAGTGAAACTGATACAGTAAGCAAATCTGACAGTGTATGCAAGGTTTCACACCCAGAGCCTTTCACCTCTCTTAACAAGAGGAAGGGCCAGGGCTCATTTCCTTGCTTCTTATCTGTAACTAAGATTGGTAATTAAAATTGTTCAGTGTTCCATTGTAAATATTGCTTTTCTGGTTGATCCTACTCCATTCTATAGCAGTTCATAGCAAGTTCAGCAGAGTGTTATTTGAGTCAAAGGGTGAGATTTGGGTGCATTTCTTGCAAAATTCCAGCTTGCTTTCCAGAACAGCTGAACCAATTCACAGTTCCATGTACAATGTATTCATATACCTGTCTGCTCACAACTCCTCTAGTACTGACTATTGCCATCTTTACCAATCTGCCACCTAACACTTACTCTCCATGATTCCATTGAATTTGGATGGCCATTTGGGCAGTGAGAACCAAGGACTGAGAAGAAGAATTGGATTGTTTGGATGAGATGGAAGAGAAGTCAGCTAGAGCAGGCTACCTTGAGCTTCTTTGCGGGACAGTTTGGGGCTTTCTAAAACAGCTGCTTACCTTACAAAAATCCCATAGGCACAATGTTGAAAGTTGCGCTGTCCCCCAGTAGGTTGGGTACTATATTTCATTGTTGACCTGGGCCTTTCATTCTGAGGTATCAAGACAGTAGTTTCACATATAATATACAGTTCGTTAGTTATAGTTGATTAGCTAATTTGATTGGGGCATGGGGCAGATGAGGACAGAGAAAGAAGTTTTAGTTCTACATTGGTACAGTTGGCTTTTCTCCATTCCCTAACCATGGCCTGAATCCCTAATCATGTCAGTCACCCCTAAAGGTGAGGGTGCTATTGGAGTCCAAGTGGGACTGAATAAGAGTTTGTGGCTGCCCTTGTGGACTCTCAAAGTACAAGTCCTATTGATGAACAGTTAGCGTTGTCTTTGGCTTTACATAGAAAATACCTTGGGCTTACCCAGAGGAATGTATCCAGATCGCTCAAATGGTTGTGGATTGCCTCATGTGTTATATTTATTTCCTTTTTGGGGTATATTTTTTGAGTGTAGATATGTAAGTTTCTAGGTTAGGTTGGATTCTGTTTACTTGTAGTTCATGGCCAATCAATATGTACTGAATAAAATAGCAAATTTCTAGTTTGAAAGGACTATCCTGCTATCATGTAATGTGAGGGAAGATTGCTCACTTACTCTCTCTTGACAGATTACTTCTTAGAGTTATTGGACTGCTAAAACAATGAGTTTTGCCTAGGCCGTTTTTGAAATCTTTCCCCCCTCTCTCCTAAATAAGCCTGCAGATGGACTGGCGGTCAGCCAGATCATTTAAGGATGGCAGATATTCTAAAACGTTTTTATTCACTTAAATGTTCCAAAGGTCCTTGCAAAAAAAGAAATCTTGATGGTCTGTCTAGGATGTAGACAATTTTCCCATCCTTTCACCTGAGTTTTGCTATTCATTCTCTAGTAATTGAGGTTCACAATAGCAAAGTTAAGAAATCTTTGTGAAAATTTGCTGAAAGATTTTACTTTTTCAGATTTTTCTATGATGACCATGGTGATTTAGTAGCAAAATCACCTTTATTAAGAATCCTACTAAAATGTGTGTGTTTGAATGTATATATGTATGTGAATGTCTTTGAATAACTGAGCTGATTATAGGCTTTCCTTAGTATTTCCCAGGAGACCATAGTAAAGCCTCAGTAATTCAGACTTACTCCAAAGATGGAAATCAATGACTTGTCTGTAAGACTTTGTGCCTCTTATGCACTTATCATATTTTCATGTCTCTTATATTTATAAGCATATTGTATTTCCTTACATAGATTTTAAATTCCTTGAGAATAGGAGCCCATGTTTTACTCATCTTTGTCTATTCAGTGCTTAGAACAGAGTCTTGTACATAGTAGGCACTTGATAGATACTTGTAAGATGAATGTGATTGTGATATAGCATTCATTCAAAAGTATGAATAACTGATTTAAGCAAAACAATTAGCTTGGATAACTTCTGCTAATTTTCCACCAATTGTCCTCCTTTAAAACCTTATCTGACATTTATATGACTCTCTGTTCTTGGATATTATTTCCTCAGGAACTGACAATGAAACTTTAGGTCTGTCCCGGGGTAGAAGGTTCGTCCCAGGGTAGGAGGTTCATCACTAGAGCATGCATGAGCCATGAAATGATGGATTTTTCAGCTAGAGTAACTTTACAAGACCATTTAGCAAGACACGGAAGACATCGGTCATTGGATAAAAGTGCTCATAGCAATGAAATTGTAAATCCCTGAAGTCCTGGAGTAAAGGTACTGTCAATAGAAGGAGTTTACCAAATTCTCAAAGTATCATAGGGATGGTCAACAAATGTAAAACAATAATAACTGGTCTTTGGGAAAAGTGACTGTATTTTGAAAGGTACTAAGGTCTCTAAGTCCCCTTCCTATTTTAAATCTGTGAGTCTAGGAGAGTTAACATTTGCTTGTAGGCCTATACTTTTTTCAGGACTGCTTTCTTTGCCTATGCTGTTCACCAGACAGCATCCTGAAAAATGGCCTTTGTTCTGGTACTACAAGGACAATTGTCAGATGGCCTGAAATAACTGGTATCACCTGTGAAACAAAAGCCATTGATTTTCTTTCCTTCCTTCATGGAATCAGCTTTATTATTTTGAGCTATCAATGAACAAGCAACTATTGATTACTAGCCATGACAGCCGCTTACACATTTAATATCCTCATTTTGTACCTTTAGACAGCATGGCATAGTGGATTGAGGATTAGATGGGAATTAGATTGACATGAGTTCAAATCTTGTCTCTCAGTGTCCATGGACAGGTCAAAACTCCTCTGAGCCACAGGCAACTCTAGGTCACTAAATTATAGATAGAGGGTATTAGGTATGATGGTAGGTTTGACACATTGACATTTTCTATCTGTGGTTCTCTTCACCCCTTTCTTTCCTTCTTCTCCTGACACCTCCTTCCTCCCCTCTCCTTCCCTCCTCCCATGGTGGTGGAAAACTATATTAATAGCCATTTTAAAAGAGTTTGGCTGACCTTGGAAGGAAGGTATTGCATACACGGGCAGTACGATTGCTGTATACTGTATATTGAAAAATATCCAATTCCTTTTCTTTCATCCTCACCACAAACTCCACATGGTGTGTTTTGATTCCAAGGACTGATTGCATTTCTCAGTAGTTTTAGCTCATTAAATGGAGCAACCCATGAAAAAAAGCCAGGAGGAAAGCAATGGAGCTCCGAGTCCCAATCATACAGCAAGGTTATGTGCAGATTCCAAAAGCCCCTGGCTGCCAACAGTTAAGTGGCAACACAACTTAATATGCAGCTTCAGTGAATTCCAGTATCCAGAGACACTGTTCTTATTGTCATCTGAATACTGAGCTGTGTCAGATAGACCTTTCCTATCTTATAGCATGTGGTGACATCCATGGAAACCCTTAGGGCCTTGAGGCGATTAGAATGACCTTTTACTCTAATCCCAGGCAAATGTAGTCTCATCTGCTCCTGGGGAAAAAGTAAGGGCTTGATAGCTCTCTCTATGTTTATGTTCAAAGGAGTTGGTGAAGTCTGCCATGTTCTAAGGTTAGGGCTGAGGTTTCCTTGTGGTTTCCTTGAGGGGAAAAGATCTACTCAGAGCAAGGAGAAAGCCCCATTCTTCTTCTTACTATTTTCTGAAATGCAGGGTCTCTAATATGACAGCAGTGGTTCCACGACTGTGCCTTTAATGGAGTGAGCAGATTGCGGTAAGAATGTGATGCTGTTCAGTAAATGTAATGACTTTATGAAGATAAATGTTTCCCTTCCGAGGCCCCTTCTTGTCAGGATACATTTAATACCACCATCGCTTTGAGGACTAAATTCCTGTAGCACTTTGCCGCATATTAACATGTTTTCCTCACCACATGAAATTGCACGAAATAATAATGTTTCGGCATCCCCTTGTACATTTTTATTACTGCCAATGAATAGGAGGAAATTAACCATTATGGCCAACATTATTCACAGGGACAAATTCCTAACTCATTTCCCCGAGAATAATAAATAACAAAATGAATAAGATGCCTTTAATTTCACATGTGAATTATCAAAGATTCCTCCAAGCCACAGAAGTGAGCCAGTCATGTTTATCTGCAAAATACAAATATATGGAAAACATTCACTGTGGAGGCCTCAATAAGACTCAGTCTGCCCGGCCTCCCATCCTAAACAGCAATACACCACTTTAGAATATCCCAAGAGAATTGTATTCTTATCTCCTAGGTTGGGTAGGGCTTCTTAACCTTCTTTGGATCATGGAGTCCTTGGGCCATTTAAAACATGGGGATCCCCTTCTCAGTCATGTTTGAAATAAATAAAGTAAAATATGCAGGTTTATAAATGAAGCCAATGAGAGACAAAGAGAGAGGGAAGGAGGGAGAGGAAGAGGGAGAGGGAGAGGGAGAGGGAGAGGGAGAGGGAGAGGAGAGGAGAGGGAGAGGAGAGGAGAGAGGAGAGAGAGGTATATCTCTATGTGATATAAAGAAAAGAAACCAAACAACCTTGAACAAGTTCATGGATCCCAGGTTAAGAACCTTGCACTAGGGCACACCCTCTAATTATAAACTTGAGAAGCTATAATTAACTTTGAGCCAGAGTTTAGGTTTCTCATATTGCCTATTTTATTCTACAGACTTCCTAGAGGCAAAGATTAACATGGATCAACTCTATAAAAATTAATTACATTATATGAAAAATCCCTTGGTAGTGACAAGATTCTAAGCCTGGGTCTATAACTCACTTATTCTGAGCTTGCTCAAGTGCACCAAAATTCTAGGCTAGTAAATTGTTACCCCTTCATCATTTATGGCTGTTAGATGTCTGACCTGGAAGGGATATTGGTGACCATCTAGTCTAGTCTTTCAGTTTATATAGGAAGAAAATGGGGCCCAGAGAAGGGAAAAGGCTTCCCAAAAGATTTACAGCCCATAAGTGGCAGAGGGTCTTATGGGTTTAAATTTGCTACCCTAATGATCCTCAAGGTATACTATGAATTTGATTGAATTCAACAAGTACTTTTTAAAATTAATTTTATAGTTATAACATTTTTTGACAGTACACATGCATAGATAATTTTTTTACATCATTATCCCTTGTACTCCCTTCTGTTCCGAATTTTTCCCCTCCTTCCCTCCACCCCCTCCCCTGGATGGCAGGCATTCCCATACATATTAAATATGTTATAGAATATCCTAGGTACAATAAATATGTGCACAACCGAATTTTGTTGTTGTTGTTGTTGCACAGGAAGAATTGGATTCGGAAGGTAAAAATAATCTGGGGAGAAAAAACAAAAAATACCCACAGTTTACACTCATTTCCCAGTGTTCCTTCTCTGGGTGTAGCTGATTCTGTCCATCATTGATCAATTGGAATTGGATTAGCTCTTCTCTATGTTGAAGATGTCCACTTCCATCAGAATTGATCATCATACAGTATTGTTGTTGAAGTATATAATGATTTCCTGCTCCTGCTCATTTCACTCAGCATCAGTTCATGCAAGTCTCTCCAAGCCACTCTGTATTCATCCTGCTGGTCATTTCTGATAGAACAATAATATTCCATCACATTCACATACCACAATTTATTCAGCCATTCTCAATTGATGGACATCCGTTCATTTTCCAGTTTCTAGCCACTACGAAAAGGGCTGCCACAAACATTTTGGCACATACAGGTCACTTTCCCATCTTTAGTCAACAAGTATTTATTAAGCATCTACTATGTGAAGCACTGGGAGTACAAAACCAAAACTGAAATAGTCCTTATTCTCAAGGAGCTGATGTTTCAGTGGCAAAGGATGGTCAAAGATTGAAAATGTGTAAATGGGATAAAATGCATTTGTATTTGGTGACCTTTTCAGATATTGCCATCAGCACTATTTAGTACCTGCTACTTAAAGGCACTGGGCATGCAGAGAGATTTAAGATATAATTTTGAAGGGTACATCTATAGCAATCTAATCTTTGACAAACCCAAAGATACCAACATTAGGGACAAAAATTCATTATTCGGAAAAAACTGTTGGGAAAACTGGAAATTAGTGTGGCAGAAATTAGATATGGATCCACACTTAACACCATATACCAAGATAAGATCAAAATGGGTCCATGATTTAGGCATAAAGAATGAGATCATAAATAGATTAGAGGAACAGAGAATAGTCTACGTCTCAGACCTATGGAGGAGGAAGGAATTTATGACCAGAGGAGAACTAGAGATCATTATTGATCACAAAATAGAAGATTTTGATTACATCAAACTAAAAAGTTTCTGTACAAACAATACTAATGCAAACAAGATTAGAAGGCAAGTAACAAATTGGGAAAATATTTTTAAAAGTAAAGGTTCTGACAAAGGTCTCATTTCCAAAATATATAGAGAACTGACCCTGATTTATAGGAAACCAAACCATTCTCCAATTGATAAATGGTCAAGGGATATGAACAGACAATTCTCAGATGATGAAACAAACTATTTCTACTCATATGAAAGAGTGTTCCAAATCACTACTGATCAGAGAAATGCAAATTAAGACAACTCTGAGATACCACTACATATCTGTCAGATTGGCTAAGATGACAGGAACAAATAATGATGAATGTTGGAGGGGATGTGGGAAAACTGGGACACTGATGCATTGTTGGTGGAGTTGTGAAAGAATTCAACCATTCTGGAGAGCAATTTGGAACTATGCCCAAAAAGTTATCAAACTGTGCATACCCTTTGACCCAGCATTGCTGTTATTGGGATTATATCCCAAAGAAATACTAAAGAGTGGAAAGGGACCTGTATGTGCCAAAATGTTTGTGGCAGCTCTTTTTGTTGTAGCTAGAAACTGGAAGTTGAATGGATGTCCATCAATTGGAGAATGGTTGGGTAAATTGTGGTATATGAAGGTTATGGAATATTATTGCTCTGTAAGAAATGACCAGCAGGAGGAATACAGAGAGGCTTGGAGAAACTTACATCAACTGTTGCTGAGTGAAATGAGCAGAACCAGAAGATCGCTGTACACTTCAACAACAATACTGTATGAGGATGTATTCTGATGGAAGTGGAAATCTTCAACATAAAGAAGATCCAACTCACTTCCAGTTGATCAATGATGGACAGAAACAACTACACCCAGAGAAGGAACACTGGGAAGCAAATGTAAATTGTTAGCACTATTGTCTATCTACCCAGGTTACTTATACCTTCGGAAGCTAATAATTAATGTGCAACAAGAAAATGGGATTTACACACATATATTTTATCTAGGTTATATTGTAACACATGTAAAATGTATGGGATTACCTGTCATCGGGGGGAGGGAGTGGAGGGAGGGAGGGGATAATTTGGAAAAATGAATAAAAAATATATATATAATGTAGATTTCTCTTTTGATAGAATCTTTTTTAAGTTTGCCTTTTTCTAAGAGCAATGATTATTATCTCTACTTTTTTTCTTCTCATTGTTTTTTGTTTGTATATATTTCTTATCTTTCTCTTTCTTTCTTTCTTTCTTTCTTTCTTTCTTTCTTTCTTTCTTTCTTTCTTTCTTTCTTTCTTTCTTTCTTTCTTTCTTTCTTTCTTTCTTTCTTTCTTTCTTTCTTTCTTTCTTTCTTTCTTTCTTTCTTTCTTTCTTTCTTTCTTTCTTTCTTTCTTTCTTTCTTTCTTTCTTTCTTTCTTTCTTTCTTTCTTTCTTTCTTTCTTTCTTTCGCAATTGGGGTTAAGTGACTTGCCCAGGGTCACACAGCTAGGAAGTGTTAAGTGCCTGAGGTCAGATTTGAACTCAGGTCCTCCTGATTTCAGGGCTGGTACTCTATCCACTGTGCCCCCTAGCTGCCCCCATTTCTTATTTCTTATCTCTGCTAAGTATTCTACTTTACTTCTACCTGGTCCCTGGTAGTTTCACATGCTAGTGCTCATCTCTACTTTGTGGTACCATGACTAGGGGCTCTGATCCCTTGAGACCAACCAATCATACTCCTCTCTGCCCTGGAATTGTGACCCAGAATTGTGTGTTGGTAATCGAGTTGCAATCCACCAAAGCTACTTTTTAGAGATATTTAGTCACTCACTTTTGGAGGGGGAATGAGATTTATTATTTAAGAATAAAAAAAAAACACACTAAGCAAAATTAATTTTGATTACTGAAGCTTTCAGATCTTGCCAATGTTTCAGGAACCACAGGCAGTGATGATAATAATAGATGCTTTGAAATGCTTTCTCCCATAACTATCCTAGGAGAAATCAAGTATTATTATCCCCATTTTACAAATGAGGAAACTGATGCTCAGGGTTGGGGAAGTGGCTTACTCAGATTTGTACAGCTGGCAAGTGTCACAGCTGGGACTCAAATCCAGGATCTCTGGACTTTGGGTCCATCAAATTTTAACCTTTACACCTGAACTGTGAAAACTCTGTGTGATGGGATGTTTTCAGGGAACTTTTTAATTGGAGACAACTTGTTCTCCATGGGCCTAGCACCATGCTGTAGGTAGTTGAGGGAATCATGAGATAGTGGGCAGATTGCAGTACTTGGAGCCATTTATAACTGGATTCAAATGCCACCACTCAGGTCCTTCATTTGTAAACTGTTGTTGTCATTTCCTATTCTTCATAACCCTATTTGGGGTTTTCTTGACAGGGTACTAGAGTAGTTTGCCATTTTACAGATAGGAATCATTGCAAACAGGATGAAGTGACTTACTCGGGCTCACAAAGTAAGTGTATGAAATCACATTGCAACTCAGGAAAATGAGTCTGATTTCAAATCCAGTGCTCTATTCACTGTACCACCTAGTTTGATTAGGGGGTTCTTTAAGTTTCCTTCTCTTCTTAAGGTTTCTAGATTCTGTTTTATCCTGATTGCTGCTAATATCACGTGACACAGATATCAATTGGCCTAAGAGCTCAGAATTGATTAGAGAGCCATAACATGGTAATAATCAAATTGATTCGTGTTTGCCCAGTGCCATTTTGGGTCACGTGAAATGATTGATTCAGATTCTTATCCCATTTCTTTCTGCTTCTTGGTGGGGGGGGGACACTATTTCTTAGGGTGTGAACATCCTTTCTCTTTAAAGTGATAATCGCATACTTTTTGAGGCTCCACACAATGTAGGCTTATTCTCTTGATTATCCCAGCTCCTAACATTGTCATGGCTGAAATCGAATCAGCGACAGCAAAGAACTGGGAAGCAGGACTGGACTCCAACATGGGTGGGGACCAGTGACTATGTGTTATGACTTCAGGGTGCTGGCTCAGGTCTCCCTTGACATCCTCCGTGAAAGTCAAAATGTTTTAAATAGAACGCATTCCCTTTGCCCAGACCCATGCTTTCTCTCCACTTCCCTGGTTCTCTCAAGAGTACCCTAAGGGTAACTTCAGTGTAGTTTTTCTCTCCTTATTTTCCCTCATTCTGAATATCTAGTTGCTTGCTAAATCTTGTCATTTCTCTTTCTTCACAGTCCCTTTGGTTTGTCTGTTTTGTCTTTATTTGCACAATCTCTCTCCTACTTCACACCTTCACCTTTCTCTTGGGCTCTGACAATGGCCTCCAGGCCAGTCTCCTTGCAGCTACCAAAGTGATTTTTCCTTAGGCCTAGGTCAGACTGCCATTTCCCTCTTAATAAATTCCAGTTGCTCCATATTGCCTCTAGGATCAAATAGCAACTTCTCTGCTTGGCTTTTCAAGACCTGCACAATTTGTTTCCAACCTACCTTCTCTGCCTTTTATTATGTGTCACTTCCCTTCCCCTCACTCAATAGTCAAGCCAATTTGGCCTAAATGTTGTTCTTTAAGCCCACAACAATGTCTGCCTGGTAGGTGCTTTTGTATTGGCCATTTCTCAAGCCTGGAAGGTACTCCCTCATTTTGTCTGTCTCTTAGAAGCCTCTCCCACCTCGCCCTTGTGTCCTGCCCTGTCTCCTGCCCTCCCCACGTGCATGTCCCCATCCCCGTGTGTCCCCCCTCCTTCATCAGTTCAGACATACCTTCTACATAAAGCCTTACCTGATTTTCCACCTCCCTAAAGTAGCTTGTTTTTATTCAGTCTACACTTAAAGGTAAGTACCTGTTGTCTTCCCAGTGAAGTGTAAACTCAAGAGTGGAGGTGGTTGGTGATTTGATGTTTACCTTTTGTATCTCCAGCTTCAACCACAGGGGAGGAGCTTAATAAGTGACTGTGGCTTAGCCAACTGTTTAATCATAGAGGGAAAGGGACTTCTTATTTACCTCTTGGTGTTTGCCTCTGCACACATGCTAAGTTCCTAAGATCGTACTAGATTCTCTAAGAGGTTTGATCAGAGATCTTGTTGTGTAACAAGCTTTAATAGAACAATATCAATTGAAAACTAATTAATATTCTCAACCGAAGGAGCTCACCATTATCATCATGGATGTCCTGCCTAAAGTCCAATGGAAAAGAGATTGTCCATGGGTAGTGAAGCCCTTCATATGTTCCCGTTTCCCAAAAATGTTATGCTGGCTTAATCAAACCCTGTAACAGCTAACAGTATTAGATCTGTTCTTTTCATGAAAGTCACAGTTTATCAAGTGGAACAACTTTTATTGTCTCTCATATGATTTCTGTTTTATTCTTAACTGATGCCCAAGCATTTAAGTGCCTACTACCTGTGCTAAATTCAGGGATTACCAAAGTTAAAAAAAAGCAACTTGCACTGTACTCTCCAGGAAGACTTGTACATGGATAATCAGTATGTATAAGATACAAAATAAGTACAAGATACTTGGTGAGAAGTAATCAGTAATTCAGGAGATGAGGAAAGGCCTCAGGGGAGAGGCAGTTTGAAAGAAGCTAGGAGTTCTGAGAGATGGAAGTGAGGAGAGAGTAAATTCCAGGCTCTTGTCTTTTTAAAGATAGAGATAGGCAATTCAATATTTTGTGATAGGGACATCACAAAGACTACATTGGCTAGATTATAGCGGCCATGAAAAGTAATGTGTGATGAGTCTGATATGTAGGTTGGTCATAGTTTGGGAACATCTTTTTCTTTAGTTTATTTATTTTAACACACATTGCTTTGTGAATTACGTTGAGAGAGAAAAATCAGAGCAAAAGGGAATACCATGGGAGAGCCAGAAAAAAGAAGTGAACATAGCATGTGTTCATATACATTCAGTCTCCTTAGTTCTTTTTCTGGAAGCCAATAGCATTTTCTGTCCAAAGTCTGTTGAGATTGCTTTGGATCACTGAACCACTGAGAAGAACCAAGTCTTTCATAGTTGATCATTACACATTCTTGCTGTTATTGTGTACAGTGTATTCCTGGTTCTGCTTGTTTAGCTCAGCATCAATTATGTAAAATTTTCCAGGCCTTTCTATAATCGGCTTGTTCTTCATTTTTTATAGAGCGAAAATATTTCATTACCTTCATGTGCCACAACTTGTTCAGCCATTCCCCAGCTGATGAGCCTCCACTCCATTTCCAATTCTTTGCTACAACAAAAAGAGCTGCTACAAACATTTTTGCACATGTAAGTCCTTTTCCTTCCTTTATTATTTTCTTATGATACAGACCCAGTAATGGCACTACTGGGTCAAAGGATATGCACAGTTTTATAGTCCTTTGGGCATAGTTTCAGATTGCTATCCAGAATGGTTGGATCATTTCACAATTCCACCAAAGATACATTAGTGTCCCAGTTTTCCCATATCCTCTCCAACATTGATTATTATCTTTTCCTATAGTCTTAGCCAGTCTGAAAGGTGTGAGGTCGTACCTCAGAGTTGTTTTAATCTGCATTTCTCCAGTCAATAGTTTTTTAGAGCATTTTTTCATATAACTATAAATGGCTTAAATTTCCTTATATGAAAATTGTCTGTTCATATCTTTTGACCACCTATCAACTGGGGAATGATGTATATTCTTATAAATTTGATACAGTTCTTTATATATTTTAGAAATTAGACCTTTATCAGAAATATGGACTATAAAGATTTTCCCCCAACTTTGTACTTCCCTTTTAATCTTGTTTTTGTTGGTTTTGTTTGTGTAAACCCTTTTTAATGTAATGTAATCAAAATAGCCTATTTTGCCTTTCATAATGTTCTTTAGTTCTTTTTTGGTCATAAATACCTCCACTTTTCAAGGATATGATAATTACAGTATCTCTTGTTCTCCTAATATTTTTATGGTATCATCCTTTATGCCCAAATCATGTATCTGTTTTGACCTTATTTTGGTATGGGGTGAGAGATGTAGATCTATGCTGAATTTCTGACATTATTTTCCAGTTTTCTCAGCATTTTTTGTCATATAGTGAGTTCTTATTCCAGAAACTACAGTTTGGGGGTTTGTCAAATACTAGATTGCTATAGGTCTTGCTTATTGTTGGGAAGATCTTCAAATGCCAGACAGAAGAGTTTGTGTTGGATCTTCTGGGTTATAGAAATTAACTGAAGTTTGAGTAGGGAAATAACACGATCAGATTTGTCCTTTAGAAATTCTTGTTTGACAGCTGTGTGGAGGATATAGCATCAGAAAGAGCAATAAGGAGGCTCTTTAAGTCCAGGTAAAAAATGATGAGGAACTGAATTATAGAGGAGCTAGCTGAGCAAAGGGATTGATTGGATCTGTGGGGTGAAAAAAGTAGGGAGCTGAGGATGACACTGAGGGGGTGAACCTGGGTGACTGGAAGAATATGGTACCCTCAACAAAAATAGATAACTTTAGAATTGGAATGGATTGGGGAGAGAGATTCCATGATCTGTCTTTGACATAGTTTGAGTTGCCTATGGGACATCGAGTTAGAACTTTCCACTACGCAGCTGTTAATGTGGAATACATGTAGGCCTTTGTCTGGATTTTGAACCAGTGCTCTAGCCAAGAGGCCACACAGGTTGTCCATATGTGAAAAATGTTTATTCCTAAAGAAAATATGGGGAAATACCCGTTAGCCCCAGGTACAGAACACACCTCATAAAACTGGATATACTGAGATAGGTGAGTTCCAGTAAACAAAGCATTGAACATTTATGGCTTGTCTAAAATTATCCCATTTTTGCCAAATAAAAATGCAATAAAATATGCATGCCCCAGAGGTAACACCTTAGTTTTGAAGGGGAAATAATGGGAAGAATATCATGAACTCTGACTTTTCCTCTCTGAGCTGCTTAGTTTCTTACCAACATGCCCTCATTCTAAAAGTTCTTTTAGCTTCATGTAAACTCCTTATGAAGAATTCCTTGGAGAGAGAAAAAATTCAGAATGAGATGAGATTACATCAAAATAGTCTTTGCCAGATGATAGCCAGTACCTACAACATCATACAGGGCTTGTTGATTTCAGGATGGCATTTGTTTGATGTAACTCACTCTTTTCAGGCATGTGTTTATCCCAGTTCTGCCGCTGATCATTTGTGGATTCTTGGATGAACCACTTAGTGCCCCCTGGGCCTGGTTCTTCATTTGTAAAATGAACTCCACGGCACCCCAGATCCCTTTCAGCTCTGCATCTCTGGTCTAGATAAGATATACCTAAATAAAATTAGATTTAATTGAGATCTTATGGCAGGTTCGAGGTACAGGGAGTCAAATGGAGCTCCCCTGCAACCCCTTTGGATTTGGCGCAAGGATACAGAGTTAAATAAGTTCTAGTGGTGGTACAGAGTCCCCTGTAAAGGAATTTACAGGCCCAAAAATCTAGATTGATAAAAAAAGAGGTTTATTTCAGGGTTTGGAAGCAAGGCTAAAGTCTGGTTAGTAAAAGGTATTAGATAGAGAAAGAAATGCACGGGAAGGTCCAGTGGACAGAAAGTCTTTGATGCAAAGCATGTAGCTAGCATGCTTCAACCCTCTGCCAAGAGATGATTCCAGCTTGGCTCTTTTATTTGGTAAAAGGGGCCTATGGGAGAAGTCCCAGGTTGGTTCCTCAGCAAGGGCCAGAATCTGCCAGGTGGGGTTAGGAAACCTGAGCAGATCATTAGTTAGCTCAGATCCAGATATCTCCCTTTGGAATACAAAAGGGTGCTTTTGACCAGGTCTTGTAAATCAAAGGTCAGCCATGGGGGCTGGGGATCATAAAGGAATCTTAAAGGGGCTACCACCGGCATCAATCTTAGGCTTTTGGATTTCACAAGGACAATGACTAAAGACAATTATACAAAGACAATGGTTATACGTTACTTGCCTGAGCAGGATTGGTTGACTGAATAGTTGTCTTGTCTCAGAAAAGCCTTACTGCTATGTTAGCTTAGAGATGCTTAAGAGATAATGTATAAATCCAATTTATAATGACAGCCAGTTAAATAACTTTGGGAAAAGCAGTCATTACTGTTGTTAAATCTTTCCAGGTCAGACAAAGATTACCCCAATTCCCTGTATATCTCTAGCTTGGTTCAAACTCAGTTCCTTTTCCCATATCATTTTTTCCTGTTGACCTGGATTCTTGTAAACCCAGTATTGATTGGATCTTTAGCTTCTGGCTACCTTATATTCACTGTTGCCTCTTATAACTTTTGTGCTTCTTCACCTCAGGCTTCTATGGAAAGGTGTGAAGGGCAGGGATCCTATTGATCTTCTCATTGCAGACCTCTGTGCTCAGTAGGTGGTTGATAAATGGTGGCAGACTTGACTTCCGGTTTTCTTGCCTAACCAAATGACTTTCTATACAGAAAGTCTTTTGTCCAAAGAACCCCGGGATATGACTTTGTTCTGTACTTTTCCTATACTCTCACTGGTGACATTTGTCTTTCAACAGCGTGCCTTCAAAATCAACAAAATTTTATTAAGTACCTTTCATTTCCATGGCCCCATGCTCATTGCTCTGAGGGAAACAAAGATGGAAAAAGTGTATTCTTTTTTTCTTCTGAAACTTCTAGTCTAGTGGATATGACTGCTATACAAAATAGGAAGGGCTCAACAATGCAATCGAAGCTTGCAGCTTGCCAGCCACGAATGCAAACAAGGAAATGGAGCTAGGACCAAAGAATATGGTGATACCATAGGTTTCTTAACTTTTCATTGATAGGGAAAAAGTTGACTGCTCTCCCCCCTTTTTGAAAGTTTTCCAGGGTTTTGGAACTTAACGTTTTCTTCTTTTTTTTCCTTTTGTAAAAACGATTCTTTGTCAACATACAATTATATGTGGTTTTTGACAGCCATGACTCTCATTTGCCCATGGCTACTTTCCTTTTCAGCTGACTGCTATTTCCATAAATACTATGACATGTTTTCTTGCAAAATAGTGCGATTGTAAAGCAGAGAAGATGGGACAGTAACAAATGAAAAAGATTGCTTTGATCGGTAGACCGTTGACATCAGTTTGATATGTGGCAGCGCTGTATAGTTGGACATTTTATTTTTGGTGCTGAGAGACCAATATTCTTATCTGGACTACATGGTAATCATTCAGAGTAAACCATTGGTGGAGGGGTGATTGGGGGGGGGACTGGGTTTTAGGCCTCTTCTTGTCTTGGTTAGAGTGATATCTACATTTCATTTAGTTCCTCGTAGCTTTTAAGTAATTTCCATTGACTTTACCAGGTACTGAGATTGACTAGAGCTGGATTATAATTTCCATGGATGCATATCCTCATTCTTCCTCTCTACCTGTCCAGATTTTAGTCCTCTTAAAAGGTCCTGACATAGTCTTACAATTTCTTGGACATCTGGAAACCCTTCTGCCTGTACCCTGGCTCTCCTCTATCTCCCACCAGACCTGAGGCTCTATCCAGTGGGCCTCTGGGCTCTTAAGACAAGCTTTTTGCTTTATTTTGCCATATGATTACCCTTTCCCCTCTCTTCATCTTCTCCTCCCCTTTAAAACACAAACTTTTCTGTGTGTTTTGTCTTGCTATAGAATGTAAGTTTCTTGAGGGCAGACTGTTTTGTTTTTGTATTTGTATCCCCAGTACTTAGCACACTACTTGGAAAGTTATGGTTAATAATTTTTCTTCCTTCCTTCCCCTTCTCTGCTTTTCTTCCCTTCCCTTGCAATTTATTTCATAGATGCAGCTCACCCACTAGTCTGCCAGTCTTTTTTTTATTTTTTATTTAGGCAATTGGGATTAAATGGCTTGCCCAGAGTCATATAACCAGTAAGTGTTAAGTATATCTGAGTCTGGATTTGGACTCAGGTCCTCTTGTTTAGGGCTATTGTTCTGTCCACTTTGCCATCTAGCTGCCCTCGGTCTGTCACAGTCTTAAAGAGCCTGGAACACTTCTAGTAGTAGAGTTAAAAACAAAAAGCACCAGGGTGAGATGCTGGGAACTTGAGTTCAAATCTCAGCTTTGTCATTTCTTCCTTGGGTGACATTGCGTGTGTCATTTTCCCTAAATTTTCTGACTTCTAGAAACTGAGGAAAACAGAGTGAAGTGACTACTAAATGTGGTAACTGTAAATTGATTTGCCCAGACTCACCTAGCTAATTTTTGAGTTAGGATTTGAATTCGGGTCATAGCGAATGCTCTATGCACTGTGATGCCATCTAGCTGCTTCTGAAGAGGGAGCCAGGTTTAGCAAAAAGAAGAATGGCCCTTCACAGTTACATTCAGACTACCACTCTCTCCATCCTGCTTTCCTAAGTCTCATTTTCCTAATTTCCAAAATGTGAATAACCTGTCTTCCGGGGAAACATTATATGGAAGGTGCTTTGCCATCCATAAAATAAAAATGACATGTAAAAAAGAAGGCACCCTATCATTAGGGTTTTCACCCATACTTGAAAGCAAGAAACCCTAACTTTATTGATGAATGTTGTGACATGAGATCTTGCAGGAGGGATAGCCTTGCAACTAGGCCAAATTATTGAAGTCTGCATCTAGAGCCCAGGATGCCAGAAATAGATGGCAAAGGAATGCCGAGATGATCTCCTTCTCATTTGTGTCTTGCTCTCCTGCAAGCATTTACTTTGTTGAGGAAAGTCTTTGTTCCTGAATTGTATTTGATTGGAACATTTTTGGAGGGATAATGTTTTCCCCTCCAAACAGTTTGGTATTCATCTTAGACTGGGCATTGAGAGGTTTAAAAAAAAAAAGCCATGAAAAACTCCACACATTTTCACTCACAGGAAGCAAAAGGCCATTTTTTTTTTTAAAAACCGTGTTTACATTCCTTGTTACTGTACTTCTAACTCCCTTTCACCTTGTATCTTATTACAATAATTGTGCCATTGTGTTTTACAATGCAGTTATAATCTGGGAATTAAATGTTAAGGACTTACAGTTTTAGTCAGCATCAGGGAAACATTTGATTTATCTTGTACTAAATATAACTACTGTTTGAAGCAGGTTCCCACAGTTATATGTCTTTACTACTTCTCAGAAGCTTTAATCACAGAGAACTTTCCCCAAAGCTTTTTGTCAAGGAAAACTCCATAGGATCAAGTTGAACAGTCAAGGGTTAACCATTTTTCCATTTCAAACTTCAAAACTTACCTATTTCAATTTTTAAGAGGAAAAACATCTTTTTAATAGCACCAAAGCAAAATAGGTGTTTCACACTAAGCAGTGTCAAAACCATAAAATCTGTCTGCCGGCCTCAGACCGACAAAAGCAGTTTCTTGTAAGCAAGACTTGGGATAATATTCCCTCCTTCACTCTGGTGACATATTATTTCTATTATACATTTGGCATATAATAAGAGAGGCAAGAGGGCCTCACTAATGACTTCATGCTTGAAAAAGAAATGGAAGATAATTGCAAAGGGCTTCAATGCTAGATTAAGAAAAGCTTTCACAGAGCAGAACTGAAGTGGGTACAGAGATTTGGTGTTTTCTGATAGCAAATGACAAAGCATAGAACACAAAGTACAAAACAAGACGAAAATTGTCTGACAAACACGATGGCCTTCTTCCTTGATTTCTCTGGGGTTAGACTGTAAATCTGACTTGTGTGGAAGGCTTTAGTGCATGGGGAGTTTGAGTATCACTCACTATGGCTCTCTGATCCCAGTTACCTTGGGTCATTGTCCAATGTTACTGTGGTATATTGGGGTGTACACCGTCATTCTAAAAACAGACACCAGCATGGGATTAATGATTATTCTCCCAAGGCTTCAGTATATACAGTCCAGTAATGAGCAGGTCCTGGTAAAAGAACGATGTCTGCTGCCAGACCCGTCAGCATCATCTCTGCCATCTGCATCTTGGACTCCACAGGAAGGCCATTGTCCGGCCCCCTCCTTGGGGACTAAACCTGATCCTGAATTTCAGTATGCATCCTTTGATAGTTTTTAGTAGGAGAGCTCCAGACATAGGCCAGTATACTTTGCTTCTTAGTCAGCATTTTCCTTTTCTGATCTCTCTGGCCCTTCTAAATTATACTGCCCTCTCATCAGTTAATGAGAGGTCCCCTTCTCTCAGCACTAGTAAGGCTTTAAGTGATGGGAAAGAAGTGGTAGAAACAGAGGAAACCAAACAGTATGTGCCTAGGCAATATTAATGAATTTGAAATCTCATAGCTATGCTAGAACATTTCTCTTCCATTTTATAGGCCAGAGAGTATAGACATAGAGAAGGGAAGCGATTTGCCAGAGATCACAGAATGATAGAGTGAGGACCAGAACCCAGGTTCCTTGGTCACCTGTAAAAAAATATCCTTCTGTGAATTGGATCCCTCTTTTCCCATAGTGCTGTCTTTCTGGAGTTTTATACCAAAACAAATTGATGGATACAGTTGGTTGAAGAGTGGGGAATACCTTAGAACTCTGCTCTTAGGATAGTCTGAGACTTCATATAGGCAAAAGCTTCTGGTAATAGATTCTTGTAGTATTTGAGAAGGAACCTCTCGTTCTTGCCTTACACGTGGATGGGAGTGAATTAATTCTCTGTAGTGATTACTATAATAGTAAAGTAATAATGTGAAATACTCAAATGAAAGGTGGAAGGAAGGCAGAACAAACAAGAAAGTATTTATACCTTGTGTGACATCTTATGCAGATGATATTTTTGTGTGATTAGAGATATCAAAACCTTGTTACTGAGTGGTGTGGAACAATTCAGTTCAACAGATATCTGTTTAATTTTATGTTTACTAGTTTTCTATAAAATTTATAGTTACTTACAATGACTCTAGATCCAAAGCTCTGGAAAGAAAGAATTTTTTTTAGTTAAGACATGTATACCTTGGAGTAATTACAAACACTTTTGAGAGAAGTAACTCGGGCATATTTTAAAATTCTAAGGTTACTTGCAGCTTGAGATTCCCCTTCTCTGATTAATTTTTTTTCATCTGGCCTAAAAGAGTGTTCTGGTAAGATGAATCTGATTGTCTTTCTCTCGGTTTCTCTATCTCATCTCTTTTCTTTTATCCTCTTCCCTTATTTCCTTACCTTTTCCCTTTTCCTCCATTCCTCTCTTCCCTGTTCTTTTTCTCACACAATTCTCCCTAAGAGTATTTTATGAGAATTAGTAAGCACATGGATTGGGGAGGATAGCTCACAGTAAACATGTAAAATGATTGAAAAGGGCACTGTCTCCAAAAATACAGACCCAGACACATGTATTTCTGCAAAGAGAATGGAATTGGCTTATGCTACTTCTTTTACTGGACCCCCCATTGGGCTTATTTGACCTGAGGTTTTCTTACTTAACAGTTCTGCACACTACAGATAACAGATTGAGTCAGATTATTGAGGATCAGCCTAGCTAAGTATAGAGAGGCTCTGGCCATAGGCTGGCCAAATGGTGATGAATTTTTTTGACCATGGCACCCCTTCAGACCCTGAAGGTGAGGAGAGAAATAAGAGGGGAAAAAAAGCAAAAATGGAAGAAAAGGGGAGAAGATGAATGTTCCTGAAATAGATGCCCAGTAGTGAAACAGGCCATATTGTCTGCTATGGATGCCACCAGAGAGAATGGAAAAAGATGTCTGTTGTTCATCTTCCCTGTGGTTCCCACAGTTATAGCCTCTTTGGGCCAGGAATCCAAGAAAAATGACCTTTTCTCATCAACATTTCTCTAGCCTGCTCTTCAGTAGCCCTTGAGATCTGGAAACCAAAACAATGCTTTTCATTTTGTAAATTAAGCCTGAAAATCAGAATAGTGGGATGACTGCTCTTTAGGGACAGAGTAATCTGGAATCAAAAGGGCCCTGCCCTTTTATCCTTCAGTCCAGGTGCATGACCCATTTTAAATGCACACATGAAGGATTCTTGATCACTGAGGCCCCTGGGAGGAGATCAGACACATTGTAATCATTATGCCTATGCTCTGCTTTGTTAGTAGTGACCATTTTTAGATATAAGAGGAGGATCAGTATGTATACATATCAGTATGTCATATACATCAGTATGTCATCAGTATATGTATGATGTCAGTATGTATACATTATATGCATGTATATATATATATATATATATATGTATGTATATACATATACAGTCCTCAGTCTGCATGAAACTCAAAATATCCTAGAACTGTAGGATTTAGAGAAGAAAGTTCTTTAGAGACAATTGTAGCATAGATTTAGAGTTAGAAGGCATCTTACTGGTTTTTTAGATCAGGTGTTCCAAACCTTTTTTTGTTCTCAATCCCGTGACTCCCTTCTCAGAATAATGGTTTTTAAATACATAAAATAAAGTATGTAGGGATTACCAAGGAACTCAATTGTATTGAGATATGGTTATAAAAACATTCAAAAAGTTTATGGATCCTTGGTTAAGAACTTGAGTCTGCTTCATTTTATAGAAGAGGGAACTGAGGCACAGAGAAAGAAATGGATTAGCTGAGATACTGCAGCCAGTAAGGGGCAGAAGCAGAATCTGTACCTGGGTCTCATTTGATTCTGGCTCTTGCCATTGTACAACACCGTCTCTTATTTGTGGAGCCATCTTTCCATTTCTTGTGTGGGCTTATGTGTTGTGAAATGATCAGAAAGATATTCTGAGGACACAGGGACAGTATGTAGTGACTTATATCTGAGGTCAATTTCTGTGAATACCTATTAACCGGCACTTCTGGAGAAGGGGCTTTTGGAGCAGTGATTTTAGAGATTGTTGGAAATAGGTTCTAAGATGGAATTAAAAAGAACCATGGCTTAACACCAGAACACCTGAATTCTGGTCCCAGATCTGTCAGTCACTTAGTAACAAACTTCCTTTGGACTCAGCCATAGATGATGTTTGCAGTTTAGCTCTGAAGTTACTCTTTTGGTTTTCATTAAATTCATGAATTCTTTCTGAGTTGGGAGAGATCTTTAGAGATCACCTCTTTGAAGAACCTCATTTTATAGGGGAGGAAGCTGAAAGCCAGAGGAGATTTTTCAAGGTTACATGGCAAATTAATAATAGAAAGGGTGGGATAAAAAGAATTCCTTTTCAGTGGCAAAATAAGATCCATCATTGGGTGGGTTCCAGTCTTACCAATTTGTATGTTTGCATGATAAACAGTTGGGGAAATCATTACTGAGCAAACTGCAAGTTAAACCCCCTAGACATTTGTTAATACTGTAAACACCATTTGTTGGCAAATGATAAGCTTTATTGATACCTCTAATGTGTGTATTTGTAAGAACAATGTTCCACAAAATATTCACATCTGTCAACCTAATGCAAACTGTTCTAAGTCACTGTCTTTTAATGCTGAAATTATGCACTAACAAAAGAAAGAGCTGAAAATTAATGTGTTGCCAAAATTAGGTATAAATAAAATTTTGTTCCGCAAACAAGCAAAAATTCTTCTCTGCCAAAAGCATACTCCCTAGCCCACAACTGAACAAAGTCTGGGAATTGAGATTGCTTATTAAATCTGACCTTGATCAGATTTTTTTATTAAGTCAGGAGAAAAAAGGGTGCTTAAAAGAGAGAGTTGTCATGGGATTAGAGTCCACCTACAGCAAGTTGTTTCCATGGCAACAAATCAAACACCATTTCCTCCAGCTCTGGTCTCCTACTTCAGAACTATGAACTTAGCTTTGAATAATTATAGCAAAATGCAGTAATGTGGCATGAGGACCAAAAAAGAAAAGAAAAAGAAAATCAATCTGGAGGCAGTGGTTTATGTTAAAATGACAATTAACTCCCTCAACTTGGTTGTTTTGCAGCCTCATTCTTGTGCTGACAGGTCCTGTGTAGATATTTGATTTTATACATTGAAAGTATAATTCTTTTGGCACTTGTAACCTAAAAAAGGAAAAGTTGATCCATAATTCTATCCAAATTAATGAAGTCTGAAATCTATGGGTAATTGCTATAATAGAAATTCAGAGTTGTGTCAGAATCTTCCAGAGGCAGTAACATATGATGCCCTCCCTGAATTCTTTTCATATTTGAAGATCTGAAAACATACTTGATCCTGGTACGTGGTTAGTGTCCCACAACCAATGAGCTATCTAAATTCATAGGCTTCAGTGTCACACTACAAAAATCTTGGTAGAAAGTTAAACTGGTAAGCTCCATGCCACTTAGAACTTGAAGAATAATTAAAGCGATTTACCTTATCTGTAGCTGTGCCATATTGCTGGCTAATTGCATTCCCAGTGTATGATTCTTCTCTTTTGCACTTAATGCAAGAGTTCATCTGCTGGATGGCATTAGGTGTGGTGATTCCCCTGGGGATGATTCCAGCTCTTCTTGTAGACTTGATTATCTTGGTAAAGAAAAAGACTGTAGACAACTGGAAGCCCAAGTTCCTATGGAAGCATGGGGAATATCAGCTTTTTGAGGGCAAGGACTCTCTATTTTGGGGGTATCACCAGTGCCAAGTACATAGTAAACTTTGTGGACTTCAGTGACCTCCATGTGATTTTTAATTGCAAAGGAGCAAAGTAGGAAAAGTCTGTCTTAAAATGAGAGGACTAGACCTGAACATAATAGTGTATATGGGAGCTACCCTGGGTAAAGGGCCATAGATTTATCCTTACTTTGGTCCTGGGTACTGTACCTTAATGCAGCCTGACTCTACCCTATGATGACAGAACATCCTATAGTATATTGTTTTCTTCCTTTGTCTGTGTTCATGTTTTCTTTCTCCGAAGCTTTTTGAGAGCTGAGAATCCTATGTTGTATATCTGTTTCTCTCACAGAACCTAGTACAATGTGATGCACATACTGGGTGCTTTCAGGGATTCTTTTTTTAAATTTTTTTTGGATTGAACTGATTTATACTCCATTTACTTCTGTTCTATGAGGTAGAGAGGTGTATTTGGAGATATAGCTAGAGAGGGTAAAAAACCTACCAGGATTCACCATTGCTTGAGTTACACAGTGTTATGCTGCCTTCAGGGCTAGGCCAAAAGAATACCTTACGATGCTATTTTTTTTTTTAATCATTTCAGCAACTAACACTCCCGTGGTAGGTTTGACAGATCCCAGTTTATGTAAAATTCTGTTCTATATATTGAGTATGACTTTTGAAATCCAGACGGTATTATTGTTAAACTATTCATATTCATATGTGAATGTGATACATAGACATAGACATAAAGTATTCATGCACTGAGACTGATGTTTGCATGTTATCAAAATAACTGCCTGAGAAGTAGGAAAAAATAGGTTCAAATTGACTCATTTAGTTTTATGTGTGTATATATATATATATATATATATATATATATATATATATATATATATATATATATATATTTTTTTTTTTTTTTTTTTTTTTTTTTTTTGAGGGCAATTGGGGTTAAGTGACTTGCCCAGGGTCACATAGCTAGGCAGTGATAAGTGTCTGAGATCAGATTATCAGATTTGAACTCAGGTCCTCCTGACTTCAGGGCTGATACTCTATCCACTGCGCCACCTAGCTGCCCCTCATTTAATTTTTAAATGGAACAAAACTCCAACTTAAGTTTGACTGAACCTGATTTTTGATTTCTAATGAAACTTGACTAAGCTGGGTTTAGTCTATGTCTTAGTCAACAGGACTATAAGGCACAGGCATAGATTCTTTGAACATGTAGCATTCAGATCTGTAATAATCTAGTATGTCCTGGGAGCACAGTAGGCCCTCTAGTAGGCATTTAGCCCATCTCTTGATGTCTATGTGGGAAAGCATGAAAACAAAATTTCAAATTATCTTCTCTCATCCCTTCTTCTCCTTTCCCATCCTCTGACATTTTGGGAATTGCATAAAATCTAATTGGAGTAAAGTAGCCAAATCTTCAGAGGCAGTTTCTGTTGGAATAGGCGTGTGAGAAATCATTTTGCCCCATTTTTATAAACAAGGACAGAGTTCTTCACTGGGGGGAAGGAGCTGGCTTGGGAAAGAACATTGAAAGTGCAGCCCTGAATGATTTCCTCATAAAATCAAAGAAAAATGATCCCTGCATTACACTTAAAATGGTATTTATATGATTTTAGGTAATGAGAGCAATAATGATTATATTATGCCAATAATAAAAACAGAAAAGTACTGCACATCTGAGCTGACCATATGGGAAGCATAAGGCCCATAAGTACATACGCTTGGTGATGTGATTCTGTTATGGAATCCTAGATGCCAAACAGGTAAGAGCTGTGAAAGTGATCTTTCTTTGGGATCAGCTTCCTTCCTTTTCGTTTTTGGGGCTGAAGGGATCAGTGCATCAAAACCAGGGGTGCCAGCAGTCTCTTTCATAGTATCCCAGTGGGTCTGTAATCTCACTGGTGTCAATATTTCCTTTACGATGCAAACCACATCTCATATTTGCCTCCCCATTCTGTCTGGTCTGTGTCTTCTCCGAAGCTGGCCCAAGAAAGTCCACCCAACATACTGGGGGCCTTTTTCAGTTTTGCCTTTTTTTGGTGCTGAGGATGCCTTGATTCACTCTCACATATCCTACCTGGCTACATATGCCCCCTAGGATTCTAGGGTACCCTGAAGTGCTTCTCTTCTCTGATAGCTAGGCTTAAGCACTTAATCACACCACAGGTAATTCCTCACTTTTTAGGGACAAGTGATAAGTGATACAGTTACATTTTATCACTTAACATCATCAACATTACTGTGGGAATTAACCTTGAAAATGTAATAAGACAGAGTGCACATTCTGCACCCCTTCCACCTCCCTCCAATATCATCAGGGAACATTTCATTTTCTACATATTCTTCTATGGCCTTATATATAAGACCAATGCCTTACCAAGTTAACATCTGAATGAATACGATTGCCAAATGAGTCCTTGGCACAGTTGCCTGGCCTGGATTTCAGAGCTTAGTCCCGAAAGTTGTGTATAGCTCTTGTTACCTTCCTGGTTGAAAACTTGAATCCTGAAATACAGGGGTATCCTCCTGATTTCTTGAAACTTCCAAGGTAGGAGGCTTGTACTCCTATCACTTAGATAGAACATAGAAACTTAGAACATAGAACATAGAACACTTAGAAGAACATAGAAACCAAAAAATGAGGCCATTTCTCAGGAATACATGGATGGTCTCATAGGGAGAAGGCTCCAGAGCATCTCCCCGTGCGGCATGATCTCTCACCCAATGTTGTGAATGAAGAACAACAATGAAGAGAATATCCAGGAAAAACTGAGTCAAGAATGATGGCAGAAGGCATGGATGCCCATACAAAGAGTCTCTAATTCACTACATGATTAGCTGGCTGGGACCAGGTACAGAATGTCTATATATGTTCCACAGTCTTTCCAAGGTATCACATCACCATGGCTCTCCCCAAAGTAAGTTACTCAACTTGTCCCCAAGGGAAACTTGCTTCAGGAGATTGAGCAGATGCAATCTGAGTAGTTATTCACTTATTAAGGGGATTTTTATTTCCTTTAATTTTCTCCCCATGTAGCTGATTTATCTTGCCTGGCTTCCTTTAAGATTTGGTTCACATGCCCCAATTGATAAATGATCAAAAGAAATGATCTGTGCCCAAAGGGCCATAAATTCATGCATATCCTTTGGCTTAACACCACCACCACTGGCCATGAAAACCAAAAGAGATTTGGAAAAAGAATAGGAAAATGACCTATATGTACAAAAAATATCCATGGCAGCTCTCGTCTCAGGACAAAAAAATTGGAAATTGAGGGGATGCCCATCAATTGGGGAATGTCTCAATAAGCAATAATTGATGTGATGGAATATTATCACTCTCTGGGAAATGATTGGCAAGATGCTCTCAAGGGAAAAAAGAAACACACCTGGAAAGTCCTCCATAAACAAAGTGAAATATATTGTATACAAAGCAATAGCAACTTTGCTGTTCTCAGTAGTACAATCATGCACAATTACTCTGAAGGACTTATGATAAAAAAAAAATCCTGTACACACCCAGAGAAAGAACTGATTGTGTCTGAACACAGACTGAAGCATTCTATTTCTCTCTCTTTCTTTTGAATTTAATTTTTTTTCAGGATTTAATATTGTCATTAGGATGGGAGATCTATGTTTGCTTTCACAATTTGACTTTTTGGGAAGTTTTGCATAACTTCACATGTGGTTTCTTTTAATTGTAGGTGGATATAAGGGAGAGAACCTAGAACTCAAAAATCAAAAATTGTTTTGAATATAACTGGAAAATATCAAATAAATAAATTCAAATTAGAAACACACCAAAAAAAAAAAAAGACTTTGCTCAGATGTCATCTTTTGCAGGAGATTTTTCCTGGGCTCCCTGCCCCCAGGTACAGGATTCTTCTACTTGAAGGTTATTTTTCATTTATTCTCTATGCATCTTATGGATAATTATTAGTTTACATATTCTCTCACATTAGAATTTAAGCTTCTTGAGTTCAGACCCTTTTCTTTGCCTTTCCTTGTATCCGTCCCTAGCACTTTGCACAATTCCTTATATAGAGTAAATGCTTAGTAAATAATTGTTGACTGATTAACCTTTTTTGATGGTAACTTTGAGTACTAATATCCTTTACTTGGATTCTCTTGCAGGGCTCTTTGTATCCATCATGTAGCTCTCCTTTATTCAAAGTCAGTTCTTTGGAAATTATACTATTTCATGTCTTAAAGTCACTGGATCATAGAGATACCAAACATTACTGGAAAAACAGTGTTAAATTAGGCTTTGTTTTGGGGAATTTAGGATTAGAAAAGCTGTTTTCTTTCTTTCTTTTGTGAGGCAATTGGGGCTAAGTGAGTTGCCCAGGATATCACAGCTAGTAAGTATTAAGTGTCAGAGGTCAGATTTTAAATCAGGTCCTCTTGACTCAAGGGATGGTGTTCTGTCCAACGTACCAGCTAGATGGTGTGCGGTTTCTTTCTTTCTTTTTAACTGTGGCTTTTTATTTTTGAAATATATACATGCATAATTTTTTATATTCACCCCTACAAAACCCTGTGTTCTAATTTTTTTCCCCTCACTTCCCCTTACTCCTTCCCCCAGTCGGCAAGTAATCCAGTATATGTTAAACATGTGCAATTCCTCTGTATGTATTTCCTCAAATATCATGCTTGTGCAGTTTCTTAAAGGCAATCCATACCATAATCCTCCTGTCATTTAGTTGTGGGTCAATTTATTGTTTCCATAGAGTGTCTGTATGTTTGCTCCAATTCTCATGAATTGTCATTTATTTTTAAGGTTATGCGCCAGTACTGCCTCTTCCAAGCAGTTTTTCCACATTTCTTCCCTTTCCTTCCAAAGTTAGTGTTCTATCCTTTCTCAGATCACCTTTGGTTGATTTAACTGTGTGTACCTTTTACAGAGAATGACAGCTTCTTAAGGAAGAGCTATAGAAGGGAGGAGCAACACAGACTTTGAAATTTAGAGGCTGTTTTCCTGCAGCTTTGTCCAGTGTTTGTCATTTCCCATTTTTGTCAACATGGTCATTTGGGAAAGCATTGTGGAACTATGTCTCCAAATTTACAAAATTGTGCATCCCCTTTGACCTATACATACCACTACTAGGCCTATCCCTTGAAAGAATCAATGAAAGGTGAAAAGGATCACTAAGTACAAAAATGTTTATAGCATCTTTTTGTGGTGGCAAAGAACTAGAAACTTGGGGAAGGGAGTATCATCCATTGATTGAGTAATGGCTTCACAAGTCATAGTATATAAATGTAACAGAGTATTATTAAACCATAAGAAATGATGAGGGATGGTTTCAGAAAAACCTGCAGAGATTCACCTAAACTGATGCAGAGGAAAGTGCAAAGAACCAGGAGAATTTAACAACCACACTCTAAAAATGAACAATTTATTTGTAGACTGGAAAAACCTCATCTTTCTTTATCCAAACTTAATAAGCTCTTACTTTTCCCCCCTCCCCCTACAATGGAATAATTTAAAAAAGAAAAATAAAACTCTCATAACAAATATACACCATCAAGCAAAACAAATTCTTCCATTAAACTCATCCATAAATTTATGTCTCATTCTGCATTTTAAGTCAGGAGGTGGGTAATGTTTCTTATAATCAGCCCTCTGGAATTCTGGTTGGTCAGAGCATTTATCAGATTTTTCATTATAATGTTATCTTTTTATAAATTGTTCTCCCAATTCTACCCACTTTACTCTGCATCACTTGATTGAAGTCTTCCAATTTGATTGAAATTGAAAAATATACAACTTTGAAAGACTTAATGTTTCTAGTCAGCTTTCTTACTATCTATGATTTCAGAAACCAGATGACAAGATGCTGGGTACCTCAAGACAGAGAAGCGATAGAGCAAATATACTGACTTATTTTTGGTCACAGCCAGTGAAGAAATTTATTTTACTTGATTATGCATATTTGGTTGTTTGTTTTGTTTTCACTGGGGGAGGATAGAGAGAAAATGCTTGTTAATTGAAAAAAAAATTAAAAAAGAAATTTACAAGGTGTTGATAGCACTTATATCCCAACAGTAATAAAATCAACAGAACTTTAGGACCTAGTTATTACCAGTAATTAGATAAAATAAGAAAGATTCCTTTCTCCAGATAGCAATCATCATTAGTCAAGACCTCAGGCCAATTGCAAGGCCTGCTTGTAGGGACTGGTATCCTTGGGTACACCCTAAACTAAATTTGTCCTAAAAAAAAAAGATAATTTAAAGAACTATTTCATAGTGTATTTTGTGAAATTTGGTGACCAAATGGCTAGTTATGGTTCTGTCAATGACTCAGTTTTTATCTTTGTATTCCCATTCTCTAGTGCAGGGGTCCTCAAACTTTTTAAATAGGAGGCCAGTTCATTGTCCCTCAGACTGTTGGAGGGCCGGACTATAGTAAAAACAAAACCTCACACTGTCTCCACCCCTCAGCCCATTTGCCATAACCA
Organism: Sminthopsis crassicaudata; assembly: GCF_048593235.1. Lineage (NCBI taxonomy): Eukaryota > Metazoa > Chordata > Mammalia > Dasyuromorphia > Dasyuridae > Sminthopsis > Sminthopsis crassicaudata. The sequence goes on from NC_133623.1 coordinate 33,007,676, forward strand.
GGCGGCCACATAAATGTCCTCAGCGGGCTGCATCTGGCCCGCAGGCGGTAGTTTTAGTTTGAGAACCCTTGCTCTAGTGTATAGTGCCTTGCAATCAACCAATCATTCAGTCAGCATTCATTAAATGCAAAGATAAAAAAATAAAACTGTTCTTGCGTTCGAGGAGCTTATACTCTATATGTTTTCAAAATAAATGTCAGGTAATTTTTGAAGCGATGACATATGTTTGGGGATGAAGATATATACGGTATTGTCTGAGCTAAATCTTGGTGGAAGGCATTCTAAGAGATGAAAGTGAAAGAGTCCATCTGGGAGACCCAGAAAAAGTGCAAAGACCTGTGAGTGTTTTGTTTTAGGAACATGAAGGCCAGTCTGGTTGGAGCCTAGAGTTTGAGAGAGGTTGGGCTCAGGTTGTGAAGGGCTTTAAAAATGTCAAACAAAGGAGTTTTTCTTTGATTCCAGACACAATGGCGAGGTACCGGCATTAGCTGAGTAGGAGCATGATGTGGTTAGATCTGTGCTTTAGGAAAATGACTTTGGCAGCTGTGTGGTGGGTGGATTAGAGCAGGAGATCTTCACCTGGGGTCTGGGAACTTGTTTTTAAAATATTTCAATAACTGTATTTCAGTAAAATTGGTTTCCTTTGTAATCCCACATATTTAATTTTATACATCTACACTTATTATTCTCAGAAGGGGTCCAGAGGCTTTACCAATTTATCAAAGGGGTCCGTGACACATGAAATGTTAAGAACCCCAGAATTAGACTGTGCAGAGGCTTGTCACAAGAAGACTAATTAGATGGTAGTAACAGTGGTGGCCATGTAAGTGGAGGGGTAGGTACAGAATTTTAAAAAAATGCTTATTGAATTGAATAGAATATACCCCTTTCCTGTTCTTTGTATATAATGATGGAGTTACCACTATATGAAAAGTGAGAGATTTGGAGGATTTTTTTCTCCAACTACTGGCTTTCATTAAGCCTTCTACCTGCTGGAGGAGGCAGAACCCTTCCGTGGCTAATGGCTTCTATTTGCCAGGTGATGATTGGATGAAGTTAGTAGTGCTGTCTGACTATGGAACAAAACAAAGTATAACAGTATAAAAGGCTTGAACCTATGGATTTGGTTTCATTAGGATCTATTTGAATTTGCCGAGGTAACTGGCCAGAGATGTGCTATCCACATGAAATGATGACACATAATGAATTTATAATATAATTGATATGATGAAACTTTTTAAAATCAAAATTTGAAAAAGATGAACATGCTCTGCGCTTTAAGCATGGTTAATGGCATGGCTATAAATAGCAGTAGATTATGCATGTGTATGGGGATACAAATCACTAATGCAGTTTGAAGTCTTAGAGAAGTGAGAGAGAGAGAGAGAGAGAGAGAGAGAGAGAGAGAGAGAGAGAGAGAGCAAATAATTGCAGTCAAGAGATTGCAGCAGTTCTTTCTTTCTATCAGCAGATGGAGTTACCCTCTTGCAATTTTCCAAGTAGCTTAACTCCTAGACAAAATTATTGTATGAGCACTAAGGTCCCCTAGGTTTCCACAACTCCCATTTAAAGATCTAATCACCAGTGTTACAGTACAAGAAGTACCCTGCAGGTTGCAAAGAATTATTTTCATTCGGAGGAAGATTTGCTGATATTCTGCAGATTGTCAGTAATGGTAAGCTACGGTACTAATCAAGGGTAGCAGGAGATTGTCAAATGTAAGTAATGGGGCCCTGGAACAGGTTTTGAAAAAAAGCTTTGATGGAAAGTATGTTGTCTTAACATTCCACAGAGGAGCAGAAGAGCCTTAATGATTTTCTTCCGAAAGGAATATTAGGTGGATATGTACATTTCCTTCCCATCCATTAGCCTGACATGTTAAATTCATCTTTAAGTTTCCCATGTATCTATGTATTTACCAACCTCATTTATTGGATTAAAGTTGAAACCATATGAAACATTATGTTTCTTTGGCATTGTAGTATACCCAGTGTGATAGTCCTGGTCTCTAAATTGATGTCTATGTTTTCTATATGTAACACAGACACACAGACATGCACATATACATAGGCACACACCCACACACACCCACACAGTATTTTCAACTGCACTAACAGTTGATTTCCCTCAGTGGGACTGACCATGTGGCAATTCTGTGTTCTGGTTGGTTCAGCAGTTTAAATGCAGTTTCATTTCTTTGTTTTTATGGCTCTTTTTCTTAAATGAGGAAGGGAGGGATGTTACATGCTGATGGAAGAAGTACCTTTGTGACTGAATAATCAAAGCACAGGAAATGTCATTTTTGTGAAGTATTAGGGGAAATTCTATGCTTGGTAGTGCTCCATCTTTCAGCTCCAAGTATTTTCTGACTGTCCCCCATTTGGGGGATTTTCTCTCTCTTCCTCATCACCTATTGACTTCTTTGATTTCTTTTAAGTCCCAATTAAAAACTCCCGTTTTCTACAAGAATTCCTTCCAAACTCTTAATTCTAGTGCCCCTCCTCTTAATTATTTCCTATTTATCCTGAATTATAGTTTATTTACACAGTTTTCTTGTTGCCTCCTCTTTTAGCTTGTAAGCTCTTTGAGGACTGAGCCTGTCTTTTGCCACTTTTTATATATATATATAGTCCCAGCTCTTAGCATAATACCTGGATTGCATTATTTATTTTGAACTGGGGTTTTTAGGGGTTGTGAGCTGGACCGTAGAATAGACAAAACAGGTAAAAATAGGCAATTGTGCAGTGTGTTTCCTCTACGTGTTCTTCATAATGTGCAAAAAGTCTCTTTGTCTTTACTGGGTGTCAAATACCCATTATATAGAAAGGGAAAACTGTCAGGGGCTTACTTGAAAATCCCAGTTCTTCTCCAGTTATCAGCAAGTCCCGATCTTGGATATCATGAAATCCTGCCTTGCAAACCCTTTTTTCTAGGATGGAAATGATTGGAGTTTCAGTTGATAGTCTTTCCTGCCAAAAAGGATCCTATAATTGCATGTCATACAAGGACCAAGTTACTATCTTCTTTTTTAAGTCCCCACATTCAGTAGATGTTGACTGACTAGCTAAATTATGTTATCAATATGGTTTAATGAATAATAATTACTTTTGAGAATTATAGATATGTACTTATATCAGCTACAAGGAAATTAAGGTGTCTGTTATCCTAAAACTATAATTAGATAGATTATTTTTACTGGTTTTCCCAAGATAAAATATGCTTATGTTTCCTGTAGAGCTTTCATTGAATATTTATTGCTGGAAGGGGACTTAAAGAATATAGAATTTGTCCAAGGAAGGGGCTTTGGACATAATTTAATCCAAACTGCTCATTTTACATATAAGGAAACACACCCAAAGAAAGTCACCAGTGGTGAGGAGCAGATGTGGGACTGAAAACAGATATTGTTGCTTTAAATCTAATATTTTTTCCACTACCCTGTCTCCCAAACCATTATTCTTTACACACACACACACACACACACACACACACACACACACACACACACACAAAAACACACCCCACCTACCCCCCACAACCACAAACCCCCAGGTGCCGAAAACAGAAGAACAAAGATGTAAACATTATTAACATTTGATCTTTATTAAGTGCTTGCCAGTATCAGTGTATAAGGCAGAATGCTAACATCTAAGGTAACTTCCTATGTGCTCCCAAACTTGTAAAGGTGAGAAAACTTCAATAAAACAGCAAAAGTCAACCTTGGATTTCTTGACCGTTGGAGTTTGCAAGGACCTTTAGAAATCATCTATCCAGTCAAGAGTTTTTAAGGGCCCTTAGAAATGACTTATCCAGTCCAATCCTCTTAACTGGTAGAAGAGCAAACTGGAGCTCACAAAAACCTTTCCTCAAAGACGAAGAAGGAAAAGTTTTTTTTTTTTTTGTTGTTGTTGTTGTTTTTGTTTCGTTTTGTTTTGCTTTGTTTTTGCAAAAATTCTTGAACAATAAACGCTTAAATGTCTATTCGTGTATTTGAATCTTAAACTTTTCCCCCACTCATACACTGACTCTCCTGAATTTGCTTCCCATTAGTTAGGAAGACCAAACAGCTTCACAGTTCCAGTCTCTCGGCAAGTTTCCGGTAGATTTTCTTTGTCATCACAAGCAAAAGCTAGCAGTGGAAATTTGGGATGCCAGGCCACACTAAAAGTGGGAGACTGACACTGTATCTCCCAGATCCTTTCACCTGTCTCCACCTCAGCAATATCGATGAAGAGATCCTCGGATGCCGATGCCAGCATTTTCCCATCGTGGCTGAAACTGAGGCTCGTCACGGGCCAGTCCAGCCTGGATAGGCACCTCACACACACCAGCTCGTTAAGATCCCAGAGATTCACCAGGGAATCGGCGCTTCCTGTGGCGAAATACTTGCCAGTGGGATCGAACTTGATACAGATGCAGTTGGAAGTATGGGCGTTGAGTAACTGCACAGGCTTTATATCAGGGTAACTGAGGATAGTGATGAAGCCCTTGCCGTTGGCAAGGAAGACCTGGGTGTTGTCGTTGTTCCAGGATATCTCGTTGACCTCGTAGCTGAAGTGCTCCTCCGCCTTGGCCCGGTAGGTGCGAGTGTCGATGAAGGTGACCGTGTCTCGTCTGTCGCCCACCGCAATGGTTCGGCCGTCTGGACTCCAGCATATATTCATATTCTCGCCTTTGGTGCTGATGACGCTGACGCACTTCATGTTGCGCACATCCCAGATGCGAACGCTCCGATCCTCGGAGGCCGTTACGAAGAGGTCGGGGTTGCTGGGGTGCCAACACAGCTGGTCTACTCGGTCGGTGTGGCCTTGGTAGTTGTACTCTCTTACCAGACGGTTCTCTTGCAGGAGGAAGACGCTGGCCGTGTTATCGAGGGAACCCGAAGCCAGGCGAGCCCCATCGCAGCTCCAGGCTACCGAGAATATGTTAGCCGAGTGGGCCTCGTATTCTTCAGTCCTCCCGTAGTTACGAAACTGCTTCTGCATCTCATACAAATAGTCCGAGGGTCCCTGGTACCCCCAAAAAGCTGCCGCCATGGTACCGGCAAAATTGGTTCTCACAGGGGCGATCAAGGACAGAGTTCCGGGCCAGAGCTCGTGTGGCGGCACCTGGCAAGTGAAAGGAATTGGCGGAGTGGAGAAGCAGCACCCGCGCAGGCGCACTTGGAGGTCCCTGGGACATTCGGAACATATAGATCGCTTGGGTGGCGGGAGGAGGGGGACCCACAAAACATCCTCAGCCGACCTCTGGGCTTATTTCCCACGATGGAAAAGTGGCTCAAAAGTCCTTGAAAATTACGGGACTTCGTAGGCATGGGGGGGGAAGGGACATATTCAAATTCTCCAGTAGGACAATTTTGCATCCACATGTTCAGAGCCCCTTCATTTGGCAAGTGGGAGAACCTAGAGAGTAATCTTCTGTCGTCCCCCTGGCGAGAGAGTTTGCAGAGCCGAGATTTGGCGGAAATTGGGACGGTGCACCCTCCAAAATCTCACTCAGGGCCTGAAATGACACAGAGAAAGTCCCATCCTCAAAACCTAGGAGAAATATACGCATCATCCTGTGCAAGAGTTCCAAACGATTGTAATTGTGTGGGAAGAGCAAAAAGCAGACCACGTTGGCTCTCTGACTTTTGCTAAGGGTGCTCTGGGCGTTTATGTCCTGTTTTTGCAGAAATCCTTAAGGAAACATACAAAGGCTCAAGTGCACCTTGCATCTTGGTAGGTGCGACATGCTGATGTTAATTTTGTTTTACAGGATATTGGTCTGTATATTGTCCTGGAAACAAATGTTTCTGCAATTAAATGTGTTTAATTACTGGAAACATTTAGATCCAAAATAGTCATTGGCTTCACTAAAAGCCTTTCTTGATCCCCTCAACACTAGTGCTTTCCCCTCTTTTGAGAGAGAGAAAACATTGGTAAAAATCACTTGTGCAGCACTTGGCACACTGTAGGTGCCACATAAATACTTCTTCACTTTCCTTCCTTCTCCTTGGTGGCCGAGAGATAGGTAGATGGTGTAGCAGATTAGCACCTTGGGTCTGGAGTGTGGAAGTCTGTGCAGCACCATAGCTGCAGCAAAGTAAGCACTTTAGAATGTTAGCTATTTACTGTTGTTCTTGTCTCCTCCATGAGGCTGGGATGTCCTTGAGATCAGGGACTGTTTTCTGCCTTGCCTTATCTTCCCAGGACTTAGCTTGGCACATGGTAGGTGTTTATTAACTTCTGATTGTTTGATTTAGATAGTTATGTAAATGCTACATAATATAAACAAGCTGAATGCAACTCTTTCAAATTATTCACCTGGAGCCAGATAGAGCTTCATTTTTGAAAGCCTATGTTGAAATGCTATTTAACGAGTCAGGGACACTATGTGCTGCAGTGGCTAGTACTGGGCCTGGAATCAGGAAGACTCCTCCTCTCCCCTCTTTCAGATGCTTCCTAGCTGTGTGACCCTGGGCAAGTCACTTCATGTTGTTTGCCTCAGAAATGAGCTGAGGAAGCAAATAGCAAACCGCTCCAGCAGCTTTGTAATGAAAATCTCCAGTGGGGTCACGGAGAGTCAGATGTGACTGAAAAATGACATCAGGAAAGTTTCATGCATTTGGTGTGAGGTTATTTGAGTGCTGCATAGTGATAAAGGTGGAAAAAAGATGCTTCCAAACCAAAATGATCATTTTCCCTTTTATAATTTCTTCCTTCCTATACTTCTTTGTGCTATCACCATTCTCTCATATACTGAGACTTCTTTCTTAGTCTTCCCTCTCCATCATATCCATTTTATCAGTAATCACTTCTTTGAAATATCTCTAATATTTTCCTTTTTAATGGATTTTTCTTGACATCATGTTTTTACATCCCCCTATGTTTCTCCTCGTATTCCCACTTCTTTATGACAGACAGTTTTCTAAAGAAAAGAAAAATGGCAAAAGAAAAAAAATAACAAAACTAATCAATATGTTAGAAAATGCTCATATTGTATGCAGTGTTTCACACACATAGCCCCCTACCCTACAAAGAAATATGACACCCATTACAGTACAGATTCTTCTTTTGGTAGATAGTATCTTGAACAAAAACTTGAGCATTTAACAAAATGCTCAAAAAATTTAACAAAATGTGTATATAACACAACTGAGCTTGATGAGGATGAAAGTTTGCTTTGATCTTTGAGTTGTGGGAGCAACTGCTTAATGTATCCTTTGCAGAGTAAGTCTCCAGAACTCAAATCCCTGCAGCTTTGGCAGGTTTTCTAGACTGCTTCTCTCTGAGTGGCTCCAAGGTCTCCATCAGGGCCTTTGGTCACCATATCCAGGACCCTTGGTTCTAGATGCTTATTTCTGGCTTGGCCTTGAAGTCTAGTGCTACCATTAATCTGTGGCAATACCTCTGCACAGAGGTAGCTAGCTGGACAGATGTGTACTTTAAAAAATGTTTTCCTCATTGACAACCATTATTTTCTCTCCTCTGTACCTTCCCCTCCATTGAGAAAATAAAACAAGCAACGCAAAAAAAAAATGCAAAAGCATTGCCTTGTAGGCCATATCCAAAAAGCTGTCTCATAAGTCATCTTGGGCCCATCACATCTCTGTTAGGAAGTGAGTAGCATGCATCATTATCATTCTCCTGGAATCCTGGTTGATCATTGCATTGATCGGGGTACTTAAATATTTAGAAAATGTTTGTCTTGACAATGTTGTTATATAAAAATTATACTCTTGGGTACAGCTTAAGATGGTGCAGTGGATAAAGTAGTGGTGCTGTCAGGAGTATCCGAGTTCAAATTCAGACCTCAGACATTTGAAACTAGCTGTGTGAATCTGGGCAAATCACTTAACCCTAATTGCTTTACAAAAATTTAAAAAATACACACACACGCATCCTTTGTTGTTTTCATTGCACTATCATTCTATTCAAAGCTTCCCAGGTTTCTCTGAAACTTTGCTCTTCATTATTTTTTACTACACAGTAGGATTCCATTACATTCACATATCATATATTGTTCAGTCTTTTCTCAATTGATGGGAACCCACTAAATTTCAAAATCTTTTGCACTATGAAAAAAACAAGGGAAATAATAGGAAAAAGTGGGAAGGAAAGGGAGCTAATGGTACCCTATTTCAAACTCTGTTCCAAAATGTAAATTATTTTATTGGCTCTGCATACTTCATTTTGTTGTTGGTCATTCGTGTCTAACTGTTTGTGACCCTGTGGACCATAACATACAAGTGCCATCTGTGGGTTTTTCTTGGCAAAGACATTGGAGTGGTTTGCTGTTTCCTTTTTCCATGGATAAAGACAATCAGAAGTTAAGTAGCCCGTCCATAGCAATGTACCTGATAAGTGACTGAGGCTGGATTTGAACTCAATCCTTTCTTATTCCCCTTAGATGCCTCCTTTCAATCATTTTACATCATTTCATCTAAGTTCTTCCATGCTTCTCTATATTTCTCATTTTGTGCATTTCTTACGGGAATATTCCATTACATACATACATACCTACACACATATTTTTGCTTAACACAAAATGCTGCTCTAAAGATTTTGTATAACATGATCCTTTTTGTCAGTGTTCTTCTTGGGATATATCCCTAGCAGTGGATTTCTGGGTCATGGATTATAGATGGTTTAACAAGTTTGTTTACATAATTCCGCATTACTCTCCAAAACATTTGATCAATGCATAGCTCCGCTACCAAGATATTAATGTGCCTGTCCTTTTCCAACCCCTCCAACATATACTCTTCCCAGCCTTGGTTGGATATATAGTGGCATCTCAGGTTTCTTTTCATTTGTATTTGTAATGCTTGTTAATATTTGGAAATTTTTTTTGAGAACTGATTATTTAAATCATTTGATGACTTAATCTTCCCTTTCTTTTGATTCCCAGGTCACTGCCTATCCCTGTGCCTGGAATTCTTTCCCTCTTCATCTCTGCTTTCTAGTTTGCCAGGCTTCCTTCAAGTCCCACCTAAAATCTCACCTTTTACAAGACATCTTTCCCATCTCTCTTAATTCGAAGTGCCTTCTTCTGAGGGTTTTCCAAATTTTTTTCTGTATAAAGCTTGTTTGTATGTGGTTGTTTGCAAGTCTAGTGTTTTGACATCTGGAACATACTTCATTGGTGTGTGTGTGTGTGTGTGTATGTGTGTGTGTGTGTGTGTGTGTGTGTGTGTAAAGTGCTTTTTACTTCTGTGACAGAAAGGACAGATAGGTTGTAGGACTGGAAATCAAGGAAGTTGGGTCTCTTACAATAGGTAAATTCCTTGGTAGCGATTTCACATGATATGGGGATGGCAGAGAATCATAATGCATGGAAAAAGTGGGCCAGTAGTCCATTATGGGATTCAAATATACTCCTTGGCTGTTGAAATCCTTAAACAAGATTCTCTAATTAAAACTTTGAACTGTGGCACAAATGATGCATTGCTAAATGGTTTCTTGTTTATATCTGCCCACTGTGAGTGGAGCCTAACATTGGTTATTGGTTAAAACTGTGAAAATGATTAAAATGACAGGATTGGTCATAGTGTGAGTTAGTCTGATAGTGTTGCAAAACCACAATGTTAAGTGCTTTTTGATCTAATGTGAAATTGTAACAGGGATTATTTGGGAATAAATTATAATCTGTTGGGGGCTTTCAGAACACTAGTGTATGCAAAACCCAATTATTCTGAGAGGAACTTTTAGACAAAAGGTTCAAATGGAAGCTAAGCATTCAGACTTCCTGGCCTTTGGTGGGCCATGTACTCAGGCCATGTGCTGAGTTGGAAAGTGTAACCTTAGTATAGTTTTTTGTTTGTTTGTTTGTTTTTTTTGTTTTTGCCTCAATCTCTCTTGATTGTCACCCTTTCATTTCCTGACCTGAAATAAAAGCTCTTTTGGGAAATAAAGCTTGAAGAACTCATTTGAAAATAACTTGTGGAAGTTATTTGAAGATATTACTGCTATGAGAGATAAAGGAAGTTCAATGAATATGTCGTATTTAGATTTTCAAAAAGGATTTCACCAAGTTCTATATCAGAGATTGATGGTTGAGGCAAAGTGTGTAATGGGTTAGATTAGAAATCAGATTGAATTAAAAACAAGATGTTTTGTTTTTCTGACCCCTAATTTTGGATTCCTGTTAGTAAATCTTCTCTGGTGTATATTGTTTCTTTTTAACTGTGTTTATAGAACTTGTCCATTATTGCAACCTCCAGCCATGAGTTTTGGCTACTGATCTTCTGTTGAATTTTCTGCATGTTTTGCTTTTTCACCCCTTTACCCTATGGCAACAGGGAGGAAAGGATTTTGTCCCACTTGCACTGGAGACTCCAATTTGCATAGAGCTAGACAGGAGTATAATGTTATTTGGTATCCTATAGCTATTTTTAATTATGACAGACATGCAGCTGGTACAAAATATTTCAGCCAGTTTAATCTTTGCATCAAATACTGTCTTTTTACTTCATTAAAACACAGGAAAAATCCAGTAGTTTACCAGAGATTAAGCTTTAGATTTCCATATTCGTCTGGGATTCATGAAGCGTTTGCCAGGGTTTTTAAAGTCCCATAACCACCTAGGTCTTTTTTTTTTTTTTTTTTTTTTTTTTTTTTGCTGAGGCAATTGGGGTTAAGTGAGTTGCCCAGGGTCACACAACTAGGAAGTGTTAAAGTGTCTGAGGACAGATTTGAACTGAGGTCCTCCTGACTTCAAGGCTGGTGCTCTATCCACTGCACCAACTAGGTCTTTTTAAAAAAAAATTTAAAAAGCAAAACAAAATAAAACAAAAAAGAGAACGTTGTCTTGTGTCCTGGATTAAAAATATATAAAAATAAAATTTCTGTTTAAGAAAGGATGTTGTTTGTCCTTCATTCTCAAAGAGGCCTATGACATCAGAGAGATGATGCCATGACATGTAAGTTAATTGTATTTGAGTGTGAGAGGCCTAGGCAAGGCCACCTTGCCTCACTTTTCCCCTCCAGAGCCATCTGGGTCCAGTGGCCAGATATAGATCAGGATGACGGGAGATGACTCTGGATAAAATGGGAGACGTTGGCCTTTTCAAGCAAAGGTCTTCAACAGGTCTCACTTAGTTTGAGGCTGCACCCCTTCTGTGATGAAGCCTAGGTAGTAGCAATTGAGGCAAAGAATCTCCCTTTTCATCTAGTCAAAAAAAATTTAAATAAACAAAATAAATAAATCTGGGAGGGAAAAACTCTCAGGATTTCTGGCCAAAGTAGAAATTATTGCTATGTACATTCAATCTGAGTCATTCAGGATATACAGATAAAAACATACCCTGCTGGGAGTTCAGTGGATGGAGCACCAAGCCTACATTCATTAGTATCCATTTTTTCTTTGCTTCCTTGTAGGTTGTTCTTTTGTTCCCTGCTGTGTACTTTTTTACATTATTCTTCTTTTCTCCTTTCATCCACTTCACCTCCCTTAAGCAGGCTATAGTTACAGACAGATATATTTAATACATATATACATACATACATACATACACAGACATACCCACCATATATATATGTGTGTGTGTGTGTGTGTGTGTGTGTGTGTGTGTGTGTACATTCATATCCACCATATATATACATATATCTATATTTATTTCTACTGCATGTTATAGTTTATATGTATACATTCTTTGCTATCCCTGCTAACTCTGCTTTAATTCTGCTTCTTAACTTGCCTTGCTATTACTTAACCTCCCTCCACCCATGGATCCTTCCCTTGTCTTGTTCTCTGACCCTTTGCTTCCCTCTCCACCCATCCCTTCCCCTGTAATGCCAGAGAAACTGAGACAAGACAGAGATTGGTTTTAAATCTTTTAATGTGAAGAGTTTTAGTCTCTTGTCCAAAGCATTTGGCACAGATAAAGTGAGGCAGGAACCTTATATAGGGTTTTAACTAACTAGGGTTTGCAAATAGACTATAACCTGAGTATACTATCTTATAGGGGAAACAAAGGCAGATAAGGGGGGCAAGGACACTAGTTGAGGGAACAAGCCATAATTCCAGGAAAGGATCATAACTTAATCCTGACTGGATAGGAGCCAAGATAAGAAGGTTGAGGACTGGAGGCAGCAAGGTCAGGAGCAATATTCAAATGGAGGGGGAATTATTCTAGCAAGGATTGAGATAATGCACCTGGAGTTTATGACACAATGATATGTAAAATTTCCTTCACAATGATAAATGGATCAGAGCTTCAAGGTTTTGGCTGACTCAATTCTCCCAGTCCTAATGACAAGGAGGAGGGGTGGCCATAATTTTTTTATTCAGGGCATAACACCCCCTAATTTCTTTATAGATTTTGGAGTAGGTTTTCAGAATTTGGAGCTGTCCTCTCCCTTCTAATGCCACTGTGTCTACACCTCATTTGTATAAATTTTTCTTTTGAGGTACCCAATTGCTGATGTCAATCTTAAACATATGGTATACATTTCCATCTAAAAATATAAAAATATAAACAATTTGTGCATGTTGAGTTCTTTAAAATTAATCTTGGATATTGGCTCTTATATATTAAATTTTCTATTGAGTTTGGATTGGAACGTCTCGAAAATTTGCAAGTTCATTGAATGTTCATTTCTTAATTCTACTTCAGTTTCCTCCTCTGAAGATGAATTTCCTATTTCTAAAGTAAGTTTCGATGGTTGGATTATTTCTTCTTTTCTGGTTCCTTTTTTAAAATAAGTATTAGTGTAAGCACCTCTAAACTTGGGTTGGGGAATGGTGCATCTAGCTTCCCTCCAGCCTTCCCCTTTGACCTGAAACCCCAAACCAAAATCTTCACCTTCCTTTAAATATCCACAGTCAGCAGCCTCTCTGTCCCACTGCTTCTGCACTCACTGGCTGTGCTGGTTCCTTTTCACCCAGGAACTTGGTAGCACAGCTAGGCCTGGCATTCCTAATCAGCTGAGATTCTTTCAATCTTCAGGACTCAGATCCCCGACTCCACACACAGTTCAGAAGAAGAAAGTTCCAGAGATTCCTGCTGAGGTTCTAGCCACACCCAGCTAGCCCCAGGGATTGGGCTGGCTGTTTCTGTGGAGCTAGCTCAGAGTTAGTTGCACTTCACACTGGTCAATCCCCAGCTTGGAATCTGTCTTTGGGTCTTCTTGTGTCATCAGAAAAGGTCTGCTATCATGTCTTTACAAGGTTGTATTAATGATATCATAATCTTGACAAGTGGCTATCCAGTTTCTAAACTTGCCCTTTAACAACTTTTTATTAAATCCTATGTGTCATGGTATGGATACAAAGACAGAATGGAACAGTATAAGGCCCACTAGGCACTTATATTCTAGTCGGCTTGAACTTCATTGGTTCAGAACCCACTAATTCCTAAGGGAACTCATAATCGGTTTTGGAAAACTGGAATTGGTAGCAAGTTTCTTCTCACATCAAGCCTACCTTTGCCTTCTATAATTTCTTTGTTGTTTTTGTTGTGTCTTTGGTTGAATCCAAGTCTTTGACTTCATTTGGGGTTTCCTTGGCAATGATACTGGAGTGGTTTGCCATTTCCTTCTCCAGTTTACCTCACAGGTGAGGAAATTGAGGTAAATGGGGTTAAGTGAGTTGCCTAGGCCTTCCAGCCCAGGAAGCAAAAGCAGCTCATTTAGCGACCATTTCTCCAAAGGAGATCACAAACCCCACCTGGTACTCAAACGGGCTAAGAACCCCATCACTTGCCTACACAGTTAAGAAGTATCTGAGGCCAGATTTGAACTCAGTAAGATTATTAGTCTTTCTAATAATAGGCCTAGTCTCTATCCACTGCAATTCTACCTTGCTGCCCTTTGCAACTTCTGCCCACTATTACCTCTTCTTCTGATAGCCCTTTAGATACATGAAGATAGCCCTCCTGGCCCTTCCTCTCTTATAGAAGCTGATCTAAGTTGACTTTTCCCATTGGATGCTTCTGCTTTTCATATTTCCTTTTCCTGTTTTTTTTTCTCACAAGGAAAGCTTCAAAACCATCTTGAATTCTATTTTGGTAAGACAAATGGGGTTAAGTGACTTGCTTAGGGTCACACAACTAGTAAGTGTCAAGTATCCAAGACTGGATTTTGAACTTGGGGCCTTCTGACTCTAGGGTCAGTGCTCTCTCTACTGTGTCACCTAGCTGCCCCCAGTCTCCTCTCAAGATGCCTTTTCTCAGTTTCATTTTGGAAGACTTTTCCCCATTCCTCTGATTCTCATTGAACAACAGTATAATGATTTGGTGCTATATAAATCATATTTACAAAATTATTCTTCCTTTTGTACTTTTACATTATCTCATTATATTCTTTATTTAAGGATCGCTTGTATTATCAGGTCTGTTCTTTCCACATGATTCTGCATGGTACAAAATAGTAATTTTTCTTGAATCAAGAAGGGGATACCCCTTTCACTTGTTACTACTGGGAGGAAGACTCTCTGCCATTTCTCATATACTTCAAATATCGTTTTGTGGTTTGTAACCTGTCTGTAAAGCTCTCTCTGAGTATGCCCAGAGTAGGACAAGGCAGCCAAAAGACTGTAATTTCAGGCTTTTTTGAGAGGGACATTGTATCAGGAAAAAGGAAGGAGTTAGTTTTGCTCTATCCTGCCCTGGTCAGCTGCAGCTGGGCTAATGTATTGAGTTGTCATTTCCAGATTGGAGGAAAGAAGGCAACCAGGATGGTGAAGAGCCTAAAGAACATATGATCCAGGGATTGATTGAAGGAACTGCATGTGCTTAGCTTGGAGTAGAGAAGGTTTATGGGAAGCTTGGTATATGGATTTAAGAATTTGAAAAGTTGTCTTGGGGAGGACCACTCTGTTTGACTCCAAAGGGAAGAGCTATGGAAAACTGGCTAGAGGTTGTATGTAGGCTGGCAGACTTGGGCTTGATATAAGGAGAAAATGTTATAACACAGCGTATTGTTCACAAGTAGAACGGGCTGCCTTAGAAAATCCTTGATTCTCTCTTACTTCAAGCTGAGGCCAAATGATGACTCACCAAAGGCTGATTGAGCAGATCCTTACCCAGTTAAAGGTTCTAATTGATAGCCAAGAGATGCTTGTAGCTCTGTGGCATGAGACTCTGATATTTAATTCTAAGTAGCAGAAATAAAGCTGAAGGTCAACTGTTTTTGGAGGGGTGGTGGTGGTGTGGGCAGGTGATGGGGTTCTTAGCCTGTTTGAGTACCAGGTGGGGTTCGTGATCTCCTTTGGAGAAATGGTCACTAAGTGAGCTGCTTTTGTTTCCTAGGATGGAAGGCCTTTGGCACCATCTCCCAGTTGCCGTCCCTTCAGGTCCTCAGAGCAGCTTCCTTAATTGCTGCATTGGCATTCACCAAACCAGCTTTGGCTCGGGGCCGCTTGTGCATACGAGTCCAAACGGTGGAGGGAGGCAGGAGGATGAGCTGGGAGCACATTACTCAAATAGCTCTGCTCTTTTTTATGTATGAAAGGCTTTCATATCACGCAGAAAAGAAAAAAAAAACTGGCGTGGAAATCCATCATCTCCTGGCATTTAAGTAGAATTATAGGGAACATGTATATTTATCAGAAAACAAATGGGAGCATAGCAGGTATCTGAACAGAATTTTTTTGTGTGTAATTGTTATTTTCCTCCAAAAGCTTGACAGGAAAGTCAGGGTTATATGAAAGACAGAAAGGCAAATTATTGCAATTCTAATCCTCTTTATTGCTTGAAATGTATGGCAGCTGTGGGGAAAAAGGCAACCCATAGTCAGATGTAAAACCATCCAGAATCAAAAAGATCTGAACTTAGATTTGTCAAACTCGTGGATGTGGCCACCGTCTACCAGTACAGCTAAAGAGGAAAGGGAAGAAAAATCTGTTTTATTCAATGTGTCTTCATCATGTTATTATAACTATGACCAGTTATAGATATTATGGACATTTCTCTGATGGTATTCTGAAGGTCATTACCATGGGTTGAGTGGTAGGTAACAGGAGTGAAGAGTCAGATAGAAGGTCAGAAAGGGCTTCCTGGAGGAAATGGCATTGGGATAGTTTTCTGACTGTCCCTGCCAAAGACCAGAGGGGTCAAATGATTAGAGCAGCATTGGAGGTGAAAATATTCTGGGATCGAATAAGGGTCACAGGGCTCAGAAAGTCATAGATAGGAGCACATTCAAATGAAGTGATTCCTTCTAGAGCAACCACAGTACATCCAGTATGAGGAGGTAGTAAACGATTGTTTTCCCTGCTGTCAGAAACATGCACACATAGACACAGACACACACATATGCACACAGACACAAAAGCCATATCAGATGCCCAGGAAATGGAAAAATTACTTGAAATTCTTGCAAGACTCACTTGCTGAAATGAAAAGTTTTTTAATATTGCTTTAGAAAAACCTAGTTTAATTATTTTCCAAGATGAATGACCTACAAGGTTCCTTCACAGAATTAGCTATATTGACATTTGGGAACATAGGAGATTGAATTTGGATGATGCCTTACAATTTTTTCAAAGGTTATGACATTCATTCTCTCATTTGATCTTTACAAGAGCCCCATGAACTAGGAAAGGCAAATGGTGTTATTCTCATTAAAGCTGCATGAGGAGACCGAGACACAGGGCTGAATCCACTTAGCCAAGGTTGCACAGCTAGCTAGCAATCAAAAAACGTTTATTAAGCACCTACCATGTACCCCGCACTGTGTTGAGTAGTGACGATACAGAGATAAAAGCAAATTAGGCTCTACTCTTGGGAAAACAAAGATGCAGACATGTAGGTACATACAAGAAATACATAAATCAAACACAAGGTAACTTTAGGGGGAGAGAGCTGGCCACTGAGGGCTTGGGGGAACCAGGAAAGGCTTCATGTAGAAGTTTGCATCATTAGAGCTGAATCTTGGAGACCAGGGGTTTGAGAAAGAGGAGGGAAGGCGGCCTAGAGGACAGTCAGTGCTAAAGGGGATTGTTGAGCCTGTGGAGTGAGAAGTAGTAGATGAAGACATTAGGGAGCTAGGAAGGAGTCTGCAGAACTTTCAAAAGCCTATCTAAGATATTTGTGTTTGATCCTGGGCAACAGCCTGTCATGGGAGTTTATCGATGGGAGGAGTCGGTGCTGAGACTAGACTGAAGCTTTAGGAGAATCAAGTCTGCAAGTCTGTGGAGGTTGAATGAGAATAGGGAGAGAATTTGGGCAGAGAGCCCAAAGAAGGTGTCATTGTAATTGTTTAGGCAAAAGGCTAGTGGCCATATGGGAGTGGTGGGAAGGATAGGTCTACCCATGAATATGAACATAGAAATAAGAAGATTTGGCAACTGGAGGAATATGTGGAGAGGAAAATGAAAAGACAAAGATAGAGAGGGGGAGTGCCTTCATTAATAGTGAGATATAGAATAAGCATAAGTTGGAGGGCTATAAGTAATTCATTCTGATTTAAGTGTGTACAATTTGAGACCCTTATGGGGTATGCAATTAGATGTCTGATAGTACGTGTGTAACACTAGAGCTCAGCAGAGGGGCTAGGCATAGGGAGGTATATGTGTGTGTGTGTGTGTGTGAGAGAGAGAGAGAGAGAGACAGAGAGACAGAGAGAGACAGAGAGAGAGAGAGAGACAGAGAGAGACAGAGAGAGAGATAGGCAGAGAGAATAAGGAGAGAAGGACAGACAGAACAAAGAGAGAGTGGGGGGGTGAAAGAATGCGAGCTAGCATTTTACTCTTGGCTAATGTCTGGGTCTGGTGCTCTTTCTACTGTTTATTATAGATTATATCTATATCTATATCTATATCTATATCTTTAATGTTTAGAAAGTACTTTGCATACATTATCTCATTCTGTGAGGTAGACCATAAAGGTATTTTTACCTCATTTTAGAGATCAAGAGACTGAGTTGGAGTTGGAGAGAGTGAGGTTTTCAGAAGTTGTAAGTTGTCTAAGATCATCCAATTTAGAAAGTAACAAACAGGGAGCTAGGTGGTAGAGTGGTTAGAGCGCTGGACCTGGAGTGGGGAACACCTGATTTCAAAAGTGGCCTCAGACAGTTACTAGTTGGATGATCTCTGCCTACCTTAGTTCCTCAGCTATAATATGGAGGTGATAATAATAGCACCTCTCTTGTAGTGCTGTTGCCTGAGGCTTAAATGAGATACTATTTATGAAGTGCTCGGCATAGTTCCTGGCACATTACAGGCCTTTAATGCATGTTCTCTCTTTCTCCTTCAATCTGGGGCTAACCCCCAGTCTCTTCTGACTCAGTGCTCTTTTCATGTTACCATGTTATCCCTTTATTTCTACTAATATCCCAAGTTAGATTCTATTTACCAATGCAAACCACTCTACTCAATTAGATACGATTTACATTTCAATAAATTTCAATACATAAAACATTGGAACAATGTTTTCCAACTCTTTTTTGAAGTCCCCTATGGTCTCCTTTGTTCACTCATTCACTGGCTCACGCTAGGATTTGGTGTTTAATCTGTCATTTTGTTTGTCACTTTGCGTTATTTTAGAAGGGGCTTTCCTGATTGCTTTATATTTCTTTTGATTATTGCTTTTAATCTGTTCTGCAGTCTCTTTTCTTCCTGTTCACCTTGTCTACTGCTATAGCATCCAAACCACTGGTCCTTGCCATCCATCTTGCTCTCGGATCCTCTGGGCAGGGGGTGGGGGGTGGGATTGGCTTTCTCAGAACTTGAACTCCCACTTTGCAGGGCTCTTCTTTCCTAATTGATGTGCATGTCAGTACAGCCCATTACAAAGACAGCCTGGACGAGTGAAGAAAACGCTAGAATCCCGCATTGAATCCTTCCTCCAACAGGACATCTAGTGAGTGAGTTATATTAGATATCCTGTAAGGTCCCTTCTATGATTGAGCTGCCTTTGTCATTTTCTTCTCAAGTCAAGGAACTCTCCAGACCAGTGGACTTGACCTTTCACCCTGCCTCATTGTGCTTCCCTCCCCAGAACCCTTTTTCCATCCCTGGAATTATAATCAAATCGGTACTGCCATTGCTTCCATTAAAGAGATTCTCAGTCGATCCTCTTGTGGATACCTTTATCTACCCTGTGGCTTCTCAAACCAAAATACTTCCCCTCTGTGTGTTGTCTTCTGCATTAGAACATCAGCCTGCTTTTGTACTTGGATCTCTAGCACTTAAATGCTTTTTCGTTTGTTTATTGATTCATAGTTCATCTTGTGGCCATTTCTCTTGTATTTGAGGTTTTACCTGTAGATATTTTTGAGTCATTGCCTTGAATCCTGAGCTTCTCCATCATCATCATAATAGCTCTTAATCATTGGCTTTTTTATTGTTGCTCATTCCTTCCCACTCCATACCCATCCCCTTTGCTTCTGGAGTTTGAACTTTGTTAGTGCTGGGTTGAACTGCTTTTTGTCAATGATGTCTGTTCTTTTTCATCCTGCTGCTGCTTTCACAGTGACCCCAAAGTGGTCATCTAGGGGACACTCTATTCATTGCTCTTCAGGTCTGAGTACTGAAAGCTTCTGACTGATTTTGTTGGCTTGTTTTCTAATTGGGAGTTTCCTCAGATTGCTGCTGGACTCTCACTATTGGACGATTGTAAGGCTCTGTGGTTTTGGAGCTTCTGAACTCCATCATCTCAGCTCCAACACCTCCGGCTCTATCACATCGTCTCCATCACTCTGTCTCCATCACCTCTCTCCATCATCTCTGTCCTCATCATCTATGTCCCTATCATCTCTCATCTGTTTCTTCCATCTCTGTCTTTTTGTCTTTCTTTTTTATCTCTCTACTTTCCTCCTTTTCTACCTCTGCCCCTCCTTCCCTTTATCCTCTCTTTCTTTCTCTTTCTCCTTCTCTTCTTGTTCTCATTCATCTATCATATCTTTATCATCTCTTTATCACCTTTCTCAGTGTCTCACCTGTTTTTCTTTCCTGTTTTTTTCATCTCTTTCATGTCTTTCTCTCTTGCTTGCTTTCTCTCTATTCTCTGCTATTTCTCTCTGTCTCTTTATTTGTCCCTTTCTCTCTTTTTATATCATCTTTCTCTATCCTCTATTTTATCTCTCTCCTTCATCTCTATCATCTTTCTTACTCATCTTTCTCTCTCACTTCTTTATCACCTCTTTCTCTAACATCTCTTAATTTATCCTATCTTTCTCTGTTATCTTTTTCTCTATCATTTCTTTCTCTTTCACCTGTTTTTCTTTATGTATCTCTTTTTTCTTTTTCCTTCATCTCTATCATCTCTTTATCATCTCTACCTCTTTATCTTCTCTTTATTTAACATCTTTCTCAGTCTCTATCATCTCTTTATCATTTTTCTCTTTTACTCTCTCTGTCATCTCTTTCTCTTTTTCTCTCTCTTTCTCCTTCTCATTCTCAGTCTCGTTCTTGGTCTCATTCTCTTTTTCTCTTTCATCTCTCATTTTTGTATCATTTCTCTCTCCATCATCTTGATCTCCATCATCTCTGTCTCCATCATCTTCAGCTCCATCATCTTCGGCTCCATCATCTCCACCTGCACCATCCAGTCTCCACCATCTCTGGTTCCATCACCTCTGGCTCCATCATCTCGTCTTCATCATCTGTAGCTCCATCACCTCATCTCCATCATCTCTGTCTCCATCACCTCTCTTTATCATCTTTGTCCTCATCATCTATTTCCCTATCATCTCTATCATCTGTTTCTTCCATCTCTCTGTCTTATGTCTTTCTTTTTCATCTCTCTCCCTCCCTCCTTTTCTACCTCTGTCCCTCCCTCCATTTGTCCGCTCTCTCTCTTTCTCCCTCTCTTTTTGTTCTCATTCATTTATCATATCTTTATCATCTATCACCTTTCTCTGTGTCTCACTTGTTTTTCTTTCATCTGTTTTTCTTCCATCTCTTTCTTTCATTTATTTCTCTTTCATGTCTTTCTTGCTTGCTCTTTCTCTCTATTCTCTACTATTTCTCTCTGTCTCTTTCTTTGTCCCTTTCTCTCTTTTTATATCATTTTCTCTATCTGCTCTTTCTCTATCCTCTTTATCCCCTCTTTCTTTTTCATCTTTTTCTCTTTTGTTTTTCTTCCATATCTTTTTCTTCCTTCTCTCTTTCCCTCTCTTTTTCTCTCCTTCTTTCTCTTTCTGTTTCTGTTTCTTTCATCTCTTTCTTTCTCTTTTTCTTTCATCTATCTTTTTTCTTTATCATCTCTTTTTCTTTCATCTTTCTCTTTCATCTGTTTTTCTTTCATTTTCCATCTCTGTCTTTCATCTCTTTCTTTCACCTCTTTCTCTTTTATTTCTTTCTCTCTTTTCTCTTTTCCCCTGTGTTTCTCTTTCCTTTCTCTCTGTCATCTCTAATTATTTCTGTATCTTCTCTTTCTTTAATAGCTTTCTGTATCATTTTTCTATCATCTCTGTCTCTGTTATTTGTCTTTATCATCTCTTCTTCTTCCCTCTCTTTTTCTATCTCTTTGTTATCCATCTTCTCCTCCTCCTCTTGTTTTTCTTATTCTTGTTCTTCTCTCTCTCTTCCTCTTTCCCTTGTTCCCTCCCTTTATCCTCTACTATCTCTCTCCCTTTTTCCTTCTCTTCTCATTATTTCTCTTTCATCTCTCTTTATCATATCTTACTCTATCATCTGTTTCGCTATAATTTTTCTCTGTTTTTCTATCAATTGTTTTTTTTTCCATCTCTTTCACCTTTCTCTTTCTCTGTTTCTTTTTCTCTTTCATCTCTATCATCTCTACCTCTTTTTAATCATCTCTGTCTCTATCTTCTTTCTCAATCATCTTTACCATCTGTCTCAGTCACCTCTTTCTCTTCCATCTATTTTTCTATCTCATTCTTTTCTCTCTTCCTTTCCCTCTTCCTCACCATATCCCTTTCTCTCTCCCTCTCCCTATCTTTTTATCTCCCTTTATCTTCTACTATCTCTGTCTTTTTTTCTTTTTCTCTCTATTTTTTCATATCTATCTCCATCTCTTTCTCTATCATATTTATCTGCTCTTTCTCTATCCACTTCATCATCTCTTTCTCTTCCATCTCTTTCTCTTTCTTTCTCTCCATTTCTTTCTCTTATCCTGTTTTTCTTTCATCTCTCCCTCTTTTTTCTTTCTTATCCTCTTTGTTTCTCTTTTCTCTCTTTCTGTTTTTCTTTCATCTCTCTATCATATTTATCTCTACCTCTTTCTCTATCATCTCTTTCTCTAACATCTTTATCTTCTTACTTTATCATCTCTTTTTCTGTCATCTCTTTCTCTTTCATCTGTTTTTCCTTCATGTCGATTCCATCTCTGTCTTTCACCTCTTTCTCTTTCATCTCTTTCTGTTCCATCTCTCTCTTTTTCTCTATTTCTCTTTCTGTATTTCTCTTTCTGTTTCTCTTTCATCTCTATCATCTCTATCTCTTTCACTATCTTCTCTTTCTTTAAAAATCTTTCTCTATAATCTTTCTCTATCATCTCTGTCTCTATCAACTCTCTCCCCTCTTTATTAACTTTTTCTCAATTATCATTTCTTTGTATTTTATCTCTCTCTTTCATCTCTATCATCTTCCTCATTTCTTTATCATCTTTTCCTCTAACATCTCTTAATTTGTCCTCTCTTTCTCTTTAATGTCTTTTTCTTCTCTCTCTCTCTCTCTCTCTCTCTCTCTCTCTCTCTCTCTCTCTCTCTCTCTCTCTCTCTCTCTCCCTTTCCCTCTCCTTCTCTCTCTCCCCCTCTCTTCCTCTTTCTTTCCCTTTCCCTCTCTTCCTCTTTCTCCCCCTCCCCCTCCCTTTCCTCCAATCTCTCCCCTTCCCTTTCTCCCTTCTCTCTTCCCCTCCCCCTATCCCTCTTCTCCTCTCTGTCCTTCTCCTCCTCTTCCTCTCCTTCTCTCCCACTTACTGCTTCCCTCCCTGCTTCTCTTCCTCCCTCCCTTTATCCTCTACTATCTCTCTTTCTCTTTCATTTCTTTTTCTCTTTCTCTCCCTTTCTGTTTTATTCATCTATCATCTCCATTTCTATCTCTGCCTCAATCATCTTTTTCTCTTCCATCTTTTTCTATCTAATTCTTGTTCATTTCTCTCTCTCTCTCTCTCTCTCTCTCTCTCTCTCTCCTCCCTGCCTTCCTTTTTCCTACTTCCCTTTATCCTCTACTATCTCTCTTTCTTTTTCTCTTTCTTCTCTTTCTCTTTATCATGTCTTATGTCTTACTCTATCTTCTCTTTTTCTATCATTTTTATGTTTCTCTTTCAGCTGTTTTTCTTTTATCTCTTTCTCTTCCATCTCTTTCTCCCTTTCCCTCTCTGTCTCTCTCTATCCTCTACTATCTCTCTCTCTCTCTGTCCGTCTTTTTCTTTTTTTCTCTCTATATCATATTCTATATCTCTTTCTCTATCATCTTTATCTGCTCTTCCCCATCCTCTTTCTTTATCATCTCTTTTTCTTCCATCTTTCTTTCTCTCTTTTTCTCTCTTCCTGTTTGTGTCTCTTTCCTCTCTCTTTTTCTCTTATCCTTTCCGTTTCTCTTTTGTATCTCTTTTTCTCTCTCTTCCTTTATATTTCTTTCATTTCTATATCATATCTATCTACATCTCTTTCTTTATCATCTCTTTCTCTAACATCTTTCTCTATCCTATTATCTTTTTCTTTCACCTTTTTTCAACTCTTTCTCTTTCATCTCTCTCTTTTTCTCTCTTTCATCTTTATCTTTTTCTCTTTTTCTCTCTTTGTCTCTTTCATCTCAGTCTATATTCTCTACCCCTTTCTCTATCTTCTCTTTCTTTAACACTTTTGTCATCATCTCTGTCTCTATCATCACTGTCTCTGTCTTCTTTCTATCACTTCTGTCTCTATCATTGCTATCTTTATCATCTCTTTTTCTATCATTTTCTCTATCATCTCTCTGTATCATCTCTTTCTCTATCTCTCATTTTCTTTTTGTTTCTGATTCTAATTCTCAGCCTCATTCTCCATCTCATTCTCTCTTACCTCTTTTTCTATTATCTTTCTCTATTATCTTTTTCTTGATTATCATTTCTTTTTATTTTATCTCTTTTTCATCTCTATCATCTTTCTCATCACCTCTTTCTCTAACATCTCTTAATTTATCCTCTCTTTATATATTATTTTTCCTCTATCATCTTTCACCTCTCTCTTTTTTCTTTCTTTTTTGTTCATCTCTATCATCTCTCCATAATCTGTCTCTATCATCTCTATAATTTCTCTATTATTTTGCTCTATCATCTCTTTCTCTGTCAGCTGTTTATAATCTTTTTCTTTCACTTCTTTGTCTTTCATTTCTCTTTTTCTTTGTTTTTCTTTCATCTCTATCATCTCTACCTCTTTGTCTATCTTCTCTTTTTTAACAATCTTTCTGTACCATCTTTCTGTATCATCTCTATAATTTTTCTCTTATCTCTCTCTTTATCATCTCTATTTTTGTCTCTTTCTCCTCATTCTCAGTCTCATTCTCGGTCTCATTCTCTCTGTCTCTCTCTTTCTTTTTCATCTCTCTATCATGTCTCTCTCATCTCTTTTTCTATCATTTTTCTCCTCTCTTTATTATCTTTTTTTGACTATCATTTCTATTTTATCTCTCTCATTTCTATCATTTATCTCTCTCATTTATCACCTCATTTTCTAACATCTCTTAATTTATCTTGTTTCTCTATTATCATTTTCTCTATCTTCTTTCTCTTTTACTTGTTTCTGTTTCTCTTTTTCTCCTCTTTCTCTTTTTAATTCATCTCTTATCATGTTCTATCATCTTTTCTGTAATCTCTATTTGTATCTTTCTTTTTCATTCTTTTTCTTTTACCTCTCATCTTTGTATCATCTGTCTCCATCATCTCTGGCTCCATTATTTTTGTCTTGTCTCCATCATCTGTCTCCATAGTCTGATCTCCATCATCTGTCTTGTTTCCATCATCTGTCTCCATCATCTCTGGCTCCATTATCTTTGTCTCATTTCCATAATCTTGTCTCCATCATCTCTGGCTCCATCATCCCATCTCCATCATCCCATCTCCATCATCTCGTCTCCGTCTCCATCATCTGTCTTCATAATGTCGTTTCCATCATCTTGTCTCCATCATCTCCATCTTGTCTCCATCATCTCCATCTTGTCTCCATCATCTCATTTCAATCATCTGTCTGCCTCCATCATCTCTGATCCATCATCTGTCTCTACCATCTCTGTCTCCATAGTCTCATCTCCATCATCTCTGGCTCCATCATGTCCATCTCCATCATCCCTGGCTCCATCGTTTCGTCTCCATCATCTCCGTCTCCATCATCTGTATCCATAGTCTCATCTCCATCATTTCTGGCTCCATCATCGCTGTCTCCATCATCTGTCTCAATCTCTGTCTCCATCATGTCCGTCTCCATCATCTGTCTCCATCATCTCTGGCTCCATCTCCATCATCCCTGGCTCCATCATCTCTGGCTCTATCATGTCCATCTCTAGCATCCCTGGATCCATTATCTCTGGCTCTATCATGTTCATCTCCATCATCTGTCTCCATCATCTCTGGCTCCATCATCTGTCTCTATAGTCTCATCATCATCTCTGGCTCCATCATCTCATCTCCATCATCTCCGTCTCCATCATATCTGTCTCCATCATATCTGTCTCCATCATCTGTCTCCATCATCTCTGTCTCCATCATCTGTCTCCATCATGTCCGTCTCCATCATCTGTCTCCATCATCTCTGGCTCTATCATGTCCATCTCCATCATCCCTGGCTCCATCATCTCTGGCTCTATGTCTCATCTTCATCATCTCTGGCTCCATCATCTCCGTCTCCATCATCTCTGGCTCCATTATCTTTGTCTCGTCTCCATTATTTGTCTCCACCATCTATGTCTCCATCATCTCTGGCTCCATCATCTGTCTCCATCATCTCTGGCTCCATTATCTTTGTCTCGTCTCCATTATTTGTCTCCATCATCTCTGGCTCCATCATCTGTCTCCATCATCTCTGGCTCCATCGTCTCGTCTCCATCATCTTGTCTCCGTCTCCATCATCTGTCTTCGTAATGTCGTTTCCATC
Organism: Sminthopsis crassicaudata; assembly: GCF_048593235.1. Taxonomy (NCBI): domain Eukaryota; kingdom Metazoa; phylum Chordata; class Mammalia; order Dasyuromorphia; family Dasyuridae; genus Sminthopsis; species Sminthopsis crassicaudata. Next base: position 33,033,637 of record NC_133623.1, read on the forward strand.
ATCTGATTGTCTCCATCCTCTCCATCTTGTCTCCATCCTCTCCATCATCTCATTTCAATCATCTGTCTGCCTCCATCATCTCTGCTCCATCATCTGTCTCCATCATCTCTGGCTCCATCATGTCCGTCTCCATCTCTGGCTCTATCATGTCCATCTCCATCATCCCTGGCTCCATCATCTCCATCTTCATCATCTCCATCTTCATCATCTCCATCTCCATCATCTGTCTCCATCATCCCTGGCTCCATCATCCCGTCTCCAGCTCCATCATGTCTCCATAATGTCGTCTCCATCATCTTGTCTCCATCATCTCATTTCAATCATCTGTCTCCCTCCATCATCTCTGGCTCTATCATCTGACTTTATCATCTCTGTCTCCAACATCTGTCTCCATCATATCTGTCTCCATAGTCTCATCTCCATCATCTGTCTTCATCATCTCTGGCTCCATTATCTTTGTCTCCATCATCTGTCTCCATCATTTCAGCTCCATCATCTCTGTCCCCAATCATCTGTCTCCATTATCTCTATCCCTTTCATCTATGTTTCCATCATTTCTATCGCCTCTATCATCTCTGTCTCTTCCATCTCTTTCTCTCTCCTTCCCTCCTTTTCTACTTCTGTCCCTCCCTCCCTTTATCCTGTATATCTTTTTCTCCCTCTCTTCTTGTTCTCATTCATCTATCATATCTTTATCATTTTCCTCTCACGTGTTTCTCTTTCATCTTTTTTGTCTTCCATCTTTCTCTCTTGCTCGCTCTTTCTCTCTCCCTCTCTATGCTCTACTATCTTTCTCTTCCTCTTTTTCTATCTGCTCTTTCTCTATTCTCTCTTTCTTTTTCATCTCTTTCCCTATCATCTTTTTCTCTTTTATTTTTCTTCCATGTCTTTTTCTTCTTTCTTTCTTTTCCTCTCTCTTTTTCTCCCTCTCTTCCTCTTTCTCTCTCTCTTATCCTCTGTTTTTCTTTCATCTCTCTATGGTCTGTCTCTTTATCTTCTCTTTAACATTTTCCCCTATCCTCTTTATCATCTCTATCATTTTTCTCTTTTATCTCTCTATCATCTCTTTCTTTCTCTTTTTCCTCATTCTCACTCTCGTTCTTGGTTTCATTTTCTCTCTCTCTCTCTTTCATCTCTCTCTATCATGTCTCTCTCTTTTTTCTCACCTTTCTCCTCTCTTTATTATCTTTTTCTTGATTATTATTTCTTTTTATTTTATCTCTCTCTTTCATCCCTATCATCTTTCTCTCTCATTTCTTTATTGCCTCTTTCTATAACATCTCTTTATTTATCCTCTTTCTCTATATTATCTTTTTCTTTTTCACTTCTTTCTCTCTGTTTCTCTTTTTTTCTCCTTCTCTTTCTAATTCATCTCTCTCATCTCTTTCATCTTTCTTTATTTACCTTTTCCTGTCATCTCTTTCTCTATTATCTGTATCTTTCTTTTTCATTCTCTTTTATTTCTTTCTCATCTCTGTATCATCTGTCTCCCTCATCTCTATTTCCATTACCTCTGTCTCCATCACCTGTCTCCATCATGTCTGTCCCCATCATCTCTATTCCCATCGTCTGTCTCCATCATCTATGTCTCCATCATCTCTATCATCTCTATCATTGCTCTCTGTCATCTGTCTCTTCCATCTCTCTCTTTTTACCTCTTTCTCTTTTTATCTCTCTATCCCTCCCTTCTTTTCTACCTTTGTCCCTCCCTCCCTTTATCCTCTTTCTCCCTCTCTTCTTGTTCTCGTTCATCTATCATATCTTTAATCATCCCTTTTTCATTTTTCTTTGTTTCTCTTTCACCTGTTTCTCTTTCATCTCTTTTTCCATCTCTTTCTCTTTTATTCATTTCTCTTTCATCTCTTTCTTTCTTGTTTGCTCTATTTCTCTCTCTCCTCTACTATCTTTCTTTCTCTTTGTCTTTCTATTTTCTATCATCTCTCTTTCTCTGTCATCTTTCTCTATCTGCTCTTTCTCTACCCTCTTTATCCCCTCTTTCTTTTTCATCTCTTTCTCTGCCATCCTTTTCTCTTTTATTTGTTTTTTCCATGTCTTTTTTTTCCATCTCTCCCGCTTTCCCTCTCTTTCTCTCTTTCTCTTTCATCTCTCTGTCTCTCTTTTTCTCTGTTTCTTTCTATTTTTCATCTCTATCATCTCTACCTCTTTCTCTGTCATCTCTTTTTCATTTCTTTCTGTTTCATCTTTCTTTTTCTCTCTTTCTCATTCTTTTACTGTTTCTTTTCTTTATTTCTCTATCATTTATCCCTATCATCTCTTTATGATGTCTTTCACTATCTCTATCATCTTTTTATCATTTTCTCTGTTACCTCTTTCTCTATCATCTTTCTCTTTCATCTCTTTCTTTTTCACCTCTGTCCCTTTCTGTCTTTTTTCTGTTCATCTCTCTCTCATCTCTCTCTCATCTTTCCTGTCATCACTTTCTCTATCATCTCTTTATCATCTTTGTCTTTCATCTCTCATCTTTCTCTTTCATTTCTCTCTCTCCCCTTTCTCCCTCCATTTTCTACTCTCTCTCTCACTCTTTCTTTCATTTCTATCATGTGTTTCTATAGCTTCTTTTGCTTCATCATCTCTTTATTATCTCTTTCTCTTCCATCTCTTTCTCTTTTTCTCTCTCTCTTGCTGCCTCCCTCCCTGCCTCCCTTCCTCCCTCTTTCACTCTATCCTCTACTATCTCTCCCTTCTTCCCTCCCTCTACTACTATCTCTCTCTTTCTATTTCTCTTTCTCTCTCCATCTTTTTCATTTTCTTCTTATTCTTCCATCTCTTTATCATCTCCATATGTATCTTTCTCTATCATCTTTCTCTATCTCCTGTCTCTATCATCTCTTTCTCTACCATCTTTCTCTATCATATCTTTCTCTATTATTTATTTCTCTACTATCTCTTTCATCTCTCTTTCTCTCTGTCTGTCTGTCTCTGTCTCTCTGTCTCTTTCTGTCACTCTCTCTCTTTCTGTTTCTCTCTGTCTCTTTCTCTTTCCCTTCTTCTCTCTAAGCCATCCTGGACTGGAAAAATTCCCATTGCAAGTCCTTGGCTTTTCTATTGAGAATTCAGTTGGGAATATTCTCTGGAGAGCTACTAAGTGACACAGTAGATAACATCAGACACAGAGTCAGGAAGACCAGAATTCAAATCCAGCCTCAACTACTTACTACCTGTGTGGGCCTGGGCAAGTCATTTCACCCTGTTTGTCTCATAGTCCTCATCTATAAGATGAAATGGAGGGAAAAGTGGCCAATCCCTCCAGTATCTCTGCTAGGAAAGACCCAAATGGTCTCACAAAGAATCATCAAAATGACTGAACCATACATTCTCTAGATAATACTTGAAGAAGTGTGAGAGAGACAGATTCTTTTTCTTCCTTTCCCTTTTGGCTCCTCCCTCTGTTTCTTTTGTTTTTAAAGTATATCTGTATCGATTATTTTTATTTTTTATATCAGCTGGTCTTTCCTAAAGTTTAAGGCCATTGTGATCCTGTGCTAACCTCCTGTTATTAGTGTCTGGATTTCAGGAAAGATACTTGAATAGATGGAGGGGGTGGGGTATCCTCTTGCACACTTGGTCATTTTCATATTTCTGGGAACCCCCACTGTCATGGTATCAGCCTTCTGAATGGTGCTCATGTGATTGGTGCACTAAGGACATGGGGCCTTTTCTTCTGGATAAGATCAGGGGCTTGTCAGACAATCAAAAAAGGAGGGCTGGCAGAATGCCGGGTTGTGGGTGTTGAGTGTACATCTCTTCACCTCAGCAGCTTGCTCTGACTCAAAGTGGGGGTTTTCATTGTTAATTTGAATCTTTATTGGAATGAGTCACTGTGATTAAAAGCACTGGAAAAAACCAATTTGGCTAAAAGCAGCAGGCCTGGCACTCATTCACCTTGGCTGTCTCTGCAAAGAGAAGCAACTCTCTACTCCCTTGGATAACTTTGGGAGGAATAATTTTTGAAATACATAAGTAAGAATTCACTGCAGTTAAGCTCAATAAATATGAAATCCTGACTATACACGTCGCTTGGTACTGGACATAGAGATGAGATGAGATAAGGTCCCTGGCTTCATGGAGCTGACAGTTTAATGAGGCAGTGTGTGATGTGGATAAAGGGGAGCATGGCAAGGATAAAAGAGAGACCCAAATAAAATGTCTTTAAAAATCAGAGAGAAAGGGACAGCTAGGTGGCACAGTGGATAGAGCACCAACCCCTAAGTCAGGAGGACCTGAGTTCAAATTTGATCTGACACTTAATATTTCCTAGCTGTGTGACCCCGGTTAAGTCACTTAACCCCAATTGCCTCAGGGAAAAAAATCAGGGACAGAGGGGCATCACTTTCAGCATGAGGATGTAATAATAATAGTAGCTGATGTGCCAGTTAAGAAGTGATGTCATGTTCTGTATTTCATTTGCTCTTCATTCACTCAAGAAAAAATTATTCACTGCCTGTGTGCAAGGTATTGTGCTGGAGACAGAGACAAAAAAAATCTATTTCTCAAAGAACTTATGGTCTATTGGGAAGATACCATATGAAAAAAAGAAAAATACAATATAATTTGAGGATGGAGAAAACACTAATAACTAGGGGAATCCAGAAGGGCTTCCTGAAGGAGATAAGAACCATACTAAGCCTTAAAGGAAACCATGAATTCTAGGAAGTGGAGGTGAGATGGTAGTGAATTCCAGGCATGGAATTTGCTCACAGGTTATACAAAAATATGGAGATGGGAGATGAAGTGTCAAATCATATAAGTAGGTCAGTTTGCATAGGAAGTAGAATACATGAAGCAGAGTAGCCTCATATCAGATCGTACAGGGTTTTAAGTAGTGAAATGAGTTTGTGTTTTATCCTAACAACATTAGGGAATCATTGGAAGTTCTCCAGCAGAAAAACAATGTGATGAATCGTCAAGTTTCAAAGTGAAGTTTAGACTTCATATTATGGTAAATGAGAAATCTCTAACTTTTTTGACAAGAAAAGGTGCTGAAGAAAGTGACATTTAAGGAGCGTTAGGTTGGTCCCCCGTGCTGCTGAAGGAGATTTAGAGAGATGCAAAGATTGTCCTAGAGGTTACTGAGATAGAACAGGTTTCTGACTCCAGAGCCAGTGACTTTTCTGCTTCTTCATAAAGTCAGCCATTAGGAGCTTGATTAGGAGATTTTGTTTAAATATTGTCCTAAATTAGACCCTTCTACATTGCCACCAACCTGACCAGATTATCAGGTTCTTAAAGGGCTATTTCTATAGAAATCTGTCATCATTATTGAAGGCCAAAGAATCTAAACCAATTTCATTGTAGTACTATGGTTTGGTGCTATGGACTTGACTTGGGTTCAAATCCCAATTTGAAAGTGTTCATTTCTTGGGGAACTTTTTTTTTAACCAAAAAGAGGTTTGAATATAGAATTCATTCATTCAACAATATAAATGGAGTGATGTATATGATAAACGGACTGGAGCTCTCATTTAGAACTCTTTCATTTTATCACATCAAGGCCTACTTAGATATTATTGGCACTAAATGACTAAAAATCATGTCAAGATCTGGTTGGGGATCCTTTAATCCATGGAATATTGAAACTGTAGACCTTAATGGTTTCTGGAGAGAGAGACAGCAATAGCCATGCTCTTTCAGGAGCCCGATAACAATGGAGGTTGTAAATTTGACAGTGTGAATCCATTTGTTTATTTATTTTTATATAGCAGATGTTGTTTGACCTAGAAGAAGGAATATTATAAAAATTGAGATCAGTCTGGGGGAAAAAGGAAAATGTCTAAAATAAATAAAATGCAAATAACAGCTGTTGGAATTGTATTTCTAATATATCAGTGTTGACAGTTTTCTTATTCTCAATTGAGTTTGGCATTCTTGGGGAAGTATTTGAATGGAGAGAATTATTATAAGAGGGCGCAGATAGTGGGAAGGGAAACAGCACAACTACCTGGGGGGGTGTTGTTCAGTCAACTCAAATTTTCCATTCTTAGTGTGGCCTTGATATCCTGGCCTGACACCTCTGAAGCCAACTCGGGATCCAGAGCAGATGTGCCCAGCAGCAGATCTTAAAGGGCAAAACCATCTCTAGCCATTTGCTATGGGCTTGCCTGGAAATTCAGGAGACCTCAAATCTTTTGATTGGCTTTTTTTTTTTTTTTGTCATGCACACTACATACTTTATTTCAAAACTGCAAATCTCTCTTATATGAGATATCAGTAAATTTGCAGTGGATACAGTTATAAAACTGTCCATTGGTTCTAGACACTTAGTTCAGGGAAGAATTTTAGGATTGGTTTTTTGTTTTGTTTTGTTTTTTTGTTTTGTTTTGCTGAGGCAGTTGGGTTAAGTGACTTGCGCAGGGTCACACAGCCAGGAAGTGTGGCCAAATTGGAACTCAGGTCCTCCTGACTTCAGGGCTGGTACTCTATCCACTGCACCACCTAGCTGTCCCCTCAGAGAAGAATTTAAAGACAGATCAGATGGCGTTAAATATTGAAAGATACAAACAGCTCAAGTGTGACTGAATTTTTGAGGAAGAGACATATATAAATATCCTGTCATTGTCCTCCTTGGGCACCACCTTGTGGTGTGAAGTTGACCCTAGGTTCTTGAATGCTCTGCCAACAGGTCATATGAAGTTTGAAGAATATTAATCGTCCAAGATCCAACATAGCCAAATACAGAGAATTCATCATCTGAAGAATCAATACCAGGTAATGAAAATTGTTACCTATAGCAACTCACAGAGATTATCTATGAAATTTTAGCAAGGGTAAATATGTACACACAGACAATCTCACAAATTTTTGAAGTACCTCTTCCACCAACATGGATTCCTGCCATCCTTCTCCCCTCCTTAATAGTTAGTCTTGGTGAGCTATATTGGACAAAAAAAAACAAAAACAAACAAACAAACAAAAAAAACACCTTCGTTCAATGGGTTTCAATGCTCTTTGCCGTGCTAATTCTTGGACAGCAGATTTTCTCGTTGTCTGCAGGACCTTTCTCAAAGTCTTTCTAGTTTGGTGTTGTGCCTTACTGGAACTTGAATTTCACTGGTGTGTTTTTGAAAAGCCCAGGTCCATCTCTGTGCTATAGCAGGGTATTTGACTAGGATTTGAGTGGATGATGTTTATAGTATATCCCTACATACATAAACCCACAATTATTTTGTTTTTATATTCACCCACTCAATCACCTTTAACAACCAATAATATGTATTTATAGATATGTAGAAGAAGCATATTTAGAAAACTGATAAGCTGAAAACTCATAGTAATGAGACAACGGCCCAGCTGTTTGGACAAAGATGGAAATTCTTTTTTTTTTTCAGATTTTTAATTCCTTTATTTTTTTATTATAGCTTTTTATTTACAAGTTATGCATGGGTAATTTGTCAATTTTTCAGCGTTGAAAATTGAAAAACCTTTTGTTCCAATTTTCCTCCTCCTTCCCCCACCCTCTCCCCTAGATGGCAGGTTGCCCAATACATGTTACATATGTTAAAGTATAAGTTAAATATAATATAAGTATACATGTCCAAATAATTATTTTGCTGTAAAAAAAAGAATCAAACTTTGAAATAGTGTACAATTAACTGTGAAGGAAATAAAAAAATGCAGGCAGACAAAAATAGAGGGATTGGGAATTCTATGTAGTGGTTCATATTCATCTCCCAGAGTTCTTTTGCTGAGTGTAGCTGATTCAATTCATTACTGCTCTATAGGATTTGGTTCATCTCATTTTTTAAGAGGGCCACATCCATCAGAATTGATCATCATATAGTATTTTTGTTGAAGTATATAATGATCTCCTGGTCCTGTTCATTTCACTCAGTATCAGTTCATGTCAGTCTCTCCAGGCCTTTCTGAAATCATCTTGTTGGCCATTTCTTACAGAACAATATTATTCCATAATAGTCATACCCACAATTTATTTAGCCATTCTGCAATTGATGGGCATCCACTCAGTTTCTAGTTTCTGGCTACCACAAAGAAGTCTGTCACAAACATTCTTGCACATACAGATCCCTTTCCCTTCTTTAAGATCTCTTTGGGATATAAGCCCAGTAGTAATACTGCTGGATCAAAGGGTATGCACAGTTTGATAACTTTTTGAGCATAACTCCAAATTTCTCTTCAGAATGGCTGGATATATTCACAATTCCACCAACAATATATCAACGTCCCAGTTTTCCCATAGCCCCTCCAACATTCCACATTATCTTTCCCTTTCATTCTAGCCAATCTGACAGGTATGTAGTGGTATCTCAGAGTTGTCTTAGTTTGCATTTCTCTGATTAATAATGACTTGGAGCATCTTTTCATATGGCTAGAAATAGTTTCAATTTCTTCGTCTGAGAATTGTATGTTCATATCCTTTCACCATTTATCAATTGGAGAATGGCTTGTTTTCTTATAAATTAGAGTCAATTCTCTATATATTTTGGAAATGAGGCCTTTATCAGAACCTTTGACTGTAAAAATGTTTGCCCAGTTCATTGCTTCCCTTCTAATCTTGTCTGCATTAATTTTGTTTGTACAAAACCTTTTCAATTTGATATAATCAAAATTTTCTATTTTGTAATCAATAATGATCTCTAATTCTTCTTTAGTCATAAATTCCGTCCTCTTCCACAGGTCTGAGAGGTAAACAATCCTATGGTCTTCTAATTTATTTATAATCTCATTCTTTATACTTAGGTCATGAACCCATTTGGCCTTATGTTAGTGTACGGTGTTAAGTGTGGGTCAATGCCTAGTTTCTGCCATACTAATTTCCAATTTTCCCAGCATTTTTTTGTCAAGCAGTGAGTTCTTATCCCAAAAGCTGCGGTCTTTGGGTTTGATTATTTTGTCCTTTGAATCTAACCTATTCTGCTTATCAACTAGTCTATTTCTTAGCCAATACCAAATGGTTTTGGTAACTGCTACTTTATAATATAATTTTAGATCTGGTACAGCTATGCCACCTTCATTTGATTTTTTTTTCATTACTTCCCTTGAAATTCTTGACCTTTTGTTCTTCCAAATGAACTTTGTTGTTATTTTTCTAGGTCATTCAGATAGTTTTTTGCGAGTCTGATTGGTATAGTGCTAAATAAATAGATTAGTTTAGTTAGTATTGTCATCTTTATTATATTTGCTCACTCTATCCAAGAGCATTTAATATTTTTCCAGTTGGTTAGATCTGACTTAATTTGTGTGGAAAGTGTTTTGTAGTTTTGCTCATATAGTTCCTGATTTTCCCTTGGCAGATAGATTCCTAAATATTTTATACTCTCAGTAGTAACTTTAAAAGGAATTTCTCTTTGTAACTCTAACTGTTGGATTTTGTTGGTGATATATAAGAATGCTGATGAATTATGTGGGTTTATTTTGTATCCTGCAACTTTACTAAAGGTGTAGATTATTTCTAATATCTTTTTAGTAGAATCTCTGGGGTTCTCTATGTATAACATCATATCATCAGCAACGAGTGATAATTTGGTTTCCTCATTACCTACTCTAATTCCTTTAATTTCTTTCTCAACTCTTCTTGCCAAAGCTAGCATTTCTAATACACTATTAAATAGTAATGGTGATAGTGGGCAACTTTGTTTCACTCCTGTTCTTATTGGGAATGGTTCCAGTTTATCCCCATTACATATGATGCTTACTGATGGTTTTAAATAGATTATAATACTGATTATTTTAAGGAAAAGTTCATTTATTCCTATACTCAAAAGTGTTTCTAATAGAAATGGATGTTGGATTTTATCAAATGCTTTTTCTGCATCTATTGAGATGATCATATGATTTTTGTTAATTTGGTTATTGATATGGTCAATTATACTAATAGTTTTCCTAATATTGAACCAGCCCTGCATTCCTGGTATAAATCCCACTTGGTCATAGTGTATTATCTTGGGGATGATTTTCTGTAGTCTTTTTGCTAATATCTTATTTAAGATTTTAGCATCAATATTCATTAGGGAGATTGATCTATAATTTTCTTTCTTTCTTTTCAACCTGCCTGGTTTAGGTATCAGTACGATGTCTGTGTCATAAAAGGAATTTGGTAGGATTCCTTCATTCCCTATTTTTAAAAATAGTTTATATAACATTGGGACTAATTGTTCTTTAAATGTTTGGTAGAATTCACATGTAAATCCATCTGGTCCTGTTTTTTTTTTTAATTAGGGAGTTGATTAATAGCTTGTTCTGTTTCTTTTTCTGAAATGGGACTACTTACTTCCTCCTCTGTTAATCTGGGCAGTCTATATTTTTGAAGGTAGTCATCCATTTCACTTAGGTTCTTAAGTTTATTGGCATAAAGTTGGGCAAAGTAACTCCTAATTTTTGCTCTAATTTCCTCTTCATTGGTGGCAAGTTTTCCCTTTTCATTTTTAAGACTAACAATTTGATTTTCCTCTTTCTTTTTTCTAATCAAATTTACCAAAGGTTTTTCTATTTTGTTGTTGTTTTTTTTTTCATAAAACCAGCTCTTAGTCTTATTTATTAGTTCAATAGGTTTTTTTTTTACTTTCAATTTTATCAATTTCTCCTTTCAATTTTAGAATTTCAAGTTAAGTGTTTAACTGGAGGGTGTTGATTTGCTCTTTTTCTAGCTTTTTAAGTTGCAAGCCTAATTCATTTATCTTCTCTTTCTCTATTTTTTTCAAGTAAGCCTCTAATTCCCCTTATTACCACTTTGGCTGCATCCCACAAATTTTTGGTATGATGTCTCATTGTTGTCATTATCTTGGGTGAAATTATTAATTGTGTTTCTAATTTGCTGTTTCACCCATTCATTTTTAGGATGAGATTACTTAATTTCCAATTACTTTTCGGTCTATTTACCCCTAACTTTTTGCTGAATGTAGTTTTTATTGCATTGTGATCCAAAAAGAAAGCATTTACTATTTCTGCCTTCCTGCATTTAATTTTGAGATCTTTATTTCTAATATATGGTCAGTTTTTGTATAGGTTCCATGAACTGCTCAGAAGAAAGCATATTCCTTTCTGTCACCATTCATTTTTCTCCAAAGAGCTATCATACCTAATTTTTCTAATATTTTATTTACCTATTTAATTTCTTTCTTATTTGATTTATCTAATTCTGAGAGTGCAAGGTTGAGATCTCCCATTATTTTTGTTTTGCTGACTATTTATTCTTACAACTTTCTTAACTAATCCTTTAGGAAGTTAGCTGCTATACCACTTGGTGCATATTTGTTTAGTATTGATAGTTCTTCGTTGTCTATGCTACCCTTTAGCAAGATATAGTTTCCTTCCTTATCTCTTTTAATTAGATCAAATTTTTTGCTTTTGCTTGATCTGGGATAAGGATAGCCACCCTTGCTTTTTTTACTTCACCTGAAACATAGTAGATTCTGCTCCAGCCTTTTACCTTTACTCTGTATATATCTCCATGCTTTAAATGTGTTTCCTGTAAACAACATATTGTAGGGTTCTGGCTTTTGATCCAGTCTGTTATCAGCCTCTGCTATATGGGAGAGTTCATCCCGTTTACATTTACGGTTAAAATTACTAATTCTGTATTTTCTGCCAAAAGATGGAAATTCTAAGCATAGGATTGTCAGTTTTGATGTTTAGTGGCTAAGCTTTGGGATCATGTTGAGCAATAACAAGGTTGATTATGAATAGACAAATGTTGGCTCTAATGTCTTAGCAGAAAAAAAAAGTTTTTCTTCTATAAAGCAATTTGACTAGGTCTCAGGTACTCCATGAAGGAAGGCATCTGCTTATTAAAAGTTACTCAGTTTGGGAATGACTCATGTGACTGATCTGTCTGGGGGAAATGTAAAAAGGAATGGAAAGAAAGATAGTCTGAAGGATAAAATGTCTACTTACAAAGTTCTTTTACTTTTTTCTCTCCTTAGATAGAAATACTACCCCATAAAGCTCAGGCATTTCAGGTGGACTAGAGTCCTTCTGGTTTTGCTGTTTGTAAGTAGTAAAGAAACCCTTTTTGAAGTTTTCTTGAAAAATCCTAATTTTTTGCTATTCCCAGGCTTACTACTAAACATTTGCAATATGGGTGGCTGTACAATGTTTTTCAGCTCTTACAGCTGTCTAGAGCCATATTACTGGTAAGTGGATGAATTCCATTTTTAATTTTTATACAAATGTGCTAAACTTCATCTGTTTTTATGTCATGGAAAGGTAATTTATGATGTTTACCACCCATTAATTTTGACCTTGGCTCCAATGATTTCCAAGGGAAGTATTCCCATGAAATTGATAGAGTATCTTCATAGTCCCCAGATCTATGGATTCTATTGTTTGATTAAGCTGGAGAAACATTGTATTGATAAGTAAAGAGAAAAATTGGTCATGATTGTCAAGGAACCTGACAATATAATTCTTGCTCAGTGCTGTGATTCTTACAGATGAACCTTAGATTCTTTTTGCCAGGCTGGCCTGTATAATGGGGGAAAAACACCAGATCAGAGTGTACACCAGTGATACATTTTCCCTCATGTTTCTTCTACTGACAGAATTTAGTCAAAATTGCTCATTAGATAAACACAAAACTGCTGATATAGTCTTTTTATATAGGGGTGTTAAGGCCCTCATTGTGGTCTTTGCTTCTCTAATGTAAATCTCCCTTGCTTCAATTATGGTTCATTTCTTCTAAGTTTGACCCCTAAGGAACAGGAAAATGGGTGGCTCTTATGATCCAACTCAGCCTAGGCAAACCTGATCATGCTATGTAGGAAACCACATAAAAATGGGAAAGCCAATGAATTAGCTTTTTATTTGCAATATGTTACATGCTGCCTGGCTGAAGAGCATGACCTATAATGTTTGCATGATGGTATATTTTTGAGCCTCTTTTTTGGTATAATAGAGTTGTCGGGGAGTTGCCAAAGAAGTAGAAGCTGTATTCTTTTTTTTTTTTTTTTAATAGATTTCATCATTGCTGCAGGTGCCATTGCAAATGGCTTCATGGCAAGCCCTCTCCACTCCTCAGTGAAATTCAGCACTGGTTCTCTGTAGTTGGGCTTATTGTGGAGTGTAAGGCTTCTTTGACATCATCTCTATCCTACTCCATGTACTCTCAGTTCACTATTCTCTATTCTTTTTCAGTCCTTCCCCTTCTGTCTTCTTTGCTTGCCTTCCTTGTCATTTTCACTGTGATTTAGTATGTGTAGTTGCTGACCTGCGGTATGCATAAATTGTAGGTCTTCCCCTTTTCCATTTGTTATTTGCTGCATTAGAAATAGGACTTGAGAAATACCCAGAACAGATGTTTGGCTTGCTCTCGGTGATCTCTTTTTCTTTCCCCAGGTGCACAGCTCTCAGGTTCCCATTCAGGCTTCTCTTCTCAAGGTTAAACATTCCCAGGTCCCTCACCCTGTCTTCCCATGGCAGTCTTAAGGCCTTTCACCATCCTTTTTCCTCTCTTCTAGATGATATTCAACTCACCAGTGTCTTTCTGCAAATATATGTTGCCCAGAAATGAATAAAATACTGTGGGTGTGATCTGACCAGAACAGAGTAGTCCGGCAAGACTGTCACTTTTCTCATCCTGGAAGGCTTCTTAGGAGGTTAGTGCAATGAATAATTCAGGCAGGTGATAATGAGGTCCTGTACTAGGGTGGTGACAGTGAGAATAGAGCTTGGATAGATGGGCGAGATGTTTCTGCAGTAGATAATGAGGTTCTGTCCTAGGGTGGTGGCAGTGAGAATAGAGCTTGAGAGAGATTTCTGCCGGAGAGTGGGCAATACCTGGTAGTTAATTAGACAGAAGAGATAAGGAGAGGGAATAAAAGAAACTAACACTGAAATTTGGAACATGGAAGACTGGGTGAATGAGTTGGGTCATAAACAAGAATAGTGAAATGAAGAGGAAGGGTAGGTGGGGACATGTTGAATTTGTAATGCTGATCTGAAGTTGAGAATAAAAGCCTTGGGTGTTACTTTGATAGAAGTAGCAGTGGAGCCTTTGGAGTTGATGAATTTGAAAAGGATTAAGAGTAGGGAGAGAAATTGATAAATGGTTAAAGGATATGAGCAAACAATTGTCAAAGAAATTAAAACCATTGCTTGTCATATGAAAACAAATGCTCTAAATCACTGTTTATCAGAGAAAGGCAAATTAAGACAACTCTGAGATACCACTACACACTTCTCAGATTGGCTAAGATGACAGGAAAAAAATAATGAGGAATGTTGGAGGGGATGTGGGAAAACTGGGAGGCTAATGTTGTTGTTAGAGTTGTAAAGTGATCAAATCATTCTAGAGGGCAATCTGGAACAATGCCCAAAAAGCTATCAAACTGTGAATATTCTTTGATCCAGCAGTGTCTCTACTGGGTTTGTATCCCAAAGAGGTCGTAAAAAAGGAAGAGGACCCACATGTGCAAAAATGTTTGTAGCAGCCCTTTTTGTAGTGGCAAGGAATTAGAAACTGAGTAAATGGCCATCATTTGGAGAATGGCTGAATAAGTTACAGTATATGAATGTTAAGGAATATTATTGTTCTATAAGAAATGGTCAGTAGGATGATTTCAGAGAGGCCTGGAGAGATTTATAGTAACTGATGCTGAGTGTGAAGTGAGCAGAACCAGGAGAGCATTGTACACAGTAATAAGATTATATGATGATCAACTCTGATGGGCATGGCTCTTTTCACAATTCCAGTCAATTGTGATGGAGACAACCATTTGCATTCAGAGAGAGGCCTGTGGGGACCAAATTTGTATCACAACATAGTATTTTCACTCTTTGTGTTAGTTTTCTTGTATTTTGTTTTCTTTCTCATGTTTTCCTTTTTTGATCTGGTTTTTCTTGTGTAGCATGATGATATTTGTGGAAATATGTATAGAAGAACTGCACATGTTTAATATATATTGGATTGCTTGCTGTTGGGAGAAGGATGAGGGGAAGGGAGGGAGAAAAACTTGGAACACAAGGTTTTGCAATGGTAAATGTTGAAAACTATCTTTACTTGTATTTTGAAATTTAAAAAAAACTTATTTAAAACAAAAGAGTAGAGAGAGAAAAAAGAGTGCCTTGGAAAAACGCTCATATAACAGTGTTGGGAAGAGTATAGGCTAGTGAAGAAGAAAGGGAATGAATAGTTAATGAGGTAGAAGGAGAACAAGAAAGTATGATGTTTCTGTAATCCAAATGAGGAGAGAACAAGAGAATGGATATCAAAGTGATTTTAAATGTTACAAATGGAATGCATGAAAACTACTCTTGGACAGTTTTGGGGGAAGGAAATGCAATTTTATGGTAATTTAGAAGGGAACATTGTGTTGTTTTGTCATTTTGTAGAGAATTGGTAGTGTTAGCATTTGCTGATACTTGAGAGCTGTGTAAAGGCTCAGTGACTTAGGAGAAAAAAATGCATTCATCCACTTCTTAGTCCCAAGTATAAACATGGAGGGAAATTGGTAGCTGCCAAGAGATTTTTTAAATAAGGCATACACTGAATCATAGATCCTCAGTGTCAGAGAGAATGAATCTTTGGGCACTTGAATCAGAGATCCTGGGTTCAAATCTAGTTCTGCTAATTATTGGGTTGAGCTAATCGTTTAAGCTCTCTCTACATGTTGTATGTAAAATGAAGTGGTTTAGACTATTCTTTAAGAATCCTTTTGGCACTTGATTGTGGCACTAAACATTTTACGGAAAAGTACACTAAAGCCCAGGGAGGAAAAGTGAATTAGAATAATAGAACGTCAGATCTGGAAGATACCTTAGGGATGATCTAATCTAGTTCATTCTTTGGAACAGGTGGAGCTTGAGGTCAAGGGGGAAGAACTTAGCGTTATAAAATGTTATTGATGGAAGAGAGCAAAAGATCTTTTAGTCCACCCCCCTCACTCCCCATTTTAAGGACCAGGGTACTGAGGCCCAGAGAGGGGAAATGATTTATTCTATCGTATATATCAAATTAATCCCTGTTGAACCAGGTCTAGAACCCAGATTTCCTGACTGTACTGCAGCATCCTGCTTCTCGTGGTGGGTAGTGGGTAAATGTAGGGAGATGAACATTAATTTTAGATCCAAGGTCAGGAAATGTTTGTTTATGCTTTGTAATTACTGACATGGGAATCTTATTAAAGTACGTGCGCTCAACTATGAAATGCCACTCAGCCACCACTCCCTGTACCTTGGGAATATTATCCTCTTGATATAATGGCTAATGTTTGAGATATAATTTCTGAAAGAAGAGGTGGGGAGAATATATTCAAGATGCCTTAATATTATGTATTTGATATTAAAATCAGGGATAAGGGGATTTAGAAAGCCAGCCTGGATGACAGAGAGACTATGTGTTCTAGAACCTCTGGCTCTATAAATACTGCAAGAAGCTAAATTAACTGTCAGAGAGCCTCTGTTGAAATCCTGATGGCAGACTTGTGAAATTCAGCCCTTCTCCAAATGCCTTTTGGGATTCTGTTGCATGTGTTAGCTCAGAAGACTCTACTTATTAGCTAGTCTTTTGCTTTCACAAGTGACTCAAAACAAATGACAAATTCCCAATTACTGCTTGGTAGCTGGCTTGGGGAAAAAAGGAAGAGATATTAAATTAATGGTTAAAATATCCTTTTAGCGAGAATAGGGTTTTTTTATTTTTTTACCACTTCAGGGTCACAAGATCAAGCCTCTTAAATGGATTTAAAAAGTGAATTATTCACAAAGTAACTAAACAAATAATTGTCTACCTTGCTTGGAAATGATTGCAGGCCCATATAAATAATGATATCTAGCTTTATCCTGTCTTTGGGAAGCAGATACCAGTGATGTGTCCTTTATTTACTTGACATTCTAGTCCCAGGGTAAGGGCAGACGCTTATGTATCATTGTAGAATACTTCATCTTGTTACCTTATGATAGATACAATGCATTTGCAAGATGGATGGCTGGAGTTTGGGTGCATTGTGTGAGTATAAATCCCAAGAATGTTAAATAATCACTAGTTCAGTATATGTGTGTATGTGTGTACATAGATATAGATGTGTAAGTGTGTGTGTGTGTGTGTGTGTGTGTGTGTGTGTGTGGAGAGAGAGAGAGAGAGGGAGGGAGAGGGTGGAGGAGAAGGGAGAGAAGAGGAGGGAAATAGAGTGGGGAGGGAGAGAGGAAGGGGAAAGGAGGTGGGAAGGAGATAGAGAGAGGGGAAGGAGGGGGGAAGGAAAGGGAGAGAAAGGAAGGAAGGAAGGATAGAGGGAGGAAAGGGGATAAAGAAGGGAGAAGAAGGAGAGGAGAAGAGAGAAAAAAATCCATGTACATATTATGGCTAGGGACTGAACTTTGTTTTGTATCCACAGCAGGAAAAAACCAATTACCAAATTCATGAATTGTACTTCTGTGTGCACTCCAATTCCCAAGGCTAATTATTTAAGAGCTTCTGCTCTGATTACCGTACTTTGTTAATGAAATTGTGTTTATATTTCACACTAGGGAGTCAGGTTCTGCAAATGTGTTCTTATACTTTTGGCTTTAATCATGCTTGGAGCATAATAGGAGGTTACTGAAAAACAGTGGTCTATGATAGCAAGAGCTTGAATTTGGAGACAGAAGAGCTGAACTAAAGTGAGCCTGAGCAAGTCACTAAATGTTTTTGACCATCACTTTACTTGTGTGTAAGGTGGGGATAATTTTATTTGCCCTACCTGCTTCCCATGTGTCTTACAGGGAAAATAGTAAAAAAAAAAACATAAATAGGTAAGAAAAATATTGTAAAATACTAACTGTTCTTGGATTCTCTTTTGACAAATTCAAAATATAGACAATTGACACATTTCTGAAATGTAAATTATTCTCTTTATCTTTTGTCTTTTAAGAAACAGCTACCTCACCGGTTCTTCACTATCAATTCTTTAGTCTTTTGACTTTGCTCTAATATTTCTTGTGGTATTATTGAGTTTTCACATTTTGTTTTTGCTAAATCTTTTCCCCTTTAAGATAAGTCTTGCTTTACTAAGGTTTTTTCATCTTCAATTCCAAAAAATCCATTCTACATCTCATTTTTCCTTTAGTTCTTTTATTAGGCCTTACAACTCTTCTCAGGGTTCTTGTGGTTAACTTATTCTCTTTCTTGGGTTTCTGAATGTGGTCATGGCAGAATTATATCCTTTTTTTTTTGAATTCTCTTGCTCTGTAGCATTTCTTTATTGTATTATGAGTTTTTCTTTGCTTGTTCATTTCCTCAGTTTCTTTTTTTGCTGTTGTTGTTTCCCCTCCTTTCTCTTCCCTCTAGCAGTGTGCTTAATTTCTGAATCTCTCCAGTTTTGGGAGTGAAGACATCTGGTTGAACAGCTGCCAAAATAGACTGGGTTAGACTAAGAGTAGCTTGGGAAGGCTCTTGGTGGGGGTATCTAATCCTAGCTGCTGTCACTGCTAGTTTTCTTCTGTGGGCAGCACTTTGGGAGACCCAACCTGGAGCTAGAGGGGATGGAAGAAGGCAGTTAGGCACACATATCCTGGGACAATGCTGGTTTTAAATGTTCTTTGGGTGATTTATCTGGTGTGAGTGCTTCTTCCCCCAGGAAGGATGGGTAATCATGAGCTTCTCAAAACATAGTCTACCCCTGGACACATAGGCTAAGCCTTTCCAGCTTGGTAGGACCTGCTGATGCTTGTATTCTGTTGGTACAACCTTTGAGAATCCAGTCACCTCCATGCCAAGATGAAGTATAGGAGGATTGTGATAGTGGAAGAAATGCAGTAGTCATATCTTATAAGAAAGCTTCATGTTGTTCCAAAGAGAGAATCTATTTCTAGAAAGATTGGAACCTACTAACTCCAGAGTACAAGGTTTAAGCCTAATAATAGAGAAGCTCCACAGCCTCTACTGGTAAATATAGATGACAGACCTAGAGATTATTGAGGTCAGAGAAAATTTCAGAACCTAAGGTATTTTTTAATGTACTTTGATACTATTAGTTTATTCAAAGTCATGCCTTTGGCATGTTATTCCTTTAAACATATTATTTATGTCAAGTGCCCTTCTTCCTCCAGCAGGGTAGCATTCTCACACAATAAGGCTTTTCTGTGCCACTTCAAAGGTGTGTAACATAGAACATTTCTCCAGATTTGAAACTCTAACTTAATTTCATACCATTGAAAACATTACAAAGCATAAATCAATTCAATTTTGAAAGTTCCTCTGTGATATTTTGAGAGCAGTCAGATTCCTCCCTTCATCTGGACTCTGTCCAAGGCCCTGCCATGGCTTGTGGTAATCTAAATAACTGTGGAGAAAAAGCAGATTTCCAGTGGAGCCTCAGATCATTCCGTCACCCTTTCTGCGTGGTAGACAGGCCTCTGATGAACATGGGGAATGAGAACCAGAAAAATGAGTTCATTACATTATGTCCTTATCAGTTAGAAACATCTAGGAGTTTGGCCCATCTGCCGGCAAGGGCCCAGCCTTTGGCTTGTTTTTAAATTATAAAAACTCCCAGGAATTAGCAGAAGGAGGTTGTTCAGATCCCTGATGCAAGTAATTGCCCTGCTGTCTAATAATATTCAAAAATTAGGATATTTCATTCTTTGATTCTGAAGACTGATTTTTTTCAGATTTTGTAAAACTTTGATATGAAAGGCTAGAACCAATTTTTGTTGTTTATCATTTGTGAAGCAGTGCTTGGTAAATAGATAGAAGTGAAACCTTTGAATAAGGAAGATGTGAGTTCGTCTTACCTCTGACATTTAGTAGCTATGTAACACCCCCCTTTCCCAGATCAAGTTACTTAAATATCTGACAGAGTCGTAAGTAGGAAATTTTCTACCTTGAACAAAAATTATTTTTTATATTATTGATGATTTTGTTCTGTTCTCTGGACCTTGTTCTTCTGGAGGCTTTAGGGGAAACTAGGTCCTGAGATTTTTTTTGGGGGGACGACAATGGTCTCTTAGATATTATTATTCTTTGAGCCAATATGGAGCAGAGAACTGTACAGATGGTATGTGCCGTGGGAAGACGGCTCCAGTTTTCAGGATAATAACGCAGTCCTATTTGCCTTGTGCCAGTTATCATTATGGCTTTCAGTGTGTCATGTGACTTACCAAAACTATAATTGTTGGAGACATTTTCAATACTGGTAGTTATCAATGCCAATGAAACCACAGGTCCACTGACACATTTACCACTTTTTCTCCCCCTGAAAAAAAAAATCATGTAACTAAAATCATAGCGCCATAGGGAAGAGAATTCAGAGGTTATGTAGACCAACTACAACATTTTACAACTAGGAAACTGAAGTCCAAAGAGGGAAATAGTTTATTAAAAATCACAAATATAGATTAATGATTCAATCCCAGGTCCTTTGCCTCTAAATTCAGCACCCTTTCACTCTACCACATATGTTTGATTATGATGATTTTTGAACATCATTTTGCTACTGTGTGTACACTTGGAAATAGCAATCTTCCAGCTGACACCTCTAAATTTACCATTTAGACTGTTGACTGTCACTTGCTTTGGGTAAAATGATAAATAAAAAAAGCTTTATAACATCATTGTCGATCTTCCAGATGCAAAAATGAGGATGGGAGAAGCATTTTTTTTTTTTTTTTTTTTTTTTTTTTAATTTTTTTTTTATTTTATAATTATAACATTTTTTGACAGTACATATGCATGGGTAATTTTTTACAACATTATCCCTTGCACTTACTTCTATTCAGATTTTTTCCCTTCCTCCCCCAACCCCCTCCCCCAGATGGCAAGCAGTCTTATATATGTTAAATATATTACAGTATAATTTAGATACAATATATGTTTGTAGAACCGAATTTTTTGTTGCACAGGAAGAATTGGATTCACAAGGTAAAAATAACAGTTTACATTCATTTCCCAGTGTTCCTTCTCTGGATGTAGCTGGTTCTGTCCATCATTAATCAATTGGAATTGGATTAGCTCTTCTCTATGTTGAAGAAATCCACTTCCATCAGCATACATCCTCGTACAGTATCATTGTTGAAGTGTATAATGATCTTCTGGTTCTGCTCGTTTCACTCAGCATCAGTTGATGTAAGTCTCTCCAAGCCTCTCTGTATTTCTCCTGTTGGTCATTTCTTATAGAACAATAATATTCCATAACATTCATATACCATAGTTTACCCAACCATTCTCCAATTGATGGACATCCATTCATCTTCCAGCTTCTAGCCACTATGAAAAGGGCTGCCACAAACATTTTGGCACATACAGGACCCTTTCCCTTCTCTAGTAGTTCCTTGGGGTATAAGCCCAGTAGTAATATGGCTGGGTCAAAGGGTATGCACATTTTGATAACTTTTTGGGCATAATTCCAGATTGCTCTCCAGAATGGTTGGATTCTTTCACAACTCCACCAACAATGCATCAGTGTCCCAGTTTTCCCACAGCCCCTCCAACATTCATCGTTATTTGTTCCTGTCATCTTAGCCAATCTGACAGGTGTGTAATGATACCTCAGAGTTGTCTTAATTTGCATTTCTCTGATCACTAGTGATTTGGAACACTCTTTCATATGAGTGGAAATAGTTTTAATTTCATCATCTGAAAATTGTCTGTTCATATCCTTTGACCATTTATCAATTGGAGAATGGCTTGATTTCTTATAAATTAAAGTCAATTCTCTGTATATTTTGGAGATGAGGCCTTTATCAGAACCTTTAACTGTAAAAATTTTTTCCCAATTTGTTACTTCCCTTCTAATCTTGTTTGCATTAGTTTTGTTTGTGCAGAAACTTTTTAATTTGGTGTAATCAAAATGTTCTATTTTGTGATCAATAATGGTCTCTAGTTCTCCCTTGGACACAAACTCCTTCCTCCTCCACAAGTCTGAGAGGTAAACCATCCCATGTTCCTCCAATTTATTTATGATTTCGTTCTTTATGCCTAAATCTTGGACCCATTTTGATCTAATCTTAGTATGTGGTGTTAAATGTGGGTCCATGCCTAGTTTCTGCCATACTAATTTCCAGTTTTCCCAGCAGTTTTTTGTCAAATAATGAATTCTTATCCCAAAATTTGGGATCTTTGGGTTTGTCAAAGATTAGATTGCTATTTTTATTCACTATCTTGTCCTGTGAACCTAACCTATGCCACTGATCAACTAGTCTATTTCTTAGCCAATACCAAATGGTTTTGGTGACTGTTGCTTTATAATATAGCTTTAAATCAGGTACACTTAGACCACCTTCCTCTGACTTTTTTTTTCATTAGTTCCCTTGTAATTCTCGACCTTTTATTCTTCCATATGAATTTTGTTGTTATTTTTTCTAGGTCATTAAAATAGTTTCTTGGGAGTCTGATTGGTATAGCACTAAATAAATAGATTAGTTTGGGGAGTATTGTCATCTTTATTATATTCGCTCGGCCTATCCAAGAACAGTGAATGTCTTTCCAATTATTTAAATCTGACTTTATTTTTGTGGCAAGTGTTTTGTAATTCTGCTCATATAATTCCTGACTCTCCTTTGGTAGATATATTCCCAAATATTTTATACTATCGACTGTTATTTTGAATGGAATTTCTCTTTGTATCTCTTGCTGTTGGATTGTGTTGGTAATGTATAAAAATCCTGAGGATTTATGTGGATTTATTTTGTATCCTGCGACTTTGCTAAAATTCAGAATTATTTCTAATAGCTTTTTAGCAGAGTCTTTGGGGTTCTCTAAGTATACCATCATGTCATCTGCGAAAAGTGACAATTTGATTTCTTCATTTCCTACTCTAATTCCTTGGATCTCTTTCTCGGCTCTTATTGCCAAGGCTAGAGTTTCTAGTACTATATTGAATAGTAATGGTGATAGTGGGCAACCTTGTTTCACTCCTGATCTTACAGGGAAAGGTTCTAGTTTATCACCATTACATATGATGTTTACTGAAGGTTTTAAATATATGCTCCTTATTATTTTAAGGAATAGTCCATTTATTCCTATACTCTCAAGCGTTTTTAGTAGGAATGGATGTTGGATTTTATCAAATGCCTTTTCTGCATCTATTGAGATGATCATATGGTTTTTATTAATTTGATTATTAATATGGTCAATTATACTAATAGTTTTCCTAATATTAAACCAGCCCTGCATTCCTGGTATAAATCCCACTTGGTCATAGTGTATTATCCTGGGGATGATTTTCTGAAGTCTATTTGCTAATATCTTATTTAATATTTTAGCATCAATATTCATTAAGGAAATTGGTCTATAGTTTTCTTTCTCAGTTTTCGATCTACCTGGTTTAGGTATCAGTACCATGTCTGTGTCATAGAAGGAATTTGGTAGGACTCCTTCAATCCCTATTTTTTCAAATAGTTTACATAGCATTGGAGTTAGTTGTTCTTTAAATGTTTGGTAGAATTCACCTGTAAATCCATCTGGTCCTGGGGACTTTTTCTTAGGAAGTTGGTTAATAGTTTGGTCTATTTCTTTTTCTGAGATGGGACTATTTAGACTACTTACTTCTTCCTCTGTTAATCTGGGCAAGCTATATTTTTGAAGGTATTCTTCCATTTCATTTAAGTTATCAAATTTATCGGCATAAAGTTGAGCAAAGTAGCTCCTAACTATTGTTCTAATTTCCTCTTCATTATTGGTGAGTTCACCCTTTTCATTTTCAAGACTATCAATTTGCTTTTTCTCTTTCCTTTTTTTAATCAGGTTTACTAAGGGTTTGTCTATTTTGTTGGTTTTTTCATAAAACCAACTCTTAGTTTTATTAATTAATTCAATAGTTTTTTTACTTTCCATTTTATTAATCTCACCTTTTATTTTTTGAATTTCAAGTTTTGTGTTTGTCTGGGGGTTTTTAATTTGTTCCTTTTCTAGCAATTTTAGTTGTAAACCCAATTCGTTGGCCCTCTCTTTCTCTATTTTATGCAAGTAGGCCTGTAGAGATATAAAACTTCCCCTAATTACTGCTTTGGCTGTATCCCACACATTTTGGTATGATGTCTCATTATTGTCATTTTCTTGGGTGAAGTTATTAATTATGTCTATGATTTGCTGTTTTACCCAATCATTCTTTAGTATAAGATTATTTAGTTTCCAATTATTTTTTGGTCTATTTTCTCCTGGCTTTTTATTAAATGTTATTTTGATTGCATTATGGTCTGAAAAGGATGCATTTACTATTTCTGCCTTACTGCATTTGATTTTGAGGTTTTTATGCCCTAGTATATGATCAATTTTTGTATAGGTTCCATGAACTGCTGAGAAGAAAGTATATTCCTTTCTGTCTCCATTTAGCTTTCGCCAAAGATCTATCATATCAAACTTTTCTAGTATTCTATTTACCTCTTTGACTTCTTTCTTATTTATTTTGTGGTTTGATTTATCTAATTCTGATAGTGCAAGGTTGAGATCTCCCGCTATTATAGTTTTGCTATCTATTTCCTCTTGCAGCTCTCTTAATTTCTCTTTTAAGAATTTAGATGCTGCACCACTTGGTGCATACATGTTTAATATTGATACTGCTTCACTATTGATGCTTCCCTTTAGCAGGATATAATGCCCTTCCTTATCTCTTTTAATTAGATCAATTTTTGTTTTTGCTTGATCTGAGATGAGGATGGCTACTCCTGCTTTTTTGGTTTTGCCTGAAGCATAATAGATTCTGCTCCACCCTTTTACTTTTAGTTTGAATGTCTCATCCTGTTTCAGGTGTGTTTCCTGTAAACAACATATAGTAGGATTCTGACTTTTAATCCATTCTGCTAACTGCTTCCTCTTTATGAGGCAGTTTGCCCCATTCACATTTATGGTAAGAAGGACTAATTCTATATTGCTTGCCATCCTATTAACCCCTGCTTATGCTTTTCCCCTTTCCTTCCCTTTTACCCTCCTATCCAGTATTAAACTGGTAAACCCCACTTGCTTTTCACAGCCCTCCCTTTTTAGGATCCCTCCCCCACCTTAAAGATCCTCCCCTTATTTTACCCCTTTTCCTCGAAATTTCTGTATTCCCTTCCCCTTAGCTTACTCCTTCCCTTTCACTTTTCAATGAAGTGGAAGAAGTTTCACCATAAATCGAATATGTCTATTGATACACGCTATGTTCAACTCCCTCCTTTCTTTCTCTCAGATATAATAGGTTACCTTTGCCTCTTCATGAGATGTAGTACCACCACTTTATACTTTTTTATGATATAATCTCCTTTCCACCTCTAGTTTCTAAGACAAATTGTACATATGTTCTTTACATATTTTTTTGACAGAAGTATAGTTCTCAAGATTTCTTTTTACCTTTTTTAGAAGTCTCTTGAGTTCTGTATTTGAAGATCAAACCTTTTATGTAGGTCTGGTTTTTTCATCAAAAATAGATGGAATTCATTTATTTCGTTAAATGTCCATCTTCTTCCCTGGAAAACGATGCTCATTCTTGCTGGGTAAGTTATTCTTGGCTGCATACCAAGTTCCTTAGCCTTTCGGAATATCATGTTCCAGGCCCTGCGTTCTTTTAATGTGGACGCTGCTAGATCCTGTGTTATCCTTATTGTGGATCCTCCATATCTGAATTGTTTTTTTCTAGCAGCTTCTAATATCTTTTCCTTTGTCTGATGGTTCTTGAACTTGGCCACTATATTTCTTGGCGTTTTGATTTTAGGGTCTCTTTCAGTAGGTGATCGATGAATTTTCTCAATGTCTATTTTACCCTCTGTTTCCAAAACGTCTGGGCAGTTCTCTTTGATAATTTCCTCGAAAATGGTGTCCAAGCTCTTTTTTTCCTCCCATTTTTCAGGGAGTCCGATTATTCTCAAATTGTCTCTCCTGGATCTGTTTTCCAGGTCTGTTGTCTTTCTGGTAAGGTACTTGACAGTCTTTTCAATTGTTTCATTTCTCTGGTTTTGCTTGACTCCCTCTTGGTTTCTCCTTGAGTCATTCATTTCTACTTGTTCCAGTCTAATTTTCAATGATGTATTTTCTTCACTCACTTTTTTAATATCTCTTTGTAATTGTCCAATTGAGTTTTTATCTTCTATGGAATTTTTTTCCATTTTATCCATTTTATTTTTTTTAGAGAGCTGATTTCTTTTTCCAGCTCTCTAATCCTGTTTTCCTTGGAGTTGTTTACCTTTTCCAGCTCACTAATCCTGTTTTCCTTGGAGTTGTTTACCTTTTCCAGCTCACTAATCTTGTTTCTCAATGATTTGATTTCTTTATCCATTCTGTCTTTGAATGCATGGGATGACTTCTCCAGGCTCTCTTGCCAAGCTTCCCTTTCCTTTTCCCATTTCTCTTCCAGCTCTCTTGTGAGAGCCTTTTTGATTTCCTCTATGAGGTTCTTTTGTATTGAGGAGCAGCTTATATCCCTCCCAGGGGATACATCTGGGGACAATCTGTTCCTAGTCTCCTCAGCATTTGAAGTCTGCTCCCTCTCCACACAGAAGCTGTCAATGGTTAGAGCCCTTTTGAATTTTTTGTTCATTTTGTCAGAGTAGGAATCAAAGAAGACAAACTGACAAGAGAAACAATTGGTCTGTTTTGCGGGGGATAGGGCTGGATGTTATTAATGGGCTTCCTCTACAGACTGGGGGTAGGGCAGCAGAGAGCCACTAACAGAACAGCAATGACTGTACTAAGTCTGCGCTCTGAGGCTCTGAGAACGCACCAAGTC